>NC_083713.1:37224250-37836500 GCF_033118175.1 Dama dama
TAACAGAATCAGAAAACACAACAAGGCATCATTTATCATAACATATCAAAGAGCTCTCAGTCCAACAGAAATCCTCTTCTGAGGTTAGAGCTATAGAGAGAAAAAAAAGAAACCAAGAGGGTGTTAAGTGAGCGTGTGTGTGTGTACAGTGCAGAGAGATACTATTAGGCTACTTACTGCACTGTTGTTTCTTGTGCTATTTTGCTGAAAGAATTAAAAAGTCACACCAATGCTGGTCATAGTCACCTGACACTAGGACCATATATGTAATGATTACAAAACAAAAGACCACATGACTCTGACTATTCTATACAGAAAATAAAAATCTTGAAAGTGCTAAAGTTGTTCATCAAAGAAATCACAGTTTGAGGTTTACTCCTTTAGAAGATACTGTGGAATATTTTAAAATATACTATTTCTTATGTTTATAACACTATTTTGAGCAAAACATAAAAACTAAATTACTTTGTACCTTGAGATATCAATGTTAGCTTTTATCTTGGAGGATAATAAGACACAATATTTCTTGAATAAATGAATGAATCCTAATAACATGTACTTTCTAAGAAAAAAACAGAGAATTTCCCATTTTGATAGATTGTAAGACAGCTTGATGTTGGATGTTTAGGGTGCTCAAAGGGAATCTAATCAAAATCAGTCAAGAAATAGGAATAATAAGACTTAGAGAAAGCTTTTGTTTTTTTCTCTACTGCTTTCTACAAGAAAGCTTGTACTTTTTTCCTCTTATGCCACCATGTAATCATATGTATCAAATCTATCTAATTTTATCACATACCATTGCCAGTATACATTCTATGCATACATGCCTGTGTGGGAGCTGTTGCTTCAGTTGTGTCTGACTCAGATCCCACGGACTGTAGCCCGCCAGGGGCTCCTCTGTCCATGGGAGCACAACCTTGTCTTTTGCATTCATTTTTTAAAGTATCCCAGAACATATGTTGATCTCTTTTGCTTGTAAAATAAAATAGCAAAACATAAATATTTGAAAATAATAGTGAAATTGCAAGCTTTTGTAATTACAAAAATGCGTGCTCTATCTCACCTTACTTTTCTCCTGCTGTAACATGCACCTCACATTATCCTCCAAAAGTGTTCTTCTATTTTTGTGTGAATTATCTTGTTTTTCTAGATTTCCCACTCCTTCATTTCCCATTCCCTATTTTAATACTCAAGTCCTTCTTCATGAAACTTTCCTTGATTGCTCAGGTTACCTTTGATTTCACTCTGTTATGAACTCCTACAGTATTTAATGCTTGATACAACACAAGAACATTAGGTTTAATACAGATTTTTTTTCTACTTTTTATTTGTATCATTGCTTGCTATTTTGTTTTCCGGCATTTGATTTTTGAGCAATTGGATGACTGTCTTTTTTTTTTTTTTTTTTTTAAGTGCAGGGATCATATCCTATAAACATTTCTCTGTCCATGGGATTTTCCTGCCAAGACTACGGGAATGGGTTGCCATGCCCTCCTCCAGGGGATCTTTCCAACCCAGGGATCTAACTCGTATCTCCGGCCTCCCCTGCATTGCAGATGTACTCTTTACCACTGAGACACTGGGGAAGCCGATATATTCTATAGCACCTTATATTTCCTTATAACATTTTTCAAAAATTCAGTTAAATAACTAATTGTATAATCAGGTATATAATGCCTACGATAGGCTCTAGTGGCAGTAATAAGGTCTGTATAATCAAGTGCTCATTCCCAGTACTTGGCATATTAAAAGCTCACATTTCAATGATGTGAAAGCAGCTGTGAAAAATGGAAAATGCTATAAATTGAGGCTGTGGAGGTAACCAAGAGAAGAGGAGGAGGGCGGGTTATCAGAACACTGCTGCTTGGTACCTAGTGGAAACATAAAGATAGAACTTCCTTTTTTTAATCTGTTGACAACTGTCTATACCCAGATGTGATCTGGTCAATTTACCTTAATAAGGCTGACTTCATTTTCTGGAAAGATCTACTTGTGTAGTTTTGTAATTATGTGGATAGCAAGTACCCAATTCTAAGTAAAGAGAATAAAAAAATTATTGGGGGCAATACAAAAGCATAGAGCTAAGATGATGGTGAAAAGTGATGTTAGGGGGCATCTATTTTTATCCTCTCATTTATATAGGATCATGAGAGCATTTTAGGAAGAAGGGAAGCTGCACCCAAATCCTTTTGCTTTGAGATGTAAAGTCATTAAATCATTTCTGAAGGAGTATGGTACCCTAAATGAAGACAAGCAGGAATGCATGGTAGCCTCCCACTTCCATCCTCTGTTGAAAGGAAACTCCATAGATGGGAGGAGAGTTTGGACCCTTTTCCAAACTCAACAGCAGCCACCAGATTACTGTGTGTGTGTGTGTGTGTGTGTGTGTGTGTGTGTGTGTGTGTGTGTGCTGATGGTTTTAGGTCCATCATGTGAATGATGCTAAACACCTTTCTGACAAAGTCACTTAGGTACTAGAGAGGCTACTCTGAGTGGGGAAAACTTGAAGTATACACTCAAGTCTCAAGGCTGATTTTGGTATGCACATATATGGAGGAGGAAGTTGTGTAGCTGACTGGATTAACCTGTACAGATAAACCAGGAAGGATCAACAACTTTGGTGGACAGGGCCTTGCTCCAAATAATAGTCAGTAGTCACAAACTCCAGTGCAACTTGCATCACCCCAACTCCCTGGATGCAAGCAGATTTCTACTTGGTGGTAGAAGATACTTAGACTAATAGGTTAAGTTTTCTAGAGTTAAACAGTTGTTGAGATCAACCAGGAGGGAGATATCCAGTTTATAAGGTCCATATTTTATCTCTTTTTTCACTGCTATATCACTACTACCTAGAGTAGTATCTTTGTTGTTGTTGTTTAGTTCCCAAGCCAGGTCCAACTCTTTTGTGACTGCATGGATTGTAGCCCACCAGACTCTTCTGTCCATGGGATTTCCTAGACAAGAATATTGGAATGCGTTGCTGTTTCCTTCTCCAGGGGATCTTCCTGACCCAGGGATCAAACCTGCATCTCCTGTGTTGGCAGGCAGATTCTTTACCACTGAGGCAGCACTTAATAATAGGCATTAAGTAGAATTGGAGGAATGAATGAATTAGTGAATCTAAAGTCCCATTAATTCTCCCTGAAGGTGGCAACTGGTTAGAGATATTAAGGACTGATTAAACCATTTAGTCTAAGTAACCCTATGGAACTTGGGAGGAGAACCCCAGGAGAAATGCCATACTTTTGGAATATCCAGATAGGTTATACCTCTGAGCTATTATATACTGTCAATGCTAACCAAATATGACCTAATTTTATATCTCAAAATGATAAAGCCAGATATACCCTTTCCATAAAAAGTTTATATTTGATGATATTTTGCCACATCTTTTCTACTTTAAATTTCTTTCTTCTTCAAGAAACGTAAAGAATAATTTTTCATGGTTTTCAAGAAGCATGAATCATTAATAGGATATTTTTTAAACCCTTCACTTACACAGAGGCCTTCCCTGATAGCTCAGTTGGTAAAGAATCCGCCTGCAATGCAGGAAACACCAGTTCGACTCCTTGGTCGGGAAGAGCTGCTGGAGAAGGAATAAGCTACACACTCCAGTATTCTTGGGCTTTTCTTGTAGCTCAGCTGGTAAAGAATCCACCTGCAATGCAGGAGACCTAGGTTGGGAAGATCCTCCGGAGAAGGGAAAGGCCACCCCTTCCAGTATTCTGGCCTGGAGATTCTATGGACTGCATAGTCCATGGTGTCGCAGAGTCAGACATGACTGAGAGATTTTCACCTTCACCCACTCATACAGAGCAAGCAGTCCTTTTCAAATTCAAAACTAATGAACTTTTCTTGTCAGTCAGACAACTGAAAACTTCAAAGTATTTCAATATTAAGCAAAGTTAACAAGAAATTTAAATTTTAAAGCACACTCTAGAAATTCATTTAAAGATCATAGAATTTAGAGCTGCAAAATTCTTTAGAGAGCACCTGACTTATTCTCTCATTTTCATGAGAGAAATAAACAGAAATAAATGTGACACAAACAGAAGTTGAAGAATTTAACCCAACACTGCTAAAACTAAACATTTCTAAATAATTGTATCCAATAGGGAAATTTTAAAAACTTAAGTTTTTTTCCTCATGCAAAACTCTACTATTTCCAAGTAACATAAAACAATGATACAGTTCATCTTTCATGTACCAGTCTTTCAAATACTCAGTTATTTATGCTAAGTATTCCCTTAGCATTTTCCTCAACTAATATTTGTATAAGATGACCTCACTTTGGTAACATTCATCTTTTTCAGTGTCTACTTTAGGCATATTCACTGTATGAAGGTCCATATGACGCACATGGAACACTTTGGATACATCCATACAGACTCCTATAGCTCTTATAGGTGGAAATAACATTCCAAGAAGTGAATAACATTCCAAGATTCCAAGTGAATCATATAGAGAGAGAATAAAGAAGATGAAAAAAATCAAGGACGGATATATAGAGAGAAACCAACAGTTGAAAGATAGATGAGAATAGACAAAGCTTTGATTTGTCTATCTGTATATTTGTATATTTGATATATTGAACGGATGGAACCTTTCACATTATGTCAGTGGGAGGGTTAAATAAAACACAGATCAAAATTTTTAAACTCTATAACGTTTTGAGTTGGTGATCCTCTGAGAATTACATCAGGAAAGTCAAGTGCACAAAAATATATATATAATAATATAATAATAATTCATTGAAACTTTGTTTAAAAGAGATAAATGAGAAATAAAATGTCCATTGATAAAAGATTGGTTAAATAAAGCATGATATAATCACGCAATGAAATACAAAGTATGATTAAAATGGACAATATCAATATTAACATGGAATGATGCTGATTTTTTTAATGAATAGAGTAGTTTAAAAGATTATGAATTATACTATAATTCACTTACCTGTAATTTAGCTATCTAAAGAGCCTGTTGATGAAAGTGAAAGAGGAGAGTGAAAAAATTGGCTTAAAGCTCAACATTCAGAAGACTAAGATCATGGCATCCGGGCCCATCACTTCATGGCAAATAGATGGGGAAACAGTGGAAACAGTGGCTGACTTTATTTTTGGGGGGGGGGCTTCAAAATCACTGCAGATGGTGATTGCAGCCATGAAATTAAAAGACGCTTACTCCTTGGAAGGAAAGTTATGGCCAACCTAGATAGCATATTAAAAAGCAGAGACATTACTTTGCCAACAAAGGTCCATCTAGTCAAGGCTATAGTTTGTCCAGTAGTCATGTATGGATGTGAGAGTTGGTCTATAAAGAAAGCTGAGCATAGAAGAATTGATGCTTTTGAACTGTGGTGTTGGAGAAGAAGACTCTTGAGAGTCCCTTGGACTGAAAGGAGATTCACCCAGTCCATCCTAAAGGAGATCGGTCCTGAGTGTTTACTGGAAGGACTGATGTTGAAGCTGAAACTCCAGTACTTTGGCCACCTGATGCAAAGAGCTGGCTCATTTGAAAAGACTTTGATGCTGGGAAAGATTAAGGGCAGGAGTAGAAGGAGATGATGAGGATGAGATGGTTGGATGGCATCACCGACTCGATGGACATGGGTTTGGGTAAACTCCGGCTCCTGCAGTTGGTGATGGACAGAGAGGCCTGGCGTGCTGCAGTTCATGTGATCACAAAGAGTCAGACACGACTGAGCAACTGAACTGATGTCTGTTTATGTACATAATTAAATTGTATTCTGTTTCTAATATTAATTCTGTTCAGTAATAATAATTTTTGCTCCTAAGTGGTGAGTTTTGGGGGTTGTTGTTTTGTTTTGTTTGCCTTCTTTATACTTTTTTACATTTCTTGGATTTTTCTAACTCAAGTAATTTTTTGTTTTAAAAAATTGTTTTAATAACTTTTAAAACAGTAAAAACTACTTTAATTTTGGGAATAAACATAGAAATGTCAAGTAGACTAAGAGGGGCCGGTGGATAAAACAGAAAAAATACCAAAGAAGACTGCTCTGAGAAGCCACAGGAAGGGAGATGAGAAGAGAGAAGGAAGATCTAAAATCAAAGGTGTCATCAAACATTTTACAAGCAACTGAGAATTCAGAAGGACTGACAAGAGGGTACCACTGTAGTTGGCAATTAAGAGCACCTTTTTAATAGATAGAATGCATATTAATAAACCTTAAGAGAAAATCAAAGTGAGATAGCATGAGAGAAGCAATCATTATTTCAACTTAGTAAACATGACTTTCATGTTCATGATCAGTACTACTATCATTTTCTTTAGAGTATCAAAAAACACTTTCCCACTATATTGTCATCCTGTTAAATAATAGCAATCTATTATTATAAGAAAAAATTGAGTTATGCAAAGGAAAAAATAGGTATAATTCTAAATAATTTAGCTAGATATTATAAATCCTTTTGGTGATAAGACTGTAATACGTTATTCACAAATGCTCCAAAGGTAATTTAGAAGCAGCTTTAAAAGATCAAAAAGAATATTAATAGTTAAGGACATTATGTATAATCTTAAAGTCATTATATATAATATACAATGTATAATACATAATAAAATATTACTCAGCCTTAAAAAGGAATGAAGTTTTGCCATTTGTAGCAATGTGGATTCATGAACCTAGAAAACGTTACGCTTAGTGAAAGAAGTCAGAGAAAGACAATATTCTATGTTATCACTTATATGTGGAATCTAAAAAGTAAGATGAATGTATATAACAAAACAGAACAGATTCACAGATATAGAGGATAAAATAGTTGTCACTATCAGGGAGAGGGAAGGGGGAGCAACAAGCTAGTGGTAGAGGATTAGGAGATACAAACTGCTATGCATAAAGTAGATAAACAACAAGGCTATATTGTTCAGCACAGGAAAATATGGCATCCATTTTGTAATAATGTTAAATGGAGTATAATCTATAAAAATATTGACTATGCTATAATCTGAAGTAAATATAATATTGTAAATCAACTAAACTTCAACAAAAAGGATATTCATAATATTCCTGCTGCAGAGACAAGACAAAAGCTTAATTTACCAGCAGAAAATCAAATTTCTATTTTCTTTTAATCATGCTTTCGATTGTTTTGATTTTGTGTATTATCTTCCCAACTGAAGATCTCAGTTGGGATAGAGATGATAGAGGGGTAGAGATGATAGAGAAGGAAAGAAAAAATAATTAGACATTTTCATTATGCTTTCAGCATTCCTGACAAACTAGGAGTAATAGGGATGACTAGGTAGGTTAGGAAGGAGGAACGACAGAATGGGGTATCGTCACCAGAGGGAAATATAAAAGCACATTCTGAAAAGCAACCTCAGAATACTGGTACACAAAATGGAATTAATTCTATTAAGGTTCCAATGATACTATTAATAGCACTGATAAAAATATCAGTTCAGTTCAGTCACTCAGTCGTGTCTGACTCTTTGTGATCCCATGGACTGCAGCACACCAGGCTTCCCTGTCCATCACCAATGCCCAGAGCTTTCTCAAACTTATGTCCATCAAGTAGGTGATGCCATCCAACCAACTTATCCTCTGTTATCCTCTTCTCCTCTGTTATCCTCTTCTCCTCCTGCCTTCAACCTTTCCCAGCATCAGGGTCTTTTCCAATGAGTCAATTCTTCATATCAGGTGGCCAAAGTACTGGAGTTTCAGCTTCAACATCAGTCCTTCCAATGAATATACAGAACTGATTTCCTTTAGGATGATCCGGTTGGATCTCCTTGCAGTTCAAGGGACTCTCAAGAGTCTTCTCCAACACCACAGTTCAAAAGCATCAATTATTTGGCATTCAGCTTTCCTTACAGTCCAACTCTAGCATCCATACATGACTACTGCAAAAACCATAGCTTTGACTAGATGGACCATTGTTGGCAAAGTAATGTCTCAGCTTTTTAATATGTATCTAGGTTTGTCATAGCTTTTCTTTTTTAAAAAAATTAATTTAATTGGAGGCTAATTACTTTACAATATTGTAGTGATTTTTGCCATACATTGACATGAATCAGCCATGGGTGTACATGTGTTCCCCATCCTGAACCCCCCTCCCACCTCCCTCCCCAGCCCATCCCTCAGGGTTATCCTAGTGCACCAGCCCTGAGCACCCTGTCTCATGCATTGAACCTGAACTGGCAATCTGTTTCACATATGATAATATACAAGTTTCAATGTGTCATAGCTTTTCTTACAAGGAGCAAGTGTCTTTTAATTTCATGGCTGTAGTCACCATCTGCAGTGATTTTGGAACCCAAGAAAATAAAGTATAAAATAAAAGGATAAATGTGTATAAAATTATAAAATGTGTGATAAAAGTATAGATGTGTATAACACAGAGAGGGGTTTCCAGGTGGCACTAGTGGTAAAGAACCCACCTGCCAATCCAGGAGACATAAGAGATATGGGTTCAATCCCTGAGTCAGAAGAGCCCCTGGAGGAGGACATGGCAACCCACTCCAGTATTCTTACCTGGAGAATCCCATGGACAAAGGAGCCTGGCAGGCTAAAGTTCATAGGGTCACAAAGAGTTGGACATGACTAAAGTTACTTGGGAAAGGAATACGGCAAGGTTGTATACTGTCACTCTCTTTATTTAACTTACATGCAGAGTACGTCGTGCAAAATGCCGGGCTGGATGGATCACAAGCTGGACTCAAGATTCCTGGGAGAAATATCAACAAACTCAGGTATGCAGATGATACCCCTTTAGTGGCAGAAAGTGAAAAGGAACTAAAGAGCCTCTTGATGAGTGTGAAAGAGGAGAGTGCAAAAGCTGGCTTAAAACTCAACATTCAAAAAACAAAGATCATGGCATCAGGTCCCATTGCTTCATGGCAAATGGATGGGGAAAAAGTGGAAGCAGTGACTGATTTTATTTTCTTGGGCTCCTAAATCACTGCAGATGGCAACTGCAGCCATGAAATTAAAAGATGTTTGCTCCTTGAAGGAAAGCTAAGATAAACTTAGACAGCATATTAAAAATCAAAGACACCACTTTGCTGACAAAGGTCCGTATAGTCAAAGGTATGGTTTTATCCAGTAGTCATGTACCTATGTGAGGGTTGGACTAAAGAAAGCTGAGCACTGAAGAACTGATGCTTTCAAACTGTGGAGCTGGAGAAGACGCTTGAGAGTCCCTTGGACAGCAAGAAGATCAGTCAATCCTAAAGGAAATCAATCCTGAATATTCACTGGAAGGATAGATGCTGAAGCTGAAGCTCCAATACTTTGGCCACCTGAAGCAAACAGCCGCTCATTGGAAAAGACCCTGATGCTGGGAAGGATTGAAGGCAAAAGGAGAAGAGGGAAGTAAGAGGGTGAGATGGTTAGGTAGCATACAGACCCAGTGGACATAAATCTGAGCAAACTCCAGGAGATAGTGAAGCACAGGGAATTCCAGCCTGCTGCAGTCCATGGGCTCATAAAGAGCCGGACACAACTTAGCAACTGAACAACAACAAAAAAATCCAGAAAATCAAGCACATCACCTCTTTCAATGACTATTTAACACTTACTATCATCAGTATTTATTGCAATTGATATTTTAAATGTAAACATTTATGTGCAAGGTGGCCACTGTAATTTTTCCCAAGGAAGTTTAGAACTCAAGGGCTCTTTTGATAGCACCAGTATGTAAACCACCTTGGAAAATAAAGAGCATAAAATAAAAAAAAAAGAAAAGAGCATAAAACAGAAGTTTTGCTCACTGCTTGTATACCTCTAGCACTCAATTAATACTGGTAAATGATGATGACTTCACAAGGGAAGTCCAAACTGATTGGTAGCCCACCTGTGCTTCAATTGTGCGGGGATAACCTGTGGAGGTTACCATCACATGGAGCCCAGGGGCTTTAAACTAGGATAGCTCGAGGGGGAAGCTAATAGAAATAGAGATTGAAGAATTTAATCAAGAAGTAGACTAAATTGATTCCTTCACAATGTCACTTTCAGAATACTACTGCCACACTATTAAACTGTATAACTAAATAATCAACTCGTTTAAGTCTCAGATGTCTGGAGAACTCAGAAGTATAGTGTTAATATAAACATATTAAGAAGCTTTAGTCATTTGTGGTTTGTCTTCAAAGTATTAAATATTTTTGAAGAAAAATATAGAAGGATTAAAGGAATAAATTCTTTGCTGCAAAATGCCCTCTTTTAATATTTATAGGATTATATTTAAGGTAATGAAAAGGGATTTCTTTTCATCTATTATATCACTAAAATAGCAAATAATTGAAAATTTTACATATACACATACAAATATACACAAAGGATATGTCTTAGGTCACATTACATAGCAAATACTTCAAAGCTGTACTATGCTTTTGATAAGTAGAGAATAGGTAGCAAACAGAGACAGATTTATAAGGAACAATGAGGGAGATTAAGAACATATGCTTTGATTCTAAAATCAGCGGCCTAAAAACTGACATCATAAACTAGGGATGGAAAAAGTACAACAAGGACTCCTAAATTATGAAACCATAAATTTGCTGGATTTCTTAGTCACATATACACATTAGAATATTTGTTACTATTACTACCCTCATGCAAGGACATACTTGCAAATGATATAACTATTTGCGAATGATCTAATAAGCCATGACCAAATTTTGAAAAGGAGATCTTTAAAATTTACAATATACTCTAAAAACAGACTATAAATAACTATCAAGCTACAACTCCAAATAGAAAAAATATCACAAATAAGTTTATATGTCAAAATAAAGATGTGGGTCACACACAAAATTCATGTGGAACAATTAGTATGAAGAAATATGGAACATGATGTATAACTCACCTGGGAGTTAATTTTAGGAGTAAAAGTAATTCCATTATTAGACTGTTTAAAAACAAACATTCTCTTATTTAGTTTTTATTTTTAGGATACCCAGGAGAAAAATAAAACAATTCATTGTGAAATGTACATAGGTGGCCAAGATAGTCAATTAGGAAATAAAATTTACTACTGGTTATTTTTTTTCTGGTATCTTCACTATTAGTCTATCTGCCTAATTCCCATCCTCAAATAATCTAAAGTGTTTGGCAGGCAGAATGTACAATTTTAAATGGATCCTATGTAGTTAATTAACTCCACTAATTATTACCAATGGACCAAATACCAGTTAGAATTTCTCCATCAAGTGACATTGAACCTGTATCACAATATTAAATTGCACAAAAGCTAGCATCCAAAAATAGCAGGAAAAATGGTTCTTTCTTTTTCAAATAAAAGACATTTGAAATAGTGAAACAATAAGATTATTCATTCTGTGGTACAGCAGAGACAAGAATTTAAAATAAGAGAACATGAGGTTATATTAAAAATTGTCTCCAATGGGATAGAGCTTTTCCTATTGTGGAAATGAATCGGTCTAGTGGGAATTTACTAGTTATAAAATTTTTCAAATTTTTGCAAAATTATTTGGAAAACTATTGCAATGCAGGTAATATCAAATTCTTTATTGCTTCATAGGATAATCTCAACTTTTTAAAAATAGTTATGACTGAGTAAATATGCCCCAGTCTTCTTCCAGTTAATACACATCTTGCCCCATTCGATCACCTAAAACACAAGTCTTCACATTATGTTTACATCTAGGTGTTAAAAGCCCAGACCCTTGAGCATCTGAATCCCTGCTCTTATACTTGCTAGTCAGGGCCTGGGCAAGTCAATCTTTTGGGCTTTGGTTTCTTTATCCATAAAATGGAGATGATAATAGCATTTACCACACTGAGTAACTTTAAAAAATTAATTCATTCTTCATTATTTGACTTACCTTATGCAAATATTTAAACTTCGTTTCCAGTCACTCCTTACCCCCATGTACACAATTCCAGTGTTAGCCACACCATATTTGCCATTCCCAGAATATGATAAATCCTTCCTTCTTTGTCCTCAGAACTTTCATTCATCCTTCTAAGCCCATCTCAATATCTCTGAAGGCAACTTTTGTTTCTCTCAGCAGAATTCATTTTTGCCTTCTGACGGCAATTTTTGGAGATTAAAAAATCAGAAAAAAAAAAGATGTAAGCCTAATTTTTGGAGTTTTCTTTATTTTTTAAATTATTTTTTACTTTGGTTGAAAAATACCATATCGTAATCACAGGATCAGCACTTATCTTCCATTTTGTAGTGAAAAATACTTTTGACGTTACAATAATTATGGTCAGAAAAGCATTTTAGTTATCTTAGGAGCACAGGAATGCATTAGGTGAAATGAAGAAAGTGGGAAGGTAGTATCACTGATAAAATTATGTTGCATGACAGCTTTGCAGTACGCATTTTACTTATATTTTCTCTGGACTTTGGGTCCACAATATATTGAATGGTCCTAAAAGAAATAAACTAGTAAACCTAACTTTTTGTCTAAAATAAAATGAGCAAAAGAATATCGAGATATAGATATAATTTTCTCTATTAAATCCATGACTTAAAAGTATTTTGCTCTCTGCTAAAAGCAACATAAAATAAATAAAATGTCTTTTAAAATTAATTTGTAGGCCAAGATTTAAGTATTAGCTTAACTTTTCCATTAAAGTTTTAAATTTATGAATTCCTGAATATCCAATTAGGATGTAACTAGTTTTATTTATCTTAGTACAGTGCAACATAATCAGAACCTTCTGTATTTACATGTTAAATGTTTGAAAGGTAATTAAATATTTGATGAGTGTTGATTATGCATCTAATTATATTACATAAACTTAACTTCTTACATGTTTAGTGACATATTATTGAATTATATATAAATGAAATTCAATGCAACACATTTTTTAGTACCTATCGAGTTTAAGAAAAAGTGCTGGATAGATACCGTGATATAATGCAAATAACAGGTAAGACAAAGAATTGTTTCTGAACAAGCTTGTAATAAAATAAGAATAAGAATTATATATGTAATAATATACATAATATGAAATGATGTAAATTCAGAAAGAGTGATCTGAAGGATGAAGATAATTATTCTGCCAGATCAAGTAACACTAATGGGTGGGCAGAATGAACATTCTATTCTTTGTGGAGAAGATGAAAAGGCACCAATTTAGTATTGTAGTTATTTAGTCATGAAGTCATGTCTGACTCTTTGCAACTCCACAGACTGTAGCCCGCCAGGCTCCTCTGTCCATGGGATTGCCGTCCAGGCAAGAATACTGAAGTGGATTGCCATTTCCCTCTCCAGGGGCTCTTCCGAACCCAGGATCTAATCTGCCTCTCCAGCATTGCAGGTGGATTCTTTACCACTCAGCCACCTGGGAAGCCCCCAATTTGGTATGGAACAACTAAAAGGTTTTGAACACAAAGTTTCTAGTAATATTCTTAAGGTTTTACTGCCTCCTATATGTTCTCAAGCTGTAGAAAATAGCAGGTATTATTTTAGAAATACGTGCTAAAAACACAGAAAACAAATTGTATCTCACTCACTAAAGAATTTATTTATATATATCAATGTATATCAATGATTTATTTATATATATCAATGATTTTGGGTATATAATGAATGTGAGGAGGAATGCAAGCTGTAACAAGTATAAGGTTAGGCAACAAAAGAATATGAAGGATAAAAGAGCAAGCATTCTATACCATATACAGAAACTCAAAATGAATCAAAGACCTAGAGGTTAAGACCTAAGACTATAAATTAGAAAGAAACATAGGAAAAAGCTTTATGACATTGGATTTGGCAAGTATTTCTTGAAAATAACACCAAAAACATAGGCAACAAAAATAAAACTAGACAAATTGGACTAAATCAAAACATAAAAATTTTATGTGTACCAAAGGATACAGTCAACAGAGCAAAGGGGCAATCTACTGAACAGGAGAAAATATTTACAAATCATGTATCAACAACAACATTAAAAATACAAATAATGCACAAAAGACTTGAATAGACACTTCTCCAAAGATGACACACAAATAGCCAACAAGCATATGAGAAGATGTTTAATACCACTAATTATTAGGAAAATGCAAATGAAAACCACAATGAGAAATCACCTCACATCCATTATGATGGCTACTATCAGGAAAACTTGGAAAACTGCAAGTATTAGTGAGGAGGTTAAAAAAAATTGGAACCCTTGTGCAGTTTGGTGGGAATGTAGAATTGTGCATAAGCTATGAAAAACAATATGACAATTCCTCTAAAAATTAAAAACAGAATGAGCCTCCTTGTTGTTGTTCAGTCTCTAAATTGTATACGACTCTTTGCAACCCCATGGTCCACAGTACACCAGGCTTCTCTGTCCTCCACTATCTCCAGAGTTTGCTCAGATTCATGTCCATTGAGTTGGTGATACTTTCTAACCATCTCATTCTCTGCCACCCACTTCTCCTTTTGCCTTCAATCTTTCAGAGCATTAAGATCTTTTCCAATGAGTCAACTCTTTGCATCAGGTAGCCAGAGTTTTTCCAATGGATATTCAGGATTGAATATTCAGGATATCCCAATGGATATTTTTCCAATGGATATTCCTCTAGGATTGACCCTAGGATCCAGCAAGTCCATGTAGAGGTATATACTCACAAGAATTGAAAGCAGGGTCTCAAAGAAATATCTGCATATTCATGCTCATAACAGCACTACTCACAATATCAAAGAGATGAAAGCAATTATGTCCATAAATAGATGAATGGATAAATAGAATGTAGTATATACCTACAATGGATATTACTCAGTCTTCAGAAGGAGAGTAAGTCTAACACATGCTACAACATGGATAAACCTTTAAGACATTATGCTAAGTGAAATAAATCAGTCAAAAAAGACAAATACTGCATGATTTCACTTATATGAGGTGTACAGGGTAGCCACATTCATAGAAACAGAAGGTAGAATGGTGGTTGCTGGGAGAGAAGGAAATGGGGAGTTGCTGTTTTACAGAATTTCAGTTTTGAGGATGAAAAAGTTCCAGAAATGGCTTATACAACATTGTGAATAGGTTTAACAACACTGAACTATACACTTAGAACTGGTTATGATGATAAATTTTATGTTATGCTTTTTTTTACCCCAAAGAACTTCTATTTCATTTCAAATAAGTATCTATTGGTATATTTTATCTATGTTGCTAAAGAAGCTCTTAAAAAGTGGTGCTCCCGTCTTTCCCTTTAATTAGACAAAAGGAGAAACTACTATACTACCTCCATTACCCTCAGTAATGCCACCTTTCTGCCTGGTGTTCTACCCTTACCCATGTTATAATATATTATGCTACCACTAGTTGATTTTTTCTGAACCATGATAACTACTTCATTGCCCCTGCATTATTTTCTGATGCAGGGTAATTAGCTTGGGAATCACTAACAGATTTGTTTATTCTTTGCATGCATCACAACAGAATCCTCTACAGCATCCTCAAATGCTGGAATATTTATCTACTCACTATGATCTGCAAGCAAAAAAAAATACTTATAAAACCAACACAAATAAGGTTTTCCTCATTTTAAAAAATTCTATAATGTAATATTATGTTTGCATTCTTGATGTTATTTTCAATCACCAGTGACTTGGTCACAATTATTCACTTCTGGGATTAAAATTCCCACTATAGACATCAGCAAATGAAACAGATATGATTTATCCAATTGTGTTTTTTCAATCAGAAATCTCTTTCAAAGCATTGTGCACTGTTATGTGCATTTCCTAATCATTCCCAGTAAAAGGAAATGTATGTCATATATGCTAACACAATAATTAAAATGATCTTAGTAAATCTTATTTTAGCATTATGTATTTTCCATTCAAAGGGACCATTTACCATTTTACTTTAGCTATTTATACATTTCCTTCTCCAGGGGATCTTCCCGACCCAGGGATCGAACCCAGGTCTCCAGCATTGCAGGCAGAGCTACCAGGGAAGACCCATTTATAAATTACTAACTGTTAACTTCCATTTATCTGTGTGTGAATTATCAATCACAATCTTTAAACCCAAGATGATTTTTCCCTGGAATGGAGTATATTTTTAAAGTAAATTCTTGTTTTGTTAGGTTTTCTTGTGTGAGTTTAGTGAATATAAGCATAGTTTATGTCATGGTACAACTTAAGTAGGACAGTAAAAAAAACTGCTGAGAAAAAAGTAATAGCATTTCAAATCTAAAGAAAAATTACTTTTATATTACTCAGTACGGGGTTAGATTTTTCAAGTTTCTGCTCATTTCAATTTATATAATAAATATAGATCACATGCAAATTACTAAGCCCACCCCGTAAATATAAACTTTCTAGACCATGGGGGTTTTCTGTGAATCAAGCAAAATGTCAGGCATAGAATGGGTATAGTTTGAAAGTTGTCTCTAGATAGTATATTACCTCTCCTCTTATTTAATTGTTGTAGCTAAAGGTAAGACCCGAGAATAATGAACTTAATTGTAATTTAAGTGGCTACATTACAATTTTTAAGGGGAATAAACACTTTAGGCTGCAGTAGATTATTAGGAGCTATCTCCAATTCATTTTACTTAAGATGATTTGGGTATCACTTTTCAACAAAAAGATGAAAAATATCATATACCTTATATCTCACTAGCAATAAGCATTGTCTGTTTCATCCCCTTCATTGTTGGGTAGGTTTAATGGCTCAGCCTAAAACTATATATTTTAGTACAAGGTCAAAGCTAAAATAAAGGTCTCTTGATTTTCAGTCTAGCCCTCTGTTTGCTAAATACTGCTACTTGATAAACGGAGCGCTATTAATTGTGAGTGCTATTAATTCCAAGATTGTGGAAGCACGGGTGCATTTGAAAGTCTGTAGAAATTGCACTGTAGTAACCGATTTTCTTCCCTAATTTTCTCATTAAATTTTCTTAATATAAAAAAATCAACTAATGGTGTATACACATAAATGTTAGTATAATAATAATTGCCAAAGAATGCTCAAACAACAGCACAATTGCACTCATCTCACACACTAGCATAGTAATGCTCAAAATTCTCTAAGCCAGGCTTCAAAGTACGTGAACCATGAACTTTCAGATATTCAAACTGGATTTAGAATAGGCAGAGGAACCAGAGATCAAATTGCCAACATCTGCTGGATCATCGAAAAAGCAAGAGAGTTCCAGAAAAGCATCTATTTCTGCCTTACTGACTATGCCAAAGCCTTTGACTATGTGGATCACAATAAACTGTGGAAAATTCTGAAAGAGATGGGTTACCAGACCACCTGACCTGCCTCTTCAGAAATCTGTATGCAGGTCAGGAAGCAAAAGTGAGACCTGGACATGGAACAACAGACTGGTTCCAAATAGGAAAAGGAGTACGTCAAGGCTGTATATTGTCACCATGCTTATTTAACTTATATGCAGAGTACATCATGAGAAATGCTGGGCTGGAGGAAGCACAAGCTGGAATCAAGATTGCCAGGAGAAATATCAATAACCTCAGATATGCAGATGATACCACCCTTATGGTAGAAAGTGAAGAAGAACTAAAGAGTCTCTTGATGAAAGTGAAAGAGGAGAATGAAAAAGTTGATTTAAAGCTCAACATTCAGAAAACTAAGATCATGGCATCTGGTCCCATCACTTTATGGCAAATAGATGGGAAACAGTGACAGACTATTTTGGGGGGCTCCAAAATCACTGCAGATGGTGACTGAAGCCATGAAATTAAAAGAAGAAAATCTGTGACCAACCGAGAGAGCATATTAAAAAGCAGAGACATTACTTTGCCAACAAAGGTCTGTCAAGGCTATCGTTTTTCCAGTAGTCATGTATGGATGTGAGGGTTGGACTATAAAGAAAGCTGAGTGCCAAAGAATTGATGCTTTTGAACTGTGGTGTTGGAGAAGACTCTTGAGAGTCCCTTGTATGGCAAGGAGATCCAACCAGTCCATCCTAAAGGAAATCAATCCTGAGTATCCATTGGAAGGACTGATGTTGAAGCTGAAACTCCAATACTTTGGCCCCTGATGCAAAGAACTGATTCACTGGAAAAGACCCCGATTCTTGGAAAGATTGAGGGCAGGAGTAGAAGGGGATGACAGAGGATGAGATGGTTGGACGGCATCACCAACTCAATAGATATGAGTTTGAGTAAGCTCTGGGTGTTGGTGATGGACAGGGAAGACTGGCGTGCTGCAGTCCATGGGGTCACAAAGAGTCAGACATGACTGAGCGACTGAACCGAACTGAATAATTGCCAACACTTATGTAACTCTTGCACCAGGTACTATTCCAAGTATGTTTCCCCTATTTCTCACAAAAATTTTAGAAAACACATTCCATTGTTATCTTTATTTTAACAGCAGAGGAAAAAACTGAGGAACAGAGAAAGTGAAAGTGAAGTCACTCAGTCATGTCCGACTCTTTGCCAGGCTCCTCCCTCCACTGAATTTTCCAGGCTAGAGTACTGGAGTGGGTTGCCATTTCCTTCCCTAGCAGCTCTTCCTAACCCAGGGATTGAACTCAGGTCTCCTGCATTGCAGGCAGATGCTTGACCATCTGAGCCACTAGGAAGCCACACAGAGAAGCTAACTAATTAACTAGCTAAAGGTTCTGTAGCATTTAAGTGATAGAGCTGATATCTGAACCCAGTATATTCTGGTTCAGAATCTCCCTGTTGAATTATCTGATCACACAAATGATGCCTTGAGCCCTCTCTCACAGATATCTCAGTAAAACTAGAACACCAATTGTCCTTAACTCCCAGTGACAGTCTACTCTGACAACACAGACTGAGTGAGATGCCTCTCCTGTCCTCCTCTGTCACATAGCCCCCACCCAAGATGCTAGTCTGTCATAATTTTTTTTCTTCTCATTTCCCAATTAATTTTAACTCCTTGAAGCAAAGGTTACTGAAAGACTGGCATAGAGTACAGTATAGGAATACAGGAGAGGTTCCATAAATGTCTGTTGAATCAATTAATGCTCTTATTGTTTGCAGGACTGCCTACTGGCACTCCAGACTACACCAAAACAGTCATATCCACTTCCCTCCACCACCACTACTCTGATTTCAACTTTTGTAGTTCTCCACATTACTAAAACTTCACATCTCTTTGAAATACCAATAGGTATTCTCTCCCCCACAAAAGTCTTACCTTCTAAATCTTCTTTCTCAAAGTGTGTTTTGAGAATAGAACGAGTTCCACCTCTATCCACAACTGCTTCTTCATCATTTCTCTGGAAGAGAGAGAGAGAAGACTAAATGATAGTACTATATATTCTCTTAATTTCAGAAAATAAACTTTAATGTAACCTGATAATTTAGAGGTCTAATTCAGTAACATAAACCTACTTGCACATGACTATTCTGTTTGATTATCAAGTGTTAGTTTACAAAAGAAAAGACTAAGATTAATTTGACCACACATTCAGAGAAGGAATGCCACTTGACTTTCCATGAAATTGAGGACAGTCAAACATTCTAGTTGGCATCATTTGTTAGTGAGATGAAAAACAGAAAACAAATAGTTATCCTGTCAATTTAGTAACATGCATTTTTATCTCTGATAAAGAATTCTTGTTAACAAGATGACATTTTGAACTGTACAAGAGAAATGTGAAAATCAGTAATATTAACACCACTAATGCTATGGCAGGGACAAATAATTCCATTGCCATTATAAACATGGTTGAGGAGAACTAACCTCTTGAAAGCAATTAGTAGCAATTACTAAATAAAGTACAACTCTAGTGACTTTGCTTCAGTATAATGCATTTTATTCAAACTAAACTGTAAATTACAATCATATGCATTAAACCTTCATTCAGTTTCTCTAAATTTTTTTACTTATTTAGAAGAACTGGACATAGGCTCTGTATTTTGAACACTGTACACATACTCAAAACAGTAGACTCAGTGATTAGGCATTCAGTAAAATAATGGAGGAGGTGTAAGCATATTCCATTTTGACCATGTAGGAATGGACAAAATACAAAATACTGAATGAAGAGAAATACAGATTATTTACAACTTGTATCTGATTGTGAACATCTATGTAAAAATTGCCTTAAAAGTGAACACTGGGCATGAAAGGAGAAATGAAAAGGTAGAATAAAGTTGAACGAATCTTCCAAGATCTATGTCTAAGCTTATCCAAGTTTATAACTATTAGAAAAGTAAAATATTTTTGTTTCTTCTTTGAAAGTCTTTTAATTCCTGATCATAATCTTAATAAAGATTTGTCCTCTATGTTGAGCAAATCAGTACTTTCAGCTGTAGGATTATAGACATGGAAAAAGTGAAAGTGTTAGTCGTTCAGTCATGTCTGACTCTGCGACCCCACGTACTGTAGCCCACCAGGCTCCTCTGTCCATAGGATTCTCCAGGCAAGAATACTGGTGGGTTGCCATTCCCTTCTCCAGGGGATCTTCCTGACCCAGGGACTGGGTCTCCTGGTCTCCTGCATTGCACACAGATTCTTTACCGTCTGAACCACCAGGGAAACCCAGATTATAGACATATTTCAATCTAAAATGATCAGCTCTCAAATCCTTCAAATGCAGCAAAATATGTAGCAGAAGGACATGCTTTATGCCCTGTTGTCTTTCTGACAACTTGTGCTGACACAAGGCAGGGTAAAGTCTTTGAAATCAGAATTAAAGAAACTTACAATATAATGAGAGAAAAAATTAAAATGAAGATAGATTTCAGGACCCATTGCTCTTCTGTTTGGCAAGGTTTAAGAAAATCTGTTGATTTAAGCAATAATAGCAATAGCCAAAGTCGAGACATATCATTTTCCTGAACCAAATAAATGCAAGCTTCAGCCTATTTTGAATCTGCTCTTGATACATTTACAAATGAAATTTATTCTCTGTGCAAGACATTTTCAAATATATGTCACATTGGAATACAACTCTGCCCTCTGGGGTGTTGTTAGGAAGAATGCCAAAAGCTAAGTCATGCATCCTTGTTCAAAGGTCAGAAAGAGCACTGTTCCACTATAACTCAAAATGGCAGTGTCTGAAAACAACTGCAAAATGGAAAGCTTTATATAGAATATATGAAGATGTTTTCCACATACAATAAATATTTGATTTTGATTTCAAAGACCTGAAGCAATTTTCAACTTATACAAAATGTTTTTTCCCCTTATTTATAGAAAGCATGTATACTCTCTGTATACAAAAGATAATTCTCTTGAATAGCTAATGTTAAGATACTGAGATAAAATAAAATTCTGCATCAGAAGGAGAAGTAGAATCTAAATAGGAAATAGCTGATTGTTTAATTACTATGCAGGTTACAAGCAGAAGTGACCTAATTTTAATTTTTCTTTAAAAGAGAAAGAACTAGAAGCTAGAATGTGAATATAACTCAATGTAAGTGACTCATTTTGTAGTTTCACATTATCCTCTTTAAATATCCCTAGTTGTTCCATATTTGCAGTTAAAAATTCCCAAGATATAGATTAATGCTAATACATACACTGAAATTCCTCAACTTTGGCTATAGCTCAAAAGATTGCTTTGATATTATTCAAGACTTTTAGCAGAGTAGTTCCCTTCCCCCATATTACCAGGAGCAGGTAAACATGAGGTGTGATAATGGGAAATGCAGAGCAACATATGGCACTGGGTCCAGTCCATGTGGTAATCCCAAATAGAGCAATAAGTAAAATTTTTACTTCATCTTGAACTGTCATTATCTTTAGAATTGGTGAAAATCAGATATATATTAATATGCCTTAATTTCCATATGTATTAATATTTACTCATCTAGGAGAAAATTTTAGCACTGTGTTAGAGAGACAACACGTAAATATATTACACTGCCTTTCAATACAATTCACCTTTGCTATACTATAGGGTAAACACTTTTCAGATGGTTGAGCCCAGCAAATAGTGTTTTAATTGGATAGGGGAACATGGTCCATAGTGAAAAATACATATCCCAACACAGTCACATATTCATATACATGTAATCAAAAGTTTGGCAAATAGCATTTATTCTTACTATAAACAAGGCACTCTGATATTTTCTGTTCAAGGGTATACTACTTCATTCAGAAGTCCTAGTCACTACCCATTATAGTTATTTAAGGACTGAAAAATGGCTTGTGACCTGCAATTTGAAAAACATTGGTATAGACTATGACCCTGGGATAGACGAACTTATTCACACAGAAATTTCTTCTAGAATTGTTTATAAATATCATCAGCTCTGAGAGTATGCAAAAAAAAAAAAATCTTTTTCTGATTTACCATGGCTCTTGAGCAGAGTCATAAATGAAATAAACTTTTCTAGTTTTACAAGCCAAAATCTAACAGCAATCTTCTGGGCAGGAAAACTGAAACTTTTTCATGTCCTTTTGATAATTCTCATCTCATCTGAAAATGGGTTAATAGAGGAGAAAGCAGTTCTTTTTCAATTCAGAGTTTTTTCTTCCTTATAACTATTTATCATATTTTTAAAAAAGTAACCACTTTTTCTGCCTTTTTAAAAAATATCAGATATTAGCATACTATGGTGTCCCATATATTCTCTACTAATCCTTACAGATCCACTTTCCACTCATTCTCCATGCTCTGTTTCTTTACAGACTGCATCACTAGGATCCCTTGACTTTTAACTTCCCATAATGACAGAAGACTACAGAGTTGGGCCCAGGGAAACATGGCCCCTGTTGGACCATAGTTTGGAAATGACTGTGATCCTTTATTAAAGAACAAAGATCTTGTCATGTGACTTCTACAGCTATAGATCTCACTGGTTTGCATTAACCACTTCCTTGCTCCTTTAGGCCTAGGAGTAGTAACAGTTTCCAGCTGTTGCACATTTCTAGAATTTGATTAAACCTATTTGATTACCCTTTATCCTGCCTACACTTTTTAAAAAAATTTTGCTGGAGTATAGTTGGTTTACAATGCTGTATTAGTTTTGGGCATACAGCAAAGTGAATCAGTTATACATATACGTCTTTTTAAATTCTTTTCCAATATCAGTTCAGTTCAGTCGCTCAGTCGTGTCTGATCTTTGCGACCCCATGAACTGCAGCACGCCAGGTCTCCCTGTCCATCACCAACTCCCAGAGTCCACCCAAACCCATGTCCATTGATCGGTGATGCCATCCAACCATCTCATCCTCTGTCATCCCCTTCTTCTCCTGCCCTCAATCTTTCCCAGCATCAGGTCTTTTCCAATGAGTCAGCTCTTTGCATCAGGTGGCCAAAGTATTGGGAGTTTCAGCTTCAACATCAGTCCTTCCAATGAACACCCAGGACTGATCTCCTTTAGGATGGACTGGTTGGATCTCCCTGCAGTCCAAGGGACTCTCAAGAGTCTTCTCCAACACTACAGTTCAAAAGCATCAATTCTATGGCACTCAGCGTTCTTTATAGTTCAACTTTCACATCCATACATGACTACTGGAAAATCATAGCCTTGATTAGACAGAACTTTGTTGACAAAGTAATGCCTCTGCTTTTTAATATGGTGTCTAGGTTGGTCGTAACTTTCCTTCCAAGGAGCAAGCATCTTTTAATTTCATGGCTTCAGTCACGATCTGCAGTGATTTTGGAGCCCAGAAAAATAAAGTCAGCCACTGTTTCCACTGTTTCCTCATCTATTTGCCATGAAGTGATGGGACCAGATGCCATGATCTTAGTTTTCAGAATGTTTAGCTTTAAATCAACTTTTTCACTCTCCTCTTTCACTTTCATCAAGAGGCTCATTAGTTCTTCTTCACTTTCTACCATAAGGGTGGTATCATCTGCATATCTGAGGTTATTGATATTTCTCCTGGCAATCTTGATTCCAGCTGTGCTTCCTCCAGCCCAGCATTTCTCATAATGTACTCTGCATATAAGTTAAATAAGCATGGTGACAATATACAGCCTTGACGTACTCCTTTTCCTACTTGGAACCAGTCTGTTGTTCCATGTCCAGTTCTCACTGTTGCTTCCTGACCTGCATACAGATTTCTCAAGAGGCAGGTCAGGTGGTCTGGGATTCCCATCTCTTCCAGAATTTTCCAGAGTTTATTGTGATCCACACAGTCAAAGGCTTTGGCATAGTCAATAAGGCAGAAATAGATGCTTTTCTGGAACTCTCTTGCTTTTTGGATGATCCAGCGGATGTTGGCAATTTGATCTCTGGTTCCTCTGCCTTTTCTAAAACCAGCTTGAACATCTGGAAGTTCATGGTTCACGTATTGCTGAAGCCTGGCTTGGAGAATTTTAAGCATCACTTTACTAGCATGTGAGATGAGTGTAATTGTGCAGTAGTTTGAGCATTCTTTGGCATTGCCTTTCTTGGGGATTGGAATGACAACTGACCTTTTCCAGTCCTGTGGCCACTGCTCAGTTTTCCAAATTTGCTGGCATATTGAGTAGAGCACTTTCACAGCATCATCTTTTAAGATTTGAAATGACTCAACTGGAATTCCATCACCTCCATTAGCTTTGTTCCTAGCAATGCTTCCTAAGGCCCACTTGACTTCACATTCCAGGATGTCTGGATCTAGGTGAGTGGTCACACCATTGTGGTTATCTGGGTCATGAAGATCTTTTTTGTACAGTTCTTCTGTGTATTCTTGCCACCTCTTCTTAATATTTTCTGCTTCTGTTAGGTCCCCCCCATTTCTGTCCTTTATTGAGCCCATCTTGCATAAAATGTTCCCTTGGTATCTCTAATTTTCTTGAAGAGATCTCTAGTCTTTCCCATTCTATCATTTTCCTCTGTTTCTTTGCACTGACCACTGAGGAAGGCTTTCTTATCTCTCCTTGCTGTTCTTTGGAACTCTGCATTCAAATGGGTATATCTTTCCTTTTCTCCCTTTCTTTTCACTTCCCTTCTTTTCACAGCTGTTTGTAAGGCCTCCTCAGAGAGCCATTTTGTTTTTTTGCATTTCTTTTTCTTGGGGATGGTCTTGAGTCCTGTCTCCTATATAATGTCATGAACCTTCATCCATAGTTCATCAGGCACTCTGTCTATCAGATCTAGTCCCTTACATCTATTTCTCACTTCCACTGTATAGTCATAAGTGGATTTGATTTAGGTCATACCTGAATGGTCTAGTGGTTTTCCCCACTTTCTTCAATTTAAGTCTGAATTTGGCAATAAGGAATTCATGATCTGAGCCACAGTCAGCTCTGCGTTTTGTTTTTGCTGACCGTATAGAGCTTCTCCATCTTTGGCTGCAAAGAATATAATCAGTCTGATTTCGGTGTTGACCATCTGGTGATGTCCATGTGTAGAGCCTTCTCTTGTGTTGTTGGAAGAGGGTGTTTGCTATGACCAGTGCTTTTCCCATATACTTCATTACAGAGAACTGAGTAGATTTCCCTGTGCTATACAGTAGGTCTTTAATAATTATCTTTTTTATATATGGTAGTGTATATATTTCATCCAAATCAGTCCTTTCATTAAATTTTTTTCTCACACTTTTTGAGTGACAGTCTCTTTCTTGCTATGACTCTGATTCACATGTCACATCTATTTTAATGATTAAATACTATGATATCAAGATTTGGAGACATGAACATATAATCAAAATGGCTACCTACATACAGAACTTTGACTACAAAGTATCTGTCAAAAACACTGTCTAATGTTCAACTAGGTATAATTTGTTTATTTTTGCTTTTATTTCTTTTGTCTTTGGAGACAGATCCAGAAAAAAAAAAATATTGCTACCATTTATGTTATAGAGTGTTCTGCCTATGTTCTCTTCTAAGAGTTTTATGGTTTCAAGTCTTAGATTTAGATCTTATCTATTTTAAGCTTGTTTTCCTATATGATGTGAGGAAATGTTCTAATCTCATTCTTGTACATGAAGCTGTCCAGGTTTCCCAGCATCACTTATTGAAGAGATTGTCTTTCCTCCAGTTGTTTTTTCCCTCCTTTGTCATAGTCTATTAATAATTGATCACAGTCAATGGCTTTATTTCTGAGCTTTCTATTCTATTCCATTGATCTATGTGTTTGTTTTTGTGTCAGCACCATGCTGTTTCTGTTTCTGTGGTTTTTTGTCATAGTCTGAAGTCAAGACACATGATACTTCCAGTTTTATTCTTTTATCTCAAGATTGCTTTACCAGCATTATTTACACTAGCCAAGATATGGAAGCAACCCGTGTCCATCAACAGTTGAATGGATAAAGAACATGGGGTATGTATATACAAAGAAATATTATTCAGCCATAAAAAGAATGAAATTCTGCCAGTTGTAACACCATGCATGGACCTAGAGTGTATTATACTTAGTGAAATAAATCAGAGAAATACAAATACTACGTTTTTACCTATATGTGGAATCTAGAAAATAAAGCAAATGAATGTATGCAACAAAACAGAAACAGGCTCACAGACATAGAAAACAAACTAGTGGTTACCACTGGGAGAAGGAAGGGGGAGAGGCAAAATAGGGGTATGGAATTAATAAGATACAAACTACTTGCCACTTTCTGTGGTGCTGTGCATGGGTTCCTTTTGCCAAGTGTCCTGTCCATTGATTGATTAGAGGCATTTGTCTGAGAAGGGACCAGATGCAGGATGCTTGAGTAATCTGTTCTTTTCTTCCTTCTGCCCTGTTCTGTTCTGTAGTGGGGGGCAGTGGAACTACATGTAGGTCTTAACTATGGCATCTTCTAGGTGTGCTGGGCATCAAGGTAAAGATCATGCTGCCTTGGGACCCAACTGGTAAGATTGGCCCTAAGAAGCCTCTGCCTGATCACGTGAGCATTGTGGAACCCAAAGATGAAATACTGCCCACCACCCCCATCTCTGAACAGAAGGATGGGAAGCCAGAGCCGCCTGCCATGCCCCAGCCGGTACCCACAGCATAATAGGTCTCCTTGGCTGCTGGTTCTGGAATCTGAATGTTGCTCTGCAAAGACCTTTAATAAAATCTTTTTAAAAGAAAAAAAAAAAAAAGATACAAACTACTATGTATAAAATAGATAAGCAACAAAGATATATTATACAGCACAGGACAGTGTAGCCATTATTTTGTAATAACTTCAAAAGAAGTATAATCTATAAAAATATTGAATCACTATTCTGTATACCTGAAACTAATATGACATTGTAAAGCAACTATATTTGAATAAAAAACACATACCACCTAAAAAAATAAATATAATCACATCCGTATTTTTACAAATATACAAACAATCTTTTTGTATACAATCTATAACAATAAAATACAATTCAAAAAATGTTATGATTAACAAAAAATACTGTTAAATAAAGATTAGAGGAAAAAATGGTAGGGAGGAGACTGACTCGTCAAAGAACTGTCAGTAGCATAGATAACTCAAGAATGTTTAATTTATGAAATAAATGAAAAATAAGGGATAGAATAAACTTCTGGATATGCAAAAGGGAATAAAAAGAGTAACTAATCAAATATAAGTAGTAAACGTTTGCAAAGAAGTAATATATGTATATATTTCTAGCCATGAGGCTCTAAACAGAAATTACCTTTTAATTTAGTTTACAGGGTCTCTCTCAACCTATGTATTAATATATTGGTTAATATTAATGAAACATTTTCCAGTATTGATTTAAGAATTAGTAGGAACATACAGACACATGTATTTTATAAACATCACCTGAGAGCCACATTATTTCTAAGGGCTCCAAACTTGTCAGTTCTCATTAATTTTAAAATACTTAACAGAAAATGAAGGTTGATTTTATTCACTTCACAAATGTTAAAACATGTTTTCTATAACTTTAACATCTCACATACCACATTATTATCATACTTTGCTTTAGTAATGGGTTGCTACTGTTTCACTGAAAACATACAGAATTTTAACTTCTTGGTTTTCTTATCCATCTCATTACTTTTTATTTCAAATTGTGAAAATATAAAAAGTGAACATTAACACCTGAATTCAGTGTTACTATTCACTATATGTGTCCATATTTACTCTGGAGACATCCTATTTTTTTTTTCATTTTTCCATGTGAGCTAAAGCACTATACAAACTGAAAAAGGTCCATTGTTTAACCTCTAATTATATTATGCTGCATTACACAGTGCAATAGATAAGAAAGCATCAGCTCAGAGATTAACATTTCATAAGAGCTCAATAAATACTAGCTGAACTGAAATCTAAGCATATATCAGGCTTAACTTTGAGTTTCATTTAGTATATTTCAATAAAATAAATGTACCCATATATTTTTACTAGCATATTATTTTGAAATTAGGTATTTAAATCTTGTGTCTACTTTAAAATGTAGACTATAAAAAAATAAAAATAAAATGTAGACTATTCCATTTCATGGTAATATAAGTTCAATCCATCTAATTTATACACTGTACTAACTGAATTATATGAAATATATGTATTCTAAAGTAGCACAAGAAATCTTTCTCCTTCTGGTGTTTTTTAATAAAAAAGCAGTGAGTCCACTTCTAAAGTGTCTGATTGGGGAGGTGGCAATTAGGTTTCATTTGCTTATGCAAAGTCAATGTGTTATTTCATCTTTACACATACAAGAAAAAATAGAACTGAGAATAAGAATTGGAGAGTAAAACCCTCTGTCATAGGAATAGGGATAAGAAGGCATAAACTAATCATCATGTAGAAATTTTAGGATTTTTCTCTTTTTCACTTGGAAAAGTTCACCCATGCAAATTTTAAAAACCTATTAGAGACTACAGAATTATGACAGGGAAATGAAGTAGTCTAGAGTCAGGTTTGAAATACTGAAATGTTAAAATGTTGAGAAGCTTAGTGATGAAAATCTTCCAATGCTAAGCTATCTCTGGCTCAGGATTACCTTCATCACAACATATGATACTGTATTTATTACCATCACTGTGATTCAAAGAATACTATCTCTCCTGTCAGGCCTCCTAGGGGGCCTTACATTTGATGGTTTAAGGATAAAAAGTGTATGAGACATTAAGAACAATTTCAATTAGTCAAAAATATTCTAATGGGCAATCATTCTTCATAATTGAGTCTCTGTGTTGTTTGCCCATGTGATCCTCCAGATTTGTTTGCTTGTTTTGAATTCTCACCTCCTGCCTTGTCACTAAGTCCTCTTACATCCTCATTTCTCCAGATTAACACAATTTTGTACCCAGAAAAACGATGCTAACTGCTGCTAAATTTCCTGCTGCTGCTTCATGCTGTCTTTACTCTCTTCACATTGCTTGCATATAAAATGCCTTACAAGCCTCCATCTGTCTTGTAGGTCTTTTATACACACACACACACACACACACACACACACACACACACACATATAATATTCTTGAAACTTAAAATTCCATGAATGGGTAAAACAGTGGGCTGGAGAGACAATTAAAGAATTGGAGAAAATATCTGAAAAAATTATACAGAATATATCACAGGAAAACATTAAGAAAAATATGAAGTAGATATTTTTTAAATGAGGGATAATATGATAAAGTCTAACATATACTTGGAGTTCTAGAAGATGAGAATAGAGAAAATGAAGAAGTACTGTTTGAAAATAGGTGAAAATCTTCCAAAATTGATAGAAGACATGAATCCTCAGATTCAGGAATCACAATGAATTACAAACAGAATAATTAAAAGACAATTCACACATATACATATCACGTGGAACTGCAAAATGACACATTTTTAAAGCAGCAAGGAAAAAAAAGATTACCTACAAAGGAATGACAAACTAATAAAAATAGAAGCCAGAAGACAGTAAAATAATATATTCAGGATACTAAGAAAAAAATTGCTAATCTAGAAGTAAATATTTAGTTAAGCTATCATTCAAGAAATGTACTTTAGACAAATAGAAATTAAGAGAATTTATCACTAAGGCACCCTTTCTAAAGGAACTTCTAAGTAAATACATCAGGAGGAAATAAAACTATCCCAGAAAGAATGTCTGAGATGCAAGAAGGAGTCCTGAGCCAAGAAACTGAAAGATATAAAGAAAAATAAAAGTAAAATAAGATAAATTTAAACATGGGCATACACATACATACCTTTTGAGTTAGTGCTTTTGTTTTCTATGGATAAATACCCAGATGTGGAGTTGCTGGGACATTTGGTAGTTCTAATTTTGAGGAGTCTCCATACTGTTTTCCATAGTGGTTTCCCCAATTTACATTTCCACCAACAGTGCACAGGGATTCCCTTCTTCCACATCCTCTCTAACACTTGCCATTTGTTGGTCTTTTGATAACAGACATTTTAACAGGTGTGAAGTGATATCTTACTGTGGCTTTCATTTGCATTTCCCTGACAATTAGTGAGCAATTTTTATGTATCTGTTAGGTGTCCACACATTTCCTGTGGAAAAAAAAAAATGTCTATTTGGGTGCTCTGCCCACTTTTTAATCCAATTCTTTTGCTACTGAGTTGTATGAGTTCTCTACATATTCATCCCTTATCAGATATATGATTTGCAAATATTTTCTCCCATTCAGTAGGTTGCCTCTTCATTTTGTTATAGTTTCCTTTACTATGAAACAGCTTTTTAATTTGATGTAGTTCTACTTGTTTACTTTTTCTTTAGTTACCTTTGTTTTTCATATCAAATTCAAAAAAAAGGTAATTGATCTCTATATTTTATGTTAGTTCTCCTCGGAGGTCTTGGATTCTTTGCTTTCATGCTTATATGTACAAAGGTGAAATCAAAAAGTGAATTGGAAGCTCTACGTATTTGGATAGGGCTTGTCAGCTTCGAGCATATTGTAAAGTGATTTGGTTTGGTTGTTTCTTGGGGGAACCCTGATGTCAATATGTCTGGGACATTCCTCCTGAGCTTGTTGAGTTCACTTGGATCTTTTATTATCCTGCCTGGCAGATGAAGACCTGGCTGTCAACTTTCAAGAAGCAAAATGGAGGAGAGTTGGGATCACAGTATTCTTACTGAAGTTGTTTTTAATACGATGTTTTATGAATTTATCTGTTCCTGGATTTCTCAGTCCAAAGAGATTCTACTTTACTCCCTCCATATAATAAAACTTCAGTCTACTGATGGAGTGGCATTGGAATATTTGCCAGTTGATTGAAGTGAAGGAGGATGATGATCCAGAAATATGATTTAGTTTCAATGCAATACACTAGCAGCTTGATTCTCTCTTTCAGAGGTATCTGGTGCCCTTCAGGATGTTTCAGTATAGACTGGGCTGTTTCTCAGCTCTTGCCACTGCCAGTTAACAATTCTGTTTTCTCTGTTATCCACATCACTTGGCATTTTCCTCCTGTTTTTCAACTGACAAAATATGCCACTGTTTTCTTTTTCCTCTCCCATTCTCCACACCTTAATATAGTTTTAGTATAGAAAAAAGGTTAAAAATATCATTACTTCTTTTCTTCATGGGATTTTGGGAGAAAGGAAAACTAGCTGTGGGTATTCTACTTTGTAGTCTTATAAAAATTATCCTGATTTTCCTTTATCTTTGCTATCCTTTCAGAAAATATCTACCAGGGTAATAATATCTTCTTAAAATTATTCTATTATTAATATTTATTATGCTACTATTATAGTTCATTGAAACTATTATCACATTCTCTAATCCCTAATTCACAGCACAACCCCTCAATAAACTTATACTTTAGTATTCTTAAACTTACATAACATAATGCACCTATTGAGTTAATATTTACTAATAATTTAATATATGCCAGCTATCTTACAAGCAGTGGGGATCAGTTCAGCTCAGTTCAGTTCAGTCGCTCAGTCATTTCTGACGATTCACGACCTCCATGGTTTGCATCACAAAAGACCTCCCTGTCCATCACCAACTCGCTCAGTTTACTCAGACTCATGTCCATTGAGTCAGTGATGCCATCCAACCATCTCATCCTCTGTCGTCCCATTCTCCTCCCGCCTTCAGTCTTTCCCAGCATCAGGGTCTTTTCCAATGAGTCAGCTCTTCACATCAAGTGGCCAAAGTATTGGAGTTTCAGCTTCAACATCAGTCCTTCCAATGAATACTCAGGATTGATTTCCTTTAGGATGAACTGGTTGGATCTCCTTGCAGTCCAAGGGACTCTCAAGAGTCTTCTCCAACACCACAGTACAAAAGCATCAATTCTTTGGCGCTCGACTTTCTTTAGAGTCCAACTCTCACATCCATACATGACTACTGGAAAAACCATAGCCTTGACTAAACGGAACTTTGCTGGCAAAGCAATGTCTCTGCTTTGTAATATGCTGTCTAGGTTGGTTATAACTTTTCTTCCAAGGAGCAAGCGTCTTTTAATTTTATGGCTTCAGTCACCATCTGCAGTGATTTTGGAGCCCCCCACAAAATAGAGTATGTCACAGTTTCCCCATATATTTACCATGAACTGATGGGACCAGATGCCATGATCTTAATTTTCTAAATGTTGAGCTTTAAGCCAACTTTTTCATGCTCCTCTTCCAATTTCATCAAGAGGCTCTTTAGTTCTTCACTTTCTGCCATAAGGGTGGTAACATCTGCATATCTGAGGTTATTGTTGTTTATTCTTGCAATCTTGATTCCAGCTTGTGCTTTATCCAGCCTGGCATTTCTCATGATGTACTCTGCGTATAAGTTAAATAAGTAGGGTGACAATATACACCCTTGATGTACTCCTTTCCCAATTTGGAACCAGTCCATTGTTCCACCACCAGTTCTAACTGTTGCTTCTCGACCTACATACAGGTTTCACAGGAGGCAGGTCAGGTGGTCTGGTATTCCCATCTCTTTCAGAATTTTCCAGTTTCTTGTGATCCACACAATCAAAGGCTTTGGCATAGTCAAAGCAAAAATAGATGTTTTTCTGGAACTCTCTCGCTTTTTTGATGATCCAACAGACATTGGCAATTTAATTTCTGGTTCCTTTGTCTTTTCTAAATCCAGCTTGAACATCTGGAAGTTCACGGTTCATGTACTGTTGAAGCCTGGCTTGGAGAATTTTGAGCATTACTTTGCTAGCGTGTGAGATGAGTACATTTGTGTGGTAGTCTGAACATTCTTTGGCATTGTCATTCTTTGGGATTGGAATGAAAACTGACCTTTTTCTGTCCTGGGGCCACTGCTGAGTTTTCCAAATTTGTTGGCATATTGAGTGCAGCACTTTCACAGTATCATCTTTTAGGATTTGAAATAGCTCAACTAGAATTCCATCACCTCCACTAGCTTTGTTCCTTGTGATGATTCCTAAGGCCTACTTGACTTCGCATTCCAGAATGTATGGCTCTAGGTGAGTAATCACACCATCATGATTATCTGGGTAGTGAAGATCTTTTTTATATAGTTCTTCTGTGTATTCTTGCCACCTCTTCTTAATATTTTGTGCTTCTGTTAGGTTCATACCATTTCTGTCCTTTATTGTGCCCATGTTTGCATGAAATATTCCCTTGGTATCTCTGATTTTTTTTGAAGAGATCTCTAGTCTTTGAAGCCCCAGCAAGATGGTAGGAGAGGTGAAATGGCATTTAGAATCAAACCCCATACCCGCAAGAGAGGGCTCAGACATACCTTGTACGCACCAGGACCCATAGACCCCACAGAGACTGAGACAGAACAGTGTTTGAGTGTTTCCTGAGGAGGTACGGGTCAGCAGTGGACTGCTGCAGGGGAAGGGGCTGTGGGTGCAATGGACCTGGGTATGGTATAAGCCCTCTTGAAGGAGGTTGCCATTAACCCCACCATAGAGCTGTGAGAACTTACACAGGACTGGGGGAACAGACTCGTGGAGGGCACAAACAAAACGTTGTGTGCACCAGGACCAGGAGAAAGGAGCAGTAAAACCACAAGAGATGGACTCAAAATAGCCCATTAGGGTCCAGGAGTCTCCGGTGGAGGCAAGGGTCGGTGCTGGCCTGCTGCAGGTTAGTGGCAATGAGTGTAGCAGTGCATGCATGGGACCTCTTGAAGGAGGTCACCATTATCTTCATTACCTCCACCATAGTTTGGCTTCAGGTCAAATAAAAGGGAGGGAACTCAGCCCCGCCCATCAACAGAAAATTGGATTAAAGATTTACTGAGTATGGCTCAGTAAATTGAGAAAACTAAGATCATGGCATCTGGTCCCATCACTTCATGGCAAATAGATGGGGAAACAGTGGAAACAGTGGCTGACTTTATTTTGGGGGGGCTCCAAAATCACTGCAAATGATGACTGCAGCCATAAAATTAAAAGATGCTAACTACTTGGAAGAAAAGTTATGACCAACCTAGACAGCATATTAAAAAGCAGAGACATTACTTTGCCAACAAAGGTCTGCATAATCAGGGCTATGGTTTTTCCAGTAGTCATGTATGGATGTGAGGGTTGGACTATAAAGAAAGCTGAAGAATTGATGTGCTGAATTGAGTGCTGAAGAATTGATGCTTTTGAACTGTGATGTTGAAGAAGACTCTTGAGAGTCCCTTGGACTACAAAGAAATCCAACCAGTTCATCCTAAAATAAATCAGTCCTGAATATTCATTGGAAGGTCTGATGTTGAAGCTGAAACTCCAATACTTTGGCCACCTGATGTGAAGAACTGACTTATTTGAAAAGACCCTGATGCTGGGAAAGATTGAAGGCAGGAAGAGAAGGGGACAAGAGAGGATGAGATGGTTGGATGGCATCACCGACTCAATGGACATGAGTTTGAGTAAATTGCAGGAGTTGGTGATGGACAGGAAGGCCTAGCGTGCTGCAGTCCATGGCTCACAAATAGATGGACATAATTGAATGACTGAACTGAAGTGAGCATGGCACTGCCCATCAGAACAATTCCCAGTTTCCTCCTCAGTCAGACTCTCCCATCAGGAAGCTTCCATAAGCCTCTTATCCTTCTCCATCAGAGGGCAGACAGACTGAAAACCACAATCACAGAAAACTAACCAATCTGATCACATGGACCACAGCCTTGTCTAACTCAATGAAACTATGACCCATTCCGTGTAGGGCCACCCAAGATTGATGGGTCATGGTGGAGAGTTCTGACAAAATGTGGTCCACTGGAAAAGGGAATGGCAAACCACTTCAGTATTCTTGCATTGAGAACCCCATGAACAGTATGAAAAGGCAAAAAGATAGGACACTGAAAAATGAATTCAACAGGTTGGTAGGTACCCAATATGCTACTGGAGAACAGTGGAGAAATAACTCTAAAGAGAATGAAGAGATGGAGCCAAAGCAAAAATAACACCCAGTTGTGGATGTGACTGGTAATAGAAGTAAAGTCCAATGCTGTCAAGAGCAATATTACATAGGAACCTGAAATGTCAAGTCCAGGAATCAAGGCAAATTGGAAGTGGTCAAACAGGAGATCACGAGAGTGAAAATCAACATTTTAGGAATTAGTAAACTAAATCTGACTTGAATGGGTGAATTTAACTCAGATGACCATTTTATCTACTACTGTGGTCAAGAATCCCTTAGAAGAAATGGAGTAGCCATCATAATCAACAAAAGAGTCCAAAATGCAGTACATGCATGCAATCTCAAAAACGAAAGAATGACCTCTGTTCATTTCCAAGGCAAGCCATTCAATATCACAGTAATCCAAATCTATGCCCTAACCAGTAATGCTGAAGAAGCTGAAGTTGAACAGTTCTATGAAGACCTATAATACCGTCTAGAAAACACCAAAAAAGATGTCCTTTTCATTAGAGGGGACTGGAATGCAAAAGTAGGAAGTCAAGAAACACCTGGAGTAACAGGCAAATTTGGCCCTGGAGTACAGAATGAAGCAGGGCAAAGGCTAATAGAGTTTTGCCAAGAGAACGCACTGGTCACAGCAAACACCCTCTTTCAACAACAAAAGAGAAGACTCTACACATGGACATCACCAGATGGTTAATACCAAAGTCAGACTGATTATATTCTTTGCAGCCAAAGATGGAGAAGCTCTATACAGTCAGCAAAAACAAGACTGGGAGCTGATTGTGGCTCAGATCATGAACTCCTTATTGCCAAATTCAGATTTAAACTGAAGAAAGTAGGGAAAACCACCAGACCATTCAGGTATGACCTAAATCAAATCCCTTATGATCATACAGGGGAAGTGACAAATAGATTCAAGGGATTAGATCTGATAGAGTGCCTGAAGAACTGAGGTTCATGACATTGTATAGGAGGCAGTGATCAAGACTATTCCCAAGAAAAAGAAATGCAAAAAGGCAAAATGGTTGTCCAAGGAGGCCTTACAAATAGCTGAGAAAAGAAGAGAAGCGAAAGGCAAAGGAAAAGGAAAGGCATACCCATTTGAATGCAGAGTTCCAAAGAACAGCAAGGAGAGATAAGAAAGCCTTCCTCAGTGATCAATGCAAAGAAATAGATAGGAAATAGAGAATGGGAAAGACTTACACACCTCAGTGAATATAAATTCCTAATGGTGTCCAAAGTGACCTAGACTATATGTTTTCACAAACATTTCATACTCATTACCCATTTGGATATTCAACAAAAATTTATTAAGTAGTTACAGTGTGCCAGAAACAATAGTAGTGCTAGTGTGAAAAAGTTAAAGACATTTGGCCTTTGAAACAGCTCACAGTCGACAGGAAAATCAATGGCTTCAATTCAGCATGTATTGGGCTTCATTTAATGTAAATACTAGAATCCATAAGAACACATGTTAAAAACATCTAATTCACTCTGAAGAGATGAAGGAATGTTTCAAAAGGAGACAGTGCTTAATATAAATAAATCTTGAGATATAAGAAATAGTTAACCAGGTAAAACAAGTGAAATGAGGGACTAAAGACATTATAGGCAAAGAGAACAGCATTTTAAAAGGTTTGAGAGAGCCTGTCTCTGTCTAACTAGTAGAATTTAGAGTGAGTTTAACTAAAAATGGCTAAGTTTAAATGTCACTTCCTCATTCCTCAAAAAATTAAAAATAGAACTACCATATGATCTAGCAGTGCCACTTCTGGGGATGTATTCGAAGGAAATAAAATAACTGTCTCAAAGAGGTGTCTGCACTCCCATGTTCACTGCCACACTATTGACAATATATAAAATATGGGAACAATCTCAGTGTATATCAGTAAATGAATGAATGGAGTAAATGCAACGGAATATTATTTAGCCATGAGAAAGAAGGCAATCTTACCATTTGCAGTGAAATGGATAAAGCTTGAGGGCACTATGCTAAGTGAAATAAGTCACAGAGGGGAAGATAAATATTGCATGTTCTCACTTATCTGAACTCCAAAAATTATTAAAGTAATGGGGAGCCCTAGAATGAATTTAAGTAGGGCAATATCTGTTCCTGGTTTCCATCTTAGAAAGAATACTCTGGCAGCTGATTGGTGAGAAGGCTGCTTTGGAGATGAGCAATGGGAAGATAAAGAAATACCAATTAAGAAATGACTACAATAGTCCAGGTGAGAAATGAATGTGAATTTACACTGAGGTCAAGACAATGGGAATGGAAAGAAAAGGTAAATTTTGGACTCCTTAGGAGAAACAATCTACATAACTTGGTGAGTAATTAGACCTATGGTTGGGATTAAAAAGTTGAGAATTATTACTAGGTCATCATGCTAGGAAAAACAAAGAGGTTTTGAAGATAAAATAGTAAGTTTTGCTTAGGACATACCAAGTTTGAGATATTGATAAGATAAATGAGCAGAGATGCTATGTCTGAAACACTAGACAGAGGTTAAGGTGCAGATTTAAGGTACAGATCTGCAAACCATCACCATGTAAAACAGCAGTTCTCAATTTTGGCTGCCCATCAGATTCACTTGGAAAGTTTCTTGCAAATATAAAAACATGGGTTATAAATCCATAGATTTTATTTAACACTTCTGAAATAAGCCTGAAGTATCAATATTTTTTAAAAGCTAGATATTTGATTTTGATTCATAATTACAATTAAGAATCACTGGTGGGTAATTTAAGTCATGAGAATAGAATTAAGGATTTCAAACAGCACATTATCCAATTAGGGGAGATTTAGAAGAAATTATCAGAAAGATTATGATAATAATAACAACTATAATTTATTGAGTACCTATGGTAGAAACTATGCTAAAGACTTTACACGTGTTATTTGCAGTAAAAAAGAGATCAAAGAGTGGGTCATACGAAACTTGTCACCCTTCTTCCATGAAGTCTTCCACAGCACTTTCAGTTTACCTTAATGTCTCTCATCTCAATTTGGCATTTACAATATATGAACTTATACATGGCTATTTAAAATCTGATTTGAATGTATAAGCTCTAAGCCATATATATAACACAGTAGTTAAGAGCAAGAGCTCAGTTAGACTTCCTGGTTTGAACCCCATATCATTTTATCTTTTGCAGGCAATTTTGATCTTAGATAAGCTATTATATATAATATGTGTGTATGTATGTATATATGGGTGTTATTGGGTGGTTCAGATGGCAAAAGCATCTGCCTGCAATGCAGGAGACCCAGGTTCAATCCCCAGATTGGGAAGATCCCCTGGAGAAGGGAATGGCAACCCACTCCAGTATTCTTGCCTGGAGAATTCCATGGACAGGGGAGTCTGGCAGGCTACAGTTCATGGGGTTGCAAAGGGTCGGACACAACTGAGCAACTAACACACTATACATACATATGTACTAAATATGTGTATTTATGTATGCATGTATATGTATACCATTATATATGACACTTCACACATACGAAAATGTAAGTTCCTTCCCAGGTGAATCTAGTGGTAGACTCTGCCTGCCAACGCAGGAGATGCAAGAGATAGGGGTCAGGAAGATTCTGGAGGAGGAAATGGCAACCCATTCCAGTATTCTTACCTGGAAAATTCCATGGACAGAGGAGCCTGGCAGGCCAGGGTCCATGAGGTTGCAAAGAGTTGGACACACCTGAGCACACACACACACAAACTCCTTCAAGTGATGGATTTATTTTATATCTTGTTTATCTTTTGTAGCTTTCTCCTCAACTTTACCTAGTTCAGTGGGGACTAATTTTAATAAGCAAAATTTGTTAAGCTAGGCACTGTTTCAAGTAATTTACTTATACGAATTCATTAATTTGATTGATTTTCATTACAAGCCTAGAGATTAGTGCGTTAGTATCCTCATTTTATAGATGACAGTACTAAGGAAGAGAGAGATTAGATAACATTACTAAAATAAACTATGTCTGTAAATGGAGGATATAGGATCTAAACAAATCCAGCTCCATAACTCTGGCTCTTAACTACTGCGCTATACTGCCTCCCTCCACACTACACAATAAACTCAATAAATTATTATGAGTTTGAATAAAATTTTAACCAAAAAAAGGAATGGCTAGAAGTAGATAATATACATTTATATGCAGCATATTTTGCATTGCAATATTTTACAAGCTCTGTTGCCTTTTATAAAGAGAATTTTGATCAAAGATTATTCAATTGTCTTTTTAACTTATTTATATTCTTGTATTATAGTTTTCTAAAAGACTTGGCTGTATATTGTAAAATATATATAAAATATATAAAAAGGCTGTATATTGTCACCCTGCTTATTTAACTTATATGCAGAGTACATCATGAGAAACACTGGGCTGGAGGAAGCACAAGCTGGAATCAAGATTGCCGGGAGAAATATCAATAACCTCAGATATGCAGATGACACCACCATTATGGCAGAAACTGAGGAAGAACTAAAGAGTCTCTTGATGAAAGTGAAAGAGGAGAGTGAAAAACTTGGCTTAAAGGTCAACATCCAGAAAACTAAGATCATTGCATTTGGTCCCATCACTTCACGGCAAATAGACGGGGAAACAGTGGAAACAGTGGCTGACTTTATTTTTCTGGGCTCCAAAATCACTGCAGATGGTGATTGCAGCCATGAAATTAAAAGACGCTTGTTCCTTGGAAGGAAAGTTATGACCAACCTAGATGGCATATTAAAAAGCAGAGACATTACTTTGTCAACAAAGGTCTGTCTAGTCAAGGCTATGATTTTTCCAGTAGTCATGTATGGATGTGAGAGTTGGACTATAAAGAAGGCTGAGTGCCAAAGAATTGATGCTTTTGAACTGTGGTGCTGGAGAAGACTCTTGAGAGTCCCTTGGACTGCAGGGAGATCCAACCAGTCCATCCTAAAGGAGATCAGTCCTGGGTATTCATTGGAAGGACTGATGTTGAAGCTGAAACTCCAATACTTTGGCCACCTCATGCGAAGAGCTGACTCATTGGAAAAGACCCTGATGCTGGAGAAGATTGAGGGCAGGAGGAGAAAGGGACAACAGAGGATGAAATGGTTGGATGGCATCACCAACTCAGTGGACATGGGTTTGGGTAGACTCCGGGAGTTGGTGATGGACAGGGAGGCCTGGTGTGCTGTGGTTCATGGGGTCACAAGGAGTCGGACACGACTGAGCGACTGAAATGAAACTGAAACTGAAAAGACTTGGGATAAGGAAAGGATCATTTCAGTAAATGTCTTTTATCTGTTTTTTAAGGAGGGCTTTCCGGCAGTTCAGGGATAGAGAATCCACCTGCCAATGCAGGAGATACAGGATACAGGAGTCTGATCCATGGGTCAAGAATATCCTCTGGAGGAAGAAATGACAAACCACTCCAGTATTCTTGCCTGGAAAATCCCATGGACAGAGGAGCCTGGCAGGCTACGTAGTCCATGGGTTCGCAGAGTCAGACACAACTCAATGACTGAGCATGCAAGCAAAGTAAAAAGTGTTTGAATGTTTAAAACTTGAAAAAAAAACTAAAATCCAGTATTCTCCAAAGTTTCTCCCAGAAATGGATCTATGGTTCTAAAATAAGTATTGAAAATTTGCTGGGCCACTACCATATGTATAGCTATTTCCCAAGCAACTTGAAGTCACAGGAATAATATGAACAACTTCCTGAGAACTTCTAGAAAAATGGGTTTTTCAAATAATGCAGTATTCTACAGAAAGAAACTGAGTATTCTCAATTACATGGGTCTGCTATTGCTCTAAATAAAGGGCCAGAAGAGCAACAGTGTCTGGTTTCATTTTTACTCACACTGTGGAATTCCATGTTTACTTCTGACATCCTTTATATGAATGATGTACTAAATGAGAGTATTCAATTCCAATTTTTTCAATTCCCATGCACAAATGCTATCTTCCTGATAACAAAAGTCACATCTCAGATGTCACACTTGAGGGAGATCTGCTCTTGGAGGTTACCCAGCCTTTTTACTAACCTCAGACAATAATGAATAAGTTCTGCTGTATGGAATAGAAAATTTAGAGGTGATATTAAAGGTATTAGCAATGACACTTACTTTATCATTGTTATATTAGCAATGAGCAGAGCTTAAATATCCCTGTAACTTCCATGATTATCAGTAGCAATTTCTCCTTCCAATTTTCCCTAAGACAAAGTCTTTATTATCCAAATATTCACCATAGTGACATGCATATTCATTGTATTAAAATGATCCTTCTAAAAAAAATAAAAATAAAATGATCCTTGTAGATTGTCCTTGGTCTAGGAAATGTCTAAAATAAAGCCAAAGCTAAAGCTGATTACTTAACAATAAAATGGAGTTTACATCAGGGACAAGCAGGAGGTCTCTTAGGGTCTGAAATCTAGGACTCCTGAGTGGTTGTGGACAAACTGAGAAATGCTCTCACGTGCAACTCTGATAGAGAATTTGATTAAAATCCTTCATTTTGCTTCTACCCCCTACCTTGTCTACTAACTACTAAATCTACTCAGGAATTTAATTTTCATTTTCAAAGTCTCAGGAGGGTTAGACTTCTGAATATGACTGCAAAATATAGGTGCTGTTTTTTTTATCTTTTATTTTATTTATTCCCAAAAACAAGTAGCTCAGCACGGAAATGTTCTCAGTTTAGAAATTCATAATCTAACACTCAAGATTCTACATTATCTGGTCCTAACAAATCTTTCCTTTGATAGTCTGAGTTACCTCACTGGACTATAGACCAAAATGAACTATTCCATACTACTCAAACATATTATTTGCTTTCTGTCTCCCAACTTGTGCTCATGTCATTTCCTCTACCCAAAATGACCTTTCTCCTGTCTTGGCCAGTCTTCAAGGTCTACCTCATATGCCCCTTGACATACTTCCCCAGCTCCCCATCGAGCTTTTCTTTCTCTCTCCTCACTTAGCTTGAAATATTCTGCCAGCTGAACTCAGCAGAATGATTTATGCCTCTTTCATCTCATTTTTGAACCTCTAAGGCACTCACTACTTTTCACATTCTGTTATAGTCATTTGTATTTAGTGTTTACAATTCACTATCTATGGTTTCCTGAAGGCAAGGACCTACTGGTCTTTCTATCCTTGCCCTGTACTGTGCTCTCTGAGATACTACAGGGTTTTGCATGTTTGGCTTTTTGTTTGCTTTAACAAACTGCTTTGTGCTGAAATTTGATCGACCTTGTGTCAATTCCGGGGAAATAGCTGCACATTGAGAAAATTGCTCAAGAGAAGAGAACTAAAATGCAAAAATGTCACAAAATGTAACACAAGAGTACTTAAGATTTAGATTTAGATTTCATCCAAGCATCAAATTACACACTTGTACTTAGGAGCTTGACAGTTTTAAGCATATTGATGTCTTTACATTAAATAAGCATCAGTAATTCAAAATATTATACTCTATCAAACAGGAACTTGAATTGTTGTATTCATATACAGTATTGTATTTATAATATATTTCATTTTAGTCTTTCATCTAGAATATAAATTTTCATTAACAAATAAAATTGCTAAAACAAGCTGTGTATAAATTTGAGTGAAGTCTTCATCAAGGATATTTTTTACAATTTAAAAAATAACTCAGGTCATTAAACCTAAGCTCTATAACTTCTCTATTATTTTATTTAAACCTTGATTTTTACTCCTTAATTTTAATCTCTAACTAGTAGTTTAAAAAAAAAGACCTGATATTGCTGTTAAGCTGTCTTTCCCAAAGACTCAGTAATCTTCTGTTATGAAGTGTTTTTAGCTGAATTTCTTACTTGATAAGAAGAACGAGGGTGAGAGGTCAAAATTAAACTCACAATGACCATTGCCAATAGCTCATCCTAGCTCTAAGAATGTATATAATAATGTCTGCCACTAAGTGACGTTGGCAGTAGTATGCTTAGTATATTTCAGAACTCTTAAGGTGCTTTACATGCCTTAACTCATTTGACCTTCACAATGGTTTGACACAGACACCATTACTATGTCTGTATCACACTGAGGAAACCAAAACCCAGAAAGGTTAAGTAACTTGCCCACAATCATACAGCTGGTAAGTGGTGTAGCTAAGATTAGAATCTAGTGATCATGGCAGTCTGGATGCTTAACTACCGTACTGTACAAACCAAAAGAACTTGTAAATAATTTTCTATTGCTTTAATTCAAGAAAACAAGCATTACTGGGCAGCATGCACCAGCCTGGGATTCCAGAGAAATAAGGTTTTTGCATCTTCTCTACCCACTTCCCTTCATGGCAAATATATGGGGAAACAATGGAATCGGTGAGTGACTTTATTTTCTTGGGCCCCAAAATCACTGCAGATGGTGACTGTAGCCATGGAATTAAAAGATGCCTGCTCCTTGGAAGAAAAGCTAAAACAAGCCTAGACAGCTTATTAAAAAGCAGAGACGTTAGTTTGCCAACAAAGGTCGGTATAGTCAAAGCTATGGTTTTTCCAATAGTCATGTGTAGATGTGAGATCTGGACCATAAAGAAGACTGAGCACCGAAGAACTGATACTTTTGAACTGTGGTGTTGGAGAAGACTCTTGACAGTCCCCTGGACTGCAAGGAGATCCAACCAGTCCATCCTAAAGGAGATCAGTCCTGGGTGTTCATTGGAAGGACTGATGCTGAAGCTGAAACTCCAATACTTTGGCCACCTGATGTGAAGACCTGACTCACTGGAAAAGACCCTGATGCTGGGAAAGATTGAAGGCAGGAGGAGAAGAAGACAACAGAGGATGAGATGGTTGAATGGCATCACCGACTCGATGGACATGAGCAAGCTCCAGGAGATGGTGAAGGACAGGGAAGCCTGGCATGCTGCAGCCCATGGAGTTGCAAAGAGTTGGACACGACTGAGCAACTGAACAACAACCCACTGCACGCTGCTTTCAGCCAGCACACTTGTATGAAAGAGAAGAGAGTTGTGCATGGATGTCCAACATCCACATGGTTAAGGTCTACTTCCCTACTAGTTCCTCCCAGTCCCCTTCCTCAGAGCCTAAGGTAAATGCTATCCTCCCCAATTTATTCAAAAGACTCCCCAATGACCCTGACCTACCTAGCATCAAACAGTCCAAAACTTGCTACTCCTTACTTCCAAAACTTAACCCCTATGAAATCAAAATCCCCTTCCATAATAACCTATGTAGCACAGTCAGTAAAGAATCTGCCTGCAATGCAGGAGACCTGGATTCAATTCCTGGGTCGGGAAGATCCCCTGGAGAAGGAAATGGCAACCCACTCCAGTATTCTTGCCTAGAGAATCCCCATGGACAGAGGAGCCAGTCAGGCTATAGTACATGGGGTCGCAAGAGTCGGACACAACTTAGTGACTAAACCACCACCAAACTGGAATTATACAAAATTGGTCACATTCCTGTTTTGAAATGATTGTTGGGGTCCCTGCTTCTGCATGCTGCCAACACTTTTGCTCTCAAATTGAAACCTATGGCTTATAAAACATACAATGTAATTTGTTTAACAGTTTATAATGCCCTAATAAAAATAATTTTATATATTATAAAAGAAGTTAATGCAGTTATCAAAATTATATAATACTTGATTTATAGTTTGATCCAATCTTTAATGTCTCTAATATCAAGAGATTTACATGAGAAAAAAAGAATTATATGTAACTCAACCTAAGGTTCACCAATTAATAAATTAGAACTGATAGTAGCATACCACTTTTGAAAAGTCAATTCAAAATGTGAGCATAATTCATTATGTACATTTTCTCAAAATCTTGGAAGCAGGAAACAACTCTTTCTTTTCTGTATCCCTCTCAACACCAAACACAACATTGTGCAAATGATAAGCTTTCACATAATGCTCACTGAATTGAACAATTACCCAAATAGTTGTTTATAGACAGCTTAGAAATCTTTACAATGTATAATGAAATGCATGTATAAAATGGTACCGATAAAGGCAACCATTACAAAAAGAAGATGACCAATTGTTACTAAGCAGATTTACAATCAATTTCACCATTCAAAAGGTCAAAAATCATCTTGCTGTACAGGAAAAAGATTGACATTATATTAAATGTCTCTGATATTGTAACCAATAATTACTTTTTAATGTTATATATTTTGACATAGCAACAGAAAGACACTTATCTCTACCTTGTAAAAGAAATGAGACTAAGACTGTAATTTTTTCACCTTACAGAATTATTGAGATATCCTCATTTAAGTGTCACTGAAGAAAGTAACTAAAATCTTTATGGTTTGGTTCTTTTGAAAGGTCACAAACACAGTGAAAAATCTAGCAGAATGTTGTGAAACCAATACTTAGAGGAATCCCAAAGCAATGCCAAGAAACAGAATGTACTCATAGTGACTAATACATGCAAATACTGGAAATAAATTCTAACAGATTAAACAGGTTTTGTAGCAACTAAAAGGTATATTCAAATCACTCCAAAACTAATCAAGCTTAAGAATATGGCAAACTTCCCTGCTAATAAGAATCTAAGCAGGCTAAGTAGTCTGAATAGCATATAAAAAATAATAGTCAATATTAGTAGGTATAATTTTTAGTGTGTTTTTAATTAGAAAGGAGAAACTGACCCCTTAACTGAATCAAACCACTGTTTCAGATTTCCATTTTAGTCTTTGATAAGTATATTCATATTTACTACAACATTTTACCTTGATGGGGCATTAAATCTTAATCAATCTATGGAATCATGAAGACAAAACTATCTTCTGAGAAATGCTGCAACATTTTCTCTGTTTTTGTTCATTTAATATGGGATGCCTTGTCAAGTATCTGCCAAGTCCCCTAATATTGAGGCAGAAATATGTGTAATACAAAAAAAAAAAATTCCTTCAAAACTTGAATGTCAAACAGAGGCAAGGCGTCTTATCCAAGTGTGTAACCCTGAGGATATGGTATAAAAAACCAAAGTTAAATGCATTATAACATGATAGGTGAAAATGGTTTAAAATAAATAGCAGAGTTTCAGAATGAAATGGATATATAAATCCAAATTCTTTGATGTGATGATTTTCTATTCTTTGTAGTTAATATGTTTAATATAACTAAGTCTTTCATTTTGAAAGTGAAAGTAAGCAAAAGTAGAATATCTCTGGGTCAAAAATCACAAAAAGCTTATACGTCACTGGATTTCTTTGTAAAAAAAACAAAGAAAAAACCAGATTTATTATCTGCTTTAATCTATAAGCAGTGCTTAGCAGATCTCTACATTAAGAGAATCAAAGCATCATTATGTCAGTAGATCTGAGAAATAATTAAAAGTAATGCCTATTAAAACAATTTAGATACTGAAAGATAATTTCAAGAAAATAGCTCAGATGCTGATAAACACAATTCTACTCATCACAGTTGGGTTGCTGTGTGGTTGCACAGTACAGTGGCAGTAACATCTATTTCTATGCTTAAGAAATTCCAGATAAAAAAATTTAATATGTCACTATATATAAGCAGCTAGCTATGGTGTATACTTATCAATATGAAAATTTTATGCTATTTTTATCACTCAAAATAAAAGCTGCAATTTGACTGTATTCAGGTTTAATCTGGAAAAAATCTGTAGAGCCCAAAGCCTTGCCCTTAATCACATACAAAGGATCTCTTTTTTTACTTCCCACTTCCCCATAAAAAGCTAAAGTAAACACAAACTTAAACACACACACATTTTTAAAATTCATATTGTTTATCTGGCATCTTTTACTATAAATATTACTTGTTCAAATATCCTAAAGAGAATCTAATAATAAACAATTACATTGATTAACATATTCTAAATGATCTAGAAAAAGCAATAACTCTACAATCTAACAGCATCATCATAATTCATGAGGTCATACCTGATGACTTAGAGATTGAAAAGACTCACAGGTTCCAGACTGCATGACCTTTCTATTTCCAGAGATCCCTAAAGATTGCATTTCCTATCTTACAAAAGATAATCACAGCCACCTCTATGTCTCTGCATCTTCAGGGCTAGTGAAGAAAACATCAAACAGCAGATCTGTCCATCAGTATCTGTTTAAGTCATGATGAAAATATCAGATCTCATATGCTGTTTATCATCTCCCCTTTGCAGTTATAAACACTGCGTATTAAGGGAGGATGACAGTTGTATGTGCTGAAGCTGCTAATGCTGTCTGAAAACAGTAAGCTTACTGCTTAAAGCAATTCTGCATCATCCAAACAGAGAATGAGTCATGTCTTTCAGGTTTTCCACTTCTGATACTATAAAGATTTCACGTGCCCAGTAAAGTTTGGTTTTTTTGTTGTTTCTTTACAAATAAGCAATGTTCTATTTAATTAACTGTCCAGTGCATCTGGTTGCCATGTTAAAGTGTTAGTTCTTAATTATTAGGCAATTTTCTCCATGTCTGACTAAGGTTTAATGATTTAAGAAGCAACATTGTACTCTCTCTTAAAGGACTCTTTCCTCCAAACCATGTGCATCATCACTCATCCAACCCATCAAAATTAGAAGTCCCTAAAAATGATGAATTCTTTTCCTGGCAATCTTTGATAATTGTGTATAATAGCAGATAGATAAATAGGTAAGTGCATATTCACTTTTTAATTCTCATTAACTTTATTTTTATTTCATATCTTTCAGATCAACACATTTCAAATCAAAATAATTTTTATACTATTAGTAAAAGGTACAAAATCTCCTATAGAACTTAATATGCAAAACACAAAATGCTACTATCAAATTCCAAAACTGCATGGTTAAAGCAAAATCTAGGAAACTAACCCTATGTTATTGGCATTTTTATTGTGATTTTTCATTGCATCTTATTTGTGTTCATTGAGATTCTTATAATGCTTTCTTTTACCACAACAGAATAGAATTAAAGAATTTTAAGATTAATAAAATAGTCTGATGATAGAAAACTGATATCCCCCAAAACTATAAATGGAAATGCTTTCTCTTTGCTGCTGCTGCTGCTGCTAAGTCGCATCAGTCGTGTCTGACTATGTGTGACCCCATAGATGGCAGCCCACCAGGCTCCTTCGTCCCCGGGATTCTCCAGGTAAGAACACTGGGGTGGGTTGCCATTTCCTTCTCCAGTGCATGAAAGTGAAAAGTGAAAGTGAAGTCGCTCAGTTGTGTCTGACTCTGTGACATGATAAAAGATCATGTTTTAGAAAGAAAACAAAGACTAAAATTATAATATATTCAATTGAATGCAAAATTAGGACACCAAATATAACATATTATCCTAAAAGAGTCCTCACATTATATATAGCCTGAATTAATAAACACTTTCTTTATATACCTATGAATGCTTTATGTGTATACCTGTGATATAAACTAATGAAATTTAATGATAGCTAAAAGTACTATACAGAAAATGTTTTAGGTTAATTACAAACCAGTATAACTTCCCTTCTCCCATTCACAACATGTGATGACCATCTGAGCATATTTTGTATTATCATGGAGACTAATGAGTCTTAAAAATTGGGCTTCTTTAAAAGGCTGATAGGTAGAGGCACAGAGATGTTGGTCCAAAGTGCAAACTGTCAGTTACAAGATGAATAAGTTCTAGGGATCCATGCACAGGATAATCATACTGTATTATATACTTGAAAGTTACATATGGTGGTAATTTTTGCAATATTTAAGTATATCAAATTAAACTTATACAACGTTATATGTCAATTATACCCCAATAAATCTAAGGGAAATTATTATACTTTAAATAGATCTAATTATTATTTGTAGAAAGAAAGAAATTAGTCTTCTTTAATAGTGTGATCCACATTATGCCCTTAGAGAAATTACTTTCTCTAATTGCACATGTTCAGACAAAATGTTTGGAAGTTTTGGCTGTATGTACACAATGACATACCTGAATGGAAAACCATATGTATTATGATTTATACATGCAGTATTTACTCTCTTATTGTAATCAAAATAGATAAGTTTTCTTTAGAGCTATCTTAACATCTATCTCCCATTCTATATTTATTTATTCATGTAGAAAACATTAAACATCTTCTTTGAGTCAGATGCTGTGCTACAGAATCCAAGACAATATAAGATATGCCATCACATGAGCAGATAATTAAACAAGTATGCTTTGCCATGACAGAAGATCAAGGGATATGAGACTGATTAATAGGACAGACCCCTAACCTAAGGACCAGAAAAGATCTTTAGGCTCAATAAAGGACAGAAATGGTAGGGATATACCAGAAGCAGAAGATATTAAGAAGAGGTGGCAAAAATACACAAAAGAACTGTACAAAAAAGATCTTCACGACCCAGATAATCACGATGGTGTGATCACTCATCTAGAGCCAGACATCCTGGAGTGTGAAGTCAAGTGGGCCTTAGGAAGCATCACTACGAACAAAGCTAGTGGAGATGATGGAATTCCAGTTGAGCTATTTCAAATCCTGAAAGATGATGCTGTGAAAGTGGTTCACTCAATATGCCAGCAAATTTGGAAAACTCAGCAGTGGCCACAGCACTGGAAAAGGTCAGTTGTCATTCCAATCCCCAAGAAAGGCAATGCCAAAGAATGTTCAAACTACCGCACAATTGCACTCATCTCACACGCTAGTAAAGTGATGCTTAAAATTCACCAAGCCAGACTTCAGCAATACGTGAACCATGAACTTCCAGATGTTCAAGCTGGTTTTAGAAAAGGCACAGGAACCAGAGATCAAATTGCCAACATCCACTGGATTATCCAAAAAGCAAGAGAGTTCCAGAAAAACATCTATTTCTGCTTTATTGACTATGCCAAAGCCTTTGACTGTGTGGATCACAATAAACTGTGGAAAATTCTGAAAGAGATGGGAATCCCAGACCACCTGACCTGCCTCTTGAGAAACCTGTATGCAGGTCAGGAAGCAACAGTGAGAACTGGACATGGAACAACAGACTGGTTCCAAATAGGAAAAGGAGTACATCAAGGCTGTATATTGTCACCCTGCTTATCTAACTTATATGCAGAGTAGATCATGAGAAACATTGGGCTGGAGGAAGCACAAGCTGGAATCAAGATTGCCGGGAGAAATATCAATAACCTCAGATATGCAGATGACACCACCCTTATGGCAGGAAGCAATGAACTAAACAGCCTCTTGATGAAAGTGAAAGAGGAGAGTGAAAAAGTTGGCTTAAAGCTCAACATTCAGAAAACTAAGATCATGGCATCTGGTCCCGTCACTTCATGGCAAATAGATGGGGAAACAGTGGAAACAGTGGCTGACTTTATTTTTCTGGGTTCCAAAATCACTGCAGATGGTGATTGCAGCCATGAAATTAAAAGATGTTTGTTCCTTGAAAGGAAAGTTATGACCAACCTAGACAGCATATTAAAAAACAGAGACATTTTTAGTCAACAAAGGTCCATCTAGTCAAGGCTATGATTTTTCCAGTAGTCATGTATGGATGTGAGAGTTGGGCTATAAAGAACGCTGAGCGCCAAAGAATTGATGCTTTTGAACTGTGGTGTTGGAGAAGACTCTTGAGAGTCCCTTGGACTGCAGGGAGATCCAACCAGTCCATCCTAAAGGAGATCAGTCCTGGGTGTTCATTGGAAGGACTGATGTTGAAGCTGAAACTCCAATACTTTGGCCACCTGATGCGAAGAGCTGACTCATTGGAAAAGACTCTGATGCTGGAAAAGATTGAGGGCAGGAGGAGAAGGGAACGACAGAGGATGAGATGGTTGGATGGCATCACCGACTCAATGGACATGGGTTTGGGTGGACTCTGGGAGTTGGTGATGGACAGGGAGGCCTGGCATGTTGAGGTTCATGGGGTTGCAAAGAGATGGACATGACTGAGTGACTGAACTGAACTGAATTGAAGGAATTATTGTTAAAACTGAGATCTTGAGTAGATGATATTTGAAGGATGCTGAATACAGCATAGTGAGACCATGAAGCATTAGTAGGACAGAGGGAAGAGATGAGGCCGAAAGGCAAATCAAGGTCTAACCTCAGGACTCTTCAGAAGCCATTTAAAGAGGATGGACTTAATCTTCAGGGGAATAGGAATCCTTAAACACAATCATTTTTGTAGTTTAATATTATTCTGGCTATGGGACAGAATCAATTGAGTAAAATAAAACTGGAGAAAGACAAGATATATAATTTGGGGCAGGGAATAATGATGGCCTGAACCAACGTGGTGGCAGTAGGGGTGGAGAGAAGTTGATCGACTCCAGATATACTTTTTAGTTAGAAAGAATGTGATGGGAGACTAAATGTGAGAAATGAGGTAGAGAGAAGTGTCGAGGTTTATTCATAACCTCCTAAATTATTATAGATTTCGTTTTGACAGTCCATATACTTTCATCACATGCTCCATTGTATTGTCATTAATCTATTTCACTTGTATGTGTTTAGTTTTTATAAAATAGCCAGAAAATGTTGAGAAGGCAGGCTCATCTGACATTCATTCTGTGACCTCTCAAAATGTGCTTAAACTTGAGCAAAATTATTATAAACAAATAAACAAAAAATAAACTGAAAATTGTACTTTTCTTTGATGTATTTTGTCACAACACTGATGGTCAGAACAGAGTATGCTTCTTTTTTTGTTATAGTCACTACTTGTTGTATTTTTTAGATTCTACATATAAGTGATATCACACAGTATTTGTCTGTCTTTGTCTGACTTATTTCACTTAACATAATGCTCTCCGAGTCCATCCATGTTGCTACAAATGGCAAAATTTAATTCTTTTTTATATGGCTGAGTAGTATTCCATTGGTATATACTACATCTTCTTTATCCATTCATCAGCAGCAGGTGGTATTTTCATTTTTATCATTGTCTCCTAAATAAAAGCCGTGAAAAACTTTTATTTAGGCCCCAGTTGTTTAGTTTTGCTTTTATTTCCTTTACTTTAGGAGATGGATCCCAAAATTATTGCTGTGACTTATACTTTGTTCTGCCTATGTTTTCCTCCAGGGGTTTTATAATATCCAGTCTTATATTTTGGTCTTTAATCCATTTTATGTTTACTTTTATATATGGTGCTAGAGAATATTCTAATTTCCTTCTTTTACATGTATCTGATCAGTTTTCCTAGCAACATCTATGGAAGAGACTGTCTTTTCTCCATTGTATGTTATTGCCTTCTTTGTTGTAGATTCAATGACCATAAGTGCATGGGTTTGCATCCAGGCTCTCTCTCCTGTTGCACTGCTCTATATATCTGGTTTATGCCAGAACCATATTGTTTTGATTACTATAGCTTTGAAGTAGTCTGAAGTCAGGGATCATGATTCCTCCTGCCCTGTTATTTTTCTCTCAAGATTGTTTTGGCTATGCAGGGTCTTCTGTGTTTCCATACAAATTTTAACAATAAAGAAGCAGACTCACAGATAATGAGAACAAACTAGTCATTAGCAGAGGGAGGGGCAATGGACCAGTGGAAGAGAGGGAGATATAAACTACTGAGTGTAAGACAGGCTCAAGGATGTATTGTACAACACAGGGAATATAGACAAAATTTGGTAAATAGAGAGTAATCTTTAAGTTGTATAAAAAATTAAATAATGCAAATAAATAAATAATTTTTCAAAAAGCACACACACGAAGACCAGAGAAGAAATGAATGAAATGGAGACTAAAAAAATGGGAAAGAGCAAAGGAAAAAGAATGTGGAGCTGTATGTACATCAGAAACTAGCACAATACCGTACATCAACTTTAGCTACATTTTTTTAAGGAATAAATGAACCTAACAACTGTTTATTTGAAAATATAAACAAAATCAACAAACCTTTAGCTAAGAAAAAAGTAGAGAATTCTCAGAAATAAAAGAAGAAAAGTTATAACTAATGCTATAGAAATACAAAGGATCATGAGAAACTTCTATGAAAAATTATACACCAATGAATTGGATGCCTTAGAAGAAATGAATAAATTCCTAGAAACATACAATGTTCCAAGGCTGAATCATCAAGGAACAGAAGTCTGAATAGATGATCACTAATAAGGAGATTAAAATGGTAATCAAAAATCTCCCCAAAACAGAAATCCAGGACCAGATGGCTTCACTGAAAAATTCTACAAAACATTCAAAGATTTAATATCTCTTTCCCAAGCTCTTCTAAAAAACTGAAGAGAAACTTTACAAACACATTTTGTGAAACCAAAACCAGATAAGAACACCAAAAAAAAAGAGGAAAACTACAGTCCAGTATCCTTGATGAACACAGATGCAAAAACCCTAAACAAAATACTAAGTAAACCAAATAAAACCATACTTTAAAAGAATCATACCCCATGATGATCAAGTCAAATTTATTCCAGGGGCACAAGGAGAGCTCAAACACCTACAAATCAATGTGATACGTCATATTAACAAAATTGAGGATAAAAATCATATAGTCATTTCAAATGCAGAAAAGTCGTCTCTGACTCATTGTGACCCCATGGACTGTAGCCTACTAGGCTTCTCTTTCCATAGAATTTTCCAGGCAAGAATACTGGAGTTGGTTGCCATCTCCTGTTCTTGGGGATCTTCTTGACCTAGGGATCAAATTCACATCTCCCATGTCTCCTGCATTAGCAGGCAGGTTCTTTACCACTGAACCACCTGGGAAGCCCATAGAGGGAATGTACCTCAACATATTTAAAAAACATATATGGCAAACCAGCAGTTAATGTTATTCTCAATGGTGAAAATTTGAAATCTTTTCCTCTAAGATCAAGAAAAAGATGGATGCCCACTCTTGCCACTTCTCTTCAACAAAGAATTGGAATTCCTAGCCACAGCAATTCAGCAAGAAAAAGAAGTAGTGGGCAACCAAATTGGAAAGAAAGAAGTAAAACAGTCACTATTTGCAGCTGACATGGTATTATAAACAGAAAACCCTAAAGATGGAACTCTCCAAAATCTGTTAGAAATAATAAATAAATTCAGTAAAGCCACAGGATACCTCAAGATACAGAAATCTTTGGCATTTCTATTCACTCATAGAGAACTATCAGAAAGACAAATTGATATAACATTTTCTTTTTTAAATTTTCTTTTTAATTGGAGGATAATTGCTTTACAAAATTGTGTTGGTTTCTGCAATGCATCAACATGAATCAACCACCCCTCGTGGTTACCACACAGTACCAGGTTTGAGCTCCCTGTGTCCTAAGGCAAATTCCCACTGGCTATCTGCTTTACATATGGAGATATATATGTTTCAATGCTCCTCTGTCAACTCATCCCGCTCTCTCCTTTCCCCACTGTGTCCACAAGTCTGTTTATGTCTGCATCACCATTAGCATCAAAAAAATAAAATATCTAGGAATATTTCAAGAAGGTGAAAGAGCTGTACACCAGTAACTATAAGACTGATGAAAGAAACTGAAGAGTACACAAATAAATAGAAATATATCCAGTGTCCATGAAATGCAAGAATTAATATTGTTTAAAGCTCCATACTACCCCACACTACCCAGAGAAATCTACGGGCTCAATGCAATTCTGTCAAAATTCCAATGGTCTGTTTCACAAAACGAGAAAAATAATTCTAAGATGTGTATGAAGGGACTTCCTTGGTGGTCCAGTGGTTAAGACTGTGCTTCCACCCCAGGAGTCATGGGTTCTACTCTTGGTCAGGGAACTAAGATCCTGCATGCTACATGGCATGGCCAAATAAATAAATAAATATTTATAATAATAATTTAAAAAAATAAAGTATGTATGGAACTACAAAATATCTCAAACAGCTAAAACAACCTTGAGAAAGAAACAAGTTGGAGGTATCATGCCCCCTGATTTCAAACTATACTATGAAGCTTATAATGTTCAAAACACTATGGGTACTGGCACAAAAAAAGAAACACATCAATGGAACAGAATAGAAATCTCACATCTACACATGCAATGAATTTATGATAAAGAAGCAAAGAACATATCTTAGAAAAACAATAGACTCTTTAATAAATGGTATTGGGAAAACTGGGATAGTCACAAGCAAAAGAATGAAGCTAGGCCACTATCTGACAGCATACACAAAAATTAACTCAAAATGAATTAAAGATTTGAATGTAAGAACTGAAACCATAAAATTCCTTGAGGAAAACACAAGCTGTAACCTAATGCACATAAGTCTTAGCAATGTTTTTGAGGATTTGACTCCAAACACATGGGATTAAAGTGGGATGTTTCGAAAGAACAGCATGTATATTATCTATGGTGAAACAGATCACCAGCCCAGGTGGGATGCATGAGACAAGTGCTCGGGCCTGGTGCACTGGGAAGACCCAGAGGAATCGGGTGGAGAGGGAGGTGGGAGGGGGGATCAGGATGGGGAATACGTGTAACTCTATGGCTGATTCATATCAATGTATGACAAAACCCACTGAAATGTTGTGAAGTAATTAGCCTCCAACTAATAAAAAAAATAAATTAAAAAAAAAAAAGCAAACATAAACAAATGGGATTGCATGCTAAGTCACTTCCATTGTGTCCGACTCTTTGGGACGCTATGGATCATAACCTGCCAAGCTTCTCCATCCATGGGATTCTCCAGGGAAGAACACTGGAGTGGTTTGCCATGCCCTCCTCCAGGGGACCTTCCTGACCCACGGATCGAACCCTTATCTCTGGCATCTATCAGCATTGGCAGGTAGTTTCTTTTCCACTAGTGTCACCTGGGAAGCCCCAAACAAATGGGACGACATCATACTAAAAATCTTCTGCACAATGAAGGAATCCATCATCACAATGAAAGGCAACATACCGAATGAGAGAAGATATTTTCAAATCATATATCTCATAAGAAGTTAATATCCAAAAATATATAAACAACTCATACAACTCAACAACAACAACAACAAACAACCTGATTTGAAAATGGACCCAGTAGCTGAGCAGACATTTTTTCCAAAGAAGACACACAGCTGGCCAACAAGCACATGAAAAGATGTCCAAAATCATGTCATTATTAAGAAAATACAAACTAAAACCACAATGAGCTATTACTCCACATGTGTTAGAATGGCTATCATCAAAAAGACAAGATGTGAAAAATGTTAGGAAGAATGTAGAGAAATGGAAATCCTAAACTGTTAGTGGGACTGCAAATTGGTATAGCCAGTATGCAAAAAATATGGATATTCCTCAAAAAAAAAAAAAAAAAATCAAGAGCAGAACTACTACATGACCCAGCTATTCCACTTCTGGGTATTTAAGTGAAAAACATGAAAATACTAATTTGAAACTCCTGCATTCACTACAGCATTATTTATAATAGCCAAGATCTGGAAACAACATAAATGTCCATCAATGGGTGAATTGTTAATGAAGATGTGGTACATATACACAATGGAATACTACTCAACCATAAAAAGGGGTGAAAACCTATCATTTGTGACAACATGGATGGACCTAGGGGGTATTACGCTAAGTGAAATAAGAGAGAGAAAGACAAACATTGTATGATTTCACTCATATGTACAATCCAAAAGGACAAGACAGACAAAATAAAATAAAAAACAAATTCATAGATACATAGAACAGATCAGTGGTTACTGGGGGAAAGGGGTTGGAGGGTGGGCAAAATGGGTGAAGGAGGTACATGGTGATGAATGGTAACTGTATTTGTGGTGGTGATCACTTTGTCCACAGATGCCAAATTATAATGTTATACCCAAGAAACTTATATAATTAACAAAACTCACTTCAGATACAGCCAGGCTACTGACCCCACAAGCCATGGTGGGTGAGGACTACTAATGGGAGGGTAGCATCCTCTACAATATCATCTTTAGCATGAAGCAAATGTATGAGACTCTGGAGCCACCCAAGGTATAGCTGGCTAGCATGGCTAGCATGCACCTGTTGCTTGAAGCTGATCCCCTTCCCCCGAAAACAACTTATTCCAGAGAATACCTATGAAAACATAAGTAATCTATTTTGCTTCGTGTAATACCGCTTTTTATTTATTTATTTATTTGCTTTTTAAAGTCTAAATTAGTTCACTTTCCAAGTAATTTGTCAAAATATATTACAATTCTTAAAAACATTGAGTCCTTTCTAGTATTTCATTTGGAGACTCTGTACAAAAGAAATAGGCAGATGAAGGTTTCTGCACAAAGATGTTTGGTGCTACATCATTAGAAGAGAAAAAATAGAAATAACAAGAGGAAGGTTAACTAAATTATGAGACAACAAAATGGAATCCATTAGTAACCAATAAAGATGTTAATGACAAGGAAAATGTGTACTGTAATAGAATATTGAATGAAAAAAAAATCCCAATATATTTATGTAGTAAAATCTCAAATCAATGCAAAGAAATAGAGGAAAACAACAGAATAGGAAAGACTAGAGATCTCTTCAAGAAAATCAGAGATACCAAGGGAACATTTCATGTAAAGATGGGCATAATAAAGGACAGAAACAGTATGGACCTAACAGAAGCAGAAGATATTAAGAAAAGATGGCAAGAATAAAGAGCAAAACTATACAAAAAAGATCTTAATGACCCAGATAACCACGACGGTGTGATCACTCACCTAGAGCCAGACATCCTGGAGTGTGAAGTCAAGTGGGCCTTAGGAAGCCCCATTATGAACAAAGCTAGTGGAGGTGATGGAATTCCAGTTGAGCTACTTCAAATCCTGAAAGATGATGCTGTGAAAGTGGTTCACTCAATATGCCAGCAAAATTGGAAAACTCAGCAATGGCCACAGGACTGGAAAAGGTCAGTTTTTATTCTAATCCCAAAGAAAGGTAATGCCAAAGAATGTTCAAATGACTGCACAACTGCACTCATCTCACATGTTAGCAAAGTAATGCATCTCCAAGCCAGGCTTCAACAATACATGAACCATGAACTTCCAAATGTTCAAGCTGGATTTAGAAAAGGCAAAGGAACCAGAGATCAAATTGCCAACATCCATTGGATCATAGAAAAAGCAAAAGAAGTCCAGAAAAACATCTATTTCTGCTTCACTGACTACACGAAAGCCTTTGACTGTGTGGATCACAAACAACTGTGGAAATCTTCAAGAGATGGGAATAACCAGACCACCTTACCTGCTTCCTGAGAAGTCTGTAGGAAGGTCAAGAGGAAACAGAACCGGATATGGAACAACAGACTGGTTCCAAATCAGGAAAGGAGTACATCAAGGCTGTATATTGTCACCCACTTATTTAACTTATATGTAGAGTACATCATGGGAAATGCCAGCCTGGATGAAGCACAAGCTGGAATCAAGATTGACAGGAGAAATATCAATAACCTCAGATATGCAGATGACACCACCCTTATGGCAGAAAGCAAAGAACTAAACAGCCTCTGGATGAAGATGAAAGAGGAGAGTGAAAAAGTTGGCTTAAAACTCAACATTCAGAAAATTAAGATCATAGCATCTGGTCCCATCACTTCATGGCAAATAGATGGGGAAACAGTGGAAACAGTGGCTGACTTTATTCTCTCGGACTCCAAAATCATTGCAGATGGTGATTGCAGCCATGAAATTAAAAGACGCTTGCTCTTTGGAAGAAAAGTTATGACCAACTTAGACAGCATATTAAAAAGCAGAGACATTACTTTGCCAACAAAGGTCCATATATTCAAAACTGTGGTTTTTCCAGTAGTCATGTATGGATGTGAGAGTTGGACCATAAAGAAAGCTGAACACCGAAGAATTGACGCTTTCAAACTGTGGTGCTCGAGAAGAGTCTTGAGAGTCCCTTCGACTGCAGATGAAACCAGTCAGTCTTAAAGGAAATCAGTCCTGAATATTCATTGGAAGGACTGATGCTGAAGCTAAAGCTCCAATACTTTGGCCACCTGATGCGAGGAACTGGCTCATTTGAAAAGACCCTGATGCTGGGAAAGATTGAAGACAGGAGGAGAAGAGGATGACAGAGGATGAGACGGTTGGGTGGCATCACCAACTCAATGGACATGAGTTTGAGCAAGCTCTGGGAGTTGGCAATGGACAGGGAGCCTGGCGTGCTGTAGTCCTTAGGGTCACAGAGTCAGATACGACTGAGCAATTGAACTGAACTGAATGATCTCAGTTATGTAAAATATACACTGAAAAAACAAAGTTTTAAATTTTAAAAGGTGGCCCCTAAGTTATAAGTTATCTCACAAATATATACCTTCAGATTTCATGATTTTCTATAAAATTAGAAAATAGTTTCTGAGTAGTATTTTAATAATTGAATAGATACTTCTTCTGCTTCCATGTAATTCATCTTTCCATTAAAAATTACATCTCATATATTACTCTTTCTACTGCTTTACTCATATTTCTGCTCCAACTTAATGAAAATATTAAAATCTACTCTGTTAGTTTATCTATACTTTAAATATAATTCTAATTAATTTATATCATTATTTATGTGTGTGATTATTTGTTATAACACTATATTGGTCTTACACTGGTACAGACGGTTTTTGGAAAATTAGCTCTCACACCAGTTTCAGTGTTAATGAAAACAATGGAAAGAATTTGTGTAGAATGACTTTGTGTTACTATTTGTCTTGACTCATCTTGTGGGATAATCAAAATTGACTTTTACAAATGGCAGGACAATGGGAAGCACTGAGAATCACTGCAGATATTATTGATATTTTACTTCCAGTTCTTGGTTAATAAACAAGTAAAGACTACATTAAACTATTCATCTCTACTTAGTATTATATTATGAACATCTCCCTGAGTCATTATTTTCCATAACACTGTTTAGTGTTACTCTATCAAATAGAGCTACCACAATTTATCCAAACCCCTATTTTTAGACATTTAATTTTTTTCCATTTCTCAATATTATAAATAATAGTATAATAACACCTTTATGCATGTAGCCTTATGAGTTCAGTCACTCAGCCGTGTCTGACTCTTTGAGACTCCATGAACCGCAGCATGCCAGGCCTCCCTGTCTATAACCAACTCCCAGAGTTTACCCAAAACCATGTCCATCGAGTCAGTGATGTCATCCAACCATCTCATCCTCTGTTGTACCCTTCTCCTCCTGCCCTCAATCTTTCCCAGCATCAGGGTCTTTGCAAATGAGTCAGCTCTTCGCATCAGGTGGCCAAAGTATTGGAGTTTCAGCTTCAACATCAGTCCTTCCAATGAACACCCAGGACTGATCTCCTTTAGGATGGACTGGTTGGATCTCCCTGCAGTCCAAGGGACTCTCAAGAGTCTTCTCCAACACCACAGTTCAAAAGCATCAATTCTTTGGCGCTCAGCGTTCTTTATAGCCCAACTCTCACATCCATACATGGCCACTGAAAAAACCATAGCCTTGACTAGATGGACCTTTGTTGGCAAAGTAATGTCTCTGCTTTATATTATGCTATCTAGATTGGTCGTAACTTTCCTTCCAAGGAGTAAGCATCTTTTAATTTCATGGCTGCAATCACCATCTGCAGTGATTTTGGAGTCCGAGAGAATAAAGTCAGCCACTGTTTCCACTGTTTCCCCATCTATTTGCCATGAAGTGACAGGACCAGATGCCATGATCTTAGTTTTCTGAATGTTGAGCTTTAAGCCAACTTTTTCACTCTCCTCTTTCACTTTCATCAACAGGCTCATTACTTCTTCTTTCTGCCATAAGGGTGGTGTCATCTGCATATCTGAGGTTATTGATATTTCTCCCGGCAATCTTGATTCCAGCTTGTGCTTCCTCCAGCCCAGCATTTCTCATGATGTACTCTGCATATCAGTTAAATAAGCAGGGAGACAATATACAGCCTTGATGTACTCCTTTTCCTATTTGGAACCAGTCTGTTGTTCCATGTCCAGTTCTCACTGTTGCTTCCTGACCTGCATACAGGTTTCTCAAGAGGCAGGTCAGGTGGTCTGGGATTCCCATCTCTTTCAGAATTTTCCACAGTTTATTGTGATCCACACAGTCAAAGGCTTTGGCATAGTCAATAAAGCAGAAATAGATGTTTTTCTGGAACTCTCTTGCTTTTTGGATAATCCAGTGGATGTTGGCAATTTGATCTCTGGTTCCTGTGCCTTTTCTAAAACCAGCTTGAACATCTGGAAGTTCACGGTTCATGTATTGCTGAAGTCTGGCTTGGAGAATTTTAAGCATCACTTTACTAGTGTGTAAGATAAGTGCAATTGTGCGATAGTTTGAACATTCTTTGGCATTGCCTTTCTTGGGGATTGGAATGAAAACTGACCTTTTCCAGTGCTGTGGCCACTGCTGAGTTTTCCAAATTTGCTGGCATATTGAGTGAACCACTTTCACAGCATCATTTTTTAGGATTCGAAATAGCTCAACTGGAATTCCATCACCTCCACTAGCTTTGTTCGTAGTGATGTTTCCTAAGGCCCACTTGACTTCACATTCCAGGATGTCTGGCTCTAGGTGAGTGAACATACCATCGTGATTATCTGGGTCGTGAAGATCTTATCTGTACATTTCTTCTGTGTATTCTTGCCCCCTCTTCTTAATATCTTCTGCTTGTTAGGTCCCTACCATCTCTGTCCTTTATTGAGCCCATCTTTACATGAAATGTTCCCTTGGTATCTCTAATATTCTTGAAGAGATCTCTAGTCTTTCCCATACACATTCTCTATTTCCTTAAGATAAACTCCAACAAATAGACTTACTGGATCAAAGGACATGAACATTTTTGATGTTTTAGGTAAGAATTACTAAATTACCTTACAGATAGGCTATATCCATTTAAATTCGACAAAAGAAGAACCCTTTTTTTTCATTGTCTTGCCAGAACCAGGATTATCATACAGACTTTATGCAGAATAGTAGTCTCAATAAGTAAAGAAACAAATAAAGGGAAATCAGGAACACATTAAGTCAAAGACTTAAATTTAATTAAACCTAATAGATTTATCTTTATAAGCCTATATTGTTATTATTCTAACAACAATAGCAAAAAACTTAGAAAATATAAACTTTCCTAGTTTCTACATTTATTAACAAGGACAGAACACGTTCCTTAGGGAATACACCTAGAATTGTAAGCAAAACAAAAGCCTTTGAATACAACTTACTAAACGGTGGCAAAGACTAATTAAAAAAATATATAAATGTGAACATTGTTGTTTTTTGGGTTTTTTTCCTCTGTGACACGTGTTGAAAAAATCAGTCTAAAGAAGGGAAATCCTTTCAATCAGCACAATGTGACTTTACTCATACAAAATATGAAACACACAAACATAAAAATAGAGTTTTCAGCCTTAGGAAATCTTTCAAATAGCAGATACACCTTCAACCAAGGAACCACTCAGGAGAACCACAAAGTCTCCCAAAATATCATGTGTAAAAACAATGTTTGTATGTAAATGTAGTTTCTCCAAGCATCATTCATTCCAGAGATGAGTAAATGTTGGAAAAACAAATTAAAATGCACAATGTGTTTGATCTTTAAAAGCTATTGCCATTTTTTAAAAAATAAATAAAATAATGGTCTGTTAGTAGAATTTTCTGATAGATTTAGCTATCATTAAAATACAATTTGGGCAATACTAAAATTGTATTTAAAGGGAAGTTTATGAAAAATTGAAAACAAGTTTGTCCTTTTTGATTTTAATATAGGCTGGGTCACATTAAAAATAAATTTTATTTACTGCAAATAAATGACTTAAAAAATACCTCTAAACAATGTTTGTCAAAAGGATTCAGGCTTATAGCTAAAAGCACAAGCTATGGAGGCAAACTGTGAAGTTCAAATCCTGGTTTTACAAACTTGGAATATTTATATACTATGTGCCTCAGTTTATGCATGCCTGCATGCTAAGTCACTTCAGTCTTGTCCAACTCTGTGTGGTGTGATCCCATGGACTGTAACCCTTCAGGCTCCTCTGTCCATGGAATTCTCCAGGCAAGAATACTAGAGTGGGTTGCTAGTGCCTGCCTCCAGGGGATCTTCCTGACCCAGGGATCAAACCCGCAGTCTCTTTTGTCTCCTGCACTGGTATACAGGTTCTTTACCTCTAGCGCCACCTGGGAAGCCCCTGCCTGTTTGCTTATGTAAAATGATGATAATCCTACTAGGATTATTGTAAGGATGAAATGTAATTAACATACATAAAGCAGTTAAAGCAATGCCTGGCACAGAGGAATCACTGAATAAATATTTGCTATTGCCATTCTAAGAAAGACACAGTTATAAGTTTGTTATAGTGTCAAAAAATGAAGAAGAAAAAACAACTACATACAATAAGATTATAAAACAATTGGAAGTACATAAATGATTGAGTTCAAGATCTGAGGATGAGAGTGTAGACACTCCAGACCTGGTTAAGCAGAATATATTAAAAAAAAAATTAGGTATATAACACAACTTTTATACTATAATGGCTTTGAAGTCAGATAAACATTGATTAAATCTTAGATTCACCAGTTAGTGACCATGAGCAAGTTGTTTAAACTCCTCACCTGTTTCTTCACCTGTAAAATACACTTAATCATACTTAATTGTTTCACCTATCTCACAAAGCTGTTTTGAAGGTTAAGTAAGAGAATATACATAAGGCATTCAGCACAGACTACTAGTATATTGAGTTGGCCAAAAAGTTCATTCAAGTTTTTCCATAAGATGGTAGAGAAAAACCCAAATAAACTTTTTGGCCAACACAATATAAACTCAATAAACAATAAGAATAATAATAATACTATTGGTTCAGGGAAAAGAAGAATCAACAGATCATTTTAAAAGGTGTTAAGCTAAAGGTAGGGGGGATAGTATATAATACACAAGGGAAGATGGCCAGTTCCTTTCCCTTTGTCAAATACAGTAACCACCTCGGCCCTCATTATTCTCATTTTGGCAGCATTTGCCTCAAAATCCTGGCATAATGTAACCACAGAATAAATGTGGTTGATTTATTAATAATCAACTAGTCACCAAATACAGCAACCATTTTTTATCTTTGTTATTTGCAACCTATCCCAAACTACTGTGTCATTACCTAGTCAGGAACATTCTACAAATATTCTAGCTTAGCACTTGATGACCTACATGGTCTAACCCTGAAATATCTTTCCAATATTATTAACAGGATCCTCCTTAAGTTGTCTGATATTGCACCTAAACTCAATAGCTCACCATTCCCAATAATCATTCTGTGCTTGAGGACTCTAGCTTTGCTCATGCTATTCTATTACATATTGGTTCAGATCCTGGTGCTGCTATTTATTACTGAAGACCATTTTACAAGTTATAAAACTTCCAAAGACCTCAGGTTCCCTGTTAGTAAAGTGGAGAAAATAACAGCACCTATCTATATAGTGTTCCTGGAGGATTAGATGATATAAAAATATAAAATGCTTAATGCACACAGTGACTACCTAAAACATAATAAATGATTTACAACTATTATTGTTATTGTTAGAATGCATGCCTTCTTCCCCTCATCTCCATAGGTATAAATTTATTAGACATTGAATTTAGCTTATTTGTGTACACACACATATAAATTCAGCAAAATTTAACACAACACATCTTCCATGATTCCTCTTACCACAAACTTTCAGTCTTACCTAGCTCTCTCACAGCTTTTTAACAAATCCTCAATTATCCTTTCTGACTTCTCTGAAATATCTGTGCTTTCCTTAAGAGTTATATATGCCCTTATCTAATCGTTCTTAATTAATAAGTGCTTTAAGATAAAAATCTACATTTGATCATTTTTATATTATACTTAATATAGTTTCCTGAACTTAATATGTACTTGAAAATATCTATGAAATTAGTGAAAGAATGAAATCCATATTTTCCTTTCTGGGATAGTTGTTTCAAAATTGGTACTCTAATGGCAAATAGAGGAGCAGTTTCAAAGATGATTCAATAAGGCAAGTATGGTAAATGTCACAAAATGTTTGTTCTGTTGAATTTTTATTCTCTTTAGTGCTATAGTTGTAGAATGCAAGAATAAACCTATTAAGAAGCTCTATAGATATGCTCGCTTCAGCAGCACATATACTAGAAGCTCTATAGCTCATTAATTAATTCAGTAAAGTTGAAGGATACAAAATTAATATACCAAAATCTGTTGCATTTCAATACACTAACAATGAACTATCAGAAAGAGAAGTTAAGGAAACAATTCCATTTACCATCATATCAAAAAGAATAAGATAACCAGGAATAAACCTACCTAAGGAGGTAAAAGACCTGTACTCGGAAAACTAAAAGACACTGATGAAAGAAATTGAAAAAGAAATAACACATGGAAAGATATACCATATTCTTAGATATGAAGAATTAATATTATTAAAATGGTCATACCCAAGGCAGTCTACAGATTCAATGCAATCCCTATCAAAATATTAAAGGTATTTTTCACAGAATGAGAACAAATAATCTTAAAGTTTGTATGGAAACACAAAAGACTCAAATAGCCAAAACAAAAGACCCAAATAGCCAAAACAATCTTGAGAAAGACTAACAGAGCTGGAGGAATCACATTCCCTGACTTTAGTCTATACTAGAAAGCTGCAGTAATCAAAAAAGAGCATAGTACTGGCACTTCCACCCTACAGAATACAATTCTGTTTGTTTACCAAGATTTATTAGTTTAAAGTATACGACTGTGGAGTAACTCTCTCCAATACATCACCATAGAAAACAAAATTGTAATTAGAAAGTGTTTTAGTAAGTGAGTGAGTGAGTGAGTGAGTGAAAGTTGCTCAGTCATGTCCAACTCCTTGTGACCCCATGACCTATACAGTCCATGGAATTCTCTAGTCCAGAATAGTGGAGTGGGTAGCCTTTCCTCTCTCCAGGGGGCTTTCCCAACCCAGGGGTCAAATCCAGGTCTCCCACATTGCTGGCAGATTCTTTACCAGCTGAGCCACAAAGGAAGCCCAAATGAAAGTACTATTGCTCAATCATGTCTGACTCTTTGGGACCCTGTGGACTGTAACCCGCCATGCTCCTTTGTCCATGGAATTCTCCAGGCAAGAACACTGGAGTGGGTATCCATTCCCTTCTCCAGGGAATCTTCCTGACCCAGGGATCAAACTGGGGTCTCCTGCACTGCAGGCAGATTCTTTATCATCTGAGCCACCAGGGAAGTCCTGTTTTAGTGAGGATAACATCAAACCTAGATGACTAAGTTATAAAGTACAATGTTTGATTGTTTCAAGACATGTCATCTATATCCACAGGTCATTTGAGGATTTTGATAGATCAAGAACACAGTTCCCTACACTGGATTTTATGGGTACTATCAGAATTTGCCCTAGTGACCTTCTTTTGTCCATGTTTAGCTGCTGACTATTCCTTCTTCTGATTGGATAGTCTTTCTTTACCAATGTTAATAGTTGAATAAACTTTCTTAGATTTGGGAGTCATTTGGTCCCTTTAAATCAATGTTTCATATCTCTGTGTATTATATGTTGGCTCTAAGGTTTAACTCTCATAAGGTACTTATTACCTTGTATTTAAATAATTTGGGGGCAACATGCTGGAAGAAAATTCTACCATAATGCACACAAGAAATATTTTCCCACAATGAAATGGGTCAAATATGTTCAACATTTAAAATTGCATCCCATAGGAAAATGTATAATATTTCATTATTCTTACACCTTTTATTTGAATAATTTGATTTTATATTTCTATGTATCAACAAAAGCTTTTAAAATCTTTGAAAAATGCTAATTTATGAAAAGGCAAATTCCAGTGAGTGGAACAATATGTTTTTAAGTCCTTATTCTAGAGTGTTCTACCAACAGGCTCTACATAGCATTTTTTTTGCTTTTTTAAGGAGAATTTAAGTCTTACCTCGTAAGTGGAATTTTCTTCAATTACCCATATCTAGGTGACTATTCTTTCCTCCTTCCTCTAAAGCTCCGTGTTATGAACCTCACTTATTTGGCATTTAGCCTATATTACATAACATTGACATCTTTATTTTTATGCACTGCTGCTGCTGCGGCTCATGACCTCCTAAATACAAAATATTTTATTCGAAAGTCTATTTAATGTAGTTTACCATTCATAGGCTTGTTTCATAATATTCATGTGTGTGTTTTATCTCCTCCTTAGCCTGTAAACTCCTCAGAGAAAGGATTTTTTTTTTCTTTTACAAATTTTTATTCAGTTTTTATTGATAAAATTGAAAGATTCTTCTAACAAATCAATTGTTACAAGGCACTTGCAAAAGAATGGGAGTCTTTTAACTGCCTATGTCTTGATGCATATGGAACCCAAGGATGCAGAGTGTGTTTCAGACCATGCTCTGTACACTGCAGCAGAAGGCTGGCTCTTTGAGAAAGAGGATGTTGTAATAAATGACTTATTCAAATATGGTTAAAACTCTTCAGGCAGTTCATATGTAACTGTTAGATAGTGTAGCTGAACACCATGTCAGAGAAAAGGCACAGCTGCAACAAGGTCTAAATAAAAACAATATTTTTGAACATCCTTACCTGTTAAGACTCTTTTTTAAGAATTTTTATTGGAGTACAGTACTTCACAGTGTTGTGTTAGTCTCTGCCGTATAGCAGAGTGAATCAGCTCTACATATACACATACCCCTGTTTTGGGAATTCCTCCCCATTTAGGTCACCGCAGAGCACTGACAGAGTCCCCTGTGATCTCCAGCAGATTCCTGTTATCTATCTTATACACAGTATTGTGTGTGTATCAACCCCAATTTCCCACTCATCACATCCCTTCTTCCCCCACTGGTATCCATATGTTTGTTCTCTATACCTTTGTCTCTATTTCTGCTTTGCAAATAGGTTCATCTGTACCATTTTTATGAAAGCATTTTTAATTATATACATAAACATTCAGTAAATATCTGCTGGACCAAAGAATAAAAGGCTATCTCTTCAATTAGGTTATAAACATAGTTATGGCAGGCAACATTTTATGATTATTTAAAATCACAGATTTGAGTGCATAATGAGTACTCAGTAATATTTTTATTGATGACAATATTAATTATATATCTGTAGAAACACAGTCCAGAGAAGGCAATGGCACCCCAGTTCAGAACTCTTGCCTGGAGAACTCCATGGACGGAGGAGCCTGGTGGGCTGCAGTCCATGGGGTCACTAGGAGTCAGACACGACTGAGCGACTTCACTTTCACTTTTCACTTGCATGCACTGGAGAAGGAAATGGCAACCCACTCCAGGGTTCTTGCCTGGAGAATCCCAGGGACGGGGGAGCCTGGTGGGCTGCCGTCTATGGGGTCGCACAGAGTCGGACACACTGAAGCGACTTAGCAGCAGCAGCAGCAGCAGAAACACAGTCTCTAGTTTTTAAAATTAAATTCTAAACTTTCTCTTTTTAAGGCAATAAACTGTTGGGCTAAATATGCATAAATGTGCTTTTTATTCTCTTGATGTACAATAGAAGTTTATATTCTCATCTCTCTGTATAATCTCTGATTGCAGACAATAAAACACAATGTGAAAGATGTTTTATACAGACTCTCTCTATGCACACACATGTATATATAGTGTATATTCACACAGAAATGAAATTAATATCTATTAATATCTATATTAATGTGACCCTCACCTCTTTAAAATTCCAGTTTAAGAAAATTGATTCTATGTTGTTGACTCCAGATCTTTTTAGTACACAAACAGCACCTGCCATAGTATAAAAGGAAACCAAGTAAGCAAGGTTCTGTATGAGTAGATTTGGAAACAGACCAAGATGGACTGGGCAGGCTCACGCACTGGGATTGAAGACACAGGAAAAATCCCGACAGTGCCTGAAATTCTCAGCACCAGCTGTCATTCCATATTTTACTGGATTAAGAAATTATGTTACTTAAATGGAACTTTTAATTCATGTTGAAGATGAGTGTGTGTCATGAATCCACTACTTTCTTTGAAAACTGAGGAAGTTTTAAGTAGTTTGGGAATATAGGGGTACTCAGGACAGAGCATGCCAAATAGAATCTAGATAAAGAATCTGAATAGAAATGTCCCAAAAGAAAAGGTGAAAGGTCCAGAAATGTGCTTGTTTTACTTCATAATTTTGCCAAGAGCCTGCCGTTCTTACTGCAGAGTTGACTTGCCCACTAAAGTGTTGATTTAAATAGCAAAAAGCTTTGATGCAGGGAAGCATAAATAAAAAATTCATTATAACATCTGTAAAGATCTTCCTTTTAAAAGACTATGATTTCTAAATCCTAATTACTAGAAAATCAGTAATGTCTGATAGCATTCCGCTTGCTTTCATAATTTTCCCTTTATTCCTTCCTGAATAGTGAAACCAACCACTAAATTACATCAACAATATTGTGAATATATGTTATCATTTAGTTGTGAGTGGAAGACTAAAGAAAGGACATAAAAATGCCAAAAGAGATAATTTAGTCAGTTCCTACCAAATAAAAAAATCATTCCTTAACATGAAAGCAATAGTTTCAAAGAACAATTTTCAAACCACAGTTTTGATTGTAAAAGTTTTTACCTAATAATTTCATAGAACTAATGAGTGAAACAATGTAATAGTTGTGGTCTTAACTATCCACTCTCAGTGAATACTAATGCATATCAGACTCTACACAGGAGATACATTTAGAGACTCTATTTGAGTCAGTAACTTTATAATCATTATTCTAGGATATACTTTTCATTATTCTAAATACAAAGAATGGATAAAATATTCTTTCTTCAAGACTATAAAATTAAAAATTATAAGCAATAGCAAGAGGTCACTAAGTCAAGTGATTCTGCCTCAGTAAAGATTAACACCTAAGCCTTCTAAAGCAGATGACTTTTCTATCCTATTTTTAGACATGATTTTTAGAATGGAGAGCTTATCCTTGGTAACACTATATAGTGTTTACTTTAAAAACAAAATTTTTTTAAAACTTTGTTTATAAGTGGTTTTCCTACTATAATTAAGACCTTTCACTTACTTTCACAGTTTATTATAACTGAATAAACTATAATTATACTGTAATTTTTTATGAGCAATAAAAAACAACTGTATTGGAAGAAAGATGATCATAGCTGACCATGTCTCTTAACATGAAGACATTGCTTAATAAATGTCTACAAGACATTTTATTTGGAAAAAAGTATAGATTAGGGAGAAAAAAATCAGTAAAGTTAGGAAGGGCTATATTAAACTTTTAAATTATTATAATTCACTTAATTACATAACTGAACTGACACTCACTAAGTTAACTTATATGATCATTTGAATTTATAAATCCAACATATTATTTTTAAGCTATGTCCATTTATTTTTTCTTAATTGCTAAAATATACCTGCTTATCATGGAAAACAGAGCACAAAGAAGAAAAACTTACCTACCGTTTTAACACAATGAGAGAACCACTGCAAACATTTTGATGTATGTCCCTCCAATATTTAAAGGCACCCACAGAATCAGAATACATATATGTGTGTGAGTATATATATATATGTATTCTGAAAAAAGAATATATATACATATTCTGAAAAAAGTATAGATTAGGAATACACACACACACACATATATATACACACACACCTTTTTTAACTTAGAAATTCATTACGGATGTTTTTTGTTACTTTCTTGAAAAGTTGTACCCACACACACAAAGTCGTCTACAACCCATTGCTAATGGGAGGATATCAATCTGTCACAAAGCAAACCTCATCAATCAACCAATATGATTTCCATCATTTTGCTGATATAAATGAAGCTGCAATATAACTCCTACACACATTTTTGCTCAGACTTCTGATTATGTATTTCCTTCAAATGAAGTACTACAGTAAATTTTTCTTACAGAAGAAATGAATGCTCTCAGTACATGTTGGCAAAGGATCCTCTAAGAAACATGAAACTATTTAAACTGTGTCTGTAAGAGAATGGTAGTGCCCCTTTCTCTTAACTTTGCCTCATCAACGCTGGCTATTATCAAGCTTTTCATTTTTAATAAGCTGATATTTGAAAAATAGATATCATTTTTGTCATTTCTATTATTTTAGGGTCATTTGTAATTGTTTTGAGAATTGCTTGTTCTTTTTATTCTTCCACAAAGACAACAATGTGCTTTGTTAATTTCCTCTCTCAAAACTTAGTCTAAGAAGCTTGATTTTTAAATTGTTTATAAAAGTGGTATACATACTAAAAATATCACATACTTTGTATCACATATACTGTACATCTTTTTCCAAGTTTGTCACTTGATTTTTAGTTTTATTGTTTCTTTTTAATAATTTCTCCTTTCAGGCAACTCAGCTTCAGCTGGATTGTCTTTCCTCTAGTTTTTCTCCACCTGCATGTTGGGGGCTAACTCTTCTGCCCCCAAGACCTCATACTTCATTATAGTATTTCTCTGTCCATCCCCACCCAGACTATCACCTCCATGAAGGCAAGACTCCTTTCTTAATATTGCAAATCTAGACCTTTATAATTAAAAAAAATATGCAATATTCTCCAGGAGATGTTTAATAAATAATCTCCAGGAGATGTTTAATAAATATTTATCAGATAAATGTAATGAAAGAATGTGCCTTTGCTCTGGTACAATTTCCAGAGAAGGAAACTTAAGAATAAAAATAGAACTTGAAAAAGACAACATTCAATGATTTCATAACATCCTCTTAAAGCTTAAATGCAACATCTTTTCCCCTGAATTATTTTGATGTATAGTGCTTCTCTCTGTAGAAATGTAGGGAGTTAAAAATTAACATTAAGCAAAATACTGATTCTCTTCTCATTTTAACCTTCTTAATTATTCCTTTTATAACTTAGTAATTGAGAATCTTTTGAGATAAATTCTGGGTAAATGTAACTGGTATTAAGTCAAATAACTTTGGATGATAGTTATCAGGATATAAAAAGGGGAAAATTCATTTTAGTAGTTAAAAGCTCAGTTAAGACAAAGTACTTGAGCTCAAATTCCAACTTCACCATTTTTTGGTATATAATCTTGGACAAACTACTTAAACCTCAAGTTCTTCGTCTGTAAGATGGGATTCATGATGGTACACACATCATAGGATGGTTGGGAGGATTATATGAGATGACACAGGTAATGCACTGAACAGAAGGTCTGGAACACAGTAAACATTCAATAAGTGGTAGCTGTTATTAGTTTTTAACTGATCTACCTAGTGTTGCTTAAAAGAATCATTAACCATAGCTGAATAAATAAATTTCTGCTGGGAATCACCCTGAGTCTAGCAAAGTTGAGTTTCCCAGGTGATAAAGCTGCTCAGTTGCAAGTCAATATCTGCATTCAGGCTGTCTGCCTTTTGCTTCTCTATGGGGTCCATATGTGAACCTGTTGCTTATCTTCTCCTCCCACAGCATCTTATTATGTATACCATGTGACTTCTTAGCTGGTCTCTTTTTGGACTTCAGTATCAGCAGCTCTGGAAGAAGATGATTACCCATTTTTCACTACATTTTCTCCAGCCCCTGAAAGATTATGGAACAAATCCCATTTTAAGTTATATCATCCCGGGCATTGATCTATATTGGTGAAATCCAAAATCGATGATGCCAGGGGGAAAATGTGCAGAAACTTCATTCAATTTATTAACCTCTAATGAGCTAAGTACTTTCATTTAATCCCTGCAACAAACCTATGAGATAGATATTATTTCTACATTTTACAGTTGAAGAAACCAAGTTTCAGATAGATCTGGTATGTCATCCAAGATCACACAGCTACCTAAGTGGCAAAATTATGTCCCTTTCTTTTTATAAAAACTCTATTTCCACACAAACATCATCTTATTTAAGCCCTTCTCCAACCATGAGAAAAGCATGGCCCTGCTTTCTATCTACAGCTGAAATATGTCTTTCACTGTTCTCTCTGGGGCATCTTTCCAGAAAATTTACTGAATAAGCAGAACTAGGAAAGAAAATATGGAGAATTCAAACAGACTTCAAGCTAAGAAAAATTCAAAATTTCTATTCTTATGCAAAAAAAAAGAAAAAAGTCACAAAAAGTAAAAGGTAGAAACAATCTATTGACAGGTGAATGGATAATGGATAAACAAACTGTGGTATATAGATGCAATGGAATACCATTCAAACTTATAAAGGAATGGAATTCTGAATCATGCTTCAACAGGGGTGAGCCTTGAAAACATTATGCTAAGTCAAATAAGCCAAATAAAAAGGGAAAACTGTTGTATGATTCCACTTATATAGGAATGTAGTTAAATTTATAGAGAAAGAAAGTAAAATATTATTACCAGGAATTGTAAGGGGTAGAGGGGAAAATGGGGAGTTCATGTTTAATGGCTACAGAATTTCAGAATTAGGTGACGAAAAAGTTCTGGAGATAGACAATGATAATGATTACACAACAATGTGAATGTGTTTAATGCCACTAAACTGAACATTCAAAAGGGTTAATAAAATGGTAAATTCTATCATAATTTTAAAAAACCTAGATATGAATTCCACTGCTGATTGTTACTCTAGAGTTTATTGTATTTCCTGATCCTACAAGCTTTTATATATACTATTAAAGATTTTACAAAATTATAACATTTTATAAAAATGTTTCAGTTACTTGAAAAGCATTATTCCCCTTTCAGTCTAATTATCATAATATGAATTCACTGGGGTCATTACACTTTAAAGTAGCAAAAGCAAGAAATTTAGTTAAATTAGAGATTTACAAATTTGAAAAATCTCTTCAACCAACCAACAAAGTAAAACAGAATAGGAATGATACTTGCTGCTTTAAGGAATGCTAATAGACTCTTATAGACTTTTCTCTACTTTAATTGTGCTTGACTTTTACAGTGAACATACTATCATCCACCATCCTTTCCATTGAAACTGTCCCTTTGGCTAATTCTCTGTCTTCTACATATTCCAATCTGTGAATCATTTCTATGTTTTCAGTCCTTAACCCTCTGCTCTTCTCTTTAGATACATTAATTTATTAAACAAAAGTTTGTTGAATTCCTCCTAAGTACTTCACACTGTGCAAATAGTTAGGAATATAATGTGTGCTAAATCACTTCAGTCATCTACAACTCTTTGTGATCCTGTGACCTGTAGCCTGTTAGTTTCCTCTGTCCATTGGATTCTCTAGGCAAGAATACTGGAGTGGGTTGCCATTTCCTACTCCAGGGGATCTTCCCAACCCAGGGATCAAACCCAGGTCTCCCGCATTGCATTCAGATTCTTTACCAGCTGAGCCACAAGGGAAGCCCAAGAATACGGGAGTGGGTAGCCTATCCCTTCTCCAGCAGCTCTTCCCAACTCAGGAATCAAACCGGTGTCTCCTGCATTGCAGGCAGATTCTTTATCAACTGAGCTATCAGGGAAGCCCTATCAGGGAAGCGCCACCTGGGAAGCCCAGCAATGTAATAGAAAACCAAATACAACCCTTGACTCAAAGTTCTAGAGTGGGAAAACTCAACTATATAGGAAATTTAAAACTTTTTCTCAAATGGACCCACTTTCTATTCCCTTTGCTATATGGCATCTGTAGTAATCTGTTGTATGGTGGTCCCCTGTCAACGATGCTATTCTGTATTTACATCCTTATGTAGTCATCTCACCTTGAAGCTGAGCTAGGCCTGTGACTTGCTTTAAACAGAAAAATGCAGAATAAATTTATGTTGTGCCAATTCTGAGTCAATGTTTGCAGGAAGCCTGGCAGCTTCCACTTTTGCAATGCTGGGAACCATGAGCTGCCATGTAAAAAGTCTGTCTACCCTACAGGAGATACAATTAGGAGAGGTCCCATGACTATATGGAGCGAGGCAAAAAACCCAGCCATCCCAGAGTCTTAGCTGAGCCCAGCTCCTAGCCAACCCTAGATAAAAACTCTCAAGAACAGCCAAACAGGTATCAATATGTGCCCAGTCCAGATTGCAGAATCATGAGCAAATAAAATGACTGGTATTTAAATTTGGGGGGTGGTTTGTTATGCCGAACAAACAGCATCTCACCATACTTAAATCCTGTAAACTTCCTGAATTCATCTATCTTCCTATTCAAGTTTCATCTGGCCAGCTTCCTTTTCCCTGTAGCACTTACCATTCTTACAAGTATAGAAGTCTAAAAACATCATCTATATTCACTCCTTTTAAGGTGCATTAGTATTAAGGGATATTAATTAATGTTAAAACAAAAATAATTTCACAAACAAGTAAACTTGAAAAGCACTGGATTATATGAAATTATGAAATTGTCTTTACTATTAGATTTCTTAGAGTCTTTGCTATTGAGTTCATTGAATTTAAGAAAGAAATATAAAATGAGTATTTTCCAAATATATTTGATTTGGAATTCTGTTTTCCACAAAATATTTGATGGGGCTAGCTTTTTAAACACACTTTAGGAAAATGGACAAAGTAAAGATAAAGTGACATATTATAATCAAGAAACAGTTTCCAAGTGGGTGTCAATGTGGAAGATCCAGGTTTGATCCCTGGGTCGGGAAGATCCTCTGAAGATCCCTGGGTCGGGAAGGGAATGGCAACCCACTTCACTATTCTTGCCTGGAGAATCCCATGGACAGAGGAGCATAGTGGGCTATAGTCCATGGGTTCACAAAAAGCTGGACACAGCTGAGCAACTAACACAGGGCTTCCCTGGTGGCTCAGTTGGTAAAGAATCCACCTGCAATGCGGGACACCTGGATTCAATCCCTGGGTTGGGAAGATCCCCTAGAGGAGAGCACAGAAACCCACTCTAGTATCTTGCCTGGAGAATCGCCCAAGGACAGAGGAGCCTGGCATGCTGCAGTCCATGGGGTCACAAAGAATCAGACATGACTGAGCAACTGAGCACATATATAAGGTCAAGGGAAAAAGAAGGACAAGTCTGACTGTTTCTGGAGATCTTTATTTTCTCAAAAGTCTAGAGCAAAAGCACATTTTTTTGTATGTATACTATGCTTTAATAAAAAGCAGAAAAAACAGAAACATTAGCTCAAAGTAGAGATGGGGATAGGTACAACAATACTAAGAAGCAATAGCATGAAACTGTAATGGTTCATGTCAGCATAATTGCATGAGCCTCTTTTCACCCTAAATTAGCTTTGCATTCTCAGAGCAGAAACACAAAAATTGAGACAAGAAAGAAATTTCCACAGTAATCATGCTAAAAGATTTAAAATAAGAGAAAAGCTTAGTACATTAGTAAGGAGTGTATTATAACAGCTATATATGTCCTATAGACCAAACAGGTAGTCATGTGTAGGGAGGTATTAATAGAAGGTGTGTAATTGAGTTAAGTAGCTCCTGAAGACACGGATCCTGGTAAAGATGAGGAGCTTGTTCAGTTAGTACAGGAATAAAGGAGTAAAGCTATTAAAATTTTGGTCTAAGAAAGATCTAATCATGCTTTGGAATAAAGAATATTAGGGTTAGAAAATACATTATGATATAATTAAAAGCTTATTGGACTAAAATTCAGAAGAATAAGAAGTAACTAGCTGTATTACACTAGATAAGTCAGATAATATTTCTAGCCTCAGATTCTCACCTCAAAAATGAATATTAACTATACAGTTATATCCTATATATATATATAGTAGAAAATTCTTTCTGTTTTCAAACTTCTATGAGATTCGGATTCAAGGTGGATTCCTGCCACATGATGATTAAGTCTTCAACACTGCATGGTTGATTTGAAGTGCTGACAGTGAGGAATTATATGAGTCATGAGCACGATGTTCACAGCAAACTGCAGGGAAAGGAAGACTGTCAGTCCATTATGTTCTCTATGACTGTTATAAATGGATTTGGGTGGATAGTAAATGATAATGAGGATCTTAAGTAAGAGGTATCAACTTCACCCAAGATGAAGGAAAGAAAGGTATACAATTTGATATTCATGTAAAACTGAGTAAGCTAATATCCCCAGTTTCTTACTCAACAGAAAAGAGTTCAAGAGAAATGAATTTATGTTCCAGTCTATTGTTTGGTCATATCAATATGTCCTTTAAAATATTACTTGATCTATCTCTTCCTCTGTATCCACAGGATCATATTGTTATCTAAATTCTCATCATCTCATCTTGATTACCTTGAAAAACTTATATTTGATCTCATCAGCTCTAATATCTCCTCTAATATTCATTCTGCAGATTTCTATTAAAATAATATTCCTTAAAACTTTCTTTCATTCCCCTATTCAAAGACCTCTAATAACTTCCTCTTGCTATCCATATCAAGCCTAAACCTTTTAACAAGACTCTTAAGAGCCTCCATAATCTGACTTCATCCCACCTTTTCAGTCTCTGTTCCTCTATTCCTCAACATAAACTATTCATTCAGTCTAGTAGAGGCCACTCTTCCAGGCACCTCTCCGTTTAATTCTCCTATTGTCCATAAACATAATGTTAATTTCCACCTCCATGCTTTTCGTATATGTTCCACTTCTCAAAAATACTTTATCCCATCCTGTTCATTTATAAAAATTCTATATAGTAAGTGACTAAAATTCTAGCCAACCTACATATTTACTGACTGCCGATTAATTATAAATGACAGCAGCCTTGCCCTCAAGAAGGTCACAGTCAACTAGAGAAAATGAATAAATGAACCAACAATTACAATATTCTGTGAGCAGAATACATGGAGTTCTGAATACATGGAGCACAGAGACGGAACGTTCAAACCAGATACGGTCAATCAAAAATGGTTTCCGAAGTAAATTTTCATTCAAGTTTTAAAGGAATAGAAATACAAAGGAAAATATCATATGCAAAAGTATGAAATATCATAGCAGATTCAGAAAAATGGAAGTAATTCAGGGTATACAGAAAATTATTTGTATACCCGTGAGAGGTGGCAACATATGAGGCAAGAAATATTGTCCAGAGCTAGAATATGATAAAAATCTTAAGTAACTTGGTAAAGAGTTTGATTTTGCCCCCAAAATAATAGGAAACAATTGAAGAATATCAAGTAGGAGAGTGACTTCAAATGATGAGACCTAGCTTTTAGAGAGAACATTCTAATGGGAAAACAGACAAAAGGGGACTCAAAATGAAGGGAGAAATGCCACTCCCAAGGCAATTTCAATATAGGACACACAAACCAACAAGTCAAAAATGTTGACCTGAAGTTACAGTAAAAGAAGCAAAGAGATTTCAAATATTCAGAAAGCAGAATTGATAGCATTTAGTAATTGATTCAATATGGGAAACTGAGAAAGAAAAGTGCTTGTAAAGTTTATCTAAAAAAACACCAATGTCAATTCCTTTTTTCCATACTACTCAGTCTATCACATACAACTCAGTATTTACATGCCATCATGTCATTTTGGACTTTGCATTTTATATGCATGTTTTTATCTCCCTACACAGACTGTGCAATCATTGAGAGTAAGCACTAGGCTTCTACTTTCACTTTTTGTATCCTTCTCAGCACTAAACATACTACTAAGTACTTAACAAGTATTAGTAAGTGTCTAATCAATAAACTATTTTATGCTCCATTAACCAAAATGTGACGTTTTGAGTTTGGACTAAATACATTTGAGCACCTTGAACACAAGAAGCTTGAAATAAATATTGATATTTGTTGAACAGAAAGACAAATTAAAGATACACAAGTCTTAAATTCCTCCCCGTGCATGAACAAACTATCTATGTCACCCAAACAATCTCCAGAATGGCTAAAATAAGGCTGCCTATACCAAGAATTAGCAAGTGTGTGGAACCAATAGAATTCTCATATGTCACTGGTGGAAATGTGAAACCACTTTGGAAACCTGTTGGGCAACAGGTACTAAAGCACAACGTATGCATACACTATGACCCAATAATTTTAGCCCTAGTTATATGCCCAGGAGAAAGAAGTTTGTATGTATAAAAAAGAAATATGGGGACTTCCCTGGTGGTCCAGTGGCTGAGGTTCCAAGCTCCCAATGTTCAATCCCTGATCAGGGAACTACATCTCACATGCCATAACTAAAGATCCCACAACTAAGCCCCAGAGTAGCCAAATAAATATTTTTTAAAAAAGAAATATGCAAGAATGTTCTTGTCAACTTTATTCATAATAGCTAAAAATGGAAATAATCCAATATTGATCAAAAGTAAAATGGGTAAAAAATAAATTGTGGTGTATATTAATGTAATGGAATACTACACAGACAAAAGAGTGAAGTATTACTGCATGCAAGCTCATGGATGGATCTCATAGATATAATGATAATCAAAAGAAGAACTCAGGAGGCTTCCCTGGTGGCTCAGTGGTAAAGAATCTGCCTGCCAACACAGGGGACACAGGTTCCATCCCTGGTCTGGGAAGAGCCTGCATGCCATGGGACAACAAGGCCTGTGGGCCACAACTGTTGAGCCACGAGCCACAACACTGAAGTCTGAGTGCCTGGAGTCCGTGCTCCACAACAAGAGAAACCACTGCAGCGAGAAGTCCACATACCACAGCTGGAGGGTAGCGCCCACTTGCCACAAAAGGAGAAGGCCCACACGCAGCAACGAAGACCCAGCAAAGCCATAATAAATAAATAAACCTTTTTTAAAAGTTCTATAAGGAAAAAGGAAGAATTCACACCGTATGATTTCCATGTATAGGAAGCTCAAGAACAGGAAAAATTAATCTATGGTGATAGACACTGGAAAAATGGTTACTTCTGTGTAAGAGTGAAAATTGACTTAAAGGGGAAAGAGAGATGATTCTTAGGGTGTTGAAAAAAATTGTATCTATTCACTAGAATGGTGGTTACACAGGTGTATGCATATGCAAACATTCACATGCTGCACAATCAAGATATATGCATTTTATTGTGTGCATATTATAATTCAATACAAATTTTAAATATTTATATCATTCCTCATTTTGGCATTAATAAAAACAAACTGTTATATTTTGAGGGAAAATATGAGCATCTAGCTTCATGTGTATAATATTTCCTCTCTATAAACAGCAGAAATGGAACTACTTTTTAAGTAGGTAAAGCACTTTCTTCGTCTTTTTGGAGATAGCCAGAGCTTGAATGCAATGCTGTATTCCCATTTCATATTCAATCACTTCTTAATTCCCCCAGATTCATTATCTAAATTAAGCATCCAAACTTTGTCCTCAAAGAAATTCAGCTGGAGGAATTCAGGTTATGAGAAAAATGAATCTGTCTAAAGTCAACATTTTAAAATACACAGCAAATGAAAGGAAAGAAAGAAAATGAGATTGGTGAAGAAGAGAAAAAAGGCCTCCCTCTTTCAAAATAACACCTTTTTGCTAATCTACCTGAAGCAGGAAGCAGCTCTTAAATTTGGGGGGGATTATGAGCTCTTTGGGTGCCTCTCTGATGGCTCAGCTGGTAAAGAATATGCCTGCAATGCAGAAGACACAGAAAGCGCTGGTTTGATCCCTAGGTCAGGAAGATCCCCTGGAGGAGGATATGGCAATCCACTCCAGTATTTTTGCCTGAAAAATCCCATGGACAGAGGAGCCTGGAAGGCTACAGTCTATATGGTCACAAAGAGTCGGAGACAACTGAGCAACTAAACAACATAATCTGACAACAGCACTCTTATCATATACATATAAGATACATCCACAAAGTGTTGTGCCTACAATTTCAAGTGATTCATGGAACCTTGAAACATATCCATGCTCTCTGGCCCTCAGGTTCTAGTCTAGAGGTTTAGTATAAATGGTGCTTTCCCAGCCTGCTTAATTCAAAAATGGAAATCTAATTTTGAATAAAAATCCAAAGAAAAGATACATTATTTCATTGAGGGATTCAAATACTTGTGACAGAAGAATTTTAAAAATAGGCATAGAAAAGCAAAGCCAAGATATACGGTATTTATTTTGAAATAAAAATGCTAAATTAAGAGCTTATGCTTTACACATTTCTCACAATTTTTTTTTTTTTTTTGGTAAAAGTGAATTGCAGCAGAATATAAGTATTTTATATTTAAACAGACAAAATGTAGAAATGTAAAATAATATGTAAGAAAAAGAGTCCAAGAACTACAAAAGTATAGAATTCTTTGGGAGTTAGAAAAGTACTTAGAAAATATTAGAATCCTTGTATCATATAGATGAGGAAAAGGAAAAGCCAAAAAGGTGAAAAGCCTTGCCTAAAGTCACATAGCTAACAAGTGTAGCATATATTATGCTTTCTTTACTTTTACATCTTAATTTTTTTAATCCTATAACTATCTTTCAAAATAAAAAACTGCAATGAAGCCTTTTTTTAATTTTTGAAAAGATTATTATTTGAAAAAAGCTAACAGAGCAACTGATATTCTGAGCCCTCTAAGCTGGACAGACACTGTGCAAGCAGACTTCAGGTCTATCCTCTCTCTGTCAGAAAGATATTCACTATGATGAAGGTCATCTTTAGTATATGGTAAGGGCAATCAAATACAAAAATAGAATGAGAGGAAACTCATGAGGTTTCAAGAAGGCCTCAAGGGCACAATTAAGTCAGTGGCCAAGTGGAAGTTATCCCTCATCACATAATACAGGCTCTGGCCTTACAGGACATTGTCACACAAAGTTAATTACACCTACAGTGAGCTGGTTCGATTGCAACTTCACAATTCTAATCTTGAAATGGATTTTATTTTCTTAAGATTATTGAAATGGGATAGGTCTGCTGTGTTAAGAACTTTTTATTAAAAGTCCCATTAAGCTGGTATAACCTGAAAGGAGAAACAAGCACTAGATGCTTGCACATTTTGAGAAATGTTATGCTTGAAAGATAGATGCTTGAAAATGAAGATGTTTGGTTTCTTTTTTAATGTTTGAGTTAGCTTAACAAAAAACCTTAGCTCTTCATGTCTGTCTCAGTAGAATGCAGACTTGTTAATAGCAGGAGTCATTTCTATCCTATTCACTGATATATCCCTAGGACATAATATAGTAGTTTGTGTCAAGTACATGCTCAACAAAACTATATATTTATAGAAGAAATATTTATAGTTACTATCTATTAAATATCTGCTATAATACATCACTCATTTAGTACCTACCAGGTACTAAGTACTTTAATTGTGCTATTCCTAACTTTCACAATTTTGTGAATTAAGAATCTTATTCCATTTTACAGATAAGAATACTAAGGTTCAAAAGCAGGAGGCATAACCCTCCCAGACTACAAAGCTGCAATAATCAAAACAGCATGATACTGGCACAAAAATAGACTTAAGAACCAATGGAACCATCACCCCAATACCAAAATAAGATGAAGATACTACCAGAAAAGAAAATTACAGGCTAATATCACTGATGAACATAGATGCAAAAATCCTCAACAAAATTCTAGCAAATTTTGTGGAGAAAAGGGAACCCTCCTACACGTTGGTATTTTCCATTACAGAGAACATTATGGAGATTCCTTAAAAAAAAAAAAAAGAAAGAAAGAAATCTACTGTAAGATCCAGTAATCTCACTACTGGGCATATACCCTGAGAAAATTACAATTCTGGAAGACATATGAACCCTAGTGTTCACTGCAGCACTATTTACAATAGCCAGGATGTGGAAGCAACCGAAATGTCCATCAGCAGAGGAATGGGTAAAGAAGATTTGGAACAAATATATACAATGGAATATTACTCAGCTATAGAAAAGGATGAATTTGAGTCAGTTCTAGTGAGGTGGATGAACCTAGAGCCTGTTATACAGAGTGAAGCAAGTCAGAAACAGAAAGACAAATACCTTATATTAACATGTATATATGGAGCCCTCCTACGCTGTTGGTGAGAATGTAAGTTGGTTCAGCCACTATGGAAAACAGCATGGAGGTTCCTCAAGAAACTAAAAATAGAATTGCCTTATGATAAAGCAATCTCCCTCCTGGGCATATGTCCAGACAAAACCATAAGTTGAAAAGATACATGCACTACAATGTTCGCTGCAGCACTATTTACCACAGTCAAGACACAGAAGTAGCCTAAAGGCCCATCAACAGATGTGGTTACATATATACAATGGAATACTACTCAGTCATAAGAAAGAATGAAGTAATGCCATTTACAACAGCAAGGATGGACCTAGAGATTATCACACTAAGTGAAGAAGAAAAAGACAAATACAATAGATATCACTTATATATGAAAGCTAAAATAAAAATGAACTTATCTACAAAACAGAAACAGAGTCACAGACAGAACAGGAAGCATGGTTGCCAAGGGGGGAGGGGGGAGGGGGAGGGACAGAGTGGGAATTTGGGGTTAGAAGATACAAATTCCTATATATGGAATGGATAAACAACAAGATCCTACTGTACAGCACAAGGAACTATATTCAATATCCTGTGATAAACCATAATGGAAAAGAATATTTTAAAAAGAATGTATACATATATAATTAAATCTCTTTGCTGCACAGCAGGAATTAACACAAATTGTGAATTAACTATCCTTCAATTTAAAAAAAAATGTAAAAGAACACCAAGGTTCAGACAGGTCAAGACACTTCCTAAAGTCTCACATAGAGGAATATTAATTAGATCTGGATTTCAAATTCAAACCTGCTTAATGCCACATTCCACATCATTTCAGTACACTGCATTGCCTTCTTAAGAAAATATTTAATAAATAATTATCCATTTCACCTGATAATAAATGTGAACATTTTATTGAAGTGTATCTATTTTTAAATATATTAATAGATTCTATTTTTTCAAGCATGTCTGATTGGATATAGATTTTTCAAATAATGAAATTCTAGTCTTCATTTACGAAAAAAAATGCATTATTATCTAAATATACCCAATTTCAAGGCAATTTTTAAAAAATATTACGTGGCATTTTAATGAAAGATAGAAGCAGAGGCTGTGTTACTTGTTTAGTCTGTTTGTCAAAGTAAATCATACTCATTGCTCTCAGGAAAAATCTTACCAGACTGCATCTTTTAGATAATTTTGATAAAATGGTTATTCATCTCCTCCCATTCCAACCCCAGCAGTTTACTCAGAATTAATGCTAATTTCTCTTTTTTTTAAAGTAACTACCATCATTGGAAACAGTGATTATTATTCCACTTGGTTATTTCTATCAAATATTTCAAAGAACACCTTGATCTGATGAAATTAACCCTCAAGACAAAACCATTACCAACTGAAATCAAGGCAATGAATGCTGTGCCCTAAAGTGAGGAAACGGAAATCTCAGGGTCACACATGAGTTAGGGAAAGAGGCCAAATACAAACTCAGACATTTTCAACATCCATCCAAGAATGTTGTAGCTAATTCCATGTTGCTAATTCCATTCTTAGTTATTCCACCACTTCAAGAGTGTTAGCTCCACAGTTCAGTGTATCAGTTAGTGTACAATTCATTCCTCAGCTTCCTGCCTGAGGCGGCTTCCCAATGAGATAACACTATATTAACATACCCAGACAATACAAGCAGTGGTCTGACTCTCAGGAAACTCCAGAGTGGTTTGCCCTTTTTTTCTGATGACCTAAAATAACTGTCCTTATTTCCAGAGCTGCACCATTCCAAGATGTTTTTCTTTTCCCTTGTATCTCTGAACACAAATTTCTAAAATAACCATAATATTTACAGCTAGGTGAAAACAGTCAAAAAAAATTCTTCATAGCATTCTTTATACTTAAACAAGTATAAAGTTAGACAGTCACTTTGGTATAATTTAGCACTGGAATTTAATAACGACTAAGAATTAGATCATAATTTGTATCCTAGGTCAAAGCCTGATAACCTAAGTTGTTAATACTACAATTAATTCTGCTAAATTGTGAACTGCTTGTTTATCTTGAAAGAACAAAACTCAATACACAAAAAGTTAAGTAAGTAGTACGGCACAAAATCTTTTCATATTTCTAACACCCCTCAAAGTAAAGACAATACAGAAGATCAATAAGGCAAAGGAACAACTCAGTTAATCAGAAAGACTGCTGCCTCTAATTCAAAACAGAAAGGGGAGGTAGATATTTGTTACTTAATTTTCATTAGAAATGCTGGGCTTGTTTTACAACATTAAAGTTTGAAAGACACTCCTTAGATATTTTCCAAATTTCTAAAAATGCATAAAGCAGAAAAATTTCTTATAATAAAATTGAAATTCCCTTTTCAAACCATTCAAATCTCATTTATCACTAAGTAAAGAGTCCAGCAGGGCTGTCATGCTTCCCGTTTGGTCCATGTTATTTCATTTCTCAAAAGCCATCAAATCTTTAATGAACTGATTCCCAACTACATCACCAGCCTCACCTCAGCACATCCCATCAAGGACCCTACGCTCCTATCATGACAGTTTGCCAACATCCCCATTCTCCTTCTAGCAAATTCCTTTTGGGAGTTAAAGCTCAGCTCAATTTTCTTAATAAAACATTCTCCTAATCAAAATTAAATAGTCCTTTCCCCACACCAGTAATACCAGGTCTTAAGAGTCTTTTCCTTTTGGCTTTCATTTATGCTTTCCCTTCCTTTCTGAGTTGTAAGTACCTTGAGATCAAAGATCATATTAACCTTCTACATACCCCCACAGTACCTAGCATTAGATTATAATCTAAAAGCTAAAAATTCCCTAAACTCTGAATTGCTATGAAAAAGATTTAACATATTTCAATTATATTCAGACATGGAATTTACATTATATTTAACACTAAGATGTATAATATAAAGAAACTGCCTCCTGTGTCAATAAATGTAATCAACTGATATTTACTGAAGATTTATTATTATTTTACCTGTTCAACACCAAATGTCGGAAGGAAGGATACAAAGAAATATTAAAATGGCTCCCACATTCAAAGAATGTTCAGCAACAGGCTCTCAAAGAAGGAAGACAAATTGCACTTAGAGTGCTCTAAGAAGGCTTTATTGAAGAATGAGGTTTGAGCTGGGATCTGGAGAATGTAATTACCTGACCACAGGAAACACTATTCAAGTAGAATGAACTATGTAAGCAAAGGTGTAGAGACAAACATTGCTCAAAAGAAATAATCATAATTTTTGAAAAACTAAGAAAATTAGGTTGGGCCAGACTAAAAAAAAAACACTTGCAGACAGAGTTAATTTTGTGACCTGATTATGATCTGAAAGCAAAGTTAACAGGGAAGTAAATTAGGTAGGATGTAGGATAAAATTTAGCCAAGAGCAGAAAGGACTCAAAATTTGAAAGACAAGAAGAAATGAGGGGATCAAAGAGTCTTGCCTCCTCCAATCTGGACAGCGGAATAATTCAAAACAACAGGCTTTCTAGACCAGCAGATTGTTCACTCTAACAAACAGGGGAAAGGAAATATTCTTCCCTTCATATACAATGCCTACAGCATAGGAAATTCTCAATAAATGCCTGTGGAAGAAAAAAGGGAGGGAGGGAAACCTGTAAACAGCAACTTAAAAGGTTGTTTTCAGAAAAACAGATACTGTAACCCTAGAGTCTTAAATAATAATATTTATCACTCTGTGCCAGGCATAGTTATAAGCATTTTATATGTAACAATTCATTTAATCCACACCACAACTCAAAAAAGTAGGTATAATTATTATAACAAATTTATGGATACAAGAACTGAGGATCAAAGCCACAGCAAAATGCATACAGACAGTAAGCAGTACAACCAGAATTGTAACACGGATCATTTGACTCCAGGCCCTGCACTTATAACCCTGAAAAGGAGGTCATTTTCCTCGGCCTTTGGAGAATGTATCAAACCACAGCTTCAGAATGTGTCTAGTCAGTTTCACTGAGTCACCCAGTTGAAGACCTGGATGGGAAATCAAATTATGACTCACCACGCTACTATTTTACAGAGCGACAGCAACAATGAGCATCTGTTGCTTCATCCTTAAAATAAAAATAAAGAGTAACACTTTCCTCTGCCTACTGTGGATGAATAGTGAGGGTTAATCACATTTTAAAATATCAACTGGGCTTTATATTTATATATCACATGATATTCTTATTACCAATTTAATACTACAAAAGGTACTTATCACTATAAAATGAGCTCTAAATCTAAATGTGTTATTCACATTATTGTTGTGTTGCTGTTGTTTAGTCATTAATTCACGCACGACTCTTTTGTGACCCCATCAACTATAGCCCGCCAGCCTCCTCTGCCCATGGGATTTCCCAGGCAAGAATGCTGGAATGAGTTGCCAATTTCCTCTCCAGGAGACTTCCCAACTGAGGGATTGAACCTGTGTCTCCTGCATTGGAAGGCAGATTCCTTACCAATGAGCCACCAGGGAAACCTTCGTATTAGCATTGTGTATAACATTACCTGTGTACCAAATTAATTGCACCAAAAGTAACCATGACACATTTAACTGCCAAATTAATCTGCTTAGATGTGAAAAGGGGCAGTCCAAAAAAAAATAATCTGTATTTTTTAAAATACATAATCTCAAACAAGTGAAACAGACCAAGTGCCTTTTTACTTAGAAATATCTTTCAGTGTTTCTGGATAGGAAATGTTTGTCTACAAAGGCCACAAATCCTACCCAGTCCCATAATCCCAATTTGGTAGCAAAGACACTGAATTGCCTTGCTTTTCCACAAAAAAAGGAAAAAAAAAAAAAAAACAGTCATACTAGTGGGTCAAAAAACAACTGTTTCATCTGTTATAGTGGGAACTGTTTTATAGTCACATAGCTTGTATCTAGCATTTCAAATTATATTCAGATGCTTGGTTCAGTTTAGTCACTCAGTCGTGTCCGACTCTGCAGTCCCATGGACTGCAGCATGCCATGCCTTCCTGTCCATCATCAAATGAAAACTGACCTTTTCCAGTCCCGTGGCCACTGCTGAGTTTTCCAAATTTGCTGGCATACTGAATGCAGCACTTTCACAGCATCATCTTCTAGGATTTGAAATAGCTCAACTGGAATTCCATCACCACTAGCTTTGTTCGTAGTGATGCTTCCTAAGGCCCAATTGACTTCATATTCCAGGATATCTGGCTCTCGGTGAGTAATCATACCATCTTGATTATCTGGGTCGTGAAGATCTTTTTTGTACAGTTCTTCTGTGTATTCTTGTCACCTCTTCTTAATCTTCTGCTTCTGTTAGGTCCATTCAGATGCTGCTGCTGCTGCTGCTAAGTCGCTTCAGTCATGTCCAACTCTGTGCGATCCCATAGATGGCAGCCCACCAGGCTCCCCCATCCCTGGGATTCTCCAGGCAAGAATACTGGAGTGGGTTGCCATTTCCTTCTCCAATGCATGAAAGTGAAAAACGAAATTGAAGTCACTCAGTCGTGTCCGACTCTTAGCGACCCCATGGACTGCAGCCTACCAGGCTCCTCCATCCATGGGATTTTCCAGGCAAGAGTACTGGAGTGGGGTGCCATTGCCTTCTCCAATTCAGATGCTAGTTTATCACAAATACTGACAGAAACTTCAGCATGAAGCAGAAACAAACTGATTCACTCAAAAGGGAGGAAAACTTCCACATAAAATTCCTAGCATAAATCATGAGAAACTAGAACTTGATAGCATGACACAATGATTTAATTTAATGAAATATGGCATCTTGAAGAACATTCAAAGTGAAACAAATTGAAAGGTGAAAATGCAGCCTTATTTCTCTGTGCACAAATTTAAGATAGAGAACCAGGAATAAGGATAAATTAATGTTAGAAATCTTCTATAAAAGACTCCTCTAAAAAGGGGAGATTATGCATATCCATATTCTCTGAGGATAAAAAAAAAACAAGTAATGCATTCCAAGAGACTATATTATAACCTGAATATATTCCAAGATATGAGAATTGAAATGTATGTAAAGAATGTTTTGGATTCCCTGCACCAGTAAAGTCTATTTTGGAAAAGAAAATCTTCAGCTGTCACAGACAGAATCACAGGTTGACAAAACACTATCGTCTAATATTTCAGTTCCCCCTCAATATAATCAACTGATCATGTGCTCTCTACCTGAATACTTCTAGTGATGAGGCGCTTACTGCTTCTGAAGGTGCCTGTTCCAATGAAGGTAACTGTTTCTCTGTATCACACGTTCGCTGGCTCTAGCTTTGCTCTCTAGAACACACAGAATAATCCTAATTCTTCTACATGAAAGCCCTTCAGATAATTTCAAACAATTAACATATCTTCTCTGAATTCTCTCCCATCTAGGCCATATTTTCTTGACTCCTTCACCCATTCCTTGGTGGCATATTCAAGTTTCTTCTCCTCCTCTTCAACCCCAGCTGCTCTCCTCTTCAATCCAAAACTCTTAAGTGCATAGACTAGAAGTGAGTGAAGTGAAAGTCACTCAGTCATGTCCAACTCTTAGTGACCCCCATGGACTATACAGTCCATGGAATTCTCTAGGCCAGAATACTGGAGTGTATAGCCTTTCCCTTCTCCAGGGGATCTTCCCAACCCAGGCCTCTAGCATTGCAGATGGATTTTTTTACCAGCTGAGCCACAAGGGAAACCCAAGAATACTGGAGTAGGTAGCCTATCCTTCTCCAGCCTATCCCTATCTCCTTCTCCATCCCTGACTCAGGAATGGAACCAGGGTCTCCTGCATTACAGGAGGATTCTTTACTAACTGAGCTATCAGGGAATCCCTAGAAGAGGGCTTATGAAAATCTGATATTCCTTATTCTAGAAGAATATTTAAAAGTTTGCAATGTCATTTAGTGTGTTAGTTGCTTAGTCATGTCCAACTCTTTGCGACCCATGGATTGGAGCCCACAAGTCTCCTCTGTCCATGGAATTCTCCAGGCAAGAATACTGGAGTGGGTTGCCATGCCCTTCTCCAGGGGATCTTCCCAATCCAGGGATCAAACCCAGGTCTCCTGCATTGCAGGAAGATTCTTTACCATCTGAGCCCAATAAGTCATTTATTAGTCAACTAATACATACACACTGCAACTATAAAGTTGCTGTTACTGAAGCAACATATATCAGCATTGCTGCTCCAATGCAGCATGTTTTGATAACACCTTTTCTGAAACTGCCTTTATAGTCAGTGTACAAGTATAGAAGAAAATGAAACTCATTGCCTCATAGTCACACTCTTGTTTGATTGCTGTATCTGTTATTATAATTTTTTTTTATTATTATTTTTTTTTCCAGTGGGTTTTGTCATACATTGATATGAATCAGCCATGGATTTACATGTATTCAACAAAAATAATTTTGCACTGTTATTTAACTACTGTACTTGATATCTTTTGTTCTGGATAATTTCTGGCTCTTTTGGAAAACCAAATCTACCCTCAAAGCATGAAAATCTGCTACTCTAAATCAAAGCAATTTGCTTGAAGGCTCTGAATACAAGTCAAAAAAAAAGAAGAGCAAACATAGTTTGAATCAAGGCAGTATTACTTGAATGTATTTTTTTCTCACAGTAACTGACATCAGGTTATTATAATAGTTAGATTTTGGTATGTTAAGAACTCCATATTAGCTTATGGTTACATATTAAATTGGTGGCACTAGTGGTAAAGAACCCGCCTGCCAATGCAGGAGATGTAAAAGACACAGGTTTGATCCCTGAGTTAGAAAGATCCCCTGGAGAAGGAAATGGCAACCCATCCAGTATTCTTGCTTGGAGAATCCCATGGACAGAGGAGCATGGTGGCCTACCGCCCATAGGGTCGCACAAAGTCAGACACTACTGAAGTGACTTAGGTTATGTTTAACATATGCTGAATAGTAAGCAGGGATGTCACAATTTCTTCTTGTTCCACTTTGTGCAACGTCAAATTAGACATTTCTTTTTACTACTAAGTGTATGTACACAATATAAGTGTATGTACATAATATATTACATATTGGGTATTGCAATTATTTGCTAACTTGTCTTTTCCATTAGAATATAAGCTCCCTGAGGGCAGAGGTGTTAATTTTCATCACTGTTTCACCAGCTTCTTGAACAGAACCTGGAACACAATAATAACACTTGCTAGTATTCTTAATATTTTCAAAAATCATAAAATTAGATAACTTATCCATATATTTCACCCCTCTTTTTTTCAGTAGGTTAGAAAAATGGGAGGAAAACAGATCCTACCATCCACATGCTACCTTGAGACAGGGTGCTTAAAATTCTCAGGGCTATTATACCCCCAAATATAATGGTAAATGAACTGTTGCATATGCATATGAATCCATAAACTATATGTCAATACAAATCAATAAAAACTATGATAAATACTCTTTCCAGTTTCAATAGTTCAAAAAGCCTATTTTTAATGAAAGGTATGTTTATTATTCACTTTATAAAACTAAAGACTTTGCAAACCAACCCAACAGTGTCAAAGTAACCAAGTCTATTTATAGACTATAACTTATAAGCAGTGAATTTTACTATCAAATGGTTCATTGCATTTTAAAAATCATTAGCATGAACAGAAATATATTTACATAAATTACACTGTTTCTTTCAAGCTATTATTAACTAGAACATGAATTTCAATAGATGCAGGAAAGAATTATAGTATATTCAAGTAACTAAATAGCAAATCTTTAAGAACTCCTTCCATATTAAATGTTTCATATTCTTTATTATTTGTTATTTGAGAAATACTTGCTCATGAATTATTCATAATATCTAGCCAGATCTGTTACATCAGGTGTCAGATTAATCTAGGAGGTAGAAAGAGCTGAGTTTTACATGAAGTATTCATTAAACTTGGTGAACTCATTAAAGTATGTTAATTAGGTAATAGACAAAGGAACTTGGTATTTGGTAGAGATTGGGCACTGTTAATACCTTGCTTTGTGTTAATACCTTGGCTGCAGTTTTTTCCCCCTTAATGAGCACAGGGAAAAGCTGATTATTCCAAAAGCAGAAAAAACATCACATGTGTTACGTGTTGGAAAAATTGCCCCAGGTGACAAAAGGAAACACATACCCAAGGAACTGGCATTCTAACAAAGAGAGTATCATTTCAAGCTTCTAAAATTTTCTTTGGTTCAATATTTGTCATGACAAAACTATATGTTAATTTTTATATTCTCAAAAATATTTCATTGTTAGCAATTACTTTTTTGACTAACACAGCTTTTTATCTCAACTTGGTTCTGCCAATAACACAAGTATATGGTGCCTGTCCTTGTTTTACTATTTTGTTTTTTTTTTCTTACACTGAAATTTAAAATATCTCAGAGTCTGTGTGTTTATTTTAGATAAGGACAAAAAAATCACAGTGTCACTTTAATAAAATAATTTCCTATTAAATGATAGCATTTTAAGGGTTATATACAGAGTTCCCCAAAGAAAGACTTAATTTTGAACAAACAAAGAGAAAATATATGAATGGTCATGACATATCAACACATAAACTGTATGAAAAGATGGTCTCTGGGCTCTACTTTTTATCTAGCTACCTCAAGTGTGACTGTTTAAATTATACAAACCAATGTTCTATGGCTCAGTGTGATATGTGAAAGTTTGCACATAAACCTTAACTTTTATAATCAGATGGAGTTTATTCATGAAAATAAAAATAAATGTCTCTTTCCAGCTGTTAAAGACCTTAGGATTTGGTTCCTTTTTGAGAATTAAGGGGTTCAAAGTGTCTGGTCCTATGTATTCAACCTTTAATTTAAATCCCCAGAGCCCAACATGAGTGGTGAAACCAATCTTTAACCATGCTTTCTTTTTCAAGGGCATAACCTATCTTGTTTTCTCCTATTTCTTCTTTTCTGTGAAAATCATTGCCATTTTACATATAGAATTTAACTACACAAAGCAAAAGGATTCAACTAAGATTAGAACATATGTATCATATTTAGTTAGTGATAACAGAACACCACAGCTGGCTTCATTCAAAACACAATTATATCTAAAGACAAAACAAACAAGTAAACAAAACAAAATGAAAACAAACTCATAGATACAGAGAAAAAAAACAGGTGTTGTCAGAGGGGAGGTAGGTAGAACGTTGGGCAAAATAGGCAAAAGAGATTATGAGGTACAAACTTTCAGATATAAAATAAATAGGCCATGGGGATATAATATACAGCATAAAGAATATGGTCAATAATATTATAACTTTGTATGTGGATATATGTTTACTCGACTCATTATGGTGACCATTTCACAATATATGTAAATATCAAATCACTATGTAGTGCACCTGAAATTAATATTGTGCATCAACTATATTTTTCTAAAAAATATCCACGTCATCAGTTCAGTTCAGTTCAGTTCAGTCACTCAGTTCAGTCGTGTCCGACTCTTTGTGACCCCATGAATCGCAGCATGCCAGGCCTCCCTGTCCATCACCAACTCCCGGAGTTTACTCAAACTCATGCCCATCGAGTTGGTGATGCCATCCAGCCATCTCATCCTCTGTCGTCCCCTTCTCCTCCTGCCCCCGATCCCTCCCAGCATCCACGCCATAGGCCAGGCTAAAATATTAATCTTCTACCTTTGTTATCAGCATACCACACAGTCTCTCAGATACATGATCCTGAAAAGTAAAATAAGATAAAATAAAATAATTTCTTCGGAAAAGCTAAGGTAGAAAATAATTTATCACTAATTCCAAGGGTAAAATACCTCATTCTAGGGAATTACTATAGTAGCATTTATCAAAAGATACTATTTTTAGATTAAACCTGTCTTTCATAGGATGATTTCAGTTATGCTACTGCAATTCTGTTTACAGAAATACATTCTTCAATTTCTCAAGTATTTCAGATATGAAATATCATAATAGACTTTTCTAGGAATATATTTCAAATTTTAACTGTAGTATATTCATTAATAAATAACATTTATTATTAATAAATATTTATAATAAATGTAAAATAAATGTCAAGATATTAAATAGAATCTTTTGGTGTTGCCACTTCTTAGACAATTTCTCAAAACTTCAAATACTCACACAAAAATAAATGTGCCCACTGGGAAAACTATATGTATATATAAAACCACATGAATATGAAAATCAGCTAAAGCACCTAAAGATAGTGCTAAGTCATGTCTGACTCTTGAGACCCCACGAACTGTAGCCCGCCAGGCTCCCCTGTCCATGGGATTCTCCAGGCAAGAATACTGGAGTGGGTTGCCATTTCCTTCTCCAGGGGATCTTCCCAACCCAGGGATCAAACCCAAGTCTCCCTCATTGCAGGCAGATGCCTTACCGACTGAGCTAGGTAGGAAGCCCCAAAGTACCTAACTTTGCCCATAAAAGCAACTATGGAACTATATAACTTTCTGATGTCATATTAACTCATTCCTCTAAAAATCAGAAAAGACCAAAAATGAAAAACAATCCCCACTAAATTTAGACATGTCAATGTTTCCCATTTATATTTTTATTCTTTTTAAATTCTTAATGTTTTATGCAGTTCATTTTTAAAAGAGCTATACTGTTGGAAGAGGATGTATTCAAAGATGAACTATAAATCTAAGTAATTTAATTTGGTCTAGTAATAGACCAAATTAAATGTATCCTCTAAATGTACTAGAGGCAGTTTGTTTACATGAAGCCATTGTAATGGAATTTGTAATGGCTCCTGTGGGGTCATTATCTCTAGTTATAATTCTAAAAATGCTTTCCTATTGGTTTATTCATTAGATACCAAATATCTAATTTATCAACATTCTACAATTTGCCAAGGTTTAAACACAAATGCTGTTCTATTTGCTAGCCTAGGTAAATTTTACGGATTTTTTTCAATAACACTGCACAAAAGTTTCAACTATTCTGTTCATTTCTTCATATCAATTTTTATGACACAGTCATTGCAATAACCTGAATGTTTGTGCCCCTCCCACCCCACCCCAGATTCACATGTTAAAACCTAATCCTCAATGTCAAAGTATTTGGAGATGGCCTTTTTGGAGGTCATGGAGGCAGAGCAGTCATAAATGGGATTTAGGGCTTTGGTAAATGATGCTCTGGACAGCTTTTTGCCCTCATCCACCAAGTGAGGACACAGCAAAAAGAGGCTCTCTGTGAACTGGGAAATGGGCTCTCACCAGACACTGAATGTGCCAACACCTTGATCGTAGACTTCCAAGCCTACAGAACTGTGAGAAATAAATTTGTTTTGTTTATAAATGCCTAGTCTGTGGCATTTTTGTTATAGCAACTCAAATGGATTAAATAATGCTGCTGCTACTGCTGCTAAGTCACTTCATCCATGTCCGACTCTGTGCAACCCCATAGACGGCAGTCCACCAGGCTCCACCGCCCCTGAGATTCTCCAGGCAAGAACACTGGAGTGGGTTGCCATTTCCTTTTCCAATGCATGAAAGTGAAAGTGAAGTCGCTCAGTCGTGTCCAACTCTTAGCAACCCCATGGACCGCAGCCTACCAGGCTCCTCCGTCCATGGGATTTTCCAGGCAAGAGTACTGGAGTGGGGTGCCATTGCCTTCTCCGGGATTAAATCATAGATACAGCCAAAGGTATTTTATTAAGAAAATAGCATTACATGCAAGATCAAAAAAGAAGAATCAGAGTTAGAATCCCAGAGCTTCTTGTTTTCATTTTTCCTAGTTCAACAATCAACAGCAACAATTTAAAATATTTCCTAATTGAGGCTTAACATTTCACTAATGCAATAAAGCAAATCTAACTGCAAAACACTCTTCAAGATCATCATATTACTTTGCTTCAGAAATTTTCTTGGTAGATTAAGAAAAGTTATAAATATCTATTAACAGATAACTCATATAATTATGAAATACATAGCTTCCACATTTCTACATAAATATCAAGGTCTCTTACTAAACTAGCAGCTATCAAGAAAATTCATATTATAGAATAGAAATAATTTGAAAAATAATTGTAAATAGAAATAATCTGTTTTATCAACCTCTCTGGAAACAACCTGAAAGCAGAATAGTGTACAGATAAAACAAATTTTCACTACAATACCTTGCAACAGAGATAATGCAATCGTATGTTCAAAGAGAGTTTTCTGCTTCTCCTATATTACCATCCTCACCCCACAGTTTTCTGGTCTTAACCTTCTTTAACTAAACAGTTTTAAAACTTACATCTTCCTCCTCTGAATATCCTCTTTCTCCATTTCATAAGGCCTATGTCTAGATTCAAATACGTTAAAGGGAAGTGTTAGATAATATTACATTCTAATGGGATGTAATGATTACAATATTATATTACAACTTAACAACAATCTTTAAAAGGGAAAGCAAGGATTCAGAATGAACAAAAATGGTGAAAAATAGTGACCTAAAATAACTGTGTAGAGGAAAGCTGAACTCTAAAACCAAGCTACCAAAGAAAAAGATGAGTAACTATAAGTACAAAATAAGCAAAGATAAACTTCTCATTCTGCACTTCAGTTTTGGGGGAGTCTTTTGCAGGGGTTGGGGGAATACTCCTATCTCCCTAAAATTGATTTACAATGTGGGTGTTTTTCTCTAGAAAACTTAGCTCCAGTACTGTAAAACATTTTTTTCAGTCCCTTCAGAAATGACATAGGATATAAACAGTTACACTGACTTATAGAGAGATTCCTAAAAGGCAAGTGAAGCACTGTGAGCAGTAGCATGATATTGTAGTTCTTCTCTACAACAAACCATCAGACTAGCTGATTAAGCCAGGTGGCTGAGCAGAGGGAACAATACACTCTACCAAAACTACGAGCTTCATATCTATCTTTCCTCTTGACTGAAAGTTAAAAAAAACATGTTGTGAGTCTAACAATCACCCTCATCAACAAGTTGCTTTTTCAAAAATACCCACTTTAAGACAAAATAGACACTTACAAGAAGCTTTACTTAGGACATACACAGGTAACAACAGTTTGTTAGTTTAGGAACCAATAGGTAACTATTACTAAGCATATATTCAACTGGTTCAGTCCTGGGTAGAGAAACAAGAATACAGAACCAAAAATCCTAAAATTTATATAAAGTCACAAAAGACTCAAAGCAATCCTGAGGAAAAAGAACAAAACTGGAGGCATAACCCTCCCAGACTTCAAACAATACTGCAAAACTACAGTAATCAAAAGAGTATTGACACAAAAACACACATAAGGATCTATGGAACAGAATGGAGAGCCCATAAATAAACCCACATATCTATGGTCCATTGATCTTCAACAAAGAAGGCACAATGAAGAAAAGACAGTCTCTTCAGCAAGTAGTATTAGAAAAGTTAGACAGCTACATGTAAATCAATGAAATTACTGATTTCTCTCATACCCGCACACCATATACAAAAATAAACTCAAAACAACTTAACAACCGAAGTATAAGACATGCCACCATAAAACTCCTAGAAAACAGGCAAACCATTCTCTGACATAAATCACAACAATATTTTCTTAGACCAGTCTCCCAAAGCAATAGAAATAAAAGCAAAAATAAACGGGACATTATCAAACCTAAAACTTTTGCAAAGCAAAGGAAACCATAAGCAAAATGAAAAGACAAATTATGAACTGAGAGAAAATGTTTACAAAGAATGCAACTGAGAAGGGACTAATTTAAAAAATCTAAATATACCTCATATAGTGTTAGTTGCTAAGTCATGTCCGACTCTTTGAGATCCCATGGACTGTAGCCTGCCAGGCTCCTCTCTCCATGCAATTCTCTAGGCAAGAACACTGGAGTGGGTAGCCATTCTGTTCTCCATGGATAGCTCATATAAGTCAATTAAAAAAAAAAATACCCAATCTTAAAAATGGGTAAACTCTCCACTGCTAATAGGAATATAAGTTGGTGTAGCTACTATGGAAAACAGTATGCAAAATTCTTAGAAACTAAAAATGGTCTATCATATGATCTGATATCATGTGATCTATTATATATCATATGATTTACCATATGATCCTGAAATCTCACTCTTGGGCATATATACAGAGAAAATCATAATTTGAAAAGATACAAGCACCCTAATGTTCCCTGCAGCACTATTTATAATAGTCAAGGCATGGAAACAATCTAAATGCCCATTAACAGATGAATGGGTAAAGGAGATAAGGTATATGTATATAATGGGATATTCAATTCAGTTCAGTTCAGTTGCTCAGTCGTGTCCGACTCTTTGCGATCCCATGAATTGCAGCATGCCAGGCCTCCCTGTCCATCACAAACTCCCGGAGTTTACTCAAACTCATGCCCATTGAGTCAGTGATGCCATCCAGCCATCTCACCCTCTGTCGTCCCCTTCTCCTCCTGCCCCTAATCCCTCCCAGCATCAGGGTCTTTTCCCATGAGTCAACTCTTCGCATAAGGTGGCCAAAGTATTGGAGTTTCAGCTTCAGCATCAGTCCTTCCAATGAACACCCAGGACTGATCTCCTTTAGGATAGACTGGTTGGATCTCCTTGCAGTCCAAGGGACTCTCAAGAGTCTTCTCCAACACCATTACTCAGCCATAAAAACAATGAAATAATGATATTTGCAGCAACATGGACGGACCTAAAGACTATCATACTAAATGAAGGAGTCAGGTAGGGAAAGACAAGGATTGTATACCATGTATATATGGAAATCAAAGCTGAACCACTGGGGAAGTCCCCAAAAAACAATACAAATAAATTTATTTACAAAACAGGAAAAGACTCACAGACATAGAAAACAACGTTATGGTTACCAAAGGGGAGAGGTGTGGTGGAGGATAAATTAGAAGTCTGGGATTAACAGATTCATACTCAGTTCAGTCGCTCAGTCATGTCTGACTCTGCGACCCCATGAATCGCAGCATGCCAGGCCTCCCAGTCCATCACCAACTTCCGGAGTTTACTCAAACTCAGGTCCATCGAGTCAGTGATGCCATCCAGCAATCACCATCTGCAGTGATTTTGGAGCCCTGAAAAATAAAGTCTGACACTGTGTCCACTGTTTCCCCATCTATTTCCCATGAAGTAATGGGACCAGATGCCATGATCTTAGTTTTCTCAATCTTGAGCTTTAAACCAACTTTTTCACTCTCCTCTTTCACTTTCATCAAAAGGCTCTTTAGTTCCTCTTCACTTTCTGCCATAAGGCTGGTGTCATCTGCATACCTGAGTTTATTGATATTTCTCCCAGCAATCTTGATTCCAGCTTGTGCTTCTTCCAGCCCAGCGTTTCTCATGATGTACTCTGCATATAAGTTAAATAAGCAGGGTGACAATATGCAGCCTTGACGTACTCCTTTTCCTATCTGGAACCAGTCTGTTGTTCCATGTCCAGTTCTAACTGTTGCTTCCTGACCTGCATACAGGTTTCTCAAGAGGCAGGTCAGGTGGTCTGGTATTCCCATCTCCTTCAGAATTTTCCACAGTTTATTGTGATCCAGAGAGTCAAAGGCTTTGGCATAGTCAATAAAGCAGAAATAGATGTTTCTCTGGAACTCTCTTACTTTTTCGATGATCCAGCGGATATTGGCAATTTGATCTCTGGTTCCTCTGCCTTTTCTAAAACCAGCTTGAACATCTAGAAGTTCATGGTTCATGTATTGCTGAAGCCTGGCTTGGAGAATTTTGTGCATTACTTTACTAGCGTGTGAAATGAGTGCAATTGTGTGGTAATTTGAGCATTATTTGGCATTGCCTTTCTTGGGGATTAGAATGAAAACTGACCTTTTCCAGTCCTGTGATCACTGCTGAGTTTTCCAAATTTGCTGCCATATTGAGTGCAGCATTTTCACAGCATCATCTTTCAGGATTTGAAATGGCTCAACTGGAATTCCATCACCTCCACTAGCTTTGTTCGTAGTGATGCTTTTTAAGGCCCTTGACTTCTAAGGCCCTACACTTGACTTCACATTCCAGGATGTCTGGATCTAGGTGAGTGATCACACCATCGTGATTATCTGCGTCATGAAGATCTTTTTTGTACAGTTCTTCTGTGTATTCTTGCCACCTCTTCTTAATATCTTCTGCTTCTGTTAGGTCCATACCATTTCTGTCCTTTTTTGAACCCATCTTTGCATGAAATGTTCCCTTGGTATCTCTAATTTTCTTGAAGAGATCTCTACTCTTTCCCATTCTGTTGTTTCCCTCTATTTCTTTGCATTGATCGCTGAGGAAGGCTTTCTTATCTCTCTTTGCTATTCCTTGGAACTGTGCATTCAAATGGGAATATGTTGACATTCTAGGAATCAGCCAACTAAAATAGACTGGAATGGGTGAATTTAACTCAGGTGACCATTATATCTACTACCGTGGGCAGGAATCCCTTAGAAGAAATGGAGTAGCCATCATGGTCAACAAGAGAGTCCGAAATGCAGTACTTGGATGCAATCTCAAAAATGACAGAATGATCTCTGTTCATTTCCAAGGCAAACCATTCACTATCACGGTAATCCAAGCCTATGCCCCAACCGGTAATGCTGAAGAAGCTGAACGGTTCTATACAGAACTATAAGACCTTTTAGAACTAATACCCAAAAAAGATGTCCTTTTCACTATAGGGGACTGGAATGCAAAAGTAGGAGGTCAAGAACCACCTGGAGTAACAGGCAAATTTGGACTTGGAGTACAGAATGAAGCAGGGCAAAGGCTAATAGAGCATTGCCAAGAGAACACACTGGTCATAGCAAACACCCTCTTTCAACAACAAAAGAGAAGACTACACATGGACATCACCAGATGGTCAATACTGAAATCAGATTGATTATATTCTTTGCAGCCGAGGATGGAAAAGCTTAATAAAATCAGCTGAAACAAGACTGGGACTCAGACAATGAACTCCTAATTGCAAAATTCAGATTTAAATTGAAGAAAGTAGGGAAAATCACTAAGCCATTCCAGTATGACCTAAATCAAATCCTTTATGTTCATACAGAAGTGACAAATAGATTCAAGGGATTAGACTGATAGGCAAAAGTGCCTAAAGAACTATGGACGGAGGTTCATGACATTGTACAGGAGGCAGTGATTAAAACCATCTCCAAGAAGAAGAAATGCAAAAAGGCAAAATGGCTGTCTGAGGAGGCCTTACAAATAGGTGAGAAAAGAAGAGACCGAAAGGCAAAGGAGAAAAGGAAAGATATACCCATTTGAATGCAGAGTTCCAAAGAATAGCAAGGAGAGATAAGAAAGCCTTCCTAAGCAAACAATGCAAAGAAATAGAGGAAGACAATAGAATGGGAAAGACTAGAGATCTCGTCAAGAAAATTAGAGATACCAAGGGAACATTTCATGCAAAGATGGGTGCAGTAAAGGACAGAAATGATATGGACTTAACAGAAGCAGAAGATATTAAGAAGAGTGGCAAGAATACATAGAAGAGCTATACAGAAAAAATCTTAATGACCCAGATAACCATGATGGTGTGATCACTCATTCACAGCCAGACGTCTTGGAGTGTGAAGTCAAGTGGGCCTTACAAAGAATCACCATGAACAAAGCTAGTGGAGATGGAATTCCAGCTGAGCTATTGCAAATCCTAAAAGATGAGGCTGTTAAAGTGCTACACTCAATATACCAGAAAATGTGAAAAACTCAGCAGGGCCACAGGACTGGAAAAGCTCAGTTTTCATCCCAATCTCAAAGAAGGGCAGTGCCAAAGAATGCTCAAACCACCACACAATTGCACTCATTTCACAACTAGCAAAGCAATGCTGAAAATTCTCCAAGTTAGGCTTCAACAGCACATGAACCAAGAACTTCCAGATGTTCAAGCTAGATTAGAAAAGGCAAAGGAACTAGAGATCATATTGCCAACATCCACTGGATCACAGGAAAAGCAAGAGAATTTCAGAAAAACCTCTACTTCTGCTTCATTGACTACGCTAAAGCCTTTGATTGTGTGGATCACAACTAACTATGGAAAATTCTTAAAGAGGTGGAAATACCAGACCACCCTACCTGCCTCCTGAGAAACATGTATGCAGGTCAAGAAACAACAGTTAGAATCAGATATGGAACAACAGACTGGTTCCAAATTGGGAAAGGAGTACATCAAGGCTGTATATTGTCACTTTGCTTATTTGCTTATTAACTTACATGCAGAGTACATCATCTGAAATGTCAGACTGGATGAAACACAAGCTGGAATCAAGACTGCAGGAAGAAATGTCAATAACCTCAGATATGTCAATGACACCACTCTAATGGCAGAAATTGAAGAGGAACTAAAGAGCCTCTTGATGAAGGTGAAAGAGGGGAGTGAAAAAGTTGGCTTAAAACTCAACATTCAAATAATGAAGATCATGGATCTGGTCCCATCATTTCATGCAAATAGATGGGCAAACAATGGAAACAGTGACAGACTTTAGCTTCTTGTGCTCCAAAATCACTGAAGATGGTGACTGCAGCCATGAAATTAAAACACGCTTGCTCCTTGGAAGAAAATCTATGACAAACCTAGATAGCACGTTAAAAAGCAGAGACATTACTTTGCCAATAAAGGTCCGTATAGTCAAAGCTATGTTTTTTCCAGTAGTCATGTACGGATGAGAGACGTGGACCATAAAAAAGGCTGAGCACCAAAGAACTGATGGTTTCAAATTGTGGTACTGGAGAAGACTCTTGAGAGTCCCTTGGACTGCATGGAGATCAAATCAGTTACTTCTAAAGAAAATCAACCCTTAGTACTCATTGGAAAGACTGATGCTAAAGCTGAAGTGCCAATCCTTTGGCCACCTGATAAAAAGACCTGACTCATTGGAAAATACCTTGATGCTGAGAAAGATTGAAGGCCAAAGGAGAAGAAGGCTGCAGAGGATGAGATGGCTGGATAGCATCACCAACTCAATGGACATGAACTTGGGCAAACTCTGGGAGATAGAGACAGCAAGGCCTGGCGTGCTGCAGTCCATGGGGTTGCAAAGATTTGAACACAACTTAGCAATTAAACAACAACTACTATTTCAGTAAGAAAGAATAATTTCTAGTCACAGGGATTATTTTCTAGTCACAGTTAATTATTTTTACAACTGCTTCTCCCTTTAAATACAAACTATGTGAAAATCATTCAGTCACTTCCGATTCTTTGTGACCCTGTGGACTCTAGCCTGCCAGGCTCCTCTGTCCATGGGCTACTCCAGGCAAGAATATTGGAATGGATTGCTATTCCCTTCTCCAGGGAATCTTCCTGACCCCAGCATCTGGGTCTCCTGCATTGTAGGTAGATTCTTAACTGTCTGAGCCACAAGGGAAGACCCTAAACTAATTATAATAATTATATAAAAACTAAGATAAATTATAATTTTAAAGAGACTAGAGTGCCATTCTGTATTTGCCTCCTCAAAACAATGAATAAAGAGGTTTGGTTATTTTAGATATACTTTTAAATATAAACAATTAAGCAATGTTTTTTATTTTAAAAAAATCTCTAAAATATTTGACTTAATCCACCAAGACATACAGAAAGAGCCTGGGTCTCTTCAGCACTTATCTATGATATCAGGAATGTACCACAGAACTTACCACACCATATTAGGTCATAGCACTGGGAAAAAATTAAAGACTCCATATAGTCAAGATGTTATTCACTATAAAAATAGTTATTAATGAGGAGAATCTCTTCCTAAAGCATATTTCTTAAGACTACTATTTATGCTTTTTAAAAGTAATGGATATGAAGTCTTGTGCTTAGCTTATGAGTATTATTACAAGGTGAAATAAAATTCTGTTGCCTGAAGTAAAATATCCTAATGTACTAAAATATGAATTTATAGTGAAAATTTTTCACATAATTTTCACATAACTTTTCACATAATTTTCTGCTGAAAGCTTATGTTTCAACACTTATACTACCTACTCAGCTTTGGACAAATCACCTGAGCTATGCAGTTTGAGTAATTCAATCTGCAAAATGTGAATGAAACCAGCAAATAGGAAGCTTAAAAATATTGGGCTTCCCCAGTGGCTCATTGGTAAAGAATCTGCCTGCAATGCAGGAGACACAGGAGACATGGGTTCAATCCCTGGGTCGGGAATATCCCCTGGAGGAAGAAATGGCAACCCACTCCGTTGAATTCTTCAGAGAACCATAAACAAACATTACTAGTTAGAAAAGAAGTACATTCTCAGAGGCTTTCTATCTCTAAGAAATTTTCATAAAGCATTTTCAAACAGAAACTAAGTATTCAGACTGTCATGAAGGCTTCTACTCTGAATACAATCAGAATAAAGACTTGCATCTATTCTATTTCACCTACATTGTCATTAAACATTATTCTTTTTTTTGTCATTAAACATTATTCTTATTTGACTTTCTATGATTACACTAGCAGAGAAGTAAGTTAAATTGAAATAGTCTAATGAGCAGCAGTGAGAAAAGAAAACTATATAATATAAATTAAGAATTGCTGAGATTATAATTTTAAATTGACATGTGATCTGCAGTGTTCTGAAGTTGTATTCATATAATCAGTGCATATATCTGATTTAACAGGTGTCCGAGGTAGCTCAGTGGGTAAAGAACCTGCCTGCAATGCAGGAGACACCAGAGACATGGGTTTGATCCCTGAGTTGGGAAGATCCCCTTGGAGAAGGGCATGACAACCCACTCCAGTATTCTTGCCTGAAGAATCCCATGGACAGAGGAGCCTGGTGGGCTACAGTCCGTGGGGTCACAAAGAGTCGGACACGACTGAGGCAACTGAGCACAACACAGCACACACAGAAGTACTTAATGAATACACAGGGTACATTTGTCCTTCACTCTCATTCAAGCCATTGTATACTGCTTTTGAGAAAATATACTAAAAGTTGGACAACAGTGCTCTCACATAGCTCCACTGCTTCTTACTAAAAATCGCTAATACAGAATAACATTTTTCAATTTTGTAAACTCATGTTTTAGCAGACTAAACTTGCCACATAATAAAATGCTCAGAACAAAGTAAAGAGAGAAAAGGAGAGCAGTATATAATTTGGCTGCATCAAAATGCTAGAATGCCATGCAACTCCATGTTCTTTACACCTTTATTGAGACATAATTACATAAAACCTGCCTACTTAAAAGTGTACAATCAAGTAGTCTTTAGTATGTTCACAGAGTTATGCAATCCCAACAATTGATTTCAAAATCCTTTTATCACCCCAAAAAAGAAACTTTGTGCCCATTATTAGTCACTTTTCTTCCCCTGTCAACCCTCTTCCCTTCACCAACCCTAGGCAACCACTAATCTACTTTCTGTCTCTATGGATTTGTGTAATCTGGACATTTCATATAAATGGAATCATGCAATATGTGATGTTTTGCGAATGATTTCTTTCAACTAGCATAATGTTTACAAAGTTTTTTCATGTTATGACATGTATCAGTACTTTATTCCTCTTTATTGACACAGTATTTCATTATGTGGATATACTATATTTTATTTAACTATGTATCAGTCAATGGGCATTCAGGTTTTTGCACATTTTGTCTATTATAAAATTCCTATAATTATTCTTGTACAGTTTTTTTGTGAGCATATTTTCCCCTACAATTCCATTTTTGAATATTCATTTTTAAAAGATATAAAAAATTATTAAGACATAGTAAAAATGTTTATAAGTGCCAGATACCTCTTCTTGGGTTATGATCATCAATTAAACATAAGTTTGCCATACTATACACAGTTCCAGTTCCCCTTATATTTTGAATTTCAGTCAAAATTGCTAAACATTAAAACAATCACCAGATTTAAGTTCCCAGAGACACAAAACCAGGAATTTTTCACAAACTCCTATCTCCTGCTCCCTATCAAGTAAACTAAAAAGGCATGAACCTATTAAACAAGCAAGGCAAACATTACCATGTTTTATTCTAAATGTTTTTATTCATCTGGATTTTTATTTAATTTTTGTTTGTTTGTTTGTTTCTGGGCCAGGATATCTAAAATGTAATTGATTCAGTCTAAGAAACTAAACAATCTTAATGCAAAATTTTAATTCATTCACAGTAATGAATTAAAGTATCACTAATTTCAAAGTGTCAGTAGAACTTCTCAAATCATAGTGTTTGTTTATTGGCATAATTGACAATCAGAGACACAAATTTATATAACACTTTGGTAAGCAGAAATCTAAGCTGGCCCCCACGATTCCCACTCCCTGGTATTTACAGCTTTGTGTTATCCCTACCCTTGAGTGTAGGCAGGACCTGTAACTGCTCCTAACCCAGAGAACAGGCAGAAGTGAATCATGTAACTCCCATAATTGTGTTGTGTTATGTGGCAAAAGTGGAGAAGGAAATGGCAAGCCACTACAGTACTCTTGCCTGGAAAATCCCATGGACTGAGGATCCTGGTAGGCTACAGTCCATGGGGTCGCAAAGAGTCAGACACGACTGAGCGACTTCACTTACGTGGTAAAAGAGAAGGGATTTTGTACATGCAATTAAGGTCTCTTAATTAATAGTAATTTAACCAAAAAGGAGGTTTTTCTGGGAAGGCTTGACCTAATCAAATGAAGCCTGTAAAAGAGGATCTAGAGATTATAGACTTAAAGTAGCAACATTACAAAAATAATCAGTATCTACTCAAGTATCAGCTTAAGACAATTGCTTACAAGTACATGCATGAGGACAAAATCCAAAATCAGATGAACAAACACAGGGTTGAATTTCTAAATAGTCATCCTTCTGTATTATAGTGTTAACCATTCTTTAGAGTCAAGTTGAAGACATTACCAAGCAAAGAAGCTTCATTCAGAACCTAATAGTGATCCTTCCAATATAGAACATTGACAAACTGCCTGTGATTTATGCACGGTGGAGAATATGGAGTGAACAAGACAGGTTTCTATCCTCCAGCAGCTTAGCCTTTATTGGCAGAGGCAGAAACATACAGATAATTATCTCTACTGCATGGCAAATAGCTACAAGGAATGTAAAAACAAAATACATCAGAGTGCAAATGGGGTAGGCATAAATAATGACTAAAGAAACAGACCCACACGAGTTGACCAAAGGCCATGGAGCAAATTTCTAATGTTGCTACATAAAGGAAGGGGCTCACATTTACCACCTACTATGTGCCAGGTACCCCACTAGATTCTTCACAAACAGTGCCATATTTAATTCTCACAATCCTGTAAGGTAGTTACTGTACCTTTATTGTATAAATAAGAATATTTCTAATTAGAGAAATTAAATAATAAGACAAAAGGGGAGAAGAGACTGCCAGGATTTACACTTAGGTCTCTAAGACTCCCTAGCATAATGCTTCCTTATACTAAAATAAGGAAGCAATATAAGAAAGTAATATAGTTGTTATTATTATTTCCACTTTATAGCTATAGAAACTACCATTGAGAGGTTGGCTTGTCACTCAATTAGGGAATAAGAACCAGATCTTGGCCTTCTGATGCCTGGCCTCCTACCTTTTTCACAATATTCTTTTCCACAACACTTAAGAGAGAAGCCAAGGACAGAAAAAGAAAATAAAACATCTGTAGCTCTAATTGTAGCTGTCCTCTAACAATCAAGCCCTATTTTCATATGTTCAGTTCAGTCACTCAGTTATGTCCAACTCTTTGCAACCCCATGAACTGCAGCATGCCAGGCTTCCCTGTCCATTACCAATTCCTGGAGCTTGCTCAAACTTATGTCCGTCGAGTTGATGATGCCACCCAACCATCTCACCCTCTGTCGTCCCCTTCTCCTCCTGCTTTCACAGCATCAGGGTCTTTTCCATTCAGTCAGTTCTTCCCATCAGGTGGCCAAAATATTGGAGTTTCAGCTTCAGCATCAGTCCTTCCAATGAATATTCAGGACTGATTTCCTTTAGGATTGACTGGTTTAATCTCCTGCAGTCCAAGGCATTCTTAAGAGTCTTCTCCAACATCACAGTTCAAAAGCATCAATCAAGCACTGGGCTTCCCTGATAGCTCAGTTGGTAAAGAATCCACTTGCAATGTAGGAGACCCTGGTTTGATTCCTGGGTTGGGAAGATTCGCTGCAGAAGGGATAGGCTACCCTCTCCAGTATTCTTGGGCTTCCCTTGTGGCTCAGCTGGTAAAAAATTTGCCTGCAATGTGGGAGACCTGGGTTCGATCCCTGGGTTTCTACAATCAAGCGTCTAGTTAGCTTCCATCAGTCACTAAATTCTCTGTTTGCAGTCTATGATGTCCTTTCTTTATTTGTAATCCTGAAAAAGTAGATTCACAGATATGGTGTCAACTGAAGGATCTACTGGCATATTCCTTTGCTTTTGTTATTTATTCTTCCCCAGTCTTCTGCAAAAGTGACACAGGACAACTAACTGATCTAGTTCCTCCACTCTCCTTATTCTTTCATATGCACTATCCAAAGCTGTCTTTAAACATTTCTTCTTCCTATTTGCTATATGTTTCCCTCTAAATCTTCCTTCAAACGTCTTGAACCATTATCTTCTCCTTTTTACCTATAGAGATTTACATTGCTCTGTTACAGTGTCTAGTTCCAGAAGTTCTCCTTAGAACTTAGGAATTATATTATCTGAAATACAGGACTGAAATACTTTTTAACTCAATATTCTTTCTAAACAAAAATAAGAAAGAAAAAGAAACCAAAAGAGGCAAATATTTTGTTATTAAAAGTTAAATGGGTTTTAGAATGTTTGAAATGATGCTTTTTTGATGCCTAAATATCTACAACTAAGTTTTTATCCAATTATAATGACTTTCTAATCTTCTCTTTGTGTGCCCTACTTGATTCCCTACTCATTGGTCCCCATGGTAAGTACATAATGTACAGAAGTACTACAAGCAAGGCAGCACAAGCAATGCTGAATCCCTTCTTACCCAAAACGCTGCTGACTGGTTTGCCTCTGCCCTATATGATCATGCACAGAATCACTTCTGCTAATGAAGATAAGTATTGCAATCACATAAAACCTCATGAAATATATGGTGACCATGAAACCCAGGAAACAGGACAAGGGAGCACAATGCTTGGCATTAAACAATGAAATTATATTAAAAGATACACTCCCTCTAAAAAATAATGAATAGGATTCTCTCAAACATCAACTAAGGAAATACTTCCTTCACTCTTTCTTATTGCTCTTGTACCTACAAAAATTATAAAGGAAATAATAAATTTTTAACTAAATAAGTTAAATACAAAACTAAATACATCTTTTTATAGTACTTCATCATAACTGACATTTTAGTTATAATACACACGGGTGATTGCAGTCAAATGGAAGATGTAAAATCAAACTTTACACTTTAAATAAGAACTAACCATTTAAATATACTTACTAGTCATAATCTAATTACAGTAACGTTATTTTCTGACATAACATTATTTCATCTTTTAAAAGTTTCAGAGTAAGATTTCAAATCTAACTCATATTTTTGAACATGTGTTATAAATTTTATTTCTAACAAAATGGCATGGCCATCTATATACTCACTAGTGTTTTTCCTTAAAAGTTAATTATTTACCAGAAATAGAGATTCCTATAAAGCTTTAAATTTACATGTAGTCATCCACTCAAACATTCTGAGTTAGAATAGATCTCAAGTTGAAATAGCAAACAAGCAGCAAAATATAGCCATGGGGATTTGTTTTTAATTTTAGGTATAGAATAAAATTTTAATTCTCTGCCCATATTTTTTGCAATAAGGAGTTCATGATGAGTCACATTCAGCTCCCGATCTTGTTTTTGCTGACTGTATAGAGCTTCTCCATATTCAGCTGCAAAGGATATAATCAGTCTGATATCGGTATTGACCATCTGGTGATGTCCATGTATAGAGTCATCTCTAGTGTTGTCGAAAGGGAGTGTTTGCTATGACCAGTGTGTCTTCTTGGCAAAACTTTGTTAGCCTTTACCCTGATTCATTTCGTACTCCAAGGCCAAATTGACTGTTACTCCAGATATCACTTGACTTCCTTCTTTTCCATTTCAGTACCCTCTGATGAAAAGGACATCTTTTTTCGGTGCTAGTTCTAGAAAGTCTTGTAGGTCTTCATAGAATCATTCAACTTCAACTTCTTTAGCATTGGTGGTTGGGGCAATAGACCTGGATTACTGTGATATTGAGTGGTTTACCTGGGAATGAACAGAGATTATTCTGTCGTTTTTGAGATTGCACCCAAGTATGGCATTTTGGACTCTTTTGTTGACTACGAGGGCTACTCCATTTCTTCTAAGGAATTGTTGCCCACAGTAGTAGATGTAATGGTCATCTGGATTAAATTAGCCCATTCCAGTCCATTTTAGTTCACAATTCCTAAAATGTCGATGTTCACTCTTGCCATCTCCCATTTGACCACTTCCAGTTTACCTTGATTCATGAACCTAACATTCCAGGTTCCTATGCAATATTGTTCTTTATAGCATCGGACTTTATTTCCATCATCAGTCACATCGACAACTGGGTGTTGTTTTTGCTTTGGCTCAGCCTCTTCATTCTTTATGGAGCTATTTCTTCACTCCTCTCCAGTAGCACATTGGACACCTACCAACCTGGGGAGTTCATCTTTCAATGTCCTATCTTCTTGCCTTTTCATATTGCTTATGTGGTTCTCAAGGCAGAAAAATCACTGCATATGGTGACTGCAGTCATGAAGTTAAAAGATGTTTTCTGCTTGGAAGAAAAGACAGCATATTAAAAAGCTGAGACATTACTTTGCTGACAGAGATCCGTCTAGTGCAAGTTATGGTTTTTCTAGTAGTCGTGTATGGATGTAAGAGTTGGACCGTAAAGACAGCTGAGCAATGAAGAATTGATGCTTTTGAAATATGGTGTTGAAGAAGACTCTTGAGAGTCCCTTGGACTGCAAGGAGATCAAACCAGTCAATCCTAAAGGAAATCAGTCCTGAATATTCATTGGAAGGACTGATCTGAAGCTGAAACTCCAATACTTTGGCCACCTAATGCGAAGAACTGACTGAATGGAAAAGACCCTGATGCTGGGAAAGGCTAAAGGCAGGAGGAAAAGGGGATGACAGAGGATGAGATGGTTGGATGGAACCATTGACTCGACGGACATGAGTTTGAGCAAGCTCCAGGAGTTGGTGATAGAGAAGCCTGGCGTGCTGCAGTCCGTGGGTTTGCAAAGAGTTGGACACAAGTGTGCAACTGAACTGAACTTGCCATTCCTTTCTCCAGTGGACCACATTTTGTCAGAACTCTCCATCATGACATTACTCATTAATCTTGAGTGGCCCTGCATGGCATGGCTCATAGTTACACTGGGTTAGACAAGGCTGTGATCCATGTGATCACTTTGGTTTATTTTTCTTTGATTGTGGTTTTCATTCTATATGCCCTCTGATGAATAAAGATAAGAGGCTTGTGGAAGCTTCCCGATGGAAGGAACTGGCTGAGGGGGAATCTGTGTCTTACTCTGATGGGTGGAGCCATGCTCAGTAAATCTTTAATCCAATTTTCTGTTGATGAGTGGGGCTATGTTCCCCCCTCATAGTTGGCCTGAGGCCAAACTATGGTAGGGGTAATGGTGGTAGTGCTGACCTCTTCCAAAGGACTTAGGCCAACACTCTGAGGACTGTTCAGTCAGTGCCCCTGATCCCACAGCAGGCCACTGCTGACCCACGCCTCCACCAGAGATTTCTGAAGACTCACAGGCAAGTCTGGTTCGGTCTCTTGTACAGTCAGCTCCTTTCTCCTGGGTCCTGGTGCACACAAGGTTTTGTTTGTACCCTCCAAGAGTGTCTTTCCCCAGTCCTGTGGAAGTTCTGTAATCAAATCCAACTGGTCTTCAAAGTCAAATTCCCTGGGGGTTCTCAGTCCCTTTACCAGACCCCCAGGTTGGGGAGTCTGTTGTGGGCCCTAGAACTTTGCAACAGTGCAAGAACTTCTTTGATATAACTCTTCTCCAGTTTGTGGGTTGTCGGCTCAGAGGCTCTATGGTGGAGCTCATGAGGCCCTGATGAAACCCAGCCAAATTAACTTAAATTGAAAAATGCAGGGAAAACAACTAGACCATTCAGGTGTGACCTAAATCAAATCCCTTATGATTATATAGAAGAAGTGAAAAATGGATTCAAGGGATTAGATTTAATAGACAAAGTGCCTAAAGAACTATGGACAGAGGTTTGTAACACTGTACAGGAGGCCACAATCAAGACCATCCCCAAGGAAAAGAAATGCAAAAAGCCAAAATGGTTCTCTGAAGAGACCTTACAAATAGCTGAGAAAAGAAGAGACAGAAAGGCAAAGGAGAAAAGGAAAGATATACCCATCTGAATGCAGAGTTCCAAAGAATAGCAAGGAGAGAGAAGATAGACTTCTTAAGTAAACAATACAAAGAAATAGAGGAAAACAATAGAATGGGGAAGACTAGAGCTCTCTTCAAGAAAATTAGAGATATCAAGGGAACATTTCATGCAAAGACAGGAACAATAAAGGACAGAAATGATATGGACCTAACAGAAGCAGAAAATATTAAAAAGAGGTGACAAGACTACATAGAAGAACTACACAGAAAATATTCTAATAACCCAGATAACCACAATGGTATGATCCTTCATCTAGAACCAGACATCCTAGAATACAAAGTCAAGTGAGCCTTAGGAAGTAACACTATGAACAAAGCTAGAGGAGGTGGTGGAATTCCAGCTGAGCTATTTCAAATCGTAAAAGATGATGCTGTGAAAGTGCTGCACTCAATATGCCAGAAAATTTGGAAAACTCAGCAGTGGCTTCAGGACTAAAAAGGTCAGTTTTCATTCCAATCCCAAAGAAAGGCAATGCCAAAGAATGTTCAAACTACTGCAAAATTGCATTCTTCTCACAAGCTGGCAAATTAATGCTCAAAAATTCTCCAAGCTAGGCTTCAACAGTATGTTAACCAAGAACTACCAGATGTTCAAATCAGATTTAGAAAAGGCAAAGGAGCCAGAGATCAAATTGCCAACATCTGCTGGATCATAGAAAAAGCAAGAGAATCCCAGAAAAACTTTTGCTTCATTGACTACGCTAAAGCCTTGACTGTGTGGATCACAACAAACTGTGGAAAATTATTGAAGAGATGGAAATTACCAGACCAACTTACCTGATTCCTGAGAAATCTGTATGCAGGTGAAGAAGCAACAGGTAGAATCAGACATGGAACAATGGACTGGTTCCAAATTTCGAAAGGACCATGTCAAGACTATATACTGTCACCCTGCTTATTTAACACATATGCAGAGTACATCATGTGAAATGTCAGACTGGATGAAGCACAAACTGGAATCAAGATTGCAGGGAGAAACATAAATAACCTCAGATATGCAGATGACATCACCCTTTTGGCAGAAAGCAAAGAGGAACTAAAGAGCCTATTGATGAAAGTGAAAGAGGAGAGTGAAAAAGCTAGCTTAAAACTAAACCATTCAAAAAACTAAGATCATGGCATCTGGTCCCATCACTTCATGGTGAATAGATGGGGAAACAGTGGAAACATTGACAGACTTTATTTTCTTGGGCTTCAAAATCACTGCAGATGGTGACTGCAGCCATGAAATTAAAAGACACTTGCTTCTTGGAAGAAAAGCTATGACAAACCTAGACAGCATATTAAGAAGCAGAGACATTAGTTTGCCAACAATGGTCCTTATAATCAAAGCTATGGTTTTTCCAGTAGTCATGTATGAATGTGACAGTTGGACCATGAAGAAAGCTGAGTGCTGAAGAATTGATGCTCTTGAACCATGGTGTTGGAGAAGACTCTTGAGAGTCCCATGAACTGCAAGGAGATCAAACCAGTCAATCATAAAGGAAATCAGTCCTGAACATTCACTGGAAGGACTGATGCTGAAGCTGAAGCTCCAATACTTTGGCCACTTTATCTGAAGAAATGACTCATTGGAAAAGGCCCTGATGTTGGTAAAGACTGAAGGTAGGAATAGAAGGGACGACAAGAGAATGAGATGGTTGGATGGCATAACCTACTCAATGGACACAAATTTGAGTAAACTCTGGGAGTTAGTGATGGACAGGGAAGCCTGGCGTGCTGCAGTTCATGGGGTCACAAAGAGTCGGACATGACGGAGCAACTGAACTGACTGACTGCCCTTATTTTCCTGCAAAGAACTGTATATTTTTAATTCCAATGTGGACACGCATTGTAGAGGGACTTATACTTCTGGTAATAGTGGATTGAGTAATTCAGACCAATCGTCCCACTGATAACTCTAAAATCCTTTAAATAAACTTAAAAAATATGGGTGAACCATAACTAAAATCTTTCTAAAAGCATAGAAGAGTTAATGAAACAGTAAGAAATTAATGGGCAAAAAACAGACTGAAAAGCAAAGAGGTGAATACAGATTTGGGGCCAGTTGCTGCTCTGACCTGATCCAATCTGGTTGAGAGGATGAACTATATCTTCTGACAGCCTCTTTGAATTGGGGAGTAAAGTCTAGAGGAGTTGTGGTTGTGACTGAGATGTCAAAAGGCAGGAACCTAGATATAAAGATAAACTGAAAGTAAAACAGCCTTCACATTGATTTTGGTCATGCACTGAGTTATCTGAATGGCACAGAAAGATCATCATCCTAGACCTTAACTTATTTCTATGAATAATTTCAGAAACACAATGTTCAACACATGACCAAACCTAACCAGATAGAAAATAAGATATAATAACATGAATAGGGACCACCATGAATTACAAACAGAAACACACTCACCACTTTCCCATCTTGGAAAAAAATTATCAGAGACAGAATTTTGTTTTTTAAACTGTACTTACTATAGAGCAACTTAACTTTCACTTTACTATAGTTATGGCCACAAAAATCAGTTAAAATGTCTCTAAAGCTAAAACTATAAAAAGGAGTCTCACATGTTGATGAAAGAATCATCTAGAAAGAACTAAATATAGAGCTAAAACCTATTATGAATGAAACTAAGACTTCAGTGAATGAGAGATAGGTCAAAAGAAAATATCTAGGGAATAAAAAGGATAAAGAGGTAATCTATAGAAAATACAAGAGAAAGAGTAAAATGTCAAAGATATGGAGATAATCTAACCTAAATTGAATGAAATCCCAGGAGGAGAGGAAATAAAAATAAAAAAAGTGATATTCAAAAATATAATTGCTAAGAATTTCCCAAAGCTAATGAAAAGCATCAAGTCACAAATTTAAGAAGCCCGATTGACTTTGAATAAGAAAAAAAAGAGCAAACAGCTAAGAACTGTAAGCTCTTCTTTTCAGAGATGGCAAAGCAATCTGTAAATGTATGCTGAAACGGAAAATGACTCAAAAGATTAACAATACTAAGAGCTGGCTCTTTGAAAAGATAAACAAATTGACAAAAATCTAGCTAGACTAAGAAAAAAAGAGAGAAGACTCAAAAAATAAAATCAGAATAAAACAAGGGACATGACAACTGATACTACATAAATACATGGGATCATAAGATATAAGCATAAATAATTATATATCAACAAATCAGATAATCTAAAAGAAATGTAAGAATATGTAGAGGACAGTAACCATCTCCTAAATTAACAAGTCAGTTAAAACATCTAAAAGCCACACATTGCTTGCAGGGAAAGAAAAAATATAAGCAAGTATGGCATGAACTCACTATAAATAAGTGAAGTCACTCAGTTGTGTCTGACTCTTTGTGACCCCATGGACTGTAGCCTACCAGGCTCCTCAGTCCATGGAATTTTCCAGGCAAGAGTACTAGAGTGGGTTGCCATTTCCTTCTCCAGGGAATCTTCCCAACCCAGGGACTGAACCCAGGTCTCCCGCATTGCGGGCATACACTTTACCATCTGAGGCACCAGGGAAGCCACTAAAAACGGGGTGGGGGGGGAAGCATATTATTAACTAAAATAGTCTGTCATTTACTGTCATTGCCCAGAGGACTGCATCTTGGTCCCATGTCTACTGACTTCCTAGATGATGCTAGTGGTAAAGCACCAGGCTGCCAATGCAGGAGTCATAAGGAATGTGGGTTGCATCCCTGAATCAGGAAGATCCCCTGGAGGAGGGCACAGCAATCTACTCCAGTATTTTTGCCTGGAGAATCCCATGAACAGAGGCGTCTGGTGGGCTACAGTCCATAGGGTCGCCAAGAATCAGACACAACTGATGTGACTTAAAACAAATGCACCCATGTCTATTATAATTTCCTATTTTAGTTTTTTAAGCTAGCACTTTAATTTCATGGAAATATCTTTTTTGCTTTCCATGGTAACAATCTCCAAATTACAGAAAGGTAGCTTTAATAAATTTATCAAATCGACCATAAATGCCTGTCATCATATTGTCAACTAAGACAAAAATAAAACATACAATGTGAGAGCTATGAGTTCAGTTTTATTTGGGGCTTACTGAGGACTATAGCCCAGGACGCAGCCTTTTAGGTAGCTCTGAGGATCTGCTCCAAAGAGGTGGTGGGGGAGGTCAGTGTATATATGATTTTGGTGAAAGGTATGAAATCAAGCACGCATTTCAGCAGAAGGTTGCTGCTAGTCACAAGGAGGTGTCTCCATTAATGATTTTAATACTTATGAGAAGATATAAGAAACTGGGTTCTTAAAATTTTCTCCTGGAAATATCTAATTATCTGAATGCCTGTTCTGCCAGTTTTTCCCAGAGCACAGAGTGCCTCATTCCTGATCTCTGCCCTAAATGCCTTTTGGTGCATTGCTCAGTCACTAAGCTGTGTCCAACCCTCTGCAACCCCATGGACTGTAGCCCACCAGGCCCCTCTGTCCATGGAATTTCCCAGGCAAGAATACTGGAGTGGGTTGCCATTTTCTTCTCCAGGAGATTTTCCCAACCCAAGGATCAAAGCCATGTCTCCAGCATGTTCTGCATTGGCAGGCAGATTTTTTTTTTTAACTGCTGAACCACCTGGAAAGCAAACTCCTTTCAGAGTGTGTTAAAAGTCAGGGCCTGCTGTGGTTAGTGACCTAATCCTTGTAGAGCTGAATAGTGAGTGACATTCTTTAGTTGGTAGTGTCGTATATAACAAAAAGTTGTTGTTATAATTTCTTTATAAAATGTGTTCTCAGCCAATTATGAATATTTGCCCCATTGGGAAAAAAAAAAAACACTCCTATAAAATGTTTGTTTGTATTGATTCATTATAAGTATCCACAGTGGTCCAAATAGATCAAATATAAGCAACATATTATAAATAACTAATAACTCTAGAAAAAAATCTGGATCAGTGAACTATAAAACACTTATTTTTTTATAAGTTTTATATGGTAAAGCAAAAAAGAAAGGAATTAACATTCGTGGATCTATATTTACGTGCCAGGGTTAATATTAGATGTTTCTAATACATTATCTCATTAATAACTACAAAAACCATGCAATATAGGTGTTATTAGATCTCTCTTTTTCAGATAAACTGAGGTTCAGAGTAAGCTAGTTAAGACAGAGGATTTTATCTTCCCAACCAGTGACCATATAATTTAATTAATAAAAAAAATTCATAGAGTAACATCATTAACTCTGTATGCTGCAAATTTATTGGTTTTGATTATTATAGCTTGCTACAATTAATTAGCATTAAAATGTTAATTTTAATGACGACAGATTTACTGTTTGAAGTAAAAAGAGAAATCATCAAATACTCTCAATATCATCTGAAATGTTTTATCTTAGAATACAGCAAATTGTAAATCTTTGTAAATTTGATCACACTGTATATATTTTTCATGTTCAGGACACCAATTTTTAAGCCTATACAATTCTCAATTTTCATTTTAAACGAGCTTTGGTTTTTATCATATGAAACTAAATAAAATAGACACCTATATTAAGAATACATACACATTTCACAATATATTTATAAATCAAACTATTTTTCAAAAATTCTTACAAAAGAATGTTCTAATTCTGAGGTCTATGTTCTACTGGCTTGAATATTAGCATCAAGTTAGGAATCTTTGAATGACAGGTGATCCATGAACCAAACAGTATTTTCTTTTTCAAGTTTTCACTTTTATGCAAAAATGTTATTTAATTTTATGTTATACTAATTTTATACATTTTATTAGAATGTAGTTTCAAAGATAAGAGATTTTCCAAAAATTCTGAATAAGTAGTTGTTAAGTAGTGGCCACTTTTCTTTTAATATATTCTCCATATAGTCACTTATTTAAAAATAAAATTTTGCAATTGATAAGCAACAATGTTTCCTATATTTCATGTTTGCAAATATTTTTTAATTTAACAGCAACCTTTATATATAGTGGACAAACCATTCATTATTTAATACATTGCCACTCCCAGGTGGCACTCGTAGTAAAGAACCTGCCTGCCAATGCAGGAGACCTAAGAGACGCAGGTTTGATCCGTGGGTCGGGAAGATCCCCTGGAGGAGAACGTGACAGCCCACTCCAGTATTCTTGCCTGGAGAATCCCCATGGACAGAGGAGCCTGGTGGGCTACAGTCCATAGAGTCGCAGAGTCAGACACAACTGAAGTGACTCAGCACGCACATACAAAATATAACTAGACAGTAATAAGTTGAAATGACTTTATAAATAAGTTGAAATGACTTTATAAAGAGACTTGCCAAAATACAAAAGAATTCTGAAAAATGAAATGTTCTGTATCACTTTAAGTCCTAGGTATTTTCAAAGCAAAAGGTCAATATAACTGGAAATTATATATACATATAATTTCAATATAATTGGAAAAATAAGTATATTTGTATGTGTTATTACTTTTGAGTTTTTTTAACCCAAGTTATATCTTTTCTCCTTAATTCAACATGATCCCTCAAAACAACAATGAAAAATAATAAGGAGCCAAACTGAAAATTCCCAATGGCCAAAGCTAGAATAATTTGAGAAAAAAAATACTAACACAGTATTGGATCATAATCCAATGAATAAAATAAGTACACATGAGCCCATATTGATATAAATAAATGATTGGATACATAGATTAATGGACGAGAAGGGATAAATCTTTCTCAGAGAAGAATTTCAAATAATATATGTAGATACTTAACCCCTTCCAGGAGGTAGAACTTCCTCTCTCTTTGAATGTGAACTGAACTTAATGACTTGCTTCCACGGAGTATGGAAAGGATAAAATAGTAACTTTATAATGAAGAAAACCTGGCAAACATTACTTTAACCAAGTGATCAAGGTTAATTAACATCAACACTGATAAGTCATGCTGGTAACATGTACGACCTGATATGATGTAAAGAGAAAAGCATTTCACCTCTGTGGTAATGTTCCCTAAACCACGTAACCTCAGTTTAATTATGAGAAAAATGTGAGACAAAACCAAACTGAAAGTCATGAAAAATGAGGAAAAAGAAACTATCACAGATAAAAGAGTCTAAGAAGACACGAATACTGAATGCAGTGTATCTTGGATAAGATCCTAGAACAGAAAATTAGCAAAAGTGGATAAACTGGTGAAACCTGAACAGAGTTTACAGTATAGCTGAAATGAATATGCCTTTTATATTAATTTATTAGTTTTGACAAATGTACCACTTATGATGCTAATATTAGAGAAACTGGGTAAAGAATGTATGGAGACTCTGCATCTCTGCACCTTTCCCATAAATCTCAATTTATTCCAAAGTAAAATGACTAGTTTTAAAAAGTCTTTAAAAGTCTCTAAAAAGTTTTAAAAAGCAAAAATAAACAAATGGGACCTAATGAAACTTAAAAGCTTTTGCACAACAAAGGAAACGATAAGCAAGGTGAAAAGACAGCCCTCAGATTGGGAGAAAATAATAGCAAATGAAGAAACAGACAAAGGATTAGTCTCAAAAATATACAAGCGACTCCTGCAGCTCAACTCCAGAAAATAAATGACCCAATCAAAAAATGGGCCAAAGAACTAAACAGACATTTCTCCAAAGAAGACATACAGATGGCTAACAAACACATGAAAAGATGCTCAACATCACTCATTATCAGAGAAATGCAAATCAAAACCACAATGAGGTACCATTACACGCCAGTCAGGATGGCTGCTATCCAAAAGTCTACAAGCAATAAATGCTGGAGAGGGTGTGGAGAAAAGGGAACCCTCTTACACTGTTGGTGGGAATGCAGACTAGTACAGCCGCTATGGAGAACAGTGTGGAGATTTCTTAAAAAACTGGAAATAGAACTGCCATATGACCCAGCAATCCCACTCCTGGGCATACACACCGAGGAAACCAGATCTGAAAGAGACACGTGCACCCCAATGTTCATCGCAGCACCGTTTATAATAGCCAGGACATGGAAGCAACCTAGATGCCCATCAGCAGACGAATGGATAAGGAAGCTGTGGTACATATACACCATGGAATATTACTCAGCCATTAAAAAGAATTCATTTGAATCAATTCTAATGAGATGGATGAAACTGGAGCCCATTTATACAGAGTGAAGTAAGCCAGAAAGATAAAGACCATTACAGCATACTAACACATATATATGGAATTTAGAAAGATGGTAATGATAACCCTATATGCAAAACAGAAAAAGAGACACAGATGTACAGAACAGACTTTTGGACTCTGTGGGAGAAGGCGAGGGTGGGATGTTTCAAGAGAACAGCATCAAAACATGTATATTATCTAGGGTGAAACAGATCACCAGCCCAGGTTGGATGCATGAGACAAGTGCTCGAGCCTGGTGCACTGGGAAGACCCAGAGGGATCGGGTAGAGAGGAAGGTGGGAGGGGGGATCGGAATGGGGAATACATGTAAATCCATGGCTGATTCATGTCAATGTATGACAAAAACCACTACAATATGGTAAAGTAATTAGCCTCCAACTAATAAAAAAAAAAAAAAAAGTCATTAGGTTTTGAATCACTACAAGAAAGTCTACCCAAGTACTTGACTACTTCACAATCAAACACTTCTATAGGAAGAATATCACAAATAAACACGTAAAATCTGCAAAATAGAATGTATAATGTAATTAACAGACAAATATTAGAGTATACAAGGATTATATTAGAGAAGGGCGTGGCAACCCACTCCAGTATTCTTGCCTGGAGACTCCCATGCACAGAGGAAGCTGGTGGGCTACAGTCCTTGGGATCGCAAAGAGTCGGACACGACTGAAGCAACGTAGCATAGCATAGCATACGAGGATCATGTAAGACTCTACAAGAGAAAGTCTTTTGCAAGTAGACAGAAGAAGAAATGGACAATCAAGTCAAAAATATATTCCAAGGAAATAATTTTTAAATAATTTAAATGTTTTAAAAACATATTGTTTTTCATCCATTAGATTGGCAAAACAAAAATTTCATAATATTATTTGAAAGAAGGCAAGAATTTAAAAATCTCATAGGCTGCATAAAAATACTCTAAGGAAATACAAATTTTTTAATTATTATAAATTGTTTTTCATATATTTTCTTAGCAAAACCAACTTTTTATACAATATCACATTTGGGAGAAGGCATGGGTTAGCAAAAATATTTCAGAAGAGGCATAAAATTGGATCAGCCAATTTGGAGGGTAATTTTCTCAGCATCTATTAAAAATGTTAATGCAATTAAAATGCATTAAATGCAACTCTAGAGTACATGTTTTGCTATGGCATTGTTCATAAAGAAAAAGAAAATTGAAAACAGCATAAATGCCCATAATAGAAAATGGTTACACAGACCATGAAATATGAAACAATTAAGTAGATCAGTTATCCAATCAATACATATAGATTCCCAAATCATACTGCTTAAATTAAAAAAAAAGAAAAAGCAATTTATAAAACAATAGTATGATGTCATTTTGTAAACACTTGCAATGTTATGTATTATCTATGGGTACATGCCGTGTCTAGAAGCACACTCACCAAATTGAAAACAGTGGTTAATTCTGTGAAGAATGGAGGGGGCAAGCAGGCAGGGTGGTGATCAACAGAAACCTTGGCCTCTATATTTTCTTAAATGGAAATACACTAATTTTTTGAAGCTTTATGAATTTCTTGTTTTAAGAATATTTTAGTCCTACTTATCAATTAATATAGTCTTAGCAAGAACAATACGCTAATAAACATTACAACTATCACTTCAAAGTTCTTTGAAGTACCAAGCAAGTACCAAGCATAAAGGAAAAGTGAAATCAGCTGAGCCAAGTCCTTAACATTCAATGGCACTCTATATGTCTTAAATAAATAACTGAATGAATAAGTGTATGAGTGAATGAAGTACTACAGAAGAAAACTATTTTGGAAAATACAGTTGCAGCCTCACCTGAGGAAATTACATGGGAATTCTGCCATTTCACACAATAACAGAAAAATGTTGACAAAATTAAGATTTAAGACATTTGAGTTTTAGCCCTGCTTTAGAGACTAACTAGGATTTCCCTGTAGCTCAAACAGTAAAGAATCTGCCTGCGAGGCAGGAGACCAGGGTTCAATCCCTGGATTGGGAAGCTCCTCTGGAGAAGGGAATGGCAATCCACTCCAGTATTCTTGCCTGGAGAATTCCATGGGCAGAGAAGCCTGGCGGGATACAGTACATGGGGTCTCAAAGAGTTGAACATGACTGAGTGACTAACACATTAGGGACTAACTTGCTGCAAGATGGTCAAATGGCCACTTGAGCTTGAATTTGTTGATTACATTTTCAGGAAAATAATGCTGCCTGCCCTACTAACCTCATAGAGATGTGACAGAGGAGGGGGGAAGACAGAAGTGAGATCATGGATATAATAATATTTTGAAAAATGCATGGATGCTATACTAGTATAAGAACTTTTGGAGAATTTTTTAAAACCAGTCATCATGCTATTTGATTGGGTTGGTATCATTGCTCTGCCCAATTGCTGTTAGTGAAAAACTGGCCCATGACACTAGACCTACTCCTATAACCCAAATTGTTGATCTGTATGACATATGGATGATGGAAAGAAATTTTGTAATGTAAAAAATCCAGAAATGTGTGGGTGATAAGACATTTCAATCATGTTCATGTCCAACTCTTTGCAACTCTATTGGTTATAACTTACCAGGCTCCTCTGTCCTGGGATTCTCCAGGCAAGAAGTGGAGAAGTGGAGTGGTTTTCCCTCTTCCAGGGGATCTTCCCAAAATAGAAATCAAATCCCTATTTCCTGCAGTTCTTGCATTGAGGGTGGATTCTTTATCACCGGGCTACCAAGGTAACCCATATTCAGATTTTAAAGAAACTGAATGTAGAAAAAGAACAGTTTCCAAGAGAATTATCATAAATTTCAATAATGTCATACTAATACTTTCATTTTCGCTCAATCAACCCAGGTTTCCTCTTTTGCTGATAGAAACATATTAGATAACTAATCACTCTGATAACTATGTTGCGCTTGCCCCTTTTTTCAAGAGTCTTTTCCTTAAACAAAATAATTTATATATTTATTCTAAGTTGGCTGTGAAATTAATTTCAAATTTTGGTGGATATCTACACTAGTTGAAAACTATAAATTACTTTGCATTAAATGTTCTAAAATATTGATCAAACACAACATGAAAAATTCAATTATAATCATGTACATAAAAATAAGACTTGTACATTGATTTGGACATATCTTCTCGATCATCAACATTTCAAATTCTTCATGATTTAATCACCTCTAATTTGGACATGAAAATAATTGTTCCTTGACAATAACTCTGACAGACTTTAAAACACTTGAAACTATTTTGTTCACTTGTTTGAAGAATTACAACACTATTAAACATGATAGGCATATAAATTTAGCTATGTGGTTACAATGACATCTAAGGAACCAGTTAAATAGGGGTAATTTGATTTCTACAAATGAGAGAACAACCAGAATAGATTTTGTTAATAGTCTTCAATTAATAAGATTCTGTATAATCATTCCAGAAAAAAGATGAATGTTTAAAAGACTGTTCTAAATTTTTTGAGCATAAAAGATACGCAGTCTTACAAGAATAGTATCTATTTTAGAATTATGAATAGATGAGGAAAATCTTAGAAACTGCACTGTTATAAAATTCTGCTTTCCAAAAATAATGAAAATTCCAGAAATGATACATCAGACAAAAGGAAGAAATTCAACAAATGTGAAATGTTTTTATATCATAGTAGCTAGGTATGCCATAAGCTTTTGTCAATATATCAAGGATAAAAATCATGACATTGGTTATGTCTAATTTTGAAGCAACTAATTTAATTTACAAGGGAGAAATCATTTGCTAGTTAAAACTTCAGAGCATTATCAGCAGTGCTGATTATAAAATATATATTTACTTATTTAGACATTTGGAGACATGTTCTCAAATCTCTTTTGATTCCCACATAGAAATTTCAAATCAGTCAGTGGTCTACACAGGAATGAATCTGAGCTGTAATGTGTAGCTATAAAGACTTCCACAGTACCTGAAATTATAGTGTGAAAATTATCAATTTAGTCTGAAGGTTTTTTGTTTTTTGCTTCAAAGATCAAAACAGTTCCCATATATTTGTGATGCAAAATTTAAACTGGAAAAATGAGTTGAAGAGAAATTTTTGTATCCTAAGAGTCACTCTGATTTAAAGGAATTTTTAAAACAAATTTTAACAATTCAAGTTGAAGAATGTCACAAATAAATGTAGCGAGACTTTAATGGGATTAAGCCAAGGGATCTAAACAGAGAGTACTCTAAACTTTAATTATGAGTCATAACATACTTTACTTTTATACATTGCTACCTTGACTCTGAAAATGACTCTTTGGAAATTTAATCAATATCTGTTTAGCTACATTACAAATAGATCACAGAATTCCACTGATTTCCCAAAAAATTGTCACTAGTACTAGAAGTTAAAATTGTCAAAAAAATCTTTGGGTAATTACTAAATTTTGTAGTTATCATTACACAAGGACATCACCAGATGGTTGACACCAAAATCAGATTGATTATATTCTTTGCAGTCAAAGATGGACAAGCTCTATACATTCAGCAAAAACAAGACCAGGAGCTGACTGTGGCTCAGATCATGAACTCCTTATTGCCAAATTCAGACTGAAATTGAAGTAGGGAAAACCACTAGACCATTCAGGTATGACCTAAATCAAATCCCTTATGACTATACAGTGGAAGTGAGAAATACATTTAAGGGACTAGATCTGATAGACTCAGTGCCTGATGAACTATGGACGGAGGTTCGTGACATTGTACAAGAGACAGGGATCAAGACCATCTCATGGAAAAGAACTGCAAAAAAGCAAAATGGCTGTCTGAGGGGGCCTTACAAATAGCTGTGAAAAGAAGGGAAGTGAAAAGCAAAGGAGAAAAGGAAAGATATACCCATTTGAATGCAGAGTTCCAAAGAATAGCAAGGAGAGATAAGAAAGCCTTCTCAGCAATCAATGCAAAGAAATAGAGGAAAACAATAGAATGGGAAAGACTAGAGATCTCTTCAAGAAAATCAGAGATACCAAGGGAACATTTCATGCAAAGACGGGCTCAATAAAGGACAGAAACGGTATGGACCTAACAGAAGCAGAAGATATTAAGAAGAGGTGGCAAAAAAAAACAACAAAAAAAAGAAGAGGTGGCAAGAATACACAGAAGAACTGTACAAAATAGATCTTCACGACCCCGATAATCACAATGGCGTGATAATTCACCTAGAGCCAGACATCCTGGAATGTGAAGTCAACTGGGCCTTAGGAAGCATCACTACGAACAAAGCTGGTGGAGGTGATGGAATTCCAGTTGAGCTATTTCAAATCCTGAAAGATGATGCTGTGAAAGTGCTCTACTCAATATGCCAGCAAATTTGGAAAACTCAGCAGTGGCCACAGCACTGGAAAAGGTCAGTTTTCATTCTAATCCCAAAGAAAGGCAATGCCAAAGAATGCTCAAATTACCACACAATTGCACTCATCTCACACACTAGTAAAGTGATGCTTAAAATTCTCCAAGCCAGGCTTCAGCAATACGTGAACCGTGAACTTCCAGATGTTCAAGCTGGTTTCAGAAAAGGCAGAGGAACCAGAGATCAAATTGCCAATATCCGCTGGATCATCGAAAAAGTAAGAGAGTTCCAGAAAAACAACCATTTCTGCTTTATTGCCTATGCCAAAGCCTTTGACTGATCACAATAAACTGTGGAGAATTCTGGAAGAGATGGTAACACCAGACCACCTGACCTACTTCTTGAGAAACCTGTATGCAGTTCAGGAAGCAACAGTTAGAACTGGACATAGAACAGACTGGTTCCAAATAGGAAAAGGAGTATGTCAAGGCCGTATATTGTCACCCTGCTTATTTAACTTATATGCAGAGTACATCATGAGAAACACTGGGCTGGATGACGCACAAGCTGTAATCAAGATTGCCAGGAGAAATATCAATAACCTCAGATATGCAGATGACACAACCCGGATGACACTAGCAGAAAGTGAAGAGGAACTAAAGAGCCTCTTGATGAAAGTCAAAGAGGAGAGTGAAAATGTTGGCTTAAAGCTCAACATTCAGAAAACTAAGATCATGGCATCTGGTCCCATCACTTCATGGGAAATAGATGGGGAAACAGTGGAAACAGTGGCTGACTTTATTTTTATGGGCTCCAAAATCACTGCAGATGGTGATTGCATCTATAAAATTAAAAGACGCTTACTCCTTGGAAGGAAAGTTAGGAGCAACCTAGACAGCATATTAAAAAACAGAGACATTTTTAGTCAACAAAGGTCCTTCTAGTCAAGGCTATGGTTTTCCCAGTGGTCATGTATGGATGTTGAGAGTTGGACTATAAAGAAAGCTGAGTGGCGAAGAATTGATGCTTTTGAACTGTGGCACTGGAGAAGACTTTTGAGAGTCCCTTGGACTGCAAGGAGATCCAACCAGTCCATCCTAAAGGAGATCAGTCCTGGGTGTTCATTGGAAGCACTGATGTTGAAGCTGAAACTCCAATACTTTGGCCACATGATGCGAAGAACTGACTCATTTGAAAAGACCCTGATGCTGGGAAAGATTGAGGGCAGGAGGAGAAAGGGACGACAGAGGACAGATGGTTGAATGGCATCATCGACTCAATGGACATGGGTTTGGGTGGACTCTGGGAGTTGGTTATGGACAGGGAGGCCTGGCATGCTGCGATTCATGGGGTCACAAAGAGTCGGAAAGGACTGAGTGACTGAACTAAACTGAACCATTATATTAAATGGAAATGTAAGAATCTGTCAAACTTAATAAAAACTTGATTTAATTCATAGAATACTCATGTTAATATAGAAGCTGTCTGTAATGGATCTTAGTCTTTTCCTTTCATTCATAGGTAAATTGGAGAAGGCAATGGCAACCCACTCCAGTACTCCTGCCTCGAAAATCCCATGGAGGGAGGAGCCTGGTAGTCTGCAGTCTGAGGCGTCGCTAAGAGTTGGACACAAGTAAGCGACTTCACTTTCAATTTTCACTTTCATGCATTGGAGAAGGAAATGGCAACCCACTCCAGTGTTCTTGCCTGGAGAATCCCAGGGACGGGGTAGCCTGGTGGGCTGCCGTCTATGGGGTTGCACAGAGTCGGACACGACTGAAGCGACTCAGCAGCAGCAGCAGCAGCAGCAGCATAGGTAAATGCATATTAAATGGAGTTTTGTATATAATTCAGGGGAACAAAAATGAACGAAGATTCAAGAAGTTTCCAAATACATTCTCAGCATTTGATAAACGTTCATTGGTCTTTATTTTGACTGGCCCTCAGTTTTATGTAAAATTCCTTTACTTGGTTTTCTACTTGAATGTTCAGCCAACAATAAATTCTTGGGAATATTACATTTTTAAAAAATCTTAGCTTCCTGAAAATATATCAAAGTCCAAACAATACAATGTGTTTTCTCATGCAGGCTTTATCCAAAATAAACAAAGGTGAACCCTTGTACCTTTATTTACATAAAACAAACCACTGTAATGGCTTAATAGAAAGGAATATGCAATTAGGAAGTCAGACTAACATTAAATAATCACTAATCCACTTGTGAAAGGGTGGAGAGAAAAATCAGTGTGAGGCTAACGAGAACTATACATTGTCTTTACTATACATTTCTCTTTGCTGATGTCATATACATACAAATATACACGTTTGTGTGTGTGTGTGTGTTTATGTACTCAGTCATGTCCCACTCTTTGTGACTCCATGGACTGTAGCCCACCAGGCTCCTCTGTCCATGAAATTTCCCAGGAAAGAATATTTGAGTGGGTTGCCATTTCCTTCTCCAATATATACACATATATATGTATTAGTATATATACATATACACGTATACACACACACACACACACACACACACACACACACATACATTAGCTATGAGCAAGCAATATCATGAGATTGTATAATATAAAATATATTACTGATATATCTGCAATTTTTAATAAAAATTCCATCAAAGTCCATAGTTTCATAGGAGAATTAAAACTAAGAAATAAAAAGGTATTGGGGGAATTCCCAAAATCCTTCCCACAAATGGATGTAGATAAAGTGGGTTGGTCACATCTGGCCTGACAGTTATTTTATTTTGTTTTAAAGAGAATTTATAGATTAATACAGGATATCCATTTGTTCTGTTTCTTAGATTCTGTATTTATCTATTTGACACCCATTCATCATCAGACCAATTATGGTAACTCTATATATTTTCTTATTTTCTGTACTATTTGTACTATGGCATCTGGAACCTTACCGACTTAAGGAGAGACTGCTCCCTTGAGGCCTAGCCAAATTCTATAGAAAATTAAGGACTTGTCCCTAAACATGCCTTTCAATATGCAAACCAACCAAACCCAAGCCTATACCTGCAACTTCCTCCTTGTTAAACTTACACAACCAAGCCAATATTTCTTCTGCCCTAAATCATCCTAGGACTAGGTAACCAGGCAACTAGAGATCACCCCGATAGACAAAGCCTGCCAGAAGTATTCAAACTGGACAGTTCTAAACTGCTTACCCTACCTTGCCATTCCGGCAGAAACCCCAATAAAGGCCCTGGCCTCAACTTTTTCCTTGCTCTTGTCTTCTGCCACCTGACTAAAACCTGGGCTTCCACTTGACCTGGATGACCTGTCTATGGCCTGTAATATAATAAACGTGGTTTTCCTAAGCCTCTCCCATGTCTCTTCCACAACTGGCTGACCACTGTAAAAAATGACCTTATAAAAAAACATAGAACAAAACTCTTTTAGAGATAGCCGTGTCACTTGTAATCATATTGTTCCAGACACACACATGATTTGCCCTTATATGTTTATTAATACTTGATCAACTGACACAGTTTCAATCATATCTTTTGTTCAATATTGACAAATTTTGCAAAATAGTGCTCCTCCTGACCTTATTTTTTTTAATTTATTTTCTGTTCACTTTTTATACAGTGGCTCTCCAGAAAGTATTTATTTTTCACAACTGAAATTTTGTACCTTTTGACCAACACCTCCCATTTCCCCTTCTCCCCAGATCCTGGTAACCACTCTCTTACTAACTGCTTCTATATGGCTATTTTAGATTCCACATATAAGTGAGATCATGCGGCATTTCTCTTTCTGTGTCTGGATTATTTCATTAGCATAATATCCTCCTCAATTGCTTCTGATTATTAGATTATTACCTTTGAAAATCAAATGGTCTCTAACTCTCATATGCTTAATCACTTATTGTGAAGCATTAGATGGATTAAGATCCATCCATACTTACCTTACTCTAACCTTACTGTCATTTCAAATAGTAGTACAAAAGTCCTCAAAATGTTTTGACAAATATATTTTTCTAGTTGTGTGTTTATTTTTCTTTGAAGAATACTGGATAGGGATGAAAAATTTTATTTTACTCAGCCTCTCCTGGCTGTACCTGACTGACCATCTCACAAAAAAACACAGAACACTGAAACTATTGACTTAAAAAGATCACTTTAATTATCTTTGAGTCTCATTTATTTGTACTGATCTTATTCTCCTTTTATCATAGATCATCTGCACAAAGACATCATGATCAAAGCAGTGCAAAATATTTCTTAAGGCCATGACTGGAACATTTCATGATAGCTCCCAGGGAGGTATTAATAGAATCCTTGCTGCATTTCTTAAAAGACAGTAAAGCTACTTCTTTACTCCTCCATTCTCACCCAATATAAGGGCTCCTATAATAGGAATTAATGTAAATTAATTAATTGAAATTTCAGATTCACTAAATAATATGAACTATTTATATATTAAGTTCAATTGCATTTTTTCAAGTGCTCTTGCTTCTTGCTTTCTATATATGCAGGTACTTTTAAGAGAAATATAAACATCTGTTTATAAATTACTGAAACATCACCATCAAATTATTATTTTATGGAACAATCTGAGATTCAATAGACTTTTGAAGGCTTTCCATTCCTTCCTTCAAGATATTTTCTGAACCGAGAAAAACATCAGGAAAGTATATTTTTCAAGAAAAACTGATTCTAATGTCAAAAGTTTCAATGTAACCATGAAGTTAGGTGGTAAATATTTGGTCTATATGAAATCAAGAGCTATTGAGCTAACTAGATACTGTGAGCTAACCAGATACTTTGCATCAAGACACATTATTCTGCAGAATCAAAGATACAAACCCTACTTTTTGTCCTATGCTAGACCATGCAATCATCTGCAAAGATGGGAGAAATTTATTTAGAGGAGACAGTCTAGGAGTACTGAATTATATAGGTAAGAGAGATAGTTAAGGTTAAGGGTGTGAATGGAAGTGAAATAATGTCTTTAAATCATAAAAGCGGAACAAGCAAAATTATAAGCTACTAAAATTGAGTTCGTGTAAGGTTGATCTTTTTAAAGCTGGGTTCAAGGCTGACTCAATATGTTTTAAATGAATATATCAGGGTTAGAATTTCCTGAATTATGAGGAAAGCATCATTGATTTTTGAACGGACAAAATCAGACTTCACCAATTCTGCATTTTTGTCCTCATAAATATTTGAAAAAATATCTTTTATTACCTTACATTACAGAAATGGTCTGTACGAGATTCCAAGTATCTTTTATTAGACTAATACTGCTATCTAAGCTTCTCATACCAAGCTAAGAGAACTAATATTCAGAAATTATTATTATTAAGCTGTTATGATAACCATTTATAATGGATATTTATATTAAAGACCTAAATAGAAAGTACTTTTTTACTAACAATTCCAAGACAAATGTGAAACAGTTATTGTTGTACAACTGTTACTAAATTACTTGATTTAAAAAAGATTAATCCTAATCCTAGTTCTTATGAACAAATTTTTTTCAAACCACTAATAAGATAAAAAGAATTATTAAATCAGAGAATTATGCTCAGAATCCAAATCATGTTTTATTTAAATAACAACATATAGGGAGGTCTAGAAATTTCACTTTTGTCAAGTTTGTCGTCAGTCAGGATCTTCAAGTACTTCTTCAACATGATTTTGATGACATGAAAGATCCTAGATGGCTCAAATAAAAATGATGGTCTCATCATCTTAAGGATCGATAAAACTGAAACCACGGTACATAAGAATCATCTTAACACAGCAAATAAAATCTGAGTGTCCATATCTACTCTATAAAGACTAATCCTCCAGGGGATCTTTCCAAGCCCGGGATCAAACCCGTGTCTCTTGTGTCTCCTGCACTGGCGGGCAGGTTCTTTACCACTAGCACTACCTGGGAAGCCCAATAAACAGTAAGGCTGAGGAAAATGACAAGACACTGAAACACCTTATTAATTGGACTGATCTCAACTTCATTCTTTTAAAAATTTTTTAAAAATAATGTCTGTGGTTTTTGAGAAAGTAGAGGAACCATTTCATTCTATCAGACTGAAAATTCTCATGGCCAAAATGGTACCTAGTACAGATCTGTAATGACAGGCTTGAGGCTCATACCTTCACTGTACAAGGGAGCCACATATGAAACAGATGTTAGTAATTGACTTACGCAGCATTTCAGTAATACCTTAAGTAAGGTGAATAAACAGAGGCATTTTTCAAGTAGTTCAACGTTTCCTCTTATGAAGAAACCTACTTTATAGAAAAACACTACACAAGAGTAAACAAAGTTGGAAATGGAATACAAAAGGGTATGTCGTTAAAAAGTTTACCAGGCAAGCTGTCAGTTTTTAAAACACTAGTGAAACGTCAAGTGAAAGTTAAACTGGTTATATAATCATTTCAGAAAAAAAAAAATTGGCAGTGTTTATAAATATCCTTAACACTTAGCCTAGTAACTCCTTAAAGAAATAGTTGATTCTGGGTCTGAGGCAGGGTAAATAAAAGATGACCCTGGAAAATCTTACGGTCCCAGATACTATGGAAATGCTCAAAAAAAGAATGGGAGCATGTTGAAAGGACCAAAGTCAGATGAAAGGAGTTCCTAATCTCCAAATATAAAACCATTTGAGCAACTAAATGAATTCTTAGAGTACTGGATTATGGCCCATAAAATAAATATCTTCGTGTTGTTTAATCACTAAGTCATATCTGACTCTTGTGACTCCATGGACTATAGACTGCAAGGTTCCTCTGTCCATGGGATTTCCCAGGGAAGAATATTGGAGTGAGTTGCCATTTAAGCAATTAAATAAATAAATAAACGAAGGAAAGGTGAAAGCTATTCCTTACAGGAAAAAAATTCTAATTTCCAAATGCAGAAACAATGAGAGAAATAGCAAGTCACTATTAAACAAATAAATAAACTAATAAATAGGTAATAAGGAGGAAATATTCACTGATGAATGCTAAAATTAGTAGGCAAAAGTTTGAAGAGAAGCAAGATATTTGCATAGTCTCAAAGTATCTACCCAAAGATATTATTACAAAGGCAAATTTTTAAATTTACAGTGGAAAATCCAACCAACACTTCTATAACCAAGGTTAATATCCCTAGAAATAAGACATCATCTATCCCCTGACACTGAGATGAGTTCATTTCATTTCAGTGATATTAATCAAAAAAATATGCATGACCTCAGGATAATTAGGAGAACTGCAGACAAGCACAAACTGAGAGATAATCTACAAAAAAAAAAAATCTGTATACCTCAAGAGTCTCAAAGTTATGAAAGACAAGGGAAGACAGTACCTCACAAACTGGAGATGATTAGAGACATGATATCTAAACACAAAATGGAATCCTGGAACAGAAAAAGGATATTAGTGGAAAAACTGATGATATGCTAATAAACACTTGGTTTAGTTAATAGAATTGTCCCGATGTTAATTTTCTGGATTCAATAACTGTAGCTACGTAAGGTGTTCGCATGGCAACATAGATGAAAGGTATTCAGGAACTCTTTGTACTGTTTTTGCAATTATTCTTTAGGTATAAAATAATCTCAAAATAAAGAGCTAAAAAATAGTAAAATGAATGTTTTCTTTTGTATTTATTTTTCTATGCTTTCTAAGCTACCCTAAAATATATTAATTTTATAATTAGGAAAAATATATTTTATTATACTTCCAAGAGTATATTACTGGCACACATCTTATTACTGTCAAATGAATAAAGTTATTTTATAAGCATTATTAAATCACTGATTGAATGAATTGTGCATATTAGGTGTAAAAATCTTCAATATAATTATTTTCAAAGGGAAAAAATTAAGCTAATAACAACAATAATCACTATTATCTTTGTCATTACTCCAAAAAAGTATAACATATATACAAAAATATATACATGGGAACATAATATGAGTGCATAATATTTATGCATGCAAATATATATGTATGGGTACACAATTATGTATGTAATATGTACATAATTCATTTATTCTCACAAGCCCACGAGACAGATGCTATTATTGTTATCATCCTTATTTTATAGATAAGTAAAGGGAGGCTTTGAACCACTAGGCAACTTGCCAATGCTGTCATACCTACAAATTAGAACAGTTAGAACCCTGTTTGTCTTCAGGGTTTCAGTTCTTGACAGTTAATGTCTACTTGTGTCGCTGCCTAATAACCCATGAGACATTTAAGGACTTTCCTGCACTTAGCTTTGTGAAAGCATCACAAAAGTATCTAAACTAGACTCTACTTTTAAGAACCTACACTCTAATTAAGGAAACAAGTTACATGTATGGGTATTCATATATAAGTAAAAATAGTTTTCCATACAGATAGAAACTGCAAAGTGATATGTAATATGTACTAAATGCTAAACAAGTAAAACAAGCAGTAAGAACTTAATTTTCTAATCCATTATGACTTATTTTTAAAAACAGCTCTATTTTATTGCAAACATTTGTCTTCTCCTATTCATTCCCACAGAAAAAATAATTCAAAGAATCTTTTTTTTAATTTTGTTTAGGTAAAGATTCCCAAGCTTCCATATTCATAAAGATCACCTGGAGAGTTCTTTAAATTCCTTGTTTATTGGCACCATCCCTTTGATATTCTAAGCCTATAAGCTTGAATAAGGCCCAGAACTTCCATTTTCAATGAGTCCTCCTGATGATTCTGATGCAAGTGGTCTTTGAGTTTAAGGTTTTCAATAATCCTTTTGTTTAGCAGAAAAAAATACCAAAATTTTATATCTACCAGAAGTACTCTGTAGGATTACATAAAAATCAGATTTTTGGACAGGCATTATACTGTGAAGTTATTTGTTAATAAAACAAAGTGTACAGTATGCACTCAAATTACAATCATATTATATATTAGGTTTATGTCTTGCTGTCCACATTTCTTTTTCATTTTTTAACCATATTCTTGTTTCCAAGCAAACCAAAAAGAGTTTGAGCAAGCTTATTACCAGAGCAGCTTAAATATCAACAAAAAATCACCATTGTATTTATGCCCATTGTACTTATGAAAGAAGCAGTACAAATATAACAATAATCAAACATGCTTCATAAACAAAGCTATGTTTTATAGTAGTTGTCATATATCTAACTACTTTTTATGGCATTTGCTTTCTGGAATTTGATTAGGTCATCATCTTTGATATCAAACCCTCATGTGTCAAAAAGGGGAAAAAAGCCATTAGGAAGCAATAGCAATCTCTAATTAATTTTGGTTTCTCAGGATAAGCAAGAAGCAGAAGTACAAATAAATACTGGAGGCACTGCAGCAACCTAACATATTCAATATGGAATGGGAAAATTCTTTAAAAACTTGCTTATTAGATTTTTAGAGCACAATTTTCATGATGAATGAGGAAGATTTGATGATACTGATAATATAAGGTCTTTATCATTAAATCAAAACCATACAGAATCCTTGGCTACAATACATTCTCACTTTATCCCACTGAGTCCATATATTAAACTCCATTTAGGCCCTCTGAGAAAACCTCTGGAGTTCTGAACTATTTGGAATTGGGTCTAAGCTTAATATAGAAACTTCTGTACAAATGGCACCTCAGGAATTTTTCTGTCATCCTTGATACAGTGCATAAAAATTCTCACAGGACAAAACTAGGAAACACTGCCACAAGAAATTAAAGATCTAAAAACTGTAGAGACAGTTCACATACACATTTGGAAGACTCAATATTGTCAAAATAGCAATTTTCAAATCAATCTATAAATTCAAAGCAATTCCTATTAAGACCCTCGCAGGCTTTTCATAGCAATTAACAAGCAGGTCCTAAAATTTATATGGAAATGTAAATTATCTAGAATAGCCAAAACAACTTAGAAAAAGAACAAAAGTGAAAGATTTATACCACTTGATTTTAAATATTATTAGAAAACTTCAATAATCAGACAGTGGTATTAAGGTGAAGATATGCAAAGGAAATGGCAACGCACTCCAGTACTCTTGTCTGGAAAATTCCATGGACAGAGGAGCCTGGTAGGCTACAGTCCATGGGGTCGCAAAGAGTCAGACACGACTAGGCAACTTCACTTCACTTATGCATGTACATCAACAGAACAGACAGAGTCCTAAAAACAACCTTATTATCAATTTAATTTCAACAAAGCTGCCAAGAAAATTCAATGGAGAAAGGTGGTGTTTTCAACAAATGATGCTGGGGAAATTGGATATCTATTTTTAAAAAAAAAGCAAAAACAAACAATAACAACTTTTATCTCATACCATACATAAAAATTAACTCAGAATGGATATTTTTTTTAAAAAAAAGTTGGTAAAAGCGTGGAAAAACCGAAATTGTAAAATGGCACAACCTCATTGAAATATAGTCTGGAAATTTCTTTAAACATTAACTATAACCCAACCATTCAGTAACATAGTATTTTATGAAGCTAGACCAACAATGACCCTAAAAATATTAGTAAAACAAGTGATCTTTAATGGAAAAGAGTAGCTTCTCAGAAATTTAGCTACTTTGATGTTCCTTATGTTAAAGTTTAAAGAGTATCAGGAGAAATTTAGAAAGGTGATTTAGGTAAGAAATAACAATTTGACCCAAGTTAAATAGTTCTCTTCCTCTCTTATATATTGTATGTGACATATACTTTCTTAACTCAGCTTTGAATATGTATCTCAAAAGATCTCTATAAATAGTTTGCTGAAACAATGGCCAACCTCAACATTATTATCAGAAAGAGAACAAATTTTATGGTAGAGACTGGGTGTGTGTGTATGCATGAAGTTATTTTTAATTTTCGTGAGTATTTTATTTGCTCTTTCATTGATTTGTATAAATATGAATAATACAAGCATTGTTTAAATCAACCTTCTCCCTGTTAGTGATAATGAGTACACAATAACTTAATTATTTTGCAATTTTCTTACATAAAATTGACCATTTTGCCATGTACAATTCAGTGGTGTCCAGTATTCCACAATGATGTGCAACTATCACCACTAACTACTTCCAGAACACTCCCATCACTCCAAAAAGAAACCCCAGAGCTGTTAGTTCTCAGTTCTCTGCTACAACCCAAACCCTGGAAAACATTAATCCACTTTAGTCTCTAAGAATGTGCCTATTACAGACATTTCAATAAATGGAATCCTGCAATATGCAACCTACAATGCCTTACACTTTATAGTACCTTGTTTCATCAGTTCAGTTCAGTTCAGTCGCTCAGTTGCGTCCGACTCTTTGCAACTCCATTAACCACAGCACGCCAGGCCTCCCTGTTCATAGCCAACTCCCGGAGTCCACTCAAACCCATGTCCATGAGTTGGTGATGCCATCCAAACATCTAATCCTCTGTCGTCACCTCCTCCTGCCCTCAATCTTTCCCAGCATCAGGGTCTTTTCAAAGGAGTCCTCTTCCAATGGGGTGGCCAAAGTATTGGAGCAGCTTCAATGTCAGTGCTTCCAATGAACACCCAGGACTGATCTCCTTTAGGATGGACTGACTGGATCTCCTTGCAGTCCAAGGGACTCTCAAGTCTTCTCCAAAACCACGTTCAAAGGCATCAATTCTTCGGTGCTCAGCTTTCTTTATAGTCCAACTCTCACATCCATACATGACTACTGGAAAAACCACAGCCTTGACTAGACGGACCTTTGTTGGCAAAGTAATGTCTCTCCTTCTTAATATGCTGTCTAGGTTGGTCATAGATTTTCTTCCAAGGAGCAGGGGTCTTCATGGCTGCGGTCACCATCTGCAGTGATTTTGGAGCCCCCAAAAATAAAGTCAGCCACTGTTTCCCCTGTTTCCCCATCTATTTGCCATGAAGGGATGGGACCAGATGCCATGATCTTAGTTTTCTGAATGTTGAGCTTTAAGCCAACTTTTTCACTCTCCTCTTTCACTTTCATCAAGAGGCTCTTTAGTTCTTCTTCACTTTCTGCTAGCGTCATCTGGGTGGTGTCATCTGCATATCTGAGGTTATTGATATTTCTCCTGACAATCTTGATTCCAGCTTGTGCTTCTTCCAGCCCAGCATTTCTCATGATGTACTCTGCATATAAGTTAAATAAGCAGGGTGACAATATACGGCCTTGACATACTCCTTTTCCTATTTGGAACCAGTCTGTTGTTCCAACTGTTCTAACTGTTGCTTCCTGACCTGCATACAGGTTTCTCAAGAGGCAGGTCAGGTGGTCTGGGATTCCCATCTCTTTCAGAATTTTCCACAGTTTATTGTGATCCACACAGTCAAAGGCTTTAGCATAGTCAATACTTTAAACTCTCTTGTTTTTTGGATGATCCAGCGGATGTTGGCAATTTGATCTCTGGTTCCTCTGCCTTTTCTAAAACTAGCTTGAACATCTGGAAGTTCATGGTTCACGTACTGCTGAAGCCTGGCTTGGAGGATTTTGAGCATTACTTTACTAGCATGTGAGATGAGTGCAATTTATTTTTAATTAGCCTTAATTTAAAAGAATTGAATGAATTTTTAGTTAGATGCAATATTTTTGAATCCTAGCTCAGTTTTTAGCTATGTGAATCTGGGTAACTTATTCACTCTGTTTCAGCATCAGTTTCTCATCTGTCAGGGCTAGATAACATTAGCAACCCATCAAGAGAAACATAAAGACTAGAGATGTTTGTGCTTAGCACAAGCCTGAGACAATACCTATTAATATTATTACTTCACAAAGATTGTCTAATTATCATCATCATTTCAATTCAGTACTCATTTGTTTATGCTAGGACAGTGGAAAGAATGATGAACTGGGAGTCAAGAAATGGGAACTCTAGACCAACCTCTGCCATTAACTAGTATAAGTGCCTGCCCTTAAATACATGTCCTTATCTCTCTGATGTTCAGCTTCATCTGTAAATTAAGAAGTTAGTTCAAAATTCTAGTCTCCAATTGATTGCTATAGTCCTTTTCTGACCAAAAGATATCTTATTTCAAACAGTAAATGCATTATATATTAGTTATTCCCTTTTTCTAAATAAGAGCAATAAATCTCAAGTAGTATCTGAGACAATTCTTTAAACAGAAGGATATACTATAACTTTAATTTACATTTATCTAAAAATAAATAAGATGTAACTAATGTTTACTACATAGATTGAAAGTAGTACCTTTACAAAAAGCCAAATGATTAAGTGGCATGTATCCTATGAGATATGAGAAGGGAAGAGTGGAATTTTCTCTGCATAGAAAATAGATTGAGAATGGCACCCACATGTCTCCATTCACTTGAAGCATCTTATAATACACTGCAGTCTATACCCAGTTTAGACTTCTGAAATAACCATCATCCCAAGCTTAGAAAGAAATGACACATTGGAAGTATGATTATTTTTCTGCCAGGCTTTCTTGACTATTTGAGTTCTAGATGAAGGTTCAGATATTTTGTAATCCTCCATCATAAACTATCCCTTCCTTATCTGATTGCAATATTTTCAACATAAAATTGGTACTTGCAGGCTTTTAGATTCTATCATTCATTAGTACTCAAGAAGCAACATTTAGAACCAGACATGGAACAAAAGACTGGTCCAAACTGGGGAAGGGAATACATAAAGGCTGTATTACTGTTACTCTGCTTATTTAACTTATATGCAGAGTGCATCATACAAAATGTCAGGCTGAATGAAGCATAAGCTGGAATCAAGATTGCTGGGAGAAATATCAGTAACCTCAGATATGCAGATGACACTACCCTTTTGGCAGAAAGCAAAGAGGAACTAAAGAGCCTCTTGAGGAAGGTGAAAGAGGACAGTGAAAAAGCTGGCTTAAAACTCAACTTTCAAAAAATGAAGATGATGGCATTTGGTCCCATCACTTCATGGCAAATAGATGGGGAAACAATAGAAACAATAACAGACTTTATTTTCTTGGGCTCCAAAATCACTGCAGATGTGACTGCAGCCATGAAATTAAAAGATGCTTCCTCCTTGGAAGAAAAGCTATGACAAACCTAGACAGCATATTAAAAAGCAGAGACATTATTTTGCCAACAAAGGTCCATATAGTCAAAGCTATATTTTTTCCAGTAGTCATGTATGAACGTGAGAGTTGGACCATAAAGATAGCTGAGCGCCAAAGAATTGATGCTTTCGCATTATGGTGTTGAAGACTCTTCAGAGTCTCTTAGACTGCAAGGAGATCTAATCAGTGAATCCTAAAGCAAATCAACTGTGAATATTCATTGGAAGGACTGATTCTGAAGCTAAAGCTCCAATACTCTGGCCAGCTGATGCAAAGAACTGACTCATTGGAAAAGACCCTGATGCTGGGAAAGATTGAAGGCAGGAGAAGGGGACTACAGAGGATGAGATGGTTGCATGACATCACCAACTCGATGGACATTAGTTTGAGCAAGCTCCAGGAGATGGTGAAAGATAAGGAAGCCTGGCATGCTGTAGTCCTTGGGGTCTCAAAGAGCTGGACACAACTGAGCAACTGACCAACAAGAATTCATTACCACCTTAGCATCCTGTACATATAATTTATTTCTGTTTTCACTCACCATGAAAGTGAGTCATGAGAGTGAAAATTCTTATAATAAAATTAATTTCTTATACTGTATTTCTTGCTTCCCATGTATTAGCATGTGTAATGAGTACATTTTCTTTAAATTCATATAATCTAAACTATAACAAAATAGAAATATCAATATAACTTAGTCAACCTAAGTTGCTCTTTTTGTTACTTTGACATTTAAGTTCCATTTTTCTTTTCCTTAAGATAATAATATAAAATGTTTTCATAATATTTTTTCACAAATAAAACAATTCAATAAACTGGGTCATTTGGAAATCTGGAATTAGTATTCCAAATTGTACTAAACTCTACCATCTATGCTATACTACATTACCTTTAAAAAAACAACCTTTATTCTAGTGGCATAACTCAAGGAAGTTTTGTAAGTAAGTTTAACTTAAAATAAGTTCCTTTTGGGACATCTGAATTTTAGAAGGGATCTAACATGGACCACTACATATCATCGAAGATTAAAGGTATAAAATAGAAATATTTGTTATAAAAAGATTCACCTAGAAGCCTCCTCCGTAGCCTATAAAGATTATCCAATTATTTATCCCTAAAACAAATTCAGCACTGTCAATAGAAAACTGAAAGTGATGTGCAGTAAACTGGTTCATACTTTTTTTTGTTCACACTTTTAAAAGATTAATTCCATCCTCTAAAGCAATGCCACTGTCATCACTATTACATAGAGTTTCTATATACACCCATATCAAAGAGCTTACAACTATGATTAAATATTTGAAGACAAAACAGCAGTTTCTCAAAAAGTTAGATGGAGTCCTATCTCTACTCTGGATTAGCTAGACTGTGAGGTCCATGCGCACAGGGCATCTGTCTGTCTTGTTCATTGCTTTACCCTTAGCACCAAGAACACGTATGGCTAATAGTAGGCATTTAATGGGCTTCCCTGGTAACTCAGCTGGTAATATATCCACCTGCAATGCAGGAGACCTGGGTTCGATCCCTGGGTTGGGAAGACCCCCTGGAGGAGGGCATGGCAACCCACTCCAGTATTCTTGCCTGGAGAATCCTCAAGGACAGAGGAGCCTGGTGGGCTACAGTCCACGGGGTCACAAAGAGTCGGACATGACTGAGCAACTCAGCACAGCACACGGGCATTTAACAAGTTAATGAATCTTCTGAACCTGATTTTGTTCTATTGCTTCACACATAACAGTCAGGTGCTATGAAAACCAGACTCAATTCTGAGCCTATTAGAGTTGAATGTCCTAACCTTAGGGTGTCTAGGGCCTACAAATGCAACAATGCCTAGTGCAACAAAAGAAAATAATCTCTGACACTCCCTTGGAAGGACTAAGCAAAAAGTGGACAGGCAGGGCCTCCTTCACACAAAGTCTGAAGATGTACTTTATATATACTAAATTAAAGTTGGAGGTTTAAGAAGAATATATTCTACCCTTTCACTTAAGTCAGAATTAATATATTCACTCATTTAGCATTTTTATCCATTCTTATTGTTTTTCTTTCTCTCTTACTTCTCTACCTACCTCTGATTGCTTCTTTCCCATATCTAATCTTGGCTTTTAATGCCTTTCTAAACGGCTTCCCAACCATACTGCAAAGTTTCCATAGCTTCCGCCTCCTCTGTGTTCCATTTCCCCACTTTTCCTTCTGAGCAGACAGTACTGATAAGCCATCTTTCATAAAAGCCTTAAACCTAGAATTTATCTCATCTATGCTTCCATCAACAATGATAATAGCAGATTTTATTTAGAACTAAATGCCAACCATTTCACATAGATTATTTCATTTGCTCAACACAGAACAGAAAAGTACCATCACCTTCCCATTTTTCAGTTGACAAAACTAAGACTTAAATCAGTCTTCCAGATTACATAGCATGTAAATAGCAGTGCTGGAACCTGTAAGACTGTGTTTTAAAATACTATGTCATACTGCCTCTCACATAATTATTTGCAAAGTCATCTGATTAATTTTCTAAAACAGAGCCCCAAACTATTTCTTCCTTTTTCTTCCAAATATAAAAACTCCAGCCCAGCGTCCGACTATTATAGGTCTGGTTAATAATATAATATTTTTTTAAAGAAGCTCTATTTTCTGAACCAGCTTTAAAAGACCTATATTCTAGTTCTGGTTTCATCACTATATGACCTTAAACATGTTTTTCAAACTACCTGTGTCTTCATTCCTTATATGTAAAATTAAGACAGTAAAATCTGCTTTACTCAACATGATTACTTGAGGCGGGGAGGTCATAAAAGCAATTGAAGAGGTTGAAAATACTATACAGATATAAAAGTAGGCCTATAATTCAACAAGATTTCTAGCCTCTCATGCTTATTTTCCTTGTAATGAACTGCTAAGATGATTCTCTCTTGCTATTAACTTTTGTTAACAATTTTATGCTGGGCATAATCCATGTGAAATGCACTTTCAACTCTTCAAAAATGTCTACCCAACTTACTGCAGACCTTTTCTAGCCAAACTTGTATTTTCTCTACTCTTTTAAGTCACAAACTGTTTGTCCATCTAGCCCAATAATGTCATCATCTTCTAAATTTTTCCAGTTAATCCTCATTTGGTCCTAAACCCTTTCAATATTTCCCACCTGGGACAATTCATACACCACATCAAACTGACTTCAGCCTGCTTTTCTAGGACAACTTCCAAACCCCTTCTCCATTAAAAGAAAGAAAAAAAAGGTTCTTCCCCTATATCCTAATCTTCCTTAAATCTCCATTCCCCAATTCCTGTGTTTGGTTCCTCTCTCTCACACAGGGTACAATTATTCTCTGACATTCTTGATACCCTTTAATCTGAATATCCACAGATTCCTAATTTATGTATCTATTCAAGTTTGGAAATACAGATAAACCTTTTAGTCTCATTTTTGTAAAATAACTCCACTTTGATCTATAAAGAAATATCTCTATTTTTAAGCAGGCAGGCTAATTGGCAAGCTTTTCTTTTTTCCCCCTCTTTGACACTTCCCCTGCCTTTTATCTAGGCTCCATTCTTAGTGGTGACCCCTGCATTATTCTCATCTCCCAGCTCCCTCCCTGCCCAAGACTGACGTCCTGAGGAGAACTGGGCATGCTCAGTAGCCACAGCCAATTCCGGGATGCAAACTGGAATCTTTTGCAGATTTTGAGCCCGGCAGGAGAGGTAAGGCCCTAAAAATACAGTGGCCCAGAATTTACTCACTCCCTCCGGGGAATTATTTGATTGAAAGATATGTTCAAAGACTAGGAACAGGTTCAGAAATGGACAGCTTGCTGCCAGTCCCAAGTCTGCAAGGTGGGTCACCAACCTGAGTAACAGAGCTGAGAACAGCCCTCGGCCTGGTTTGGTGCAGGGAGGAGATTTCTGCTGCCCTGAGCCGTGATAGCGCTGATAGATGGCTGGAAGCTTGCGCGTGGCATCTCTGTTGCCTCAAGAAAATAGTATTGTTGTTTTCATTTTCTTTTTTTCCCTTGAACACAGCAACATCAGCTGCTCTAGACTGAGAAAGGATGTTGCCTGAAGAACTAAAAGTCTGTGAGCCAGCCAAAGATTGTGGAGAGGAGAGGCAAATCAACTACTCACCCAGGAATCAGATCCAGGGAGGCAGCCTGTGACCTAGAGATAAACAGGCTATTTCTAAATGACAGCTCAGGGGCATTTCAGATCTTCAAAACTGGATCGTGTGCCTGACCCCCAACATGCATACCTTCTTTGTATGTGAACCATGACACATTTCCCTTTGAGAGAACTGACAACACACACACACACACACACACACATGATCCTTCTGTTTTCCTTTTCCCTCGTTTCTGCAGAGACTAAATCTCTAGAGCTATAACAGCAGCGGATTCCCTCACCTCACTGGCAGGGGGAGGAGGCATGGGGAGGAAATTTATCACAGAGGAAAAATGATTAAAAGAGGGCTTCTTTGCAGGGGCTTGACTGCACAGCCTAACAGAGAGACAGGCAGTAACAGACAGGGAAAGAGATACACAGCTGCCCCTGCTGCTAAACCTAGCCATCTCTTCAAACAGCAGCAAACATGAGACATTTCATCACCGTCGTGCATCCATATTGAGAAGGGGGAAAAAAAATCATGTGCTTCGTATTATGCATTTCAGTCACCCGAGATGGGAAGAGACCCCTGTCCATATGTCGTGGGAGCTATCCACCACCCCAAAAGTACACTCGCTGAACCTAGCTTGCAGACCGCTTGCCTGCCAGGCTTTGCTGCAAACGCTGTTAATCTAGGTGACAGCAGGTTGTCTCTTACCGTGGGCAGCAGCGGCTCCATTTGGGCTCCCTGGTCTTTAATCTCCATGTTCTGTAACGCCTCTGGAATCAGCACCTTCTCTGCGCTGTCTTCAGTGTCTTACACTCAGCCCGGCACTCGCTCTGCTTAGTATTCGGATCAGGTAGCTCTGAAGCAGGAGGCAATTGCACACTCCAACTCACCAGAGTCACATGGCTCCTACTCACTCGGGCTGCTAGCCAGGTTTTGCACTGAATGCCTTGGATTCCTGGGCCGGTAAGAGAGATTTCCCCAGCCCGGTATCACTGCCCACACCTGGCTACTGGCGTAAAGTACAGTCTGCAATGCTGCAAGTCTGATGGACATTAAGACACTCACATAAGATGCTAACTTCTTATACAGACTAGTCCAAGGTGGACTCCAATCAGCTCAGCCAGATTTTGACACTTTGAACCAATCCACTTTATTCCCAGAAACCGACAGGAGACAAAAATTCAAACAAGATGATGCTAACAAGGTCCTTGGTATCCTGCTCTGAATACCTGGGGTCACTAAAAACAGATAAGATGACATCAAAATTGATCTCTTAGTGAAACTAAATTATGCACTAACAAAAAAAAAATCAGCATTTTAGGTCATTGTTGACTTAATAAGAATTTGGCAGACAAATACTTTCAATATTTTAATTGTGAAAACCTTAGATATCACACATTGTTACAAATAAAATATCTTTCTATTATTTTCCAACAAAAATAACAGGGAAAGAATGTATTTTTGAGTAACTAGTAATTATCAAAGATAATAATTGTATAATATTGAGAAGTATAGGACAAAATACAATTATTGGAGGACAACTGCTCTACAATATTGTGTTAGCCTCTGCCATATATCAACACGAATCAGCCACAGGTATACACATGTCCCTTCCCAGCTGAACCCCCCTCCCCTCTCTCTCCCCGTGTATTTTGGTATCATTGCTCCAAGAGAAGCAATGATGAAGATACCAAAGAACTTTGAAAAGAATGAATCTAAACCAAAGTAGCCCAAGAACACACCCTTTTGCTTTACAAATCTCAGCGAAAGAGGGGCAGGGGATTCTCCAACTAATACATGGAAGAAAAAAAAGTTCAAGAAGCTCTTCTGTAGGAAAAAAGGTTGATACTGTTTTTTGAGTGACTATACATATTTCCTAAAGTAATGAAGTCATGGATCAGTGGACCCCAGATTGAGTAGGAGGTTACAAATGAAGAAAGGTTAAAAGATAATGACAAAATTATTAAGATAGTTTATTTTAAATAAGAAAAATTTCACCAGATTTTAAAAACTCTTCATCAGCAGGACTGAATATTAATTATCTTCTGCAACACACAAAAATTTTCCACAATGCTCATCATAGGTGGAATTATACATAACGTATCTATTTTCCTTCTTAATACAATTTTTATAATATAAACTATTATTTTATGATAAGAAAACATTTTATTCTTAAGCCATAATGATTAGTATATTTGAGTAGCAACTTGGTGTACAGCACATTGAGATGAAACCAAGGATTTAAATAATAAGATGTCTGATTAAGAATTTGCTAATCTAGGGCTAAACTAGATTTTCTTTTTTTTTTTTTAATTTTTTGTTTTGTACTGGGGTATAGCCGATTAACAAACAATGTTGTGATAGTTTCAGGTGAACAATGAAGGGACTCAGCCATTTTATATATGTATCCATTCTCTCCTAAACTTCCCTCCCATCCAGGCTGCCACAAAATATTGGGCAGAGTTCAATGTGCTATAGAGTAGGTCCTTGTTGGTTATCCATTTAAAATATAGTAGTGTGTAAATGTCCACCCAAACTCCCTAACTATACCTTCCCCCATCCTTTCCTCTGGTAACCATAAATTCTGAACTTGACTTTCTACCATGAACTGACAAATAAAAGCTCCCTTCTTACTCAAATGACCATAACAGATAATCATACACAACTGATTAGAAGAAAAATAACTTCTATTTAGAAAAATTATTTCTATATCATTAAGAAACCCTAAGTCACCCAGTTTATATTTCTTAAAAACAGAATTTAAATATAACTAGGAAAAATTCTGAACTCTTTTATTCCAAGAGTCAAAATAAAAAATAAAACAGTATTTTAAGTTATTTTTAATCAATATTTTCCTACAATGTGTATTATTAAACCATATAGGTATTTTGCTGAAACAATCATTTCTTAAATGCTTACTTATGCTAGAACAAAGGTCCATCTGGTCAAGGCTATGGTTTTTCCAGTGGTCATGTATGGATGTGAGAGTTGGGCTGTGAAGAAAGCTGAGCGCCGAAGAATTCATGCTTTTGAACTATGGTGTTAGAGAAGACTCTTGAGAGTCCCTTGGATTCCAAGGAGATCCAACCAGTCCATCCTAAAGGAGATTAGTCCTGGGCGTTCATTGGAAGGACTGATGCTGAAGCCGAAACTCCAATACTTTAGCCACCTCATGCAAAGAGTTGACTCATTGCAAAAGACCCTGATTCTGGGAGGGGTTGGGGGCAGGAGGAGAAGGGGACGACAGAGGATGAGATGGCTGGATGGCATCACTGACTCAATGGGCATGAGTTTGAGTAAACTCTGGGAGTTAGTGATGGACAGGGAGGCCTGGCGTGCTGCGATTCATGGGGTCGCAAAGAGTCAGACACAACTGAGTGACTGAACTGAACTGAACTGATGCTAGAGCTACTATTTCTACCAGTAAAAGACTTACTCATAATTTTGACAGCAGATGTTAGACTTCTAAAGACCAAAAAAGCCCATGTATCTAAAGGTCTCTGATCCAAGAGGTTGAATGCTAGCCTAGTAAAAACAAAGTGGAGAAAGATAAAGTAATCCTCATTTAATCTACTAGCTTTGTCTTCAACTTCAGGCTTTAAAATTAAGGTTCATAACCTGAGAGAATATATCCAGATATTAAACAAGTTCCAATGAAGGAGGTAAATATTGATAATTTCTGGGAATAAAATAGTCACTAGGTAGTAGAATTTTTACCGGCAAAACCATCCAATTTAACAGACAGGCTTGTCTGTGGCCATCCACCCTGAATGTACCTGAACACTTCTGATCACAGAAGCTAAGCAGGGTCAGGCCTGGTTAGTACTTGGATGGGAGTAATAGATAACGCTCTTAGAGATCAACTTCTCCATTGATTTTCAAACTCAGGAGGTAAAGGGAACAGAAGGCAGGGAAAAGGAAATCCAAATTGCATGAGCTGCTTTTTTTTCCAACTACATAATGTCCACCTTGGAGATTCTGCTATGTTCTTACTGGAGATGAGAAGATGAAGTAACTGGTAATACTCCCCGGTTAACTCATGCTTTTCCAAGTCCAGAGCTCTTTACACTATAGTCAAGTTTCCTTGGATCCTAGATTGTTAAAAAAGCATTCCTATTTAGCCTGTTCTCATTTAGAAATCCAATAAGATTTTATTAGAACATTTTGACAGTTTCAAACACCAGATTAAATACTGCAAGACTGAATTCGTCCAACAAACTGAATGTTTCAGACACTCTACTGGAATGAGACAATAATCAGATTTGCATTCAGTCAGTCCTACTATGTGCAAGGCACTGTGCTACTGAAGCTATTTCTTATCAGACCCAGCAATATTAAAGTGGAATTTTCCTCTCTGATGAATGAAATAAAGCAGTGATCGGCCACAGGCCAACCACACAAACAGAGAGGAATTACAGAAGCACTAACACAAGAGCCCCCTTCCTCTCCAGCTGCTCACGTCGTGGCCAGTAGGAAAGGAACAAAACACCATGGTGTCTTCCTTCCTGATTTGTCCCGCATCATGGGATTCTTGCTGACCTCCATTTTTTATTAATCCCCCAAGTATACAAGTCAGCATGCATCCAGTATCCTTTCAGTACCTACTTCCTTTTGCTATTTTAAGCCCTGGGGGTTAAGATATGCACATTAATGCAATGTTTATCTTAGAAAAGAAGCCATCTAATAGTATTTGTATTTGAAGAAGACACTGGATTCTAAAGAGTACTGCCAACACTAGTCTTTCAAGAGAATACCTTTTCAGTTCTGGTAATATTAGGTTTCTGGTTTAGACTTCAAAGTCCTTTGCTTCATCTCTTTTTTGTATCTGAACTTTAGGTAGGCAACAAGATCAGAAATATATTCCGAATACTAATACTATATTGGTGATTATATTACTAGTTTAATATTAATATTTCAAAAACTGTTTTTCACATGTGTAAAAGTATCATAGCACTGTTTATATCTTTTACTTATTTTTATCCCTTTGTACTTCTATCTTTTGGAACCTGTACAAATGTTCTGAACAACTAAAACATTATGTAGATCTGGCTGATTTACCAATCCAAAAGTACTTAGTTAAATTTAACAAACTCAAGAAATAACAAAAATGCTCTTGACAGCTTAAAAATAATGATATCTGACCAACAAGGAAAAGGGTAAGAATTTCCACTCCCAAATCTGGCACACAACAAGGAACTTCATTGTATAATACTAAAGTTTAAAGGTATCAAATACTACTCTTTTTTACAGATGTCCTTAGCCACCAACTCAATAATCATGATTCTAGCCATCAACTATTAGAAAAGGAACATATAAATAATTAGGAAGCTCATTACAATGTTGGGCAAATGTCCAGATTTAAGAAATCCTCCAAGTCCCATTTTCTCTTAGTTCATGACTGGCTTTTCCAGTCCTAAAAATTGGAACAAAGACTTGATTTTCATTCTTTCACTCATACAGGGAAACCTACAGTAGGCCTGCTCTCTAAATTGAGTACTAGAGGATAGCATCTTAATCCAATTTAACTCAATTCAGTAAATATTTGAGTATATATTGTGCTAGCAATAATACAGGAACAAACATGAATCCTGGACTCAGAGATCATACTTTAGAAACGAAGAAATAAAATATTTGACAAGTGCTTAAGTAACAATATGTGCAAAAAACAGAGGTAGACTAGAAGACAAAATGATTAACTTTTAATAGCATTTTTCTCACCTTTACTGCAGAGATTTTAAATCCTTAGGGAATTTCTTTTTGTGGGAAAAAAATTTTAATTTTTCTTTACTTGTTATGTAAACAAGAAGTATATGTATGCCTCAACTTATTACATCTCCAATTATCAGCCTTTAAACCTAATTATCACTGTCTTTGTTAAATGGTCCTGAATGTATCATTTCTATTCCTCACTTGAAGATAATCACTATCACACTTATTACTGAAATAATCTTATAGCTAAATAATCCTTAACTTGTCCTTTTTCTATAAAGTTATGAAAAATTACACTAAAGTAATCATTATTCACAGTGTCTCATGTGTGAATTTTACTATACATTCTCAAATTAAGACAAACAAGAAAAATATCTCAGTGTTTATTATTGAGTTTACACTGCCAAAAAAAAAAAAAAGATGACAAATGCCATACAGGAAAAAGGGAAGAAAAGCTATCAAAATTCTTTCTCACAGCAATTTCTAAGCTTCATCGCAAGCAACCAAACTATTAGTGAAGATAGTCTTCAGATATATTTTATACACAATGTTCAGATACATTATATACATGGTCTTACATTAACTAAGAACCTGAACTTGTGTTCTAAACTTGCAATAATTTTCAGAGTTCCACAATTCATATGTCTTTCCACTTACGTCTTTTCCACTTATTTATAAACAGTTTTTCTAATGGAGAGAAAAATCTTATCTGAACCTATAATCTGGGCTACCCATAAAATAACTTTTGTTGAATTAGTTCAACAAAAAGAATTATTAAACACCTATTGTGTAATATATGTCTGTAAAAAGACAAATAAGATATAATCCTTGCCTCTCTAGAAAAGGAAACAGGTGATTATTTCAAAGTACTATGGTGATAAGAGAATGAGATGTCCAGAATATTAAAATAGTATGAAGTAGGGATACACTGCTGAACTAAGGATTAACAGGGAAGATAAAGACATGAACTATAAGATGAGTGACGTTTAACCAAGCAAACCAAGATGAAATCATAAGCCATTTCATTCTGAAATTTTTTCAATATTCAGACCAGTATAAATATAAAAATGACAGACATTCATAATCCCACCATCAAGAGATAATCACTGTTAATATTTCAGCATGTTTCATTTACATAGCCCTTTTAAAAATTAGGGGGTGGGATGGGAATTACTTTTTTTCCCTAATGGGTAAACACTTTTTTAATTGTTTTAAATTGTAAAAATACTTTATATACCATTTTTAATGGTTACTTTCCATTTAGAGTTATTACAAAATATTGGCTATATTCCCCATGTTGTACAATACATCCTTGAGCCTATCTTACACCCAATAGATCGTACCTCCACCCCCTGACCCCATGTTGCCCCAACACTGGTAACTACTAGTTTGTTCTCTATATCTGTCAGTCAGCTTCTTTTCTATTATATTCATTAGTTTATTGTATTTTTTTATATTCCACATGTGATATCATAAATTGTCTTTCACTAACTTGTTTCACTTAGCATAATACCCTCCAAGTCCATCTATGTTGATGTAAATTGCAAAAGTTCCTTCTTTTTCATGGCTGAGTAGTTTTCCTATGTGTGTGTGTGTATGAATCTTCTGTATTCATTTATCTGTTGATGGACACTTAAGTTGCCTCCATATCTTGGCTACTGTAAATAAAGCTGTTATGATATTGTGATGTATGTATCTTTTCAAATTAGTGTTTTGGTATTTTTTGGCTATATAGCCAGGAGTGGAATTGCTAGGTCATATGGAAGTTTTCTTTTCAGTTTTTTGAGAAACCTCCATACCATTTTCTGTAGTGGCTGCACCAATTTACATTCCTCACCAACAGTGTACAAGCTTTTCCTTTTCTCCACATCCTTGCCAGCATTTGTTACTTGTGTTCTTTTTGATGATAGCCATTCTGATGAGGTGAAATCTCAATTGTGGTTTGGATTTGCATTTCCCTGATGATTAGTTATGTTGAGCATCTTTTCATGTGCTTGTTGACCATCTGCATGTTCTCATTGGAGAAATGCCTATTCAGTTCTTCTGATGATTTTTAATTGGGTTGTCTGATTTTTTTGATGATGTTATATGAGCTGTTCATACATGTTGGATATTAATCCCTTGTTGGTCATATCATTTGCAGATATTTTCTCCCATTTAGTAAGTTCTCTTTTTGTTTTGTCAGTAGTTTTCCTTGCTGTGCAAAAGGTTTTAAATTTAATTAAGTCCCATTTGTTTATTTATACTTTTATTTCCTTTACTGTAAGGGAGAGATAAAAAAAAATATTGCTGTGATTTATGTCAAAGAGTGTTCTGCCTATGTTTTCCTCTAGAAACTTTTATGGTATCCAGACTTATATTTAGGTCTTTAATACATTTTGAGTTTATTTTTGAGTATGGTATTGGAGAATGTTCTGATTTCATTTTTTTTACACACAGCTGTCCAGTTTTCCCAGAACTACTTATTAAAGAGACTGCCTTTCCTCCATTGTATTTTCTTGCCTCTCTTGTCTTATATTAATTACCATAAGTGTATGGATTTTTTCTGGGCTCTCTATCTTGTTCTCTTGGTCTATGTTTCTGTTTTTGTACCAGTATCATACTGTTTTGATTACTGTAGATTTGTAGTATAGTCTGAAGTCAGGGAGTGTGATTCCTCCAGCTCTGTTTGTTTTTTATTTCCATCACATTTCAAACAACAGAATTATCTATCATAAATAAGAAACTGAAGTCCTGATTGAAAAATATCCAAAGAACCTTTAAATGTGATCATTTACTACTATAAAAACATATCTATCCTATTCTTCCATGCTGTATCAGTAATGAGAGAAGCTTTCAAAGCCTCTACTTAGGACTGGGAAACGGTTCTACTTTCAAATACTACAAATCTATCTGAATTATCTGTCCTTTTCTCTCTGTCCTCCAACCCCAAACAAAGGCTCAACAACTGAAGAAAGAATACATGGCTCTCTCTCAAGGTTACACACTGGCAATTAAAGCTCTTGCTCCTTTCCAATCCCTCCCCTCCAGAGAATTTTCTGCAATGGACAGCCTAGCTCTTCATCTTTTCTTGCTGTTGTTCAGTCACTCATGTGACCCAATGGACTGCAGCATGCCAGGCTTCCCTGTCCTTCACCATCTCCCAGAGCTTGCTCATTAAGTCCACTGAGTCAGTGATACTATCCAACCATCTTGTCCACTAAGTCATGGACATGTCCATGAGTCAGTGATGCTATCCAACCATCTTGTCCTCTGTTGTCCCCTTCTTCTCTTGCCTTCAATCTTTCCCTGAATCAGGGTTTTTTCTAATGAGTTAGTTCTTCCCATCAGGTGGCCAAAGTATTGGAGTTTCAGGTTCAGCATCAGTCCTTCCAATGAAAATTCAGGATCAATTTCCTTTAGGATTGACTGGTTGGATCTCCTTGCAGTCCAAGGGACTCTCAACAGTCTTTTTCCAATACCACAGTTTAAAAGCATCAGTTCTTCAGTGCTCATCTTTTCTTACAATGCTGTTATTGGGAATTGTGTCCACCTGGGTTTAGGCTTCTCAAACTTAAAATTGACTTTTCTATTGTATCATTCATTTCTGAGACATTAAATGCCAATATTCAAATAAGGAAATGTAAGGCAGTTAAGTATATGTAGGGGGAAAAACAATTAAGATTAAAAAGACTATCTTACTTCAATATTAATAAAACAAGACAAAATCGAACAACTGAAAATTCTTTTCTTTGTGATAAGAAAGTTAACTTTGATTAAAGTGTTTGAATTCAATGCCACTTCTCACAATCATCTCATAAATCCAGAAAAATACATTATAAATTTATTTATTCATTTAATAGACATTTACTAAGTACATCCTATGAGCCAGTATTGTACTAGGACTGAAAATTCAAAGTGCCTGACACAAGGAGCTCACAGTATGGAAGGAATATAAACACTCAAGACATTTCCTATGACACTGTGACAACCATATGAAAGAAATAGAAAGGGGACCTAATCCAGATTAGTGGAAGCAAGGGAAATTAGAGAAGACTTCCCAAAGGAGAAGCATATATGAAACATATGAAAGAGTTTGCCATATTAAAAAATAAGTTAGGAGAACATTACTAGTAGAGAGGCATATAAAAAAGCATAAGAAGCATTATTATGTTCATATTGTTGCTGCTGCTGCTAAGTCGCTTCAGCCGTGCCCGACTCTGCGTGACCCCATAGAGGGCAGCCCACCAGGCTCCGCCATCCCTGGGATTCTCCAGGCAAGAGAACCGGAGTGGGGTGCCATTGCCTTCTCCGATGTTCATACTGCTGCTGCTGCTAAGTCGCTTCAGTCGTGTCCGACTCTGTGCGATCCCATAGACGGCAGCCCACCAGGCTCCTCTGTCCATGGGATTCTCCAGGCAAGAGAACTGTAGTGGGTTGCCATTGCCTTCTTCGGAGTATACTTATACTAGGTAAGTATAAATAGTAACTGTTGCTCAATGTAGAATTCAGGAGAAAGGGTGGACTGGAGTTTGCTTTCAGGTTTGTTTTTATTTTTGCTTGTGTGCCTTGTTTTGGTGTTTAAAGTTGATGGTCTCTAAATCAAGATTAAATAACACGGGCAAAGAAACTAAATATTCAATTTGATTTATTACAAATACTAGTTTAAATTGGACATTATAATCAGAAGCATGTTGTTCCAAATAAAATTGATAATAGATTTAATAGAAGAATTAATACAATTCATATGACCTTGAAATTCCACCCAGAAACTATAGATGCTGTCATTTTACATACTCACAAACTAAGAGGTCTACCATTTGCTGTATTATCAATGTTAGAGGTTAAGTAATCTCAGTAGAAATAACTTCATATAAAAATGAAACACTTAAATCAGTTAACAATTCTCAAGAAGGAACATACCTTATAGGTAAGTATTTCTTAAAGCTTATCCAAGGGCAATTTACATCAGAATAAATTTGAGTGCTTCTGAAAATATGTGATTCCTAGGTCCCATCAAACCTACCATTTATTTAGTGTTTACTACATGTCAGATACTATCAAGTAGTTTGTATAATTATTTAATTTACTCCTCATATCAACTCTGAGATATGTAAATTTAACCTCTATTTATACATGAGAATGCTGAAGCTAAGTGAAGTTAAATAACACTGAAATTCACACAGCTATTAAGCAGCAGAGTCAGAATTCTAATCCAGGCTACCTGCCTTTGAAGCATTTTCTTTTTGTGTCATGTTATAACTTAATCTCTAATCTGTCCAGGTTGCCAAAGGAAAAGTTTACCCCAGTTATAATTACCACAAAAAAGAATAAGAGCACCAAATCCAAACTCAAAGTTGGTACTACAAAACATAAAATTTTAAGAGTAATCCTGATCAAGCCAAAAATGAAGTATTTGTGTCACCAACGATGCATACAAACTCTGCTTCATATTGAGGCTTGTTTAAGTTATTCAGAAAAGACTGGGTAGGGAGCATGTGATCCTTTGTCTAAGACAAAATAACTGGAGTGACAACCACTGTGTCAGGGTGAGAATTCTTGCAGGGGGCAGTGCCCAGAGCTAGGTGGTTTGTCTTTCTTTTGCCAAGTAACATATAGCATGCTTTTTCCATGCTCTCTTTCATAGACCTGATACCTCACAAATTTCTAATAAATTATTTTTTAGTGTTAAAGACTGAAATATTTATCTAACTGCTATTTTCCAAGGATAAGAAAGTTTATTAGTTTTTTTTAAATATATATATCAAGTGCCTCTTGTGTGTTAAGACACTATGCTAGATCCTTAACTGGAGCAAGATATCTTACCCTTTAAAATCTCACAGTCCATGGTGGGTAGAGACATGAAAAGAACTGCAATACAGAATGACAGATCCTATAATGTAGACTCAATGGGAACTCAGTGGAGGAGAAAGCATTATTATTGCACTTTTTAAATAAAAAATGATAGGCAATATCTTCATTAGTCTTACTATGCTGCAATTTCTGAGGGCTTCACTGTATTAACTTATTTAAGCTTCACATTAGCCTGGTGATGTGGATACCTTCCCCACTCTACAGAAAATTATACTGAATTTTTCAAAATCACAGACTCAGTAAATGGCAAGGCTGGGATTTAAGTCCAGGCAAGTTTGCTCTCCTGTGCTTCTTGACCTCCACATTTTACTACATCTTAAAATGGGCAAGGCATGGAATTGGAAATTTCTGTCTCTAAGTAGTTCTGGATCCATTTGGAGAGATTACACACCCTAGTATTTTCTTTATTAGTTAAATAAGAGAATGGACTAAATGTGCTGTATTCCACACTAACATAACACTAAAATAGGTAAAATTGAGGACTCTGACTCAAATTCAAGCCCAGCAACTAACTGGTTGAAACAGGTTAAGTCAGTCAGTCAACACTCTTTTATCCAAACCATTCTGTATCCTATCACTAACAATTTCTGGGTTTTTACCATGTACTCAAAAATTTGCAAAGAACATCAAAAAGAATGTTCTGTGTCTTACAATGGGCAAGGTATGGAATTTGAAATCTCTGTCTCTAAGTAGTTCTGGAACCATGGACAGGTTATTCACCCTCAACTCGGTTCAGTCACCCAGTTAAGTCCGACTCTTTGCGACCCCATGAACTGCCCATGGCATACTTCCCTGTCCTTCACCATCTCCCAGAGCTTGCTCAAACTCATGTCCATTGAGTCAGTGATGTCATCCAACCATCTCATCCTCTGTCATCCCCTTCTCCTCCTGCCTTCAATCTTTTCCAGCATCAGGGTCTTTTCCAATGAGTCGGTTCTTCACATTAGGTGGCCAAAGTGTCAGAGCTTCAGCTTCAGCATCAGTCCTTCCAATGATTATTCAGGACTGATTTCCTTTACGGTTGACTGGTTTGATCTCCTTGCAGTCCAAGGGGCTCTCAAGAGTCTTCTCCAACACCACAATTCAAAAGGATCAATTCTTTAGCACTCACCTTTCTTTACGGTCCAACTCTCAGATCCATACATGACTACTGGAAAAACCACAGCTTTGACTAGATGGACCTTTGTTGGCAAAGTAATATCTATACTTTTTAATATGCTGCCTAGGTTTGTCATAACTTTTCTTCCAAGGAGCAAGGGTCTTTTAATTTCATGGCTGCAGTCACCATCGGCAGTGATTTTGGAGTCCAAGAAAATGAAGTCTGTCACTGTTTCCATTATTTCCCCATCTATTTGCCATGAAATGATGGGACCAGAGGTCATGATCTTAGCTTTTTGAATGCTGAGTTTTAAGCCAGCTTTTTCACTTCCCTCTTTCACTTTCATCAAGAGGCTCTTTAGTTCCTCTTCACTTTTGCCATAAAGGTGGTGTCATCTGCATATCTGAGGTTATTGATATTTTTTCTGCAATCTTGATTCCAGCTTGTCCTTCATCCTGCCCAGCATTTCGCATGATGTACCCTTCATATAAGTTAAATAAGCAAAGTGACAGTATACAGCCTTGACATGGTCCTTTCGAAATTTGGAACCAGTCCGTTGTTCCATGTCCAGTTCTGTTTCTTCTTGACCTGCACAGTGATTTCTCAGGAGGCAGGTAAGGTGGTCTGGTATTCCCATCTCTTGAAGAATTTTCCACAGTTTGTTGTGATTCACAGTCAAAGGTTTTAGTGTAGCCAATGAAGCAGAAGTAGATGTTTTTCATGAATTTTCTTGCTTTTTCGATGATCCAACGGATGTTGGCAATTTGATCTCTGGTTCCTCTGCCTTTTCCAAATCCAGCTTGAACATCTGGAAGTTCATGGTTCATGTACTGTTGAAGCCTAGCTTGGAGAATTTCGAGCATTACTTTGCAAGTGTGTGAGATGAGTGCAATTGTGTGGTAGTTTGAACATTCTTTGGCATTGCCTTTCTTTATGATTGGAATGAAAGCTGGAATTTTGAAATTACTCATACTAGTACTTTCTTTATTTTATTAACTAAATAAGAGACTGTGTGCTCAGTCACTCAGTCGTGTCTGACTCTTTGCAATCCCATCAACTGTAGCCCAAAAGGCTCCTCTGTCCATGGAATTTTTCCAGGTAAGAATACTGGAGTGGATTTCCATTTTCCATTTCCTAATCCAAAAAATAAGACACTTGACTAAACTCAAAAAGGAAACTTTTCCAACTCTCTACCTCACTGTTAACCAGTCCAATCAGATAACTGTCTCTACTACTTTCCTCAACTACTCAGTCTTTGAAGAGTATTCCCAAAATTGCAAAACCAAATATATACCTACTGATACTCATCTGTATATTTGTCCATTCATTGACTCATAGTTTACAAATCAGTACATACATTATGTGCTATAATAAATTATAAATTACAATATGTGCTAAATAAATAAAACTGTATAAAGGTACAAAGATTATAAAGAAAAATAAGGCATAAAGCAAATCATCATGGAGCTAACTCTGTGGGAAACTCTGTGGGAAAGACAAACATTCACTTAACACGCCATATGACAACTTATTATGGAATGGGTTCTAGAGGAGAAGAGAATAAAAGTATTCCAGACAAGAGGAATATCAAGTGTTCCAGAACTCAAAGAAGTTGTATATGGCTGATACATGGAATGTATGAAAGAAAGCTGATGGGAAAGAAGGAAGAAGCAAAGACACACCCAATTATAAAAAGCCATTTTTGCCATTCTCAAAAAAGATTGAACTTTATCCTACAGATAATAGGAAGCTCTTTAAGGATCTTAAGCAGAAAAGTGATATGACATATAAGCAGTTAAAAAAAAAAATCTATAACATGGAAGATGCTGGGACAAGACTAGTGGCAGAGAGACGAGTTATCCTCGGTGATAAGAGATGATTAAGAGCCTGAATAATGATATCTGCCGTAATAATGGACAAAAGAAAACATAAAATATTATATATATATACATATATATATATATCTTTATACACCTGAGATATATAAAAGGAAAAATACATTGACTTACTGATTATTCTGATGCAGAAAAAGATGATAAATATGTGTAGGATTTTGGCTTGACAGATAATGGTAACATTCAACAATATATGGAAAACAGTAAAAGAAACAGACTAAGACAACACCTAAAAAATTTTATCTTGAAAATAACAATGATTAAGAACATAACTTTGTACTCAGAAGTGTCATTTAGTATTAGTATGCTTGCATGTTTAGTCACTTCAGTCCTTTACAATGCTTTGTGACCCTACAGTCAGAAGCCTGCCAGGCTCCTCTGTCCATGGGATTCTCCAGGCAAGAATACCGGAATGGGTTGCCATGACCTCCTCCAGGAGATCTTCCTGATCCAAGGATCAAACCTGAATCTCCTAAGTCTCCTGAATTTCAGGTGGATTCTTTCCCACTTAGCCACCTGGGAAGCCCTAATACCTGTGTTCAGTTCAGTCGCTCAGTCGTGTCCGACTCTTTGCAATCCCATGAATCGCAGCACGCCAGGCCTCCGTGTCCATCACCAACTCCCGGAGTTGACTCAAACTCATGTCCATCGAGTCAGTGCTGTCATCCAGCCATCTCATCCTCTGTCATCTCCTTCTCCTCCTGCCCCCAATCCCTCCCAGCATCAGGGTCTTTTCCAATGAGTCAACTCTTCGCATGAGGTGGCCAAAGTATTGGAGTTTCAGCTTCAGCATCAGTCCTTCCAAAGAATATTCAGGACTAATTTCCTTTACAGTTGACTGGTTTGATCTCCTTGCAGTCCAAGGGACTCTCAAGAGTCTTCTCCAACACCACATTCAAAAGCATCAATTCTTCAGTGCTCAGCTTTCTTTATAGTTCAACTCTCACATCCATACATGACTACTGGAAAAACCACAGCTTTGACTAGAGGGGCCTTTGTTGGCAAAGTAATGTCTCTGCTTTTTAATATGCCATCTAGGTTGGTCATAACTTTCCTTCCAAGGAGTAAGCGTCTTTTAATTTTATAGCTGCAATCACCATCTGCAGTGATTTTGGAGCCCCAAAAAATAAAGTCTGACACTGTTTCCACTGTTTCTCCATCTATTTCCCATGAAGTGATGGAACCAGATGCCATGATCTTAGTTTTCTGAATGTTGAGCTTTAAGCCAACTTTTTCACTCTCCTTTTCACTTTCATCAATACCTGTGTAGCCTTGGGCAAATTTCTGAAAATCCCTAAAGTCTCAGTTTCCTCACCTATAAAACTAAAGTAATAAAAGAACCAACTCAAGGTTGTTCTGAGGATTAAGTCAGCCAGCACATGTGAAACACTTGGAATAGTAGCGAGTAAATGGTAATTCCTCAACAAATGGTGGCCATTATAATAATTCCATTGAATTTGAGGTTATGGGAGTCGTCTGAAGGCAGACAAATCAGAAAAGAGTTGGCAATATAGGTTTGGGACCAGGAGAAAGCCTGATGATGGATTGTGTTTCTTCAAAAGTTTCAAGTCTTCCAGACTTTTCATTGATCCATTTATTACCTAAATATGTGCTTCGACTACTCTTGATTCCCAGTTTACAACTCTAGAAACCATTTTTCCAATACATCCAACCATTTCCCAATCTTCAGAAGTATCTTTAAACTCAATATATTCTTGAAATTGTTTTTATTTGTATAAATCTGTGTTGATGTTTTATCTATTTCATCTCCCCTGCAAAACTGTAATAACCTACAAGACCCTATGCTGTGCTGTGCATTACAGTTGAATAAAAAAACATAATATTCTCCCTCTCAGTAAAAACTATGTCTATAGAAATAAACCTATTCAGACTATTTCTGATCCAATGGAAAATTATCCTAGTAGCAACAAAATGTCTTCCTTTCAACAAATAATTATTTGAGTACTTTTACATGCCAGATACTTGATAATTGCTGTCCTAGGAACTGGAGATATAGTAGGAAAATAAAAAATTCAAAAAGACTGATTGGGGTAAAGGGATAGAGAAGACAAAAAGTAAATAGGTATATGAGTAAAACATACAGTATCTGAGATGATGGTAAGTACAATGAAGAAACAGAGCAGGAAAGTAGAATAAGGCATGTCTAGATTTTCAATGTTAAGTAGGTAGCCATAGGAGACCTCACTAAGAAGGTGACATGTAAATTAAGGCCTGAAGGAAGTGAAGTAGTGGATCATGAAGCTATAATTTGGGTGAATCAGTTTTCCAGCAACGAGAATAAGTGTCAAGAATAGACAGGTTAGCAAAGAGGAAAGTGGAGAAACCAGGTAAGAAGCTATTGTAATAACCTAACCAAGAAATGATAATGGCTTGAACTAGATGACAAATGGTAGAGTTCTGGATATGTTTTGAATGTAGAGCCATCAGAATTTGCTTAAGGATGGAATGCAGGATGTAGGAGAAAAAAGGATTGAGGATGATGCCAAGGTTTGGGGCTTGAAAATTGGAAGAATGGCATTTCCATTACTCAGATGAGGAGTGAGAATTCCACTTGTATTTAATAACAAGGAAGTTATTGAAGACCTTCCCAAGAGAATTTACAGAGTGGTAGGAGGCAATTTAAGAAACCACAGAAGGAGAGAAATTTAAGTATAGACAATTATACTCCAGGAGACTAGGAAAGAAAGCAAAGAGAGCAAAAATTGGAGGGAAGGTAGGCTCAAAAAAAAAAAAAAAAAATAGAAGTCAGTTATTGTTTACCTTGAAAACTAGACTAGTAAAGTGAAAATAAACACCTAATCTTGTCTTTTCAAATTATTTCATTATATCCTATCTGTGAGGTTTATTTTTGTTGTTTTTGCTTCCTTCCCTGCAGCAAGTTAGTAAATATTGAAGTAACTGGACTCATTCAACTCAAATTACAACAATGTAACAATAATGTCTCAAACAAATTAACTATAAGAACATGTATAAAATAAGCAACAAATCTTTTTCATCAGAAGGGGATGTAGAATATTCACTGGGAAAAGAGTTTAGTAGTTTGATCAGCAATAAATAAGAATCATTTCTTTTATTAAAATCTCCGATTACATAAAAGTACACAAATATTTTTAAACTGTATCATGGTGTCAGTTCTCTCACCATGAAATTTTAATTCCTGTAGTCCAGTAGACATAGATCTGCTGGATACAGGAAGCAAAGAAAGCCATTCAGCTGAATGAATGAATGAATCATTATAGTAAACTAAATAAAATCTCCAGAGTCAGGTTAGGACATCAGGGATAACAACAGTGCGACTCTCTTCATAATGGCATGGAAGTTTTTGGGTTTTTATTTACCACCAAGAGTGAAAAAAGATACTGATTTGGAGCTTCATTCAAAATATTCCACTAGAGTCTCTTCCACGATAGTATGGAATAAATTTGTCTCGTTCCCTGTTGTTTTTCCAGGATCCATCATTGCACTGCATGTCTATTATGAATTCAACAAATATTTTTAGTGAACAAGTGAATGAAAGCGTGCAATAATTAGTTAAATGAATAAATGAATGAATAGCACCTTAGTCCTATGAAACTACATTAGATTATAAACTCACAGGAAGAGTTTCAACTAATAAAAACACTTCTACAGTAAAAACCACCACACCTAACTCTACTGGTACCACATATTTAGAACACTTTAAACACTGCACGTTATCAATATTGATTATTCAAACCAAAAATTATTACTAACCTCACTGGTAAAGTAAAACATTAAATTGGATTTGTTTTAGAAGCACTGGAGGCGTTCAAGAGTTACAGTTCTTAAAAGTAAGACTGTCTTTATTTTGAGAGAATAATCGTGAAGAAATCTGTGATGTAACCATAAATATGAATACTGGTGTTGAAGGCTCAGAGGTGTGTCATTTAAACACTATAAAATGGATTAATCTTTAGCCCAACTGTGCCCTTCTAGAACAAGAGAAATATTTCCCACATATATATTAATATCTGCCACTTGATATCACTTATTACTAAAGTACAGAGACTTTTAGGAATATACTATTCAATATTTTTATTCTTTGTCTGGGTAATGGAGAGTACATCAAACCTGAGGGTAAAGAATTTCCCTAAAAGAAATAGATGATTCTTTCTGTCAATCATCATGGGACAGGCCTTAGACTGGGCATGAAAAGGAGCTTCTCTGAAATCCAGGGTTGCTATAGATTTCTCTATGGTGAGGATTGAGCTTGCCCTGCCACATGATGCCACATGGCAACAAATGGATACGGGGAAAACCGCTTTGAGAACTTCAAGACCATCTTTATTCATCAGTATGTCTCTAGAATAACAAGTTCAGTGTGTGAACAACTAGTAGAGGGTGGAAAGAACCACCAAGACATATCAGCAAAACACAAAAAATTCCTTTGGTAGTCCCAGACGCTAATTCAGTAAAGGAATCTAGCAGAAAAAATATTAACCACCCTATCTGTGGAATGCAAGTTCAGAGCCATGGTTTGGATCTTATATTGGAAATTTATTGTTTTGCCTCTTTTATGGAAAATGTCCTGTTTAGCTCGAATTTATTGGGCCAGAAATGAGCATCTGACCCAATGTGAGCTAACAGCATTAGTATCTTTCTCCTGGGTTCTTAAACTTGATACGGGACACATCTAGTCTCCATGCTTCTCTAATGGAGGAATGAGAGGCTCTAGAGCTGAATGAGACCATGACTCTCACCAGAGGAAAAATACTTGCAGAAGAATGCATAAAATATCACAGAAAATAAGCAAAGAGAGATGTAATGAGTGACAAGTAATAATTATCCCTCAAATCTATGTACAGTCCAGCACTTCTTGTGGTTTGATTACCAAAGCCAATAACCATTTTCTTCCAAAGCTAGTTTAAACTGAATTTCTTTCTCTTACATATAAAACCAATACCCCTTCACTAACCACTTGCCTTATGCTGAAATGACTATGTTATGGGCATTTTGACATTTACTGATGTATTTATAAAATATATTCAAAAGAGTCAACAGTGGATGGGTTAGGGGTTTGCAGAACTAGCAAATGGGTAAATATTACATGACTCATAAAGTTTCTATTCAACATAATTTGTTAATAAAGGACTTGTAGTACAACTCATATTTGATCTGGAAGCTTTTTATTCACTGGACAAATACTTGTTTCATGTGACAACTCTGTAAAATAAAACATGATACCCTTGCTCTATGCATATGAATTACCTGGGAATCTTGTTAAAATACAAATTCTAGTTCAGCAGGTCTGAAGTGGTGCCCAAGATCCTGGATTTCTCACAAGCTCCCAGATGATGCCAATGCTGCTGGTATGAAAACCTCATTTGAGTAGCAAAGTACTAGAAACTCTAGGAAATAAAGTCTATTAATCATTCTTGAGAAGCTTTTAGAGAAGAATGAAATAAATATTAAATGCTACCTTAGTAAAAATAAAGTGTTACAGCAACCAAGGATTATGTGCAATAGACACTGGTACACTATCTCTGAGTCTAAGTTAAGAAGGTTCAGTAAAGAGGAAAAGGATTGGTTATTAGATCAGGAATTGACTGGAAACAAGCCACAGGGGAAGGTTCATGCATGGATAAAAGTCAGCATTGTTGAAAACATTACACAAATTCTAAAAAGTATTTTTAGGGACTTTCCTGACAGGCCAGTGGTTAGGACTCAGATTCCACTGCAGGGGGATGGATTTGATCCCTGGTCAGGGAACTAAGATCTGCAAGCTGCTTGGCAGAGCACACCGTGCCCCCCTCCCAAAAAAAAAAATTAAGTACTTTTACAATTTACAAATCAAAAGGGCTACTTCAAATTGGCTATATAAAACTGCCACTTCAGAGAAAGATATTCACAAGTAAGTATAATATAACCACTTACCCAATAAACATTCGTTAATTTTCTACTGTATGCTAGGAGGTGTTCTAGGCACTGAAGATAAAGTAGAAAATAAAATACCAAGAAAAATCATACTATAATAAGTACCAAAATCAGTACCTAGTTAGGGTTAAGAATTTTGGGTATAAATATATATTATATATATATATGTGTGTGTGTGTGTGTGTGTATTAGGAATTCAGAGGGGAAAAACTGACTGAGGCTATCAAGGAAGACCCATGAAGGAGAGAGCAACTGGTCTTAGTTATTAACAAGCAGTAAGATTTCCAGAGGTAGAGATAAAGAATAAGGCATTTTACATTGAGGAGATGGCATAAGTGGAGAAAGAAAAGCAGCAGTTTAATTAAGGAACTGAAAGGAGCTCACAAGCCAGTTCTCTGTGACAACCTAGAAGGGTGGGATGGGGTGGGAGGTGGGTGGGAGCTTCAAGAGGGAGAGGACATATGTATACCTAAGGCTAATTCATGTTGAAGTATAGCAGAAACCAACACAATATCGTAAAGCAATTATCCTCCAATTAAAAGTAAATTTTAAAAAGAGCTCATATTGGCTGAATAATAAGGTCACAATAAGGCAACTGCCACCCACTCCAGTATTCTGGCCTGGAGAATTCTATACAGTCCATGGGGTTGCAAAGAGTCAGACACCACTGAACCACTTTCACTTTCACTTTCACTTTCAATAAGGCAACTGCAAATGATGAGGTTAAAGAGATAGGGTTGAAATTAATCTCAAAAGTATACAAGCAGCTCATGCAGCTCAATTCCAGAAAAATAAATTACCCAATCAAAAAATGGGCCAAAGAACTAAGCAGACATTTCTCTAAAGACATACAGATGGCTAACAAACACATGAAAAGATGCTCAACATCACTCATTATCAGAGAAATGCAAATCAAAACCACAGTGAGGTACCATCTCACTCCAGTCAGAATGGCTACTATCCAAAAGCCTACAAACAATAAATGCTGGAGAGGGTGCAGAGAAAAGGGAACCCTCTTACACTGTTGGTGGGAATGCAAACTAGTACAGCTATTATGGAGAACAGTGTGGAGATTCCTTAAAAAGCTGGAAATAGAACTGCCATACGACCCAGCAATCCCACTGCTGGGCATACACACCGAGGAAACCAGAATTGAAAGAGACACGTGTTCATCACAGCACTGTTTACAATAGCCAGGACATGGAAGCAACCGAGTTGTCCATCGGCAGATGAATGGATAAGAAAGCTGTGGTACATATACACAATGGAATATTACTCAGCTATTAAAACGAATGCATTTGAATCAGTTCTAATGAGGTGGAGGAAACTGGAGCCTATTATACAGAGTGAAGTAAGTCAGAAAGAAAAACACCAATACAGTATATTAATGCATATATATGGAATTTAGAAAGATGGTAATGATGACCCTATATGCGAGACAGCAAAAGAGATACAGATGTAAAGAACAGACTTTTGGACTCTGTGGGAGAAAGCAAGGGCGGGATGATCTGAGAGAATAGCATTGAAACATGTATATTATCATATGTGAAACAGATCACCAGTCCAGGTTCGATGCATGATACAGGGTGCTCAGGGCTGGTACACTGGGATGACCCTGAGGGATGGGATGGGGAGGGAGGTGGGAGGGGAGGTTCAGGATGGGGAACACATGGACACTCATAGCTGATTCATGTCAATGTATGGCAAAAACCACTACAATATTGTAATTAGCCTCCAATTAAAATAAATAAATAAATTTTAAAAGAAAGAGATAGGGTTGACTCAAATCATCTATTCTAGGTGCAGCGCCTTTGCACTAGCCAGATTTCTACCCTATGCCAGAACTCTCTTCCCCCAGAACTTCAAATGACATTCTCCTCATTATTCAGATTTCAAGCTAAAAGTTCATCTTCCCGGAAATTTTCCCTGAAATCTCTTTTTAAAGAACTCAAATCTTAATTTACATTAATCATCTTTTTATTAACTATCTCCCCTAAAATATAAGCTCCACTTTCACTTCTAGTCATTACAGAAACAGTGATTAGATTTACTCTCCTTTATAAAACCTGAACAAAATATGTGAAACACAGTTATTTAACATGGGCATGCAGAACAGTGGTCCCTAAGAGAGGGAAACCAAGTGGGCCCTCTGAACGTCCCAGCTTACCACAGTTCTCCAGAGGACAGCTGCAGTACAAGACGGGGGCTCCAAGCATGGCCTGATGGTCTCCTTAGGCTGAACAGATGAAATTAGTAGAGACTACCTGCAGGGGGGAGGGTAGGGGGCAAGGCAATTAGAGTGAGCAAGGTAGACAAAAGAGGAGAGAGACATACAGAGAGGGAGATATGTAGAGGGATCCCTCCAGTCTTTAGCTGGATAATGATTAAGCCTGTAAAAAAAAAAAAATGTTATTCATAGGGCATTGGATAGATTACTCAGAAGTGCATTGTGTCAGATGTGGGGAAAAATTAGCCCTAGTTTAAAGACTACTTTGTTCCTTAAAAGCAAGATTTGAAAGGATAAATTGTTCCCAAGTAACTTAACTGTGTCCTTAAAAAAAAAAAAAAAAACTCAAGAATATTTACAAGAATTAAAAATAACCCAGTATTCAGCAAGGTAAAATTCACAGTGTTTAGCAACTAATAAAACATTATAGGGCATGTAAAAATGCAGGAAAATACAACCCATAGTAAGGATTTTAAAACCAATCGAAAAAATAGACTCATAAATAAAACAGATAAGCAGAAATAGTAGACAAAATGATTATTATAACTATATTGCATACTTTGAGAAGACATAGAAGTAAGTCATTATGTTCAAGAGACATAGACTACACTACTATACTTACAGAAATGTAAAGAATTATAAGGAGATATTATGAATAATGGAATACTATGCCAATATATTAATAACATAATAAACAGACATATTTCAAGAAAGACATAAACTATTAAAATTGAAACAAGAATTGAAAATCTGAATAGACATATAACAAATAAAACAGATTAAATTAGTAATTTAAAATCTCCCTACAAAGAAAAGCACAGATGCAGATAGCTTCACTGTGAATTTCATCAAACATTTTTTAAAAAGTTAATGTGATTACATCATATACTCTTTCAGAAACCAAAAGGGCACACTTTGCTACCACTATGGGGGGAAAACCAGCATGAAGCGTCCTCAAAAATTAGAAATAGGAGTACCATGTGATCCAGCAATCCCGCTTCATGATACATATCTGAAGGAAAAGAAATCACTATCTTAAACAGATACTTGCATCACCATGTTCATGGCAACATTTATTCACAACAGCCAAGATATGAAAACAACCTATCTATCTATTATGGATGAGTGGATAAAGAAAATGTAGGGTATATATACAATGGAATATTATTTGGCCATAAAAATAAGGAAACGCTGCCATTTGTGACAACATGGATGAACCTTGAGGGTATTATGCTAAGTGTAATAAATAAAACAGATTAAGAAAAATACTAATTTATATATGGAATCTAAAAACCCTAACTCATAGAAAGAGGGTAGAAAAGTGACTTCCAGGTGACAGAGAGGGAAAAAATGGGGAGATACTGGTCAAAGTGTACAAACTACTAATTATAATGTTAAAAAGTTCTAAGGAACTAATAAACAGCATGTGAAGTGAAAGTCGCTCAGCTGTGTCCAACTCTTTGCAACCCCATAGACTATAGCCCACCAGGCTCCTCTGTCCGTGGGATTCTGAAGGTAAGAATACTAGAGTGGGTAGTCATTTCCTTCTCCAGGGTACTTCCCAACCCAGGGATTGAATCCAAGTCTCCAGCATTGCAGACAGATTCTTTAACATCTAAGCCATCAGGGAACATAGTGACTATATTTAACACTGTATTATATACTTGAAAGTTGCTAAGAGAAAAAAATCTTAAATCTTCTTACTACAAGAAAAGATAATTACGTGAGTTGATGAAAGTATTACCTAACCTTAATGTGGTAATCATTTTGCAATATACATGTGTATCAAATCATCACCTTAAACTTATAAAATATTATATGTCAAATATACCTTATTAAAGCTGGAGAAAGTTAAAAGTTTTAAAAAAGTTTCAAGAAAGAAAACACGCCAGTTAACTCATTATCATTTAATGACTATCCCTCTCTCTTTTTGAAATAATAACCTCTTTTTTAAGAACAAGCTGCTATATCCCAATTCTACTGGCATGGTGATTAAGAGCTAAATCTGGGACTTAAATGCTGAATCAACTAGTACTGCCTTGGGAAAATCTATAATTCTCTATAAACTTCTGTATCCTGATTTTAAAATGCAGATAACTGTACCAATATCATTTAACTGCTGAGGATGATATTTGATAATATGTATAATGCCTGTATAGTACTGCTGGGCAAATAATTTTATAGCTCATTATTGTGTGCGTGTGTGTGTGGTGCATGCGTGCTCAGTTATGCCTACTCTTTGCAACCCCATGAACTGAAGCCCATCAGGCTCCTCTGTCATGGGATTTTCCAAGAACACAGGAGTGGGTTGCCATTTCCTTCTCCAGGGGATCTTCTCAACCAACCTCCAGGGGATTGATCCTAGATCAAACACATGTATCCTGTAGTTCCTACACTGGCAGGTAGATTCTTTACCACTTGAGCCACCAGGAAAGCCCCTCTTTATTAGTAGTACTGTGAGTTTGCCAGTGACTCAGACGGTAAAGAATCCGCCTGTAATGCAGGAGACCCAGGTTCAATCACTGGAGGGGGAAGATTCCCTGGAGAAAGGCATGGCAACCCACTCCAGTATTCTTGCCTGGAGAATCACCATGGACAGAAGAGCCTGGTGGGCTGTAGTCCATAGGGTCTCAAATAGTTGGACATAACTGAGCAACTTTCACTTTCACTTTATTTATGTATTCTTCTGTTAATGAAGGTTAGATTCAGCGAACTTTGCTGCCATAAATATTTTTATACATTTTTTTCTGAAACATTTGTGCAAAAGCCTTTCTAAAGCATATTCCTACAACAGAATGTGGAATTACAAGGTAGTAAGAACGGCTTCCCTGGTGGCTCAGCTAGTAAAGAATCTGCCCACAATGCAGGAGACCCGGGTTTGATCCCTGGGTTGGGAAGATCCCCTAAAGAAGGGAACAGCTACCCACTCCAGTATTCTGGCCTGCAGAATTCCATAGATTGTGTAGTCCATGGGTTCACAAAGAGTCAGACACGACTGAGTGACTTACACTAAGAAGTTCAATTTTAGTAGGTAAAGCTAAATTGTTTTCCAAAATGATCATATCACTTTCTGGGGCCAACAGTAAAGGATGAAGTTATTGTTGTCCCACATCTTCGTTAATACTTAATAAATTCCATTCCATTTGTTTTGCCAGTCTTGTGGATCTGAAATTGTATCTTGCAATTTTTATTTGCATTTACTTGATTACAAACAAGGTTGAGCAGCCTTTCTATATTTACAGGTTATCTGTGTTCCATCTTTGGAGAAATTCCTGTTTGTGTCTTTTGCTCATTTTTTTTTAAATTAGGGTTTTCAACTTTTAGGTGTTTGTTATACCTTCTGGATACTATTCTGTCAGTATGTGTTGCAAATATTTTCATCAGGTTTAACTGAGATTATACATGTGGATAGACAGTAAGCAAAGAGCAATTAGTAAAGGAAGTTTTTTTTCCCCCTCTGGCAATGAAATATGTAAAGGTCATTCATTTCTGGGTTAAGTGCCTCCACCAAAAACACCAGGATGATATAGAGTCATATTCTTCAATTTCTACTTTAGTTCTCTCTCCAGCTCTTATATATATCATGTAAGATAGATAGATGATAGGTAGATAGATAGACAGACAGAAAGATTGATTTTAGATATAGATTGATTTTATATAGACAGGTATACAAATAAATACACATATGTAGGTATCTTCCACTTGCCTATTCCCACCAATCAGCTGGATCTCCATTTTATATTACAATGAAAATGGCCTAAACAAATTGCCTTGTATTCACAAGAAGGTAGTGGGGGAGTATTTTAGCATACTTCCAGTAGTTCCCAAATTTCACTGTACTTTCGAATCACCTGGGGTCCCTAAAAACTACTTATGCCTAGTTCTCATTCCTCTATATTCTGATTTAAATGGTAAGGCTGTGAACCATACAGTGGGAATTTAAAAAGCTCCATAGGTGATTTTAATTTGCAGTGAATTAGTCCTTAAAACTCAAAGTATTGTACATGGATCATTAGCATAGTTATTACCTGGCAACTTATTAGAAAGCAAATTCTTAAAATTCAAACTATGGAAGAAGACCTGAGATCTTTGAATATAAAGTGAGAAAAAATACTGCCTTGCCCACAGTCACCTTGTGCCCCTACTGTCGTCCTTCATTTCACCTTAAGGAACTTTCAGCTATGTCTCCTTAATTTTGAAGGACAACTTTGACAAGTAGAGTATTTTGGGTGGCAGTTTTTAACCTTTCAGCAGTTTGAACATATAATGGCACTCTCTTCTGGCCTGCAAGTTTCAGCTATGAAATCCACTGATAGTCTTATGGGGATTACCTTATATGTGAGGAATATCTTTTCTTTTGATGCTTTTAAAAATCTCTCTGATTTTAGACAGTTTTATTATACTGTGTTTTGGAGAAGATTGCTCTGGGTAGAAATTTGGTGGAATCTGTGAACTTCATGAATTTGGATATCCAAATCTCTCCCAAGATTTTTTTTTTTTTCCCCAGTGGGTTTTGTCATACATTGATATGAATCAGCCATGGATACATGTATTCCCAAGATTTTTGATGTTCTGATCCATTATTCCTTTAAATAAGCTCTCTATCCCACTTTCTCTCTTCTCTTCTTCTGGGACTCCAATAAAGTATAATGCATTCAATTCAGCTCAGTCGTGTCCAACTCTGTGACCCCATGGTCACATGGGGTCACTGCACCATGCCAGGCTTCCTTGTCCATCACCATCTCGCAGAGTTTACCCAAATTCACCTACACTGAGTTGGTGATGCCATCCAACCATCTCATCTTCTGTCATTCCCTTCTCCTCCCACCGTCAATCTTTCCCAGCATCAGAGTCTTTTCAAATGAGTCAGCTCTTCACATCAGGTGGCCAAAGTATTGGAGTTTCAGGTTCAACATCAGTCCTTCCAATGAACACTCAGGACTGACCTCCTTTAGGATGGACTGGTTCGATCTCCTTGCAATCCAAGGGACTCTCAAGAGTCTTCTCCAACACCACAGTTCAAAAGCATCAATTCTTTGGTGCTCAGATTTCTTTACAGTCCAACCTCACATCCAAACATGACTACTGGAAAAACCACAGCCTTAACTAGACAGACCTTTGTTGGCAAAGTAATGTCTCTGCTTTTTAATATGCTGTCTAGGTTGGTCATAACTTTCCTTCCCAGGAATAAGCGTCTTTTAATTTCATGGCTTCAGTCACCATCTGCAGTGATTTTGGAGCCCAAAAAAATAAAGTCAGCCACTGTTTCCACTGTTTCCCTATCTATTTGCCATGAATTGATGGAAACAGATGCCATGATCTTAGTTTACTGAATGCTGACCTTGCATAATGCATAGACTATTTCTTTTAATGGAATTCCATGATTCATGTAGGTTTTATTTATACTTTTTCATTCTTTTTCCTTTGTTCTCCTCTGACTGGATGATTTCAAATGACCTATCTTCTATTCTACAAATTTTTTTCTTCTGAAAGATACAGCCTGTTGTTGCTCACGCTTGAATTTTTCATTTCACTTACTGTCCTCTTGAGCTCCAAAATTCCTGTTCAATCCTTTTTATGATCTCTGCATCTCTGTTAAACTTGTTATTATGTATTATTTTCCTGATTTTATTAAATTGTCTTCCTGCATTGTCTTAATAGACACTGCGCTTCCTTAAAACATCCATGTTAAATTCTGAATTAGGAAAATCACAGATCTCTATATCTTTGGGGTCAGTTTCCCTGATTTTTCATGTTCCTCAAAGTCTTTCATTGCTGTTTTCACGTGTGAGGAAGCAATCAATTCCTTTGGTCTTTACTGGCTGGCTTCAGAAGAGACACACCTTCTGTCCACTCTGTTAGGAATTCTCAGGCTTCCTCAAACTTTTCCTATGGATACACCTGCGCTATACCTTTTGTTCCCTCTGGTTGGGGAATTCTTAAGATTGTATGCCACCCCTCAATAATGCAAAGTCAGGCCAGGTGCTAACAGCCTCTCTTTTGCTTTTCCTAGGACAGTGCTGGATGCTAAAGTGTGATTTTTCCCAGTCCTGTAGAATCAGTCTGACTTTCTGCTCATGGTCACTGCTACTGCTAAGTCATGTCAGTCATGTCCAACTCTGTGTGACCCCATAGACAGCAGCCCACCAGGCTCCCCTGTCCCTGGGATTCTCCAGGCAAGAATACCAGAGTGGGTTGCCATTTCCTTCTCCAGTGCATGAAAATGAAAAGTGAAAGTGAAGTCGCTCAGCCGTGTCCAACTCTTCGAGACCCCATGGACGGTAGCCTACCAGGCTCCTCCATCCATGGGATTTCCCAGGCAACAGTACTGGAGTGGGGTGCCACTGCCTTCTCCACTAGCCATCTATAAAGGCTCGCTTTCATGTAGCCAGCCATGGTTGGGGAGGGAGTGTGTGGGTGACGTGGGCCTGTGGGCAAGCAGGGAGGAAGCATGGAGTCACCAGTTTCTCATGGATGGGCTTCCTGATGGAATCCATGACACAGTAGGATCAGCAAGCCCTTGATGCCCTTCAAGAGCACAGCCTGCTGTTCCCCTATTTAGGGCACACTATAGACTATTCTATATGGAGTGAGAAAGATGTCAGTCTCTTTGGCAGCATCCTGAACAGCTGAGGAAACAGGTACTCACTCATATTTCTAACTTTCCCCCATGGGAGAAGTCATGGACTCAGAGATCTCTTTCAACACGGAGCTATGCCATCTGAGGGGGCAAATAACATGGGTCAATTGAAATGGTTTTTCTTACCCTCTACAGTTCAGTTCAGTTCAGTAACTCAGTTGTGTCCGACTCTTTGCAACCCCATGGACCGCAGCACACCAGGCTTCCCTGTCTATCACCATCTCCCAGAGTTGACTCAAACTCATGTTCATTGAATCCGTGATGCCATCCAAAAATCTCATCCACTGTCGTCACCTTCTCCTCCTGCCTTCAATCTTTCCCAGCATCAGGGTCTTTTCAAATGAGTCAGCTCTTCGCATCAGGTGGCCAAAGTATTGGAGTTTCACCTTCAGCATCAGTCCTTCCAAAGAATATTCAGGACTAATTTCCTTTACAGTTGACTGGTTTGATCTCCTTGCAGTCCAAGGGACTCTCAAGAGTCTTCTCCAACACCACATTCAAAAGCATCAATTCTTCGGTGCTCAGCTTTCTTTATAGTTCAACTCCATACATGACTACTAGAAAAACCACAGCTTTGACTAGACGGACCTTTGTTGGCAAAGTAATGTCTCTGCTTTTTAATATGCCATCTAGGTTGGCCATAACTTTTCTTCCAAGGAGCAAGGGTCTTTTAATCACATGGCTTCAGTCACCACCTGCAGTGATTTTGGAGCCCCCCAAAATAAAGTCTGTCACTCTTTCCACTGTTTCCCCATCTATTTGCCATGAAGTGATGGGACCAGATGCCATGATCTTAGTTTTCTGAATGTTGAGTTTTAAGCCAACTTTTTCACTGTTATCTTTCACTTTCATCAAGAGGCTCTTTAGTTGTTCTTCACTTTCTGCCATAAGGGTGGTGTCATCTGCATATCTGAGGTTATTGATATTTCTCCCGGCAATCTTGATTCCAGCTTGTGCTTCTTCCAGCCCAGCGTTTCTCATGATGTACTCTGCATACAAGTTAAATAAGCAGGGTGACAATATATAGCCTTAGCATACATCTTTCCCAATTTGGAACCAGTCTGTTGCTCCATGTACAGTTCTAACTGTTGCTTCCTGACCTGCATATAGACTTCTCAAGAGGCAGGTCAGGTGGTCTGGTATTCCCATCTCTTTAAGAATTTCCACAGTTTGTTGTGATCCACACAGTCAAAGGCTTTGACATAGTCAATAAAGCAGAAGTACATGTTTTTCTGTATGGACTTCCCTGGTGGCTCAGATGGTAAAGTGTCTGCCTACAATGCAGGAGACCCGGGTTCAAACCCTGGGTCGAGAAGATTTCCTGGAGAAGGAAATGGCAACCTACTCCAGTATTCTTGCCTGGAAAATCCCATGGAGGGAGGAGCCTGGTAGGCTACAGTCCATGGGGTTGCAAAGAGTCGGACACAACTGAGCGACTTCACCTTCACTTTCTTTCACAAGTTTTTCTGGAACTCACTTGCTTTTTCGATGATCCAATGGATGTTAGCAATTTGATCTCTGGTTCCTCTGCCTTTTCTAAATCCAACTTGAACATCTGGAAGTTCATGGTTCACATACTTTTGAAGCCTGGCTTGGAGAATTTTGAGCATTACTTTACTAGCGTGTGAGATGAGTGCAACTGTGTGGTAGTTTGAGCATTCTTTTGCATTGCCCTCTTACCCTCTTAAATGCATCCAATGCCAGATTTTTTTTTTTTTTTTTGCTCCAACAGTGTGCTGCCATCTCTCCACTGGACTCCTGGACTTCTACAAAGGCTTTCCTGTCCATGTGCAATCATCTAAATTGGTAGTTTTTGAGGGAAATACAGCAGAAAACTCTTATTCCATTATGTTGATGACATCACTCCTGGCTAGCCATTTTCTTTCTTTCTTTTTTTTTTTTTTTATTAGTTAGAGGCTAATTACTTCACAACATTTCAGTGGGTTTTGTCATACATTGATATGAATCAGCCATGGATTTACACGTATTCCCCATCCCGATCCCCCCTCCCACCTCCCTCTCCACCCGATTCCCCTGGGTCTTCCCAGTGCACCAGGCCGGAGCACTTGTCTCATGCATCCCATCTGGGCTGGTGATCTGTTTCACCATAGATAGTATACATGCTGTTCTTTTGAAATATCCCACCCTCACCTTCTCCCACAGAGTTCAAAAGTCTGTTCTGTATTTCTGTGTCTCTTTTTCTGTTTTGCATATAGGGTTATCATTACCATCTTTCTAAATTCCATATATATGTGTTAGTATGCTGTAATGTTCTTTATCTTTCTGGCTTACTTCACTCTGTATAATGGGCTCCAGTTTCATCCATCTCATTAAGACTGATTCAAATGAATTCTTTTTAACGGCTGAGTAATATTCCATGGTGTATATGTACCACAGCTTCCTTATCCATTCATCTGCTGATGGGCATCTAGGTTGCTTCCATGTCCTGGCTATTATAAACAGTGCCGCAATGAACATTGGGGTGCACGTGTCTCTTTCAGATCTGGTTTCCTCAGTGTGCATGCCCAGAAGTGGGATTGCTGGGTCATATGGCAGTTCTATTTCCAGTTTTTTAAGAAATCTCCACACTGTTTTCCATAGCGGCTGTACTAGTTTGCATTCCCATCAACAGTGTAAGAGGGTTCCCTTTTCTCCACACCCTCTCCAGCATTTATTGCTTGTAGACTTTTGGATAGCAGCCATCCTGACTGGCGTGTAATGGTACCTCATTGTGGTTTTGATTTGCATTTCTCTGATAATGAGTGATGTTGAGCATCTTTTCATGTGTTTGTTAGCCATCTGTATGTCTTCTTTGGAGAAATGTCTGTTTAGTTCTTTGGCCCATTTTTTGATTGGGTCATTTATTTTTCTGGAATTGAGCTGCAGGAGTCGCTTGTATATTTTTGAGACTAATCCTTTGTCTGTTTCTTCATTTGCTATTATTTTCTCCCAATCTGAGGGCTGTCTTTTCACCTTACTTATAGTTTCCTTTGTAGTGCAAAAGCTTTTAAGTTTCATTAGGTCCCATTTGTTTAGTTTTGCTTTTATTTCCAATATTCTGGGAGGTGGGTCATAGAGGATCTTGCTGTGATTTATGTCGGAGAGTGTTTTGCCCAAAGAGGACACAAACAGATGGAGAAACATACCGTGTTCATGGATTGGAAGAATCAATATTGTCAAAATGGCTATTCTACCCAAAGCAATCTATAGATTCAATGCAATCCCTATCAAGCTACCAACGGTATTTTTCACAGAACTAGACCAAAGAATTTCACAATTTGTATGGAAATACAAAAAACCTCGAATAGCCAAAGTAATCTTGAGAAAGAAGAATGGAACTGGAGGAATCAACCTGCCTGACTTCAGACTCTACTACAAAGCCACAGTCATCAAGACAGTATGGTACTGGCACAAAGACAGAAATAGAGATCAATGGAACAGAATAGAAAGCCCAGAGATAAATCCACGAACCTATGGACACCTTATCTTTGACAAAGGAGGCAAGGATATACAATGGAAAAAAGAGAACCTCTTTAACAAGTGGTGCTGGGAAAACTGGTCAACCACTTGTAAAAGAATGAAACTAGAACACTTTCTAACTCCATACACAAAAATAAACTCAAAATGGATTAAAGATCTAAATGTAAGACCAGAAACTATAAAACTCCTAGAGGAGAACATAGGCCATTTTCTAAGTTAAAATAAAATAAAGTTGAAATCCTATTTCATGTCTTATATCAGTAAGCATTCCTGATAAAATAAAGATCCAAACTTTAGAAATAATAATAACTAAGCCATATATGAATGGAAGAGAGTAAAACATGAGGAGTGAATTCTTTATAATTTTTAGGTAAAGCACACAGCACAAAAACCATCAACACTCATACATTTGAATGCATAAATATAGAAAATATTATACAGAGGAAAAAAATTAAATATTTCACACTTGCCTGACAAAAATAATCAGTGTTCATCACACTAAGGTAACCATCAAGTTCCAACAGGTTATACTTTGACCTCCTTGTAAGAACTTCCAAACTAGATAACATCTGAAAAGACTTTTTTTAAATTTTTTTAATTGAAGAATAATTGCTTTACAGAATTTTGTGGTTTTCTGTCATATATCAATAAGAATCAGCCATAGGTACACCCATGTCCCCTCCCTCCCAGATCTCCCTCACATCTCCCTCCCCATGCCCACCCTTCAGCCTGTCACAGAGCCCCTGCTTGATTTTCCTGAGGCACACAGCAAATTCCCACTGGTTATCTATTTTACATACAGCATTATAAATTTCTATGTTACTCCCTCCATACATCTCCCCTTCTCCCTCTCCTCCTCCCCCCATGTCCATAGTCTATTCTCTATGTCTGTTTCTCCATTGCTGCCTTGAAAATAAATTCACCAGTGCCATCTTTTTAGATTCCATATATATGTGTCAGTATATGATATTTATATTTCTGTTTCTGACTTACTTCAGGCTGTATAATAGGCTCTAGGTTCATCCATCTCATTAGAATGGATTCAAATGCATTCATTTTTATGGCTGAGTAGTATTTTACTGTATATATATACCACAGTTTCTTTATCCTTTCATCTGTCAATGGACATCTAGGTTACTTCCATGTTCTAGCTATTGTAAATAGTGTTACAATGAACACTGGGCTTATATGTATCTTTTTCAATTTTGGTTTCCTCAGGGTATATGCATAGGAGTGGGATTCCTAGGTCATATGGTGGTTTTACTCCTAGCTTTTTAAGGAATCTCCATACCATCTTCCATAATGGTTGTATCAGTTTACATTCCCACTAGGAATGCAAGAGTGTTCCCTTTTCTCCACACCCTCTCTAGCATTTATTTGTAGACTTTGATGATGGCCATTCTGACTGGTGTGAGGTGGTATCTCATTGTAGTTTTGCATTTCTCTAATAATGAGTGATGTTGAGCATCTTTTCATGTGCTTGTTAGTCATCTGTATGTCTTCTTTGGAGAAATGTCTCTTCAGGCCCCTTTCCCACTTTTTGATTGGGTTGTTTGGTTTTCTGGTATGAGTTGTATGAGCTGCTTGCATATTTTAGACATCAATTCTTTGCCAGTTGTCTCCTTAGCTATTATTTTCTCCCATTTTGAGGGTCGTCTTTTCACCTTGTTTATAGTTTCCTTTGCTGTGCAAAAGCTTTTAAGTTTAATTAGGTCCCACTTGCTTTTTATTTTTTTTTTAATTTCCATTACTCTAGGAGGTGGGTCATAGAAGATCTTGCTTTGATTTATGTCATCGAGTGTTCTACCTAAGTTTTCCTCTAAGAGTTTAATAGTTTCTGACCTTACATTTAGGTTGTTAATCCATTTTAAGTTTATCTTTGTGTATGGCAATAGGTAGTGTTCTAACTTCATTCTGTTGCACAAAGCTGTCCAGTTTTCCCAGCACCACTTACTGAAGAGGCTATCTTTGACCTATTGTATATTCTTGCTTCCTTTGTCAAAAATAAGGTACCCATAGGTATGTGGGTTTATCTCTGGGTTCTCTATCTTGTTCCATTGGTCTATATTTCTGTTTTTGTGCCAGTATCATGCTGTCTTTTCTTTTTTTTTTTTTTTTTCAGTGTTACAGCTCTGTTTTATTTAGATAATAGCAGGAAAATCCATCTTTGAGGCATGAGGGCACGTCAACCCAAAGATGCAAAGAGAACAGCACCCCATCGTGCAGGGGGCAGGGGAGAGAGAGAGAGGGAGAGGGGGGGGAGAGAGAGAGAGAGAAAGAGCGTATGCACACATGGGAAAGAGAGAGAGAAAGAGAGCGAGAGCCCTTTGGCTCCTCTTTTTATATGTTTTTTTCTTCGCCCTGGGCCAGTCCTATGCAAATTGGGCTTAGGCAGGAGCGCTGTATGACTTGTAGCTTGATGACTGTAGCTTTGTAGTATAGCCTGAAGTCAGGAAGGTTGACTCCTCCAGCTTCATTCTTCTTTCTCAAGACTGCTTTGGCTATTCGAGGTCTTTTGTGTTTCCATATAAATTGTGAAAGTTTTCATTCTAGTTCTGTGAAAAATGCCATTGGTAATTTGATAGGGATCACATTGAATCTGCAGATTGCATTTGGTAGTATAATCATTTTCACAATATTCATTCTTCCTACCCAGGAATATGGAATATCTCTCCATCTGTTTATGTCATCTTTGATTTCTTTCATCAGTGTCTTATAATTTTCCATATACAGGTCTTTTGTCTCCTTGGGTAGGTTTATTCCTAGATATTTTATTATTTTTGTTGCAATGGTGAATGGTACTGATTCCTTAATTTCTCTTTCTGATTTTTCATTGTTAGTACATAGAAATGCAAGTGATTTCTGTGTATTTACTTGTATCCTGCAACTTTGCCGAATTCACTGATTAGCTCTAGTAATTTTCTGATAGTTTCTTTTGGGTTTTCTATGTATAGTATCATGTCATCTGCAAACAGTGAGAATTTTACTTCTTCTTTTCCGACCTGGGCTCCTTTTATTTGCTTTTTTTCTCTAGTTGCTGTAGCTAGGACTTCCAAAACTATGTTGAAGAATAGTGGTGAGAGTGGACATCCTTGTCTATTCCTGATTTTAGAGGAAATGCTTTCAGTTTTTCACCACTGAGAATAATGTTTGCTGTGAGCTTGAAAATAATTTTAAAAGCAGAGAATCCTTCCTTTCATTTATAGCCTCCAGCTTGAACCTATGGATTTAATACTTGTGATCAGCTGGAATTTACCATTACTGAGTCATTCTAGATGTTTTCTCCACAACCTTCCACAGGCACTTACCATTCCAAAAGTTTTCCTGCACTTACCCCAATAGGTAACTCATTCTTTCATTTGTAATTCGGATATCCCTAAGTGCTCCAACTTCCTGCATCCTTTCTGTTAATATCCAAATAAAATGACTCACCCCTGCCCCAGTACACTCAAAAGTTTCTCTTGGGAACGAAGAAAGCTACTTCTACTTTTAATCACATTTTACTCTGGATTACACCTTCTTCTATAATTAAATGTAAATGAACTAAATACCCTACTCAAAAGACAGAGACTGGAAAAATGGATAAAAACATATGACTCAACTATATGCTTTCTACAAGAGACTCACCTGAGATCCAAAGACACAAACAGGTTGAAAGTGAAAGAATGAAAAAAGATATTTCATGCAAATAGCAACAAAAGAGAACGGGGATGGCTATAGTAATGTCAGACAAAATTTAAAAAAAAAAATCCGAACAACCCAATCATGGTTAAGATTCTGTGCTCCCAATGCAGGGGACCTGAATTCAATCCTTGGTCAGGGAACTAAATATCACATGCCACAACAAAAAGATCCCACATGCCACAACTGAGACCTGGCACAGTCAAATAAATAAATAAATGTTTTTTAAAGTGGACAGAGGACCTAAATATACATTTCTCCAAAGAAGACATACAGATGGCCAACAGGCACATGAAAAAGTGCTCAGCATTGCTACTTATTAGAGAAATGCAAATCAAAACTACAGTGAAATATCACCCATACCAGTCAGAATGGCCATCATCAAAACTTTACAAATAATAAATGCTGGAGAGGGTGTAGAGAAAAGGAAACCCTCTTACATGGTTGTTATTGTTGTTGTTGCTGCTGCTGCTGTTCAGTTGTCACTCAGTCATGTCCAGCTCTTTGCAACCCCATGGACTGCAGCATGCCAGGCCTCCCTGTCCTTCACCATCTTCTGGAGCCTACTCAAACTCATGTCCATTGAGCTGATGATGCCCTCCAACCATCTCATCCTCTGACATTCCCTTCTCTTCCTGCCTTCAATCTTTCCCAAAATCAGGGTCTTTTCTAATGAGTTGGCTCTTCGCATCAGGGGACCAAAGTATCGGAGCTTACACTGTTAGTGAGGATGGCTGCACCAGAGTGGTGCAGCCACTATGGAAAACAGTATGAACATTTCTCAAAAAACTAAAAATAGAGCTATCATTTGGTGCAGCAATCCTACCCCTGAGTCTATACCTGGAAAAGATGAAAACTCTAATTTGAATAGATATGTGCATCCCAACGTTCACAGAAGCAAAATTTACAATAGCTCAGACATGAAAGCAACCTAAATGCCCATCAACAGATGGATGGATAAAGAAGGTGTGGTATATATACATAATAGGATACTCAGTCATAAAAAAGAACAAAATAATGCTATTTGCAGCAACATGGATAGACCTAGATATTATCATACTAAGTCAAACAAATACCATATGATATCATTTTTATGTGAATCATAAAAATTTTACAAATGGACTTATTTACAAAACAGAAACAGACTCACAGACATAGAAAACAAATTTATGGTTATCAAAGGGGGAAGGTAGTAAGGTATAAATTAGGAATGTGGGATTAACAGATACTACTGTATAAAATAGATAAACCACAAGGACCAATTGAATAGCACAGAGAATTATATTCAATACTTTGTAATAACTTAAAATGGAAAAGAATCTGAAAAATACAGCTGAATCACCTTGCTGTAAACCTAAAATGAACATGACATTGTCAATGAAATACACTGCAATTTTTTTAAATCCAAATGTTTTTGCAGAAATAGCAATGGCAACCCACTCCAGTATTCTTGCCTGGAAAAATCCCATGGATGGAGGAGCCGAGTAGGCTACAGTCCATGAGGTTGCAAAGAGTCAGACACGACTGACAGACTTCACTCATAGAGAGTAAAAAGGCAACCTATAGAATAGTAGAAGATATTTGTAAATCATGTATCCAATATGGGATCAATATTCAGAATACATACAGGACTCCTAAAATTTAACAAGTAAACCAAACAAGCCAATTCAGAAAAGTGCAAAAGACCTGAGTAGACATTTCTCCAAAGAAAATATACAAATGGTTAATAAGCTCATGAAAAGATGCTAACTTCACTAATCATTTGGAAAATGCAAATCAAAATATAATGAAATCTCACTTCACACACATTTTTATTGATGGCCTATCAATATGTATGATCTGCAATATGTATGAACCTTGAGACCATCATCCTAAGTGAAATAAGTGAAACACAGAAAGACAAATTATATATTAATTCTCTTATATGAAATACTCAGTCAAAATCATAATGATAGAAAGTACAGTGGTGGTTATCAAGAGTTGGGGAAAGCAGAGAATGGAGAGTTACTGTTTAATAGATATAGATTTCAGTTTTACAAGATGAAAAGAATTATGGGGATGGATGGTGGTATTGACTACACAACAATGTAAATGTATTTATTACCATTGAAGTGTACACTTAAAAATAGTTAAGATGGTAATTGTTATATTATGTATATTTTAACACCATTTAAAAAGAAAATAAAATAGCTGAAAAAACTAATCATATATTATACAAAAATATAAAAATGGATGTTACCCTTGTAATTAGAGCTTAATATACATGAACATTTTTATATTCTTTTCTTTACCAAGATACTGTTTGCTACAATACAAATACTAGAATTAGAAACCAGAAGACAATAAACACAATTAAGTTATATATAAGGGAATTTCACTAGTTTTTTTAGTTCAAAATATTTATTATGTAAAATATCATAAATGTTAAATCTGTGAATCAGTTCCTGGTTAATGTAGTGCAAAATCTTGCTGGGCAGAAAGACATACATGATTAACTAACTACGAATGTTACAATAAACAAATAATAATTGAAGCTCAGATGAGGGGACACTACCTCTAACATAAAATAAATAATATGTGAGCTGGTCCTTAAAGAGATCTGTGGGAAAATATCAAAAAGACTAAAAGGTGAAAATAGAATCCAAGACCCAGACACCAGAAAGAAAAATAAAATTGGTGCACTCCCTTTCAAAAAAAATGGAAGAAATAATGGCCCAAAATCTCTCATCTATGGTGAAAGATATGAATGTACAGTTTCAGTAACTTAGCAATAAAAGTCTAAGCACAGTATGATCAAAAACATGAAAACCAAATATAAAGAGAAGAGTATTGAAAGTACTCAGGAAAAAAATGACAAAGTACTTACAGAGGAACAAGGACTTACATGGACACGCTTCTCATCAGAAATTATGGTCATCAGAAGACAGTAGCACAACACAAGAAAATTCTAAAAGGAAAAAATGCCAACCCAAAATTGTATACCCAGTGAAAATATTCTTTAAGAATAAAGACAAAATGAAGACATCTTCAGACAAAAGAAAAACAAGAAATTTTATTGTCAGTATGCCTGAACAACAAGCAATGATAAAGGAAATTCTTCAGGCTGAAGAGAAAGGACACCAGAGAGGAAATCAGATATTTGTAAAAGCATTAAGAATATTAGAAATAGAAAATATCAGACTAAATATAAAGATTGCTCTTTCCTCTTAATTTCTATAAAAGATAAGTAACAATTACAATAATAATGATAAAAGGTAGGTAAATGGATTATGATGCAAAATTCTTATCATTCAGGTGAATTAGTAAAATATTAATCCTAAAGAGACTGTAAAGTATATGTGTTGCAATTTTAGAGAAAATAATTTTTAAAAAATAATTTTGAAATAATGAAAAGAGATACAGCCAGAAGTTCAATACATGCTAGAAAAAAAATTTAAGAGATAAGAATATGCCTTTTTTCTGGGGAGATTATTTAAACCAGTGGAATGTTAGCAGAAAAAAAATTACAAATTTAATGCTTAGAGAAGTAACAAAACAAGTATAATTTTCTTCCCCTCCAAAATAAATTCTGATTTTTTTCTTACTGGGATGACACTGATACATCCCAGATTCAATCAAATGTACGAACATACATTTATTGGTATAACTAAATAGTCTCTAAAGATGCTTGAGCTCAGAAGTAGTGTTTACTGTGAATATTGCCACCTGTGGATGAATAGATTGACAACATATAAGGCAGCACTCTGTCTGCAACTTTCTTGTAAGTATAGACTCACTTCCCTTCTTCAAAGAAAAAGGGAAAATAATCAAGAATAGGTTGCAGGGAGGTAAATCATCTTTGGTCACTTTAACAAGTTTATTTTCTGCTTTCAAATATATTCAAACAACAATAGAGGTGGTAAACTTCTAGTTCCCAAAAATAACTTGATTATCTAACTAACTTTTTATCTTTTTTTTGAGCTCAAAGTACCTCTCATTGATCCTTTTGCATTTTCCTAAAGCCATGCCTATCAAGAGACCCCTGAATCTTATAATTTAAATCGACAATATTTTATCTGTGACCTAGGCTTTAGTGCCACTTAGTGTTCAAATTATAGAATTGCAGCAAATCAAAGCCACCGGATTTGTCACAGTAGCCTCAAAATAATTCCTTTCAATATAAAGGTCTCTAATCCCTGCCCACTTTACTCTGCCTGACACATATGAGCAAAATGCAAAACAGCATATATTAGATACCTTTAGGACTTTTATCAGGGGAAAGTGGAAAATAAAGTGCCACAGATCTTTTTTTCTTCCTCTGCTTGAATCATCTAGTACTGTGCCATGACTCCAAATAAATCAGAACTGACTTACTGAAAGGAGAGGGAAGACAGGTCACTTTCTCAGAGAAGAAAAACATCCAGCTATTCAGGAACAAGACCTAACAAATAAATCACACATTAACAGAAAATAAAAACACTGATGCAATTTTATAAACAAATGCTGAAATTTAAACATCAATTATTGAGAATTAGGTTCTATAATCTTAATCACATTGAATAATTATGATAAAATAACCAAGTAGGCATTTTCTATTCATCACAACAAATTTCACACCAAATTTGCAAAATTTTCACCTCATGGGGAAAAGGAGGATTGGAAAAATGAACAATAGAACAGTGTGTTACGAAACAATAAATATTAAAAAAAAGAGAGGTATTTTTTAAAAGTAGAAAATACACTGGGAAAAAATAGGTAATAGAAAGGCAAATATGAATGTGGATAGATTAAAGAAAAGAAAAAAAGAAAAATTTGGCCAACAAATGAGATAAAGAAAAATTCACACTGAAATTATGAATAAAATAACATCATTCAAGTTTACTTGGGAATAACATTACTGATAACTATCAGTTTTAAGACCAAAATAATGATCCAGATGTATTGTTAATCAGAACTTAAAAAACAGAGAGACCAAAATTTCCATTTTGCAAATCTGTGGCTATGCTTTTTAAAATCTTGAAAATAGGTAATTTAAAGGAAATTTCATAGTAGCTCTTTTTTTTTAATTAATTGATTTTTTATTGAAGAATAATTGTTTTACAGAATTTTGTTGTTTTCTGTCAAACCTCAACATAAATCAAAAATTTTAAATTATGGAAATTTTAGAAAATTTTAAAATACCAACTTGTAGTCCCACTAACTGGAGATAATCACTACCAATATTTTGTTCTAAATTTTCCAGCCTTTTATTAATGTAAAATTTACATGTTCTAAATGGAATCCTCATGATTTAATGACCTGGTTTTCCTCTTAATACTATATATATATATATATATATAATTAAATAATTTTTATCATTTTAAACAACTACTGGTATTCCATTTTATAAATGCACACTAATTTTTTTAACCACTGTATTGACGGGCATTTTGGCTGACTCCAGTGTGTAGCTATCATAAACAAATATTGTGTTCATGTCCTTGAAACCAGACCTCATATACACAATTATTTTCTCAAAGAACTAAAAATTGAATTGTAATGTTAAAACTTTACAGAATTTTAAAAAAATTTTTAGATAATTTTCCCAATGAAAGGATTTGTAAATAGTGTGGTTTTTCTATATCTTGCCAATAATGAGCATAATAATTTTTTCATCTCTGTTACAGTTTCATATACAAAAGTACCTTCTTATTTTCATTTGCACTTACTTGACTTCTTTAAAAAGTAAATGTTTTACATGTTTACTGGCTACTGGATGTCTGTCTTTGTGGACTGCCTGTTCATGTCTCTGGATGTCTACAGGAGTAGAGGTCAGGTAATATAATAGCTAACACTGTAAGCTCAGGCTACAACTGCCTGAGTTTTGAAGCCTTAATCGATCACTAACAGTAAGACATCTCCAGACTTCACTTTCCTCATCTATAACATAAAGATAACAACAGTACCTAGCTCTCCAGATGAAACGATGACCTAACATGTACGACATGCTTTTTTATTTTAACTCTTTGTTCACCGTATGTATTGCACTCATTGTCCCCAGTTGTCAGTTGCCTTTTGATCTTGTTTATAGTGGATTCTGGTAGACAGAAACTTTAAAATTTTGTCGTAAAATCTATCACCCTTTTCTCAGGATATTTGCCTTTGGTATCATGCTTAGAAAGGCAACAGATTTGGAGAAGGAGTAAAGACAGTACAACTTTTTCAGGAAAGCAAAATATATCTGGCATGGGTATAGTGAATTAGATCAAATTCCAGCATTCTTCTTCTTATGCACCTCTACCAAGCATGCACAATTTTTAAGTAACTTCAGTCTTAAAAAGAAATGCACAAAAATCACAAGGCCACTCACCATACAAAAACTGCCAATTGGTCATGACTTGCTGAGTTCCCTGGTTTGACTGAATCTTGACCTTTGGCTTCAATAAAAGATACATAAATATATGTAAATTATAGACATACCATAGTAACTTAAGTTCCTCTTTTTAACCAGTGTCCCAGATAACTGCAAAATTTTTATAGCAAAATTAATTATTCTACAATCAAAGAACTTCCCAGAATCACTTATATGTGAGGGAATCTGGCTTGTGAGTGAAACTTTCATTCCATCCTTAGCAAATATAACACAAAGACTTTCAAAGTTTAAGCAAAATAAATCACTAGTAAGGCAGCAAGGTGCTGACTCATTTGAACTGGGAGAACATTTTCCATCCAGCAGAGGACAGTACACACAAGCTGAAATATCACAAACTATGAGCTGGTTCTTACACATATCTAATAAATAGCATTATTTGTCATGATCTCATTACAGAGATAGGATGCAGTCAATTAATATTTCTGAATTAAAACTGTAAGCAGCAAAACATAATTGAAATTTATAACAGTGTCTCAAATTTAGTTTAATACTAATTCAGTTTTAATATCTAAAGAACTTATCTAACAAGCAAATGTACGGGTGAGTATTATATCTTCATGTACGGGTGAGTATTATATCTTCATTGATAATTCATTCAGAAATTCAAGCCAAAAAGTTTCCACTGACTATATCAAGAGCATGTTTTTAATCATTACAAGAAACTGAACTCAAGTGAGCCACTTCAGGAACATTAATGGTAGCAATATAATATGCTAAATTTAAAAAACAAGAACTATGTTTAAAATCTCAGTATTCTTACTACACAGATATTCCAGGAAATTTTAGCTTCTTTCACAATTATAAAATTGTGTTCAAAATTAGAATCATTCAATCAGAAAAGGCTACTGATCTTCCCAAAGTCACAAACAAGTAAGCAATTGTATGTATATCAGTGATAAATTTTTCTTAGTCTGCTACTCTATCCACCACAGTATGTAATTTCTGCCATAAACATCTTAAAATATGTAAGAAGTCATAAGAATTGCTAATACTACTTTTCAGCACTGTCATATTTTGTCCGCCGAGCCAAGCATACCAGATGTCTTTAAATAAAAGATTTAGACAGCATAAAAATAAAGTGTTATTGTATACGGAATTTTTTTAAATACACCAATACATTAGGAATCCCATAAGGTTTAAATATATGCTATTATAGAAGAAGGGAAACATTTATAGATACTAATAGAATATACCTAAAGACAAGAAGAAATAGTGATCATAAATGTGAACGATTAAGAAGAAAACAGTGAAAAATTAATGTAACACTCTGCCTGATAAAGAATATCTTGACTATTTTAACAAAATGAGCTAAATCATACATTCCCATTCTTGGAGAAGATATGGATTTTTCATTTCCTAAAATTAATATGCCCCATCAGTGTACAGCTCTTCTAGAATCTATGAAAGACCACTGTTTATAAGTAAACTGAAGTGACTGAGGGGATAAACGAATTGTGAGGGGATTATTAGGATTAATACTGGGCGTTACTGTATTTAAACACATAGTCACACACCCAGCCAGTAAAACTGAAGCTGTCTGTGAGAACAGGTTTGAAACAATAGCTTCAGCCTGAGCTGCACTTGTGCATCTGTCACATTTACACAAATCACTCTAGATGTTCAAGCGAACGTTTCTCTCCCCCATTTCTAGCCACAGACGATCGTACAGGGGAAAGTAGGAGGAAAAGACAGAAGTCAGACTGTCAAGTCTTACATCCACATATGTAAAAGGATATTAAAGGATATATTTGAATATATATAACAAAAATCATTATTTCAAAATGCTCAATCAAATAGCTTAAAGTATATTCTCCATTGCCTACAGACAGTGTAAAACTTCCTTGGCATGACATACCATATTAAAGCCCTCTATAGTCTGAGCGAACCTGTATTTTTAGCCTAATACTGCACCACTCACATACACGACCCCCTTATTCTTTCCACATTGATGCTTGCCATTTTCCTAAATCCACAAGATGCTATGCTTTTGTGCTCTTAAGCAAGTCATTTCTTTTGCCTTCATTATCTTTTTTCCAGATCACCTATAGAACTTCAACTCATCCTTCAATACTCAGTTTACTTACCATAAGATGTTATCATTATTTGCTTATTTGGATGTCAGGCTTTGACAGACTAGTTTTTGAGCTCCTAACAGGCAAAAAGAAACTTACCTGTCTTTATATTCCTAGCATCAATCACACTGCCAGGCATACAGTTGATTTCTAAATGTGTGCTGAATGGTGAATGAATGAATGCACCAATATTCAATTGGTACTCACACTTTTTTTAGGAGTGGCAGAATCTGTTTCCCTCTACTCTTCTCAAACATTCAAAAACACTATAAATAAACCACAGTGAAACTCTCTTCTTCTCCCCATAACTATTCCACTCTTGTTCACAACAACTCCTAACTTCCTAATAAAATATCTCTATTTGGAGGAATTAAAAGACACATTATTCCAGGAAAATGGAGTAGAGGTACTTTTCCATATTCCTACCACTGGGTACAACTAGAAATCCTGGATATGACAATATATAAACAGTTCATACTATCCAACATAAAAAAGACCTAAAGAGACATTTCTCCAAAGAGAACATGCAGACGGCCAACTGGCACATGAAAAGACGCTCAACATTGCTAATCATCAGAGAAATGCAAATCAAAACCACAATGAGACATCACCTCACACCTGTCAGAATGACTATCATCAAAAAGTCTACAAATAACAAATGTTAACAAGGATGTGGAGAAAAAGGAAACCTTGCACATTGTTAGTAGGAATGTAAATTTGTGCAGCCACTGTTGAAAACAGTATGGAGGTGTCTCAAAAAATTAAAAACAGAATTACCCTAGTAGAATTACTCAGCAATTCTACTCCTGGGTATATATACAAAGAAAAAAAAAACACTAATTCAAGAATATACATGCACCCCAATGTTCATAGGAGCCTTATTTACACTAGCCAAGGTATGGAAGCAACCTAAGTGTTCATCAACAGATTAATGGATAAAGAAAATGTGGTGTGTGTGTATACATATATATATATGTATACACACACAATGGAATGCTACTCAGCCATAAAAATGGATGAAATTTTGCCATTTGCAGCAATGTGGATGAACTTGGAGGGTATTACAGGAGCCGGACAGATAAAAACAAACACTACATCATATAACTTATATGTGGAAAATAAAAAATACACAAACCAGTGAATATAACAAAAAAGAAACAGACTCACAGATACAGAAAACAAATCAGTGGTTACCAGTGGGGAGAGGGGAGAGGCAACATAGGGGTAGGAAATTAAGAGGTACAAACTATTATGCACAAAATAAGCTACAAGGCCATACTATAGGAGTAACAGAGTATATTATATAATATATATTATATATATCCACAAAGATATATTATACAATATAGGGAATATAGCTAATATTTTATGTAAGTGGACTATAACCTTTAAAAACTGTGAACCACTATATTGTACAATTATATAACCTTGTATATCAACTATACTACAATTTTAAAAATCACCCCCCAAATCCTGGCTATGTATAAAATAAACAGAAGATTCTGAAAGGCAGAGAGAAGAAAGCAGATTGGCTAAGTACATCAAAACTCAAGGAACAACATGATGGTGAGTTCCTTGGGTTTTATTTTTGCCTCATACATCCCAGACTTGGAGCTGAAGAACCCAAGAACCTGGTGACATCAGCAGGTACCGACAAAATGCTCAGACAGTCATGTCTAAGTCTTTGTGACCCTTTGGACTGTAGCCCACCAAGTTCATCTGTCCATGGGATTTTTCAGGCAAGAATACTGGAGTGGGGTGCCATTTCCTCTTCTGGGAGATCTCCCCATCCGAGGGATCAAACCCGCATCTCCTGCATTGCTGGCAGATTATTCACTGCTAAGCCATCGGGGAAGCCCACAGACAAAACAGTCCCAATGAACGTCTGTTCTCACCAATCAAGGGGTGAACAAAAGGTCAGCCTAGTGACACGGAAAACTTTTATCCTATCTACTCCAGCCGAATACCACAATAAAAACTGTGACTTCGGATTTCCCTGGTGGTTCAGTGGCTAAGACTCTGTGCTCCGAATGCAGGAAGCCTGGTTCCAACCCCTGGTCCGGGAACTAGGTCCCACATGCTGCCACTAAGAGTTGTTTACAGGGCTTGACTAAAAGTTCACACGCTACAACTAAAGAGCCTGCATGCTGCAAGGAAGATCAGAAATCCCACATGGCACAACTAAACTGGTGCAGTCAAACTAAGTAATCAATTTTAAGAAAACTGTGACTCTACTCCAGGCCATGCTTGAAAAGGCTGACAGGAAAGCCTAGATTTCAACTCCCATAAGAGCTGCTCCAAATCTTCACCAGACTGCTATCAAAGAAAGTCAAGTAGAAAGCTGAGACTTTCACCTCTGCTGGCCAGTAATATAATCTCCTCCTCCCTACTGTATCAGTAGAAGCCACATGAAGGATGGGAACTTTCTCCCCAACCCAGCAGTAATGAGCACACTCCCTAGCACACTGGGAGAATGTCAGAGGGGCTCTAGTGCAGAACAATACTTTTGCCACCAACCAAAGGTAATTAGATCACTCCTACCGCAGTGTCAGTGGAGACCATGTGGGGAACCAGAATCCCCACCCCCACCCAGCAGTATGAGGAGCCATTCCCACTCAAGTGTCACCTCCTTCCATTGTGGTGTCAGAGAAAGTCAACCAAAAGGGAAGGTTAAATAAAATCCAAGGTCTCATGATACAATATGAAAATGTCCAGGTTTCGATCAAAAAATCACTTACCACACCGACAACCAGAAAGGCCTCAAACTGTATTTTTAAAAAATCAATAGCTGCCAATAAGAAATTAGTGCTAAGAGGTGCTAGTATTATCTAATAAATATTTTAAAGTCACCATTACAAAGTGCTTTAATGAGCAACTGCAAACATGTCTGAAACAAAAAAATAGAAAGCTTCAGCAAAAAAGAGAAGATATAAAGAATCAAATGAAAATTTTAGAAAAATACAATACTATCTTCAAGAAACTCACTCCAAATAGAACAATATAGGGCTAGTTAAAGTAAAAAGATGGGAAAACACACAATACGCAAAGGTTAATCAAAGTTAAGCAGCAGTGGCTATGTTAATATCAGGTAAAGTAACAGATTTCAGAACAAAGAAAATGACCAGAACAGAGAGATACATCATAGACAAAGCAATCCTAAATGTATATGCACAAAACAGCAGAACTGAAAGAAGAAACAGATAAATACAGTGTTATTATACTTACAGACTTCAGTACTCCCATTGAACATTTTATAGAAGAAATAAAATATCAGCACGGTATAGAAGAAAAAACTCAATACCACTATCAATCAATAGAATTGAATCAACATTTAGAGAACACTCCACACAGTTAGAGCAGAATACACATTCTTTTCAAATGCCCAAGGAACATATACAAAGAGAGGCTATATCCTGAGCTGTAAAATAAACCTCAACAAATCTAAAAGAACTGAAATCATGGGGAATGTTCTCTGACCATAATAGAATCAAACTGAAAATCAAAAACAGAAAGACAACAAGAAAATCTCACACACACACACACAAAAAAATGGAAACTAGACAAAAGTCTCAAGGGAAATTTTTAAAATACATAGAAATGAATGAAAATAAAAATACAACACAAAATTTGTTGGACACAGCTAAGGCAGTGCTAAAATAGAAATTTATAGCACTAAATGCAAACATTAGAAACAGAGAAAAATAAACCCAAAGCAAGCAGAAAGAAGGGATAATAAAGATAAGAACAGAAATCAATTAAATTAAACAGAAAAACCATACAGGAAATCAATGGAAAAAAAAAAAAAGAGCTGGTTCTTTGTTTAATTGCAAACTGCAGGCAAGACTGACAAGGAAAAAATGAGAGAAGACACAAATTACCAATACCAAGAATGAAAGAGGAAACATCTCTACAAACCCTGCAGACACCAAACAGATGAAGGAATACTATGAATAACTCTATACACATATTTGACAACCTAGATGAAGTGAAAAGTGAAAGTTGCTCAGTCGTATCCAACTCTTTGCAACTGTACAGTCCATGGAATTCTACAGGCCAGAATACTGGAGTGGGCAGCCTTTCCTTCTCCAGGGGATCTTCCCAACCCAGGGGCTGAACGCAGGTCTCCCGCATTGCAGGCAGAGTCTTTACCAGTTGAGCCACAGGGAAGCCCAAGAATACTGGAGTGGGTAGCCTATCCCTTCTCCAGTGGATCTTCCTGACCCAGGAATCGAACTGGGGTCTCCTGCACTGCAGGTGAATTCTTTTTTTTTTTTTTTTTTAGGTGAATTCTTTACCAACTGAGCTATCAGGGAAGCCCAGATGAAGTGAACTAATTCCCAAAAGCCCAAACTACCATAACTTGTCTTGTATTAAATACATAATTTGAATATCCCTATAACTATAAAAGAAATTGAATTAACAATTTAAAAAAACAAATCTCCGGGCCCAGATGGTTTCACTAGATAATTCTACCAGTTATTTGAGGGAAAATTAACACCAATTCTACACAATCTCTCTAGAAAATAAAAAAGAAGGAAATCTTTCCCAATTTGTTTTATGAATTAATACTAATTACACTGATACCGAAACCAGACAAAGATAGTAAAAGAAAGAAAGAAAGGGAAAACTGCAAATAGCCCTCATGAATTAGATACAGAACTCTTTATCAAAATATTTGAAAATGGAATTCAGCAATATGTTACAAAGAATTATGCACCATGACCAACTGAAATTTCTTTCAGGAATTCAAGGCTAGTTCAATATTTGAGCCAATCAGTATAATCCACCATATTAACAAACTAAAGAAGAAAAATCACATGATCATATCAATCAATGCAGAAGCATTTAACGAATTCAACAACCATTCATGATTCAAAAAAAAAACTCTGATAAATAATCATAGAGGAAACTCCCTCAACTTGGTAAAAAGGTATCTACATAAATGTATACCTAACTAGCATTAAACTTAACAGTGACTTTCCCAGTAAAATTAAGAACAGGACAAAAATGTCTGCTTTGACCACTCTTGGTTCAACACATACTGGGAGAAGTTCTAGCCATTGCAATAAGACAAGAAAGAAAAAAAAGATAAAAAGATTGAAAAAGAAGAAATAAAATTGTTCCTTTTTGCAGATGGCATGATTATCTATATAGAAAATGACAAGAAATCTGTACACACACACACACACACACACACACACACAACCAACCTCCTAGAGCTAATAAATTATTTCAGTGAGGTCACAGGATACAAGATTAACATACCAAAATCAGTTTTATTTCTATATGGTAACTAAAAACATATAAACACTGATACTTAAAATATAGTGCCATTTATTATTGCTCAAAATGAAATACTTAAATTCTAACAAGATATATCCATAATTTACATGCTGAAAATTATACAAAGATAATAAAAGAAACCAAACAATAGGGAGACAGATAGACAGACCATGATCGGGGATTGGTAGAAAGATGCCAATTATCTCCAAATTGACATATAGGTTTAATGTGATTCCTATCAAAATCCCAATGAGATTTTTTAGCTACATAGCTTATTCTAAAATTTATATGGAAAAGCCAAAAAAACTAGAATAGTGAAACAATCTTGAAAAAGAACAGAATGGGAAGTCACACTCTACTTAATTTCAGGACTTATAATCAAGACTGTGCGGTATTGGTGGAAGGACAGACACACAGATCAATGGAATAAAAAAACAGAGAACACAGGGGAAAACCCATACTAATTATGCCTAGCTGATTTTTAACAAAGGTACAAAAGAATTTAATGAAGGAAAGATAGCCTTTTCAACAAATGGTGCTGGAGCTACTGGACATCCTCGCATGGGTGCTAAGTCATGTCAGCCATGTCCAACTCTTTAGAACCCTATGGACCATAGCCCACCAGGCTCCTCTATCCATTGGGATTCTCCAGTCAAGAATACTGGAGTGGGTTAACACATCTTCCAGAAGATCTTCCTGATCCAGAGACTGAACTCCTGTCTCATGTCTCCAGTACTGGTAGGCAGGGTCTTTACCACTAATGCCACATACCACCTGGGAAGCCAATGGACATCCACAGGCAATAAAATAAACTTCAACATAAGCCTCACCCATGATACAAAAAGCAGCTCAAAATTAATCATAGATTTAAATATAAAACTTAAAACAGTAAAACATTTTTTTAAAAATAGGGGAAAATCTTTAGGATCTATGAGTAGACAGAGTACTAAGATTTAACAGATTGTACAGAAAGTACAGTCCATAAAAGGAAAAATTGATGAGCTGAACTTCTTCAAAATTTTCAAATTTACTCATTGAAAGACTTTGCTAAGATGATAAAAAGACAAATTATAGACTAGGAGAAAATATTTGTGAACCACATAGCCAACAAAAGACTAGTACCTAGAATATATAAAGAACACTCAAAACCGAAAAGTTTTAAAAAATCAATTAGAAAACAGGCAAAAAAGCATGAAGAGACTTTTCACTAAAGAAGATACACCAATGGCAAATCAACACATAAAAAGATGTTCAACACCATTAGTCATTAGCGAAATGCAAATTAAAATCACAATGAGATATCGTATCTATCACACTAGCTAAAATAAAAAATAATGACAACACCATACACTGGTGAGGATGCAGAGAAACTCAATCACTCATATACTGATGGTATGAAAGTAAATGGTACAACTATTCAAAAACAATTTGGTAGTTTCTTTTAAAAACCAAACAGGCAACTACCATATGACTCAGCAATTGTACTCCCAGGCATTTATCTCAAAGCTATGGTCACACAAAAGCCTGAATATGTTTATAACAGCTTTATTCATAATAGAAAAACTTGGGAACAATGTAGATGTCTTTCCATGAGCCAACTGTTAAGCAAGCTGTAGTACATCCATACTGGGAAATGCGACTGAGCAATAAAATGTAAAAAATTACTGACACATGCAACAACCTGGATAAATCTCCAGAGAACTGTAATACATGAAAAAAAGTCAATCACAAGAGGTTATATGCTGCATGATTCCATTTATATAACATTCTTAAGAAGGCAAAATTATAGAAATGGATAAAATATTAGGGTTATCCAGGTTTAGAAATGGGTTTGGGAAGGAGTTGGGAGTTGGTACAAAAGGGCAATATGAGAGACCCTTGTTGTGATGGAAATATTCTGTATCTTTACTCCAAATTCTGTATCTTGACTCCAAATATTCTGTATCTTGACTCTGTAATTTGGGATCCAAAATCGCTGCAGACGGTGACTGAAGCCATGAAATTAAAAGATGCTTGCTCCTTGGAAGAGAAACTATGACCAACCTAGGCAGCATATTAAAAAGCAGAGACATTACTTTGCCGACAAACGTTCATGTAGTCTAAGCTATGTTTTTTCCAGTAGTCATGTATGGATGTGAGAGTTGGACCACAAAGAAAGCTGAGTGCCGAAGAATTGATACTTTTGAACTGTGGTGTTGGAGAAGACTCTTGAGAGTCCCTTGGACTGCAAGGAGATCCACCCAGTCCATCCTAAAGGAGATCAGTCCTGAATATTCATTGGAAAGACTGATGCTGAAGCTGAAACTCCAATACTTTGGCCACTTGATGCAAAGAACTGACTCACTGGAAAAGAACCTGATGCTGGGAAAGATTGAAAGCTGGAGGAGAAGGGGACAACAGAGGATGAGATGATTGGATGGCATCACAAACTCGATGGACATGAGTTAGAGCAAGCTCTGGGAGATGGTGAAGGACAAGGAAGCCTGGCATGCTGCAGTCCATGGGATCGCAAAGAGTCAGACACAACTGAGCGACTGAACTGAACTATTGTGATGGAAATATTCTGTATCTTGACTATATTAATGTCAATGTCCTATTGTGATACTGTACTTGAATCAGTTTTGTAAAATGTTAACATTTGGTAAAGAATATACTGGAGTTCCCTATATTCCTTCTTATGTGTGTGCTGTGTGCTTAGTCGCTCAGTCACGTCCGACTCTGTGACCCCATGGACTACAGCCTGCCAGGCTCCTCTGTCCATGGGGATTCTTCAGGCAAGAATAATGGAGCGGGTTGCCATGCCCTCCTCCAGGGGATCTTCCCAACCCAAGGATTGAATCCAGGTCTCTCACATTGCAGGCAGACTGTTTACCATCTGAGCCACAGGGAAGACCAAGAATAGTGGAATGGGTAGCCAATCCCTTCTCCAGGGGAACTTCCTCACCCAGGAATCGAACACGTGTCTCTTGCATTGAAGGCAGATTCTTTACTAGCTTAGCTACCCGGGAAGCCCAGTCCTTCTTATCACACTGTATATAAATCTATAATTATACCAAAAGTAAAGCTTTTTTAAAAATAAAACATCATTTTTGCTTAAAAAACTAAAAGAAATAAGTTATCTCATTAGTCAACAAAGCACATGTTGAGCATTTGTATTAAATCAAATAATGAAAGAAAGAGTAGGCAATTTCTATTGGCCTATACTTCACCTAGTGGACAGCCCTGTCTTGACCTTCTAAGTAATTAAAATCTAACTCAATATCTTTGTTTTATGTCCTTGTGAGCAATGCAAGCTTAATATTAAAGATAAGAAGGATCCTTAGAGGTCATTCAGCCCAACTCTTTCATTTCATAAAAGAAATTGAGAATCAAAGAGATTAAATGATATGGTCAAGGTTAAATACAGAGTGAGTAGTAGAACTAGATCTAACCTTCCAGGTCTAAGCTCCCATTCAACAATCCAACATCATTTCTACCACAGTACTTTGATTTACACTTTCCCAAGATTGAACACAGTCTCTTTGATAGTATGTCTATTTGGAGAATTACATAAAGAACCTGCTGTATACCACCTGAAACAGAACTCTCACTTCTCACTCTCTGAAACAGAATGGCCACTTTTATATACAATGACGGAATCCCAAACCATTACCTCTAAACTGTCAACAGCAAAAAGAAACATCAACAGCCCAGAGGCTCATCATCCCTTCTGGAAAAGCACAAAAGAGAGCCCCATAAGCAATGGGGTCCCTAACCCCTTAGAAACCAGGAAGAAATTTTACTTTGCCTCTTCACTCTAACTGTACTCCAACATTCTGGCCCCTACAGACATTAAGTAATCAGTACTTACTACATGTCAGGCACTGTGCTACCTGCTGGAGACGGTGAATAAGACACACAATCTCAAGTCTCAAAGAGTTTGCCAGCTGAGAAAAAACAGACAATTACAGGCATTTTCAATACAGCCTGTTAAGGATTAAGAGTACATCCATAACACCCTGACAGCTATAAGAGGAACATCATCTCCTGATGGTAGGTAGAAAGGGTAAAAAGAGGAGGAATAAGAGTTCAAAAGAGCCAGAGAGTAGAGAATTAAGTTAATTGCTTACTCAATTTACTCAATTGAGAAAGTATCTAAATAAAATTATCATTTTGGATAATGTGTATCTTATTTAAAGGCTTTTAAAGCACTTTCAGTGTTTCTGTAAACTTCATAATCACATTCTAATTTATCTTTTCATAAAGTAAGTTTAAGAAGACTTTTCACTACACTTCTAAAAGATGACTGTATCACCTCTCTCCTCCCACTCCCTAAAATCAGTTCTTTCAAAAAATTTCTTTTCATTGTATTTACTTTGCTATCTAAAAATCTAATACATAAGTCTTACAACATGGTTTACATTCACTTCCATGACTATCTTGCCATATGCTGTCACACCCACTAATCAAATATTTTCCACTCATCTCTGTTACATGTGACACTGGCAGAAGACAATATTATAAATTGCTTTTCAATCACAGTACCTCAAGAGATTCAAAAACACATTAACCTCAGGAAAGAAAGCTTGCTTTCATTTTACAGGAAAATAAAACACTAATTACTGTCCTGAAACCTTCTTTAAAGGTCAAAAATAAATCCATAAATACAGTAAAAATTGAGAGAAAACTTAACCTAGATCTTAAAGGAATAAACTCTTGATCTTGGAGTAAACATTTAAGAACCTCGCTATAATTTAACTTTTTACATGCCATGGTACCAAAACAAAGGGGTTAATTAAGGACAGCAATTGTTTTGTCTTTTTTTTTTTCAGTCTCATAGGTATAAGTGTAAATTACTTGTCTAAGCTTAAGATACTTGTTCATGTTTCAGGGCAATAGATATTTGCTTAGAAGAAAGAAATCACTTTCAATAGTGCTCTTAATTAATAATATCTTCACTGCATTGTTATATATTCTGGTAAATTGAAATCAACAGCAAAAATGCCCCCATTTATTTCCTTAGGACTAAAGAAAATTTTAAAATTTATGTAGTACAAACAATATGTGTAAGCCACCTGTTTGCTTTTTAACTAAATGGATTGGTATGGAATGACAGCTGCTGCAAAACCAACAACACTTCAAATACTATATATTACTTTGCCAAGAAGACTAAATTTTGGTATCATTTATTTTATTACCATGGGACATGTTAATGGAGATTCCTGCGGAAGGGCACTGTAATGAATATTTCTAGCCACTAAGTGTCACTGTTCAGTTAAAAATTTTAGAACTGCACTGACGGCACGGTGACTCTGTTGAGTTTTTTTTGAATGGGGTCAATCAGGGGGAAAGAAAAAGATTAGATTATATAACACACTCAAAGCAAAGCACAGGCAATACACCAGTGTAAACTGCAGAAGAGGAATTCCTAGAGATAGAGGTGTTGCTCTCAGTGGAATGCCAACTGATCAAATCAGACATTTTGCAAGCTTAAATAAGGTTTGAGCTGCACTAAGCCTTGTAATCTGTTTTTACCAATATAAATGCCAAAACTGAATTGCCACTATAAAGTCTGCCAAGTTTCTTTGTATTGTATGTCAGTATGCTGTTTTCCTTGATAGTGCCATCAATAAACATGTCTGGGGATCAACTGCTTGTGATCAGATACACTACTTTCATTGTTTCAAGCTGAGCTGATACTGTACGAAAAAGCCAATGCCAAAGAGGTTCCATTCAGGCTCGGGCACTTGAGGAAAGAGGTAAGACACACTTCCCTCTACCCTGGAAACAAAGATTTAAGTTAATTGTGAGAATTCTCCCAAGGCTCACAAGTTGTAGACCTCATTTCCAAGACATGCATAAATTGTAGACAGCAGCATAATGCTTTGCCTCTTGCAGGTATTTTCTACATAATTCAACAGATACACACTCAAAGTTTAAAATAACTAGATTTTCAGCCATATATTCATCATATGCAAGAGTCTTGTTACCTCAAGAGAGCAATATTATTGTATATTTTTCTGGTTATGCCACTGCACCATTACAGGATAAAAATGTATGTTGTTGCTGGAGTTTCACTGCAATTAAAGGATCCCTTCAAATGTCTATGCTCAGAATTACCCAAATATCTATTCTCGTAGGGCAGACTACTTCCATTTTGAAATAACAGCTTTCTAGATTCTACTAGTCCCATTCAGGTGAGCATGTTGTGGGGAGTGGGGAGCTTATTCATTTGGTTTGGTTTTTGTTATTGTTTGTTCAGTCTTGGGCATTTCTTGCTGGGCAATCTATAATACTAGGCAGAAAAATAAATGTGCATGCGTGCTAAGTCTTCAGTCGTGTCTGATTCTTTGAGAGCCCGTGGATCATAGCCCACCAGGCTCCTCTATCCATGGCATTCTCCATGCCCAAATACTGGAGTGGGTTGCTCTCCCATCCTCCAGGGGATCTTCCCAACTCAGGGATCGAACCTACATCTCTTATATCTCCTGCATTGGCAGGCGGATTCTTTACCACTAGTGCCACCTAGGAAGCCCAGAAAAATAAATGATGGTGAAAAATTAACACTAAAATAAATTCTTTAAAAGTATGGAGGTGAGGGAAAAAAAAAAAACATCAGAACTGAAAAAAGCAAATTTGCACAGGATAGGAATGGGTAAGTAAAACTTGGTTTAAAAAAAAAAAAAAGGTATGTTTTTTAAAAGTATACGTTAATATATGGATAGAACTTAGAATTAAAAGTGAAAAGAGGGCATTCATGTAGATGGAATGATGTGAGCAAAGGTGTTGAGGCAGTGCATTTTAGCAACAGTGAGCAGAGCAATTAGGATAGAGTAACAAATCAATATGTAAATATAGGAGGTGACAAGGACTAAAAGAACTTTGGAACCAAAAAGACTGGAATGAAAAACATGAAGTCAAAAGTTTTAACTCATACAAAATAAGAGACAATGGGAACCACTAAAAATTCTGAACACAAAAATGATATGAAAAAAAAAGTGTATCTGGAAGGTTAAATCAGACACGCATGTGGAAGGTTTGGAGGCAGCAAAGGACAATTTTGAAATATTTTTCATGAATATGCATCCAGATATGTTTAAAGATTCTTAAAATTGTCTGAACATTTATACCTATTAAATTCTTCTACTGAAGAAACAAATCATAAAAAATTTTAAATTAAGAAACAAAAATCTACAAAAGCAAATAATAGGTATACAAAGTAACATTTCTATCAGGAAAAAAGAAAAAACAGTTCAATGTCCAAAATTGGGGTAAGTGTGACATATATTCTTAACAGAATACAGTCAGCCCCCTGAATTTGCAGATTCCACATCCTTGCATTCAACCAAAACGGTTCACAAATATTAGGGGAAAAATTCCAGTAAGTTCAAAAAAGCAAAACTTGAGATTGCTGGTATGCAGGAAACTACTTATATAGCATTTATAATGTATTTACAATTATTCACATAGCAATTACATTGCATTAAATACTATGAGTAATCTAGAGATGATTTAAAGTATATTGGAGGATGTGCATAAGTTATAGGCAAATAAAATAGCACACCATTTTATATAAGGGACCTGAGCATTGGTGGATTTTGGTATCTGGAGGGGGAGACCTAAAACCAATCCCCCAATATATCAAGGAATGAATGTATTATGTAGTAGTAGTTTAATAATTATGAAGACTATGCAATTACATGGAAAAATTAAAAACTTAATGATATAAACACAGAGTATCACACAACAATTTACAGAGCAATAAATATCCCCAACGGGCAATGCTCCTTTGCCTAAACCACTAGTAACAAGGAGAAAGCAGTCAATCTCCCACTGCTGTAGAAGTTCTTCCTCTGTGGATACTGAGAGGTCCCAAATTCTTTTAGAAAAAGAGTCTAGAGGGTCCATCCCATCTGGGCACGCTGGCTATGACAGACGAGTATTACTTCTGGGTAAAAACTGGCCTTGGCAGGTAGAGACTGAAGCCAGAATGTAAAGCAAGTACTCATACTCCTGTAACAACCATGAGTGTTGCGGTAACACCAAGAACTGGGAATACAAATTTGCCAAAAATCTCAGTTCTACTGCTAGTCAAGGAAGCAAGCTCCCAATTAAGTTGAACAGGATCTACTAGATTACAATCCTTTTCATTCCCTCCCTCAACCACTTTCACATAGTGCTACAGGTGAAGATGAGATGGGTTCTGGTGACAATTCACAGGTGTGAATCGAGGGGTTTTGGTTTCTATGAAACAGTGACTTTTATGGAATACATATGACTAAGCAGCCCGAGAATGCAGAGCAGTCTGACCCAGATAGGATATAGACATTCAAAGGTTTTCTATTTCTCCATTCACTATCTTCAGATATACTAGTTTAATTCTCCCTTTCTTGTCCCTTACTGATATCTCAGAACAATTACAGAACTTTCTGGATCATTTTTCAGGTATAAAATAGCCCAATCTGATATGAAAGTTCCAACCTAGAGCTTATTTCATCCTCTCCCCTGCAGTGGTATCCAAGCTTTAATGACCTAGAGTGAGAAAAAAAATGGTCTAATCTGTTCCTCCTCCTCCCCAACTCCATTGCTGGTAGCCTTTCTCAGGGCCCATTGCGACAAGAAGGAAAGAGCTGGAGATAAGTGACTCTTTCTTATCTGATCCCTGTTGTTATCTTTTCTTGGCCAAAGCTGGGTATTGATGAGCTCCATGTGACAGGCATTCAAATGCTGGCTCCTTCACTAGGAAAACATGGTTCCATGAGGTAGAAAATCTGTCTCCAGCTTGTCCTTCCTCTTTCAGTGTCCCTTCAGCTTATAGCCCTAGAGACTGCTTCATTTCACATCTTCTTTCTGCCAGGATATACTTGGTCTAGTGGCAATCTCTCTTGAGTAGGCTTCTGTCAAGATGGCTAAAGCCCAGCAACCATCACACTTGACTCTTCAGAAACTCACACCATCTTTTATTGGCCTAAAATCACAATGGAGTGCAGGGTGCTCTACACTGCCCCTCACCCCACCCTGCACTCTCTTCAATTTCTACACTCCTGTTCTGATAGGCACTGGACAGATCAACAAGTCTACCACTAAGCAGACATCAAACCAGAACTTTAAAATATTTCCAAGGAAACCTCTCTCACTTGGCTTATGTGGGTTGAATACCCCTTCTTCTCTTCGGTGAAAAAAAGAAAAAGAAAAGCCACATAACTCTCCCTCTAGGCTAATGACTCAACTCCAGCACTTTTTCTTTCTTTCACCCTAGTTTTTCTGGCTTTTTGTTTGGATAGCTAAGAGCGAGGAGGAGGAGGAAAGAGATAAGGTTGGTGCTGAGATGTTGGTTAGGAGTAGTAGAACCTGTGTACCTCTTAATAAGTTCTAAACAGGTGTAGGGCCTAGCCTCTAATTGTTTCATGCTATTTAAGCCACATGAGGCCTCCCTGTCCCCAACTTTGAGTTCTAGACAACAGAAAAAGGACAACTCATTATCTTATCACAGAAAAAGGCTGTAAGAAGTCTCTCAACTGAGAACACAGATTTTCAAGGAAGCAAATGCTATCCAAACTCAGAAAATGTATCCAGAAGTTGAAGATCTATCCCTAAAGGAAAGGAGTTGAAACACAGAACTAGACCCTGCATCCTCTTTCTGGATATTAGAATTGTGCATCCCTAAGTATTCCCAATGGAGGGAGAGTCATTTCTGAGTAAGCCCAAATGCCATATACCTCCATTTTTAGGGCCCAGCTCTGGATTCACATATATGCAATATCTTTTCATCATTAAAGTGTAAACATTCTTAAAACTTGTCCTCAAAGAGTTGGAATCAGTTGCCGAATGCACTGACTTAAAGATTCAGAACTACTACCGTCAGCTCCACTGTCTACTCACACTCTCACTTCTGTCTCGCTTTGTCCACCAGTCCCAATTCCCTCTTTAACCTGTCCCAGTCAAAGACTCCTTACTCATCCCCAAAAGATTTCCCTAACTTCAAATCACAAGAAAAACAATGCTGGGATCTCTTTTTCTCATCTCCTCCTTGAAACATCGCCAAGAGTCTTGAGGTGCACAAGTCTGGTCCAAGTGCAATACAATCTTCTTCAACTCTTTCTTCAGTCACCTTCCACCCCAAAATTCAGATATATTAATTTAAAAATAACACTCCTTTGTTTTGCAATATTTTATCTTACTACATACCATAAGATCTTTCAAAATAAAAATCAACATAAATGTCCCAAGTTCTCTAGAGAAGTAGTAAGTCCCCAAGTCATACCTGTGAATTTGCTCCAATGGTAACAATTTCATATAAAATAATTATTTCCCTTTTGGAAATGTTTTCACCATAACCAATTATAATTCTACACATGGACCATAGAATTAACACTAAAGTTAAACTTGCTACTTTCTTTTCTTCTCCCCCAAATCCAACTAAATGGAAAATGAGAAAGTTATGTTTATGAAACGTTCAGAGCTCCTCAACTAGAAACTGCTACAGAGGATTAAGTGTTGCTGTAAAGCTTAATAGTATGCATTTACTATGAAACTGGCAGTGGGGTCAAGCTTTTGTTTTTCAGGGTTGAATAGAACAGAATTTGAGAAGTGTGGGGTTTACAGAAATAAAAATCATTAGAAACACAATCTCAAATAAAATGAGGATAAGAAACAGAAATACATTTTTAGTAAGCACTGCAGTACTGTCTGGATAACAATCTGAGCCCAGTTCAACTTCCATGGACCATTACCACAGACTAATAGCACACATCATTAGATACTAACTTTAACAGCACAGCCCAATGGAACATATGTGCTGTCTGCATGAGAGGTCTGAGGGCTAAAGCTAGAGCATGCAGCAAAAAATGTGTGAAAAGCTGTGCACTTCTGAAATAGTTAACTGAATACTAACATCCACTAAAAACTTTCTCTGTTTGGCACACAACTTGTGACTTTTAATCATCTTTCCCCTTTCTTACTCTATAGTATCTGTTTTAAACAACTGAGATAATGAAATAATTCTCAGGTTACTCACTAAAAATAAACCTAAATATAATTTTCAGTTAGATATATTCTAAGCGCTTATGAGCTAGTAAGGCTTCCCACAAGAACCTGGTAAATAGAGAAGTAAAGTTGTCCTTTGACTGTAAAACTCTGAATGCCTAAAGGCAAGTGTAGAGATTCAAAGTTACCTTGAAAGGCAAATGGAAGCGAAGCCTAAAAGATTTGACTGCTGGTTGACCAATTATATTACCATGTTTTATTAAATACATCATAAACAAAGGAATTGGCCAACCAAATACATAGATAAGGAAGCCTCAGAGGGCTACACTTTGGCAGTGCTGGGCCAAAACAAAACTCACTGAAAAGACTACTAAATAAATCAAACTTTCTTTGTTCTAAATAAAGCTCAGAAAAGAACACTATGATTTTAATTCCCATGTGGGTATGCAGATTTGAGTATTCATTCTAGTTCTAATGGCAGCTACATTTTTATTCATAAATCAATAATTTGATATTTGGATTAAGATTTGGCTTCCCAAGTAACTTGACTACAAGTATCATGAGCTAATCAGACTTTAATTATGGTTTTTTAGTACCTGTTCCAGTAAAGTTTTCGGCACAAATTAGCAAATATACACTACGTGCTTGGCTACTGTGACTCATCGATAATACATGGATTGAATTTAATGACAAAATTAAGGTTCTATGTCTGCTGAGCTGAGGGCTTGATCCCAAGGTAATGAATGACAATTTGTAAAGGCTTTGATTAATAGTTTGCCATCATTCCCACATGGCAGAGATCAACTACACTACCTCCTTATGGTTGATCTACTGGAATATCTACAAGTTATTCCATAATTGTTTAGTGATTTTCATGTTTAAACCATAGAAAAAGATGGCCTTTAGAAATTCAGACTTGGACACATTAAAAACACATGAGATTTCTTTACAGACAATAAAGTTATTTTTAAATCTAGACTGAAAAGCTGTTTTCTAAAACATAGTTCATTAGTGCCCATCCCATATGTTTGGCGTTTTGAAGCACAGGTGAGGTATTTTAAACAGGCATGTGTGCGTGCTCAGTCGCTTCAGTCATATCTGACTCTGCGACCCTGTGGATGGTAGCCCACCAGGCTCCTTTGTCCATGGGATTCTCTAGGCAAGAATACTGGAGTGGGTTGCCATGCTCTCCTCTAGGGGATCTTCCTAAATCAAGAACTGAACCCACGTCTTCTTTGTCTCTTGCATCACAGGCAGATTCTTTACCACTGAGCCACCCGGGAAGCCCTCAAAAAGGTATATATGTCACTATTTTTCCATCTCTGCTCTTGGCAAACATCACAACACCCTTTCCTCTGAACCTAGATGCAACCCCAGAACCACTCTTAACATAATCTTCTAAGCTCGTCAATCAAAATTGACATGAAATGAGAGTTATTTGCCATCTCTGGTAGACTTTAGGTTGTTTGAGATTGATAGTTCATATTCTTTTCATATATCAAACATGTCATTTTGAGTTGAACATATATCTGGTAAAGTGTATTGTGATAAAATTCAGAGTAAAAAAATCTTTTGTTTCAGAAAAATTAATAGTTAAAACATGTTATGCTAAATATGTTATGCTACTCACATTTGTCTTGAGTTTAAACCTTTGAAAGAGAAAATTATATTTTGATCTTAAATTATTTAAGTTTCCCAGTAGTAAGACTCATCCTCTCATTTTTGTCCAACCTGCCAAAGATTTGTCCCATAGTTCTGCATCCTATTCAATCTTCCATGTTCTAAAGAAGTTCACACCAATGATACAGTGTGGCTACTTTGGAGATTAAAGGCACTAAGCCAGCTGGCATAAAGCTTGAAACAAAATAGAAGAGAGCAATTAAAGCTTAGCCAAGAACCAGAGAGGTAGTAATCATGCTTTATTAATTGCATCTTAATTACCCATAGAAAAAATATATTATCTTACTGATGGTAGGAACAGTGATATTTTAGCAGCAGTCTTAAAAACATAAGAAATTTTTTCATACTTACAAGGACTATTTGTCTACTTCTACTAAAAAACAAACAATAGGATTTAGGTGTAAGCTGCCTGATGAAGGACTAAAACTGAATACAAGGGAATTTTCTTCATTTACAAAACTGCAATTCAGAAGGGAAAGCATGGCCCTCGGTAAGTATGCCAAGAGACAGCATATTTTGACAGGAATGAATGCTAAGAAGATGGGTGAAAAAGACCTAGGAGAAGTAAAGAGGCTGTCCAGGCCTAATGGGGGCACAGAAGGAGTTTTGCAGAAATTGAAAAAAATGCTAAATATATTCTAAATTAAGTCAAAAATAAAGCTGCACAGCTAAATAAATTGTATCTGAAATTTTATCCAACTCAATCAAATAAAAAATAAAATTAAAAATTAGAAAGAAAGATTATTTTCAAATAACAAGGTGATATAACTGGAAAACCCAAGAAAATCAATGGGAAAACTACAACAATAGTTAATCTGTAAGATACCAGGAGAGAAAATTAACCCATAAATCAACAGCTTTCATATATAATACAAATTAAAACCAACTAAAATATAATAGAAAACCTCTACACTGAAAAACAAATGTGCAAACCTACATGTAGAAGACTATGAAATTCTCATTAAATAAAATAAAAAATAGATGTGAACAACAGAAAGGTATATCAAGCTCCTGAGATGATCAGTTCTCCTAAAGTTTAATTTAACACAATCTCAAAAAAAAACCAAGAAATTCTTGGATCTAGATATGTTGATTCTAAAGTTTACACATAAAGAAAAGTAATATGGATGGGAATGGCTAGCCTCATCAGATCTTAAAAACACCACAAAGCCTCTATAATTTACTGACACATAAATAGACCAATGGAACAGACTACTATAAAGTCTAGAAATAGAACCATGTACATAGCAAATTTTAGTATATCATTAAAGTGGCATCTCAAATGATTGGGGAAAGGGACTTTTTAATAAATGACGCTGGGACAATTGGATAACCATTTGGAAGAAGATAAAATTGGATCAGTACAGAATAAACTCCAAATGGCTCAGAAATCTAAATATAAAAATTGAAAGCATGTAAGTACTAGAAGAAATTATGGTTGGATACCTTTATAACCTGGGAATGGAAAAGTCTTTCTAACTATGATTTAAAATTCAGAAACCATAAAATAAAATAAAAGATTGACAAGTTTGACTTTATAAATACAAAATAAATTTGCATGGCAAAAATATATACATATGTATGTGTGCATATAGATATCTACAAAGAGAGCCTTGAAAAACAAAGAAAATGACCAAAATCTAACACAAAAACAGGAAAAATTGCTAATAGCCCTTAAACAAGTTAAAATATGTTCTACCACTTCATAAGAAAAATACAAAAAGCTATACTGAGATCCATTTTTTCAACCTATAATATTGGCAAAAATCCAAAATTTTGACAATACATTCTGTTGCCAAGGCTATAAAGAAACAGGCACTCTCAAACATTTGTGGCCAGAATACAAAATGATGTGAGCTCTGTTGAGAAATTGGTAATATCAAAAAAATTACAGATGTGTTTACCATTTAACCCAGCAATCCCACTTCTCGCAATCTTCCCTGAAGATAAACTTCAAGAAACACAAAACAACACAGCAGAAGGTTATTCAATAAAATATTATTTGTCGTACCAAACAATTGAAAACAATTCAAATATCCTTTAGAAGTGACAGGTTAACTAAACTATTGTACATTCATAAAATGTATAGACAGCAACCAGCCACAACAAAAGACTGAAGAGATGTCGCTGTGCTGCCATGATGTGACCTCCAGGATATGTTACGTGAAAAAAGCAAGACACAAAACGTGCTACCCTTTTCATAAGAAAGGAAGAGCCTCCCTCAAAGAATGCGTGTGTATGTGTATTTATGTATTTGCCTAATTTGCAAAATAAATCCTGGAAAAATAAACTGGAAACTAATACAAATCATAAACAAATTTGAAAGGCTAATGGGGAGGGGGGGAATCATGTAACACTAATTTTGCCTGTTTTACAGTTTTGCTTAGAACTAGCATACAAGCGTGTGAACATATAGTCTCTCTTCTTTGTTTTACTTTGCTAATATGATATTCTGCAGTGCCCTGACATAATTAGAAATTGAGAGCCACCATAAAGTCTAACGTGTCTTTTTTAGAGACCCTTAGGAACAAACACGCTTCATATTTTGTGACAATGCAGTACTCACATCTAGTTATGAATGAAATTGGTACCATATAAGAATTTTGTGGCTTCTCTGAACTGTGCCTTATATTAAGTCAACAGATAGAATTTCAATTTTATATAGTCCCTAGGTCACTTCTGAAGATTTCTGTAATGATGCTGGGTCTGTATATTATAGGAAAAACAAAGTTCTTCATCACATTATCTTGGAATTACATTCATAAATTTGTAAAACCATACTATCTCTATAACATGTCCTGGAAATATCCTTAATGAAACAGTAATAAAAGACTAAAAAATACACTCTTACTGTTAGCTCCTACATAAATTTCATCCTAAAGATCTATATGATGAGTTCTAAAGTATTATATGAAATGAAATCTATACCGTTTCACATCAATAACCATTAAAAGGTTTAAGTTAAGTACGGCCTCTCAGATATCATGCCATTTTAGATGGCTTGGCAAAAAGAAACTAGGAAATGCATATTAGGCTATCCAGATGGAGAAACAGAACTAAACATTCTTTTTTTTTAACAAAGACCTATTAAAAATAGCGCCATCTCAGCTCTTATGCTATTAAACTACTTTCAACATCAAGAAAAAAGCAATTTAAAGGTAAGAATGTTATTTTTCATTCTCAGTGACTAAATATTCATACATAAGAATGTAACCTAACATTCACTATAAGTATTTCATAAATATTTCTTATTTTTACTAGGAAATATTTGATACGTGATACATACAAAACAATACATGAATCCAGCATATGTTTTTAAAACAAGAAAATTATCAGTAGGATTAAAACTCTGTGTTCTCTAATCCTACTTCTCTGCCTCCCTCAAAGTAATCACTATCCTGAATGTCATCATCCCTTTGTTTAAAAAAAAAGTTTTATCCATGTGTATATGGATCCATAAACCATGTATTCTTTAGTTTTGCCTTAAAAAAAAAAACACTGTTTTTAAATAGCATTAGGGTGCTGACAACACTACTTATCCATTGTATATTGTCCCTCCCCTGTTTTCAAACGGAACCTCTGTGATATGACTTTAGCACCATTCAAGTGTCCAGCTCATTTTCAACCATTCATCTAACAGTTTTAACACCAATTAATACTCATTGCCTGAAATAATAATTTCATTAGGAATTGTGAAATGGTAATTTTCTAATTCTAGCTTTTTTTCCTAAGCCTATGCCACTGCTTATGAAAAAAATAGAGCTTTCTCTAACTGTGGCATTATTTTTTAAAATAGGGCTTTCCCTTTTAGTGGCCCTGAAATATAGTTCCTATAGGAAAGATGGAATAAATATTTAAGCATTGCTCTCCAATTAACAATTTTCAAAGTAATTCTTTGGTTTTATATTAATCTCTTGTGTCCTTTTTTAAAATAGGCTTTTTAGAACAGTTTTAGTTTTATAGAAAACCTGTCAACCCAAGATCCTATACTCAGTTATGATATCCCTCAGAAATGAAGGGAATTTGGGGATGTAAAAAAGTAAGAGGATTTATCTCCAGAAGATCTACTCAAAAAGAATAGCTAAGGGAAACTCTTCAAAAAGACAGGAAATGATAAAAGAAGGGAACTCTGAATATATGGAATTAAGAATGGAATGCAGAAAGAGCAAAAATATGGGTAGACATAATAGACTATTCTTCTTCTCTTGGGTTTTCCAGATTATGTTAGGCAGTTTAAGTAAAAATTACAACACTGTGTGATGCAATTCTCAATGTATAAGAAGCAAAATATTGAGAGGACAGCTGTCATAAACATAGTGCATTAAAAAGTAGAGACATTACTCTGCCAACAGAAGGTCCATATAGTCAAAGCTATAGTTTTTCCAGTAGTCATGTATGGATGTGAGAGTTGGACTAGAAAGAAGGCTGAATGCCAAAGAATTGATGCATTTGAGCTGCAGTGTTGGAGAAGACTCTTGAGAGTCCCTTGGACTGCAAGGAGATCAAACCAGTCAATCATAAAGGAAATCAATCCTCAATATTCACTAGAAGGACTGATGCTGAAGCTGCAATACTTTGGCCATCTGATGTGGGCAGCCAACTCATTAGAAAAGAACCTGATGCTGGGAAAGAATGAAGGAGGAGGAGAAGGGGATGACAGAGGATGAGTCGGTTGGATGGCATCACTGACTCAATGGACATGAGTTTGAGCACGCTCTGGGAGATGGTGAAGAACAGGGAAGCCTGGCATGCTACAGTCCATGGGTCGCAAAGAGCCAAACATGACTTAGTGACTGAACAATAACAATGTTATAAAGGGGAGTATAAAAGGACCTGAAAGTGAAAGTGTTAGTCGCTCAGTGGTGTCTGACTCTTTGCGACCCCACCGACTGCAGCTCTTCAGGCTGCTCTGTCCATAAAATTCTCCAGGCAAGAATACTGGAGTGGGTTGCCATTCCCTTCTCCAGGGGATCTTCCTGTCCCAGGGATCGAACCTGGGTCTCCCGCTTTGCAGGCAGAGTCTCTTATCATCTGAGCCACCAAAGGCATTTAAAGGGACCTAAATGGAAGTAAATGTTGACACCAGTAAGACTGCAATAAGTTATGTGTACATAATGTAAGGCTTAGAACAACTATTTGAAAATATATACAGAGAAACACATTTTAAAATTCTAAAGATTAGTTAAAATGAAATTCTAAATAATTCAAGTAACAAACATAAAAACAAGAAAAATGAAACAATATAATGAGAAAAGAAAGAATAAGCAACAAAACAGCAGATTATATCAATAATTACATTAAGTGTACCTGCATGCTCAGTTGCTCAGTCACGTCAAACTCTCTGGGACCCATGGATTGTAGCCCACCAGGCTCTTCTATCCATGGAATTTTTCAGGCAAGAATGCTGGAATGGGTTGCCATTTCCTACACCAGGGAATCTTCCCTACCAAGGTATCGAACCCGTGTCTGTTGCATCTCCTGCACTGGCAGATGGAATCTTTACCACTTGCATCACCTGGGAAGCCCTGCATTAAGTGTAAATTATCCAAATGCACCAAGAGAAAATTAGCTAATGAATTTTAAAACATGGCCCAGAGTGATGTCACAGAAGATGGCCAAGTAGGAAACTCCAGGAATCAATCTCTCCATGAAGACAACCATTTAGCTGGCAAAAGCTGGCAAAATCAACTATGAGGAAACTCCAGAGTCTAGGCAAACACGTGTTCGGAGGAGTGCTTGATGAAGAGGCTGATAAATTTTGTGAATTTCAGTGTATAGCAGCTTCTATTACCCATCAGTCTACCATATAGCAGGTAGCCATAGGAATAGAAGTCCAATTCTTGGTGTAGCTAGATGTTGCCAAGTTAGACAGGAGGGACCCTGACCTCCAAAAATTGTGGTAAGTGTTCTTATCTGCCTGGTAGTAGCCTTCTAGGGGACTAGCCCAGGGGCTGGCTATTATTTCAACCCACCGACCTAAAGCAGCTTCCCAAGAAGTGTCTGTCAAAAGAATTTAAGGTGAGAACATATTTTTATTTCTTTTTTTATTGGATCCAAGCTTTGAAGGAAGTCTCTTCTAGATCACTGACTGACTGTGAGATAATGAAACACAGACTTCAAGACTGTGCATGACAGTATCTTGCATGATACTCTGTTTTGCAAAAATGCCTTGAAAAAGTCATTAAGGAGATGGTTGCAGCCTTCCAAAGGCAATAACAGCAATCCCAAGAGAGGAAGGAGATTTTTATTTCCAGAGTCACAATATCACAATATTCAAAATGTTCAGGATTAAAAGCATACAAATAAAAAGGAAAGTATGGCCCGCTCACAGGGAAAAAAACTGAAACCATCTCTGAGTAAACACAGATACCAAACATACTATTAATGTACAATAATTTTGAGTTAACTGTTTTACTTATCAGTTCAGTTCAATGCTCAGTCATGTCTGACTCTCTGTGAACCCGTGGACTGCAGCACGTCAGGTCTCCCTTCTATCACCAACTCCCAGAGCTTACTCACTCAAGTTCATTGAGTCAGTGATGCCATCCAACCATCTCATCCTCTGTCATCCCCTTCTCCTCCGCCTTCAATCTTTCCCAGCATCAGGGTCTTTTCAAATGAGTCAGTTCTTCACATCAGGGGGCTGAAGTATTGGGAGTTTCAGCTTCAACATCAGTCCTGCCAATGAATATTCAGGATTGATTTCCTTTAGGGTTTCCTTTAGGATAGTCTGGATATCCTTTCTGTCCAAGGGATTCTCAAGAGTCTTCTCCAACACCACAATTCAAAAGCATCAATTCTTCAGCACTCAGCTTTCTTTATAGTCCAACTCTCACATCCATACATGACTACTGGAAAAACCATAGCTTTGACTAGATGGACCTTTGTTGGCAAAGTAATGTCTCTGCTTTTTAATATGCTGTCTAGGTTGGTCATAACTTTTCCACTGGATAGCTAAAGGAAACATAGGCCAAAAAAACTAAAAGAAATCAGGAGAATGATGTATGATTCAGCAGTGAATATCAAAAAAGGGATAAAAATTATAAAAAGGAATCAAATAGAAATTCTAGAGCTGTAAAAGTACAATAGTTAAACAATACATACAATATTGTGCTGAAAAATACAACAGCTCCTCTAATTGAACTTAAGAGAAGTTCAACAGCAGATTTGAGTACGTAGAAGGAAGAATCAGTGAGCCTGAAGATAGGGCAATTTAAATTACACTCTGAGAAGCAGAAAGTAAAAGGAATAAAGAAAAAGAACAGCCTAAAAGACTTATGGGGTACCATAAAGCATACAAACATATACACAAAATGGCAGTATTAGAAGGAGAGAAGAGAAAGACTATTTTAAGAAATAATCGTTGAACCCTGTATGTGAGACAGCAAAAGAGACACAGGTGTATTGAACAGTCTTTTGGACTCTGTGGGAGAGGGCGAGGGTGGGATGATATGGGAGAATGGCATAGAAACATGTAAAATATCACATGTCAAATGAATTGCCAGTCCAGGTTTCATGCATGATACAGCACGCTTGGGGCTGGTGCAATGGGATGACCCAGAGGGATGGGATGGGGAGGGAGGTGGGAGGGGCATTCAGGATGGGGAATACACATACACTCATGGCAGATTCAAGTCAATGTATGGCAAAACCAATACAATATTGTAAAGTAAAATTAATTAATTAATTAATTTTAAGAAAAAAGAAATAATGGCTGAAAATTTAACAAATTTGATGAAAGACATGAATCTACACTTTCAAGAAGTTCAATGAACTCCAAATAACATAAACTCAAAGAGGTCCATATTAAGACATATTATTATCAAACTGTAAGATGACAAAGTAAGAGAGAATATCTTAAAGGTACCAAGACAGAAGCAACTTGCCATTATATAAGGAAACCTCAGTAAGATTAACAGCCAATCTTCATCCAAAAACATGGAAGCTAGGAGGCAGTGGGAAGATCTATTTAAAGTGGTGAAAGGGAAAAACAAAAACCTGTTAACCACAATTCCATACCTGGCAAAAATCTCCTTCAAAAATAAAGAAGAAATTAAAGCATTTCCAGATAAGAGAGTCCATTACTACTAGACCAGCCCCAGAAATGTTAAAAGGGAGTCTTTTAGGCTCAAATGAAAGAACACTAAACAGTTACTTAAAACCATGTGAAGAAATAAGAACACTGGCAAAAGCACCTATACAGATAAACATAAAATCTAGTGGTATTGTATTTTTGGTTTGTAATATAATTTTAAAAAGAAATGCATATTATTATTTTTGTTTCCAACATAATTTAAAAGAGAAATGCATAAAATATAGTTACAAACCTATGTTAATAGACACATAATGTAGAGGCATATGACAATGCAAACATGAATTGGGATGGAGATGTATAATAGCAGTGTTTCTGTGTACTACTGAAAATAAGCTGGTAATAATTCAATCAAGATTGTTATAAATTTTAATCCCCATGGCAACCACTAAGAAAATGACTAAAAAATATAGGGAAAAAAGGAAACAAAACAGTATACCATAAAAAAATCAATTAAACGCAAAAGAAGGTGATAATGGAGAAATTGAGAAACAAAAAATATGACACCGTGAAAACAAATGTAAGAAGTAATGACAGAAACCAAACACAAAAGGCCCTATGTTGCATGGTTCCATTTATATGATACCTAGAATGGGCAAACCCAGAGCAGATTAGTGGTTGTCAAGAGTTTATGGGAAGAGAGAAATGGGGAGTGACTGTGGAATGGGTCTGGAGTTTCTTTTTGGGGTGATGAAAATATTCTGAAACTAGAGAGTAATGATAGTTGTACATCATTGTGAATGCACTAAATATAACTTAACTGGATACTAAAATGCTTAAAATGCTGAATTTTATATTATTTATTTGTCATAATAAAATATATAGAAAGAAAAATGTTCAATGACCATGTTCAGTGACAATAAGTCAGTAAGACCATCTTTGCTTACTTTCTTATTTCTAGAAATAAGAAAATTGGTAATCCTATATAAGATTTCAAAGTTAGTACAAAGTACTAAACTTATTGCGAAGACTCTGAGGGGAGGACCTTTTCTTTCACAGCAATGATGAATTTATTAATTTGAAAAAAAGAATATTACAACAATGAGTGCATGCTAAGTCTTTTCAGTTGTCTCCAACTCTTTGCAATCCCATGGACCATAGCCCACCAGACTCCTCTGTCCATGGGATTTTCCAGGCAAGAATACTGGAGTGGGTTGCCATTCCCTTCTCCAGGGGATCTTCCCAACCCAGGGATCGAACCTCGGTCTCCCACATTTCAGGCAGATTCTTTACCATCTGAGCCCCCAGGTAAACCCATTACAACAGTAAGAGGTACCAACATGAAATCTGTTACTCCCAAGAAGTACAAACTGATCATGTAAACAACTTCAAAATTATTTAAAGTATAATATGATAGCCATAATGACTTAAGAAAATTTGCAATGCTTTAAATCTCTTTTTTTACACTTTTATTTTCTACTGGAGTATAAATTAATTTACGATCTACAAAATATTTTTTAAAAACCCTTAAACAACAGAAAAGCAAACAACCTAACTAAAAATGAGGAGAGACTCTGAATAGACATTTTTCCAAAGAAGACATACAAGTGGCCGACAGGTACAGGAAAAGGTGCTTGACATCACTGATCATCAGTTCAGTTCAGTCGCTCAGTCGTGTCTGACTCCCTGCGGCCCCATGAACCGCAGCACGCCAGGTCTCCCTGTCCATCACCAACTCCCGGAGTCCACCCAAACCCATGTCCATTGAGTCGGTGATGCCATCCAACCATCTCATCCTCTGTCGTCCCCTTCTCCTCCTACCCTCAATCTTTCCCAGCATCAGGGTCTTTTCAAATGAGTCAGCCCTTCGCATCAGGTGGCCAAAGTACTTGAGTTTCAGCTTCAACACCAGTCCTTCCAATAAACACCCAGGACTGATCTCCTTTAGAATGGACTGGCTGGATCTCCTTGCAGTTCAAGGGACTCTCAAGAGTCTTCTCCAACACCACAGTTCAAAAGCATCAATTCTTTGGTGCTCAACTTTCTTTATAGTCCAACTCTCACATTCATACATGACCACTGGAAAAACCATAGTCTTGACTAGACGGACCTTTGTTGGCAAAGTAATGTCTCTGCTTTTTAATATGGTGTCTAGGTTGGTCATAACTTTCCTTCCAAGGAGTAAGTGTCTTTTAATTTCATGGCTGCAATCACCATCTGCAGTGATTTTGGAGCCCAGAAAAATAAAGTCAGCCACTGTTTCCCCTGTTTCCCCATCTATTTGCCATGAAGGGATGGGACTGGATACCATGATCTTAGTTTTCTGAATGTTGAGCTTTAAGCTAACTTTTTCACTCTTCTCTTTCATTTTCGTCAAGAGGCTCTTTAGTTCCTCTTTACTTTCTGCCATAAGGGTTGTGTCATCTGCATATCTGAGGTTATTGATGTTTCTCCCGGCAATCTTGATTCCAGCTTGTGCTTCCTCCAGTCCAGCATTTCTCATGATGTACTCTGCATAGAAGTTAAATAAGCAGGGTGACAATATACAGCCTTGACATATTCCTTTTCCTATTTGGAACCAGTCTGTTGTTCCATGTCCGGTTCTAACTGTTGCTTCCTGACCTGCATACAGGTTTCTCAAGAGGCAGGGCAGGTGGTCTGGTATTCCCATCTTTTTCAGAATTTTCCACAGTTTATTGTGATCAACACAGTCAAAGGATTTGGCATGGTCAATAAAGTAGAAATAGATGTCTTTCTGGACCTCTCTTGCTTTTTTGATGATCCAGAGAATGTTGGCAATTTGATCTCTTGTTCCTCTGCCTTCTCTAAAACCAGCTTGAACATCTGGAAGTTCACGATTCACGTATTGCTGAAGACTGGCTTGGAGAATTTTGAGCATTACTAGCGTGTGAGATGAGTGCAATCATCAGGGAAATGCAAATCAAAACTACAATAAAATATCACCTCACATCTGTAAGAATGGCTATTACCAAAAAAAACAAGAAATAACAAAAGTTGTTGGCAAGACCGTAGAGAAAAGAGAGCCTTTATGTTCTGCTGGTGCGTGTCTGTGTGTCTGTGTGTGTGTGTGTGTTAGTTGCTCAGTCATGTCCAGCTGTTTGCAACCCCACAGACTGTAGCCCACCAGGTTCCTTTGTTCATGGAATTCTCCATACAATAAAACTGGAGTGGGTTGTCATTCCCTTCTCCAGAGGATCTTGCAGACCCAGGAATTGAAACTGAGTCTCCCACACAGTTGGCAGATTCTTTACCATCCGAGAGCCACCAGGGAAGCCCCAAACTGCTGGAGGGAAGGTCAACTAGTACAGATATTATGAAGATTCCTCAAAAAATTAAAACTAGAACTATCATATAACCCAACAGTTCCTTTGGTATTTACCCAAAGGAAACAAAATCACTATCTTGAAAATATATCTGCACCCCAGTGTTCAAAGAAGCATTTTTTACAACTGCCAAGACATGGAAACAAGAGATCATTAAGAGAGTTTTTTTTTAATGTGGCATGTATACAAACTGAATATTATTCAATAAAAAAGAAGGAAATCCTGCCATTTGTGACAACATGGATTATACTAAGTGAAGTCAGACAGAGAAAGACATATACCAATACTGCATGATCTCACTCACAAATGTACTTTGAAAAAAGAGAAAAAAAGATGAAACCGAAGCCACAGATGACAGAGAAGAAACTCATGGCTGCCAGAGGCAGTGGCTGAAACGTGTGAAGGAGGCCAAAAGCAACAAATTTCCAATTATAAAATAATTAATTCGTGGGGATGTTATATACAGAATGGTGATCATAGTTCATATTTCTTGATGTGAAAGTTGCTAAGACAGACTTTTTTAACCAGTCATCTTTTATTGGCTGTTAATTCTCCACTAGGCTATGAAAGGATTCAGGGGTGCCCAGCAAAGAATGCAGAATGTGCCCTCCTCAGCGGTCCTCGCTTGGCTGCTCTTGATTAAGTTCCTTGTAAGAACGGCAAACAGTTGAAAAGCATGTAAGCTGCCAGCACCATAGAAAGCCCGGCAACGCTCCCTTTCTTCATGTTTAACTTGTTGTAATACTGGCAATAACCTCTCTGAAATGCTCCAGCAATGCCTTTAGGGATGAAATCTCACATTAGTACCCAGCTTGACAGCTCCCTTAATTTGACATCCAGGAGTTTCTTTTCCTTAAATACTACAACCGATACCATCTTGGAGTCCTGGCAGTCTGCTCCAGTATGAACTTTCTGTGTTGAGCAAGGTTTGAGGCACAACAAAAAGCCTTCCACATTCTTCATAGGGTTTCTCACCACTGTGAATGATCTGATGAAGAAAAAGAGATGAATGTTTCCCAGATACAAACATTTTTCTATTGCTGATTATTTTATAATTTGAATCCAAATCTGTATTCCAGCTTCTTGTTTCTTCCCTCACAACCATCCAGGGGTCTCTTCTTTCCTCCAATAACACAATGATGTCTGGCTTAGAAATGAAATGGCCAATTGAGACCAAGTTACTATAATTCTCCATCATCACACTGCAATACAATTTCTTTTGAAGAGGGTTGAGAAATTCCCACTGATGTGGAAAGAACTCTATGACCACATCCCTGAGTGTTATTGGTCCCCAGGCCATGGTTTTTGAGCTGCAAAAACTGATTGGTCCTCAGGGTTCCTTTATCAGAAAAACAGAGTCCAGAAAACCACACCATTCCTTGCCAGTTTGTGTTCCCTTTGCACAGTTGTGTCCATGGCAACCTACTGGTTTCTCACTTGGATGGATGTCCTTCACAAGCCGTTGACTTTAAGGAGCAAGGAAAAAACCCAACGTAGAAGTCACCTGCTTCATTGTTGGAGATGTCCTACGGGGTTGTGAAGTTACCAGTTCTAAGCGGCCGCCCAACCCCAAATCTAACTTTTTGAGACTGATATAATAAGGAAAAGAAAGCCTTCCTACCTATAACGTATCCTTTTATTCTACTGGTAGAAATTAAATAGAGAGCAAGAAAAATTGTGGGCCAACTCCATACAGTTTTTATATTTTTAATTCACTATCCCTTTACAAGGTCAATGTGTCTTCAGCACCTATTTTATCCCAGGCCTGTCTACAAAATATTTCATTGGCAGATGTGGCTGGCGGCAGGTTTCCATTTTTAACAAAAGTTAGTTTCTTGTCTTGAGGACTGAATTTGTTTGAAAATCTTCCTGTATTTTTTTCTAGTTATGTTGGTACATCCACTAAAATTCTGTTTTCATAACAACTACTATTCATGGATGTCTATTTTTGTTTTATATGAAAGGAAAACTGTAATTTAGAAACACAATGGCACATTTTTAAAATATTCATTTATAAATGGGCTAGCTTTGAACCAATGAGGTAACGTTGAAAAAAAAATGTTTACATTTTTGTTTCTTTTTAAAATTATTCAAAATCATTTATTTACTGTTAGTTTCAGAAAGCTTGCATCTGGTGGTGATACAGGTATCATGCCAATGATTAAGCTCTTGGATTAGCAGTGCTAATAATAATTTGTACACAGATGTTAACAAAAATAACCTCTTCTTATTCTAGTTATACTTATTTTTATGTAACACACAAAATTGGGGTGGGGATAGCTTAAGTAAAAAAAATGACATGCACATTTCAAACCCAAATAGGTAAGTTTCTGACTCAACTCCTTGAAATCTACCCTCTGCAGTTATATATCCTTTTCACATCAACTACTACATTGACTGTAAGGAAGTTTTGTGCCAGATCACTAAACTTGTCGGAATACCCCAGGAAGAAAGAATGATAGCCTCTATATATAAATTAAACAGTACAGATGGAATATTTGTTGTTGTCTTGGCATACATCAATTCATTCATTCCTTAAGGTAAGACTTGCTGTACCTCGGCTTGTCAGGCACTAGGCAAGGCATTAAATGATGTAATAGAGCACAAGTCAGTTCAGTTCTCGAGGAAGTTACTCGTTTTGTGAGGGTATTGAATACACAACTATTCAAACAACTAAATAATTTTGGAAAAGGTCATGGCATCCCTCTTTTCAGGTGATTTTTTTAGAACAGATTTTTCAAACAGTTTAAATTTTGCTTTGTAAGACCATTATTAAGAAACATTAGAGATAAACCAAAGTTTTTTTAAGAGTAAAGCTTAATGCTTGAAAATGTTGACAAGATACTGTATTAAGTAATATTTATGTGAACGTGGGGAGTTGGAGAGTTTTCAGCAAAACTATATTATGGCCTTTCATGTTGCAGGGAATATAGATGCACCCATATGAGGCATATTTACTGCAAAAATACACGAGAAAAAAGAAAACTCAGGAAACTGACTCAGCCACTGTACAACCAGACAACATGCAGAAGTGCAAAAATAGCTCCTTGTTGTTCAGAATACAACAGCAGTTTCAAAGCCCCCAAAGCAGCTCTAGTAACCAACTAGCTGCCCTGATAATGTGCTCATCTAATGACCTCCTCTGTCTCAAGTATGTACTGCCTGTCTTATAGTAATATGCCATTTTTAAGCCGTCCTTCAGTCCTCTCTTTTTCATACACAGCAACAAAATCATTAGCATGCCCTGACTGCTCTAAATTCAAAATACAGCCTGAGTACAACAACTTTTTGTGACCTCCACAGCTAATACTTTCGCAAGCCACCAACCTCTCTCTCATCAACTACTACAAGCCCCTCCTAACCTATCATCCTATTTCCACTTTCTTCCCTCAGTCAGTTCGCCCCCACAGCAGCCCAAGTTCTTCTTAAAGTGCTTATCATATCATGTCATTTTCCTGTTCAAAATTGCCTGTTTGCTTCCCATCACATTTAAAATAAAACAAAAGAGCTTCACCATGGTTTGTAAGGCTTTATATAACTTTATCCCTGGATACATCCCAAGCTCATTAGCTACCAATCTCATCCTCTATCCCTCACTGCTCCAATAACATTTGCCTTCTTGCTATTCCTTACCCATGACAAACATAATCCTGCCTCAAAGCTTCTCCACATATTATTTTGTCTGTCTGCAAATACTTACCCCAGACTTACCCCAGATGCTCTCATGGCTCTCTCCTTCATAGTCACCTAGATTTCTCTCTCTTCAACTACAGTCATACCTTGGTAGTCTCAAGGGATTGATTCCAGGATCCCTTTGGATGCCAAAAACTGCAGGTGAACGCCTTTAGATAAAATATTGCATTTGCATATAATCTATGAACATAATCCCTTATAAATCATCTTTAGATTACTTATAATACCTAATATAATGGAAATGCCATGTAAATAGTTATTGAGCATGCAGCAAATTCAAGTTTTGCTTTGGAACTTTATGGAATTTTTTTCTGAATATTTTCCAGCAGCAGTTGGTTGACTCCAAGAATGTGGAGCTCACAGATACAGAAGGCCAACTATATCTCCTAAGAGAGGCTTTCCTTGACCACCCTAAAAGAAATCTATTCCTTTCTCTGATTCATTTTATTTTCTGGACTTAACACTACCCAAAATAATATTACGTAATTATTCTTTACTCATTGTCAGTCTCCCCAACCAGAATGTAAGCCCATAAAGGTAAACTCTGGTTCACTACTGCATTGGTTCACTTGTGCATTTTAGAGCAGTGTCTGGTACATAGAGAATATTCAGTATTTGTTTAATGAACTACTTCTTATGATCCAGTGTCTGGCTACCTTTCCCTCTACTGACTCTGTTTCTGTTTGTCAGGAATTCAAAACTCTTGAGACAGACAACCCTTGCTGATCTAATCACCACTCAACAGTAAGTGTCTATTCCAGTTGGGCCACCCAATAGATAGTCAGATGGGTGTCTTGGCAATAACACCAATCCCCGGTTACCAGTCTTATGACCAGAGTATCAGGTCACATGATATAAAACATGAAGCATTATTCAAGAAATCTACGTGGCCATTTTCCTCAGATTGTATGAAAATACAATGGGTACTTAGCTTCTTGGTTTCTGTTCTAATATAAAAATAACAAAGTAGATCTTTCTCTTTGATTATTTTCTTTCACTCCTTTTCTTCCCATTACTGACAACAAATTTTCATACCACCTACCTAAGGTAACAAACAGGGCTCCTCCTCCTAGGAAATTCCTTTCTCCTCCCCGCCAAAAAAACTTAAGCTATCTCTCCCTCCCTCTGACCAAACCTCTAACCTCACCCTCACTATTTCCCTTCAGCTTTTATGGGGTAAAATTTCTAAAGTATAAACCAGTGTGCTGTTATGTGTTACAGATAATTTATTATCTTTCTGACTTTTTTCATTTTAATAAGAAATCCTATGTAAAGCAGTGTCTTAACAGCAAGAACCTCAAATATGCAATTTTAGACAATATGACAAAAATCATGGGGATAATGAATTGGAACAGAATGGCCTTCCTAAAATCCCTCAAATGACTTCACTTGCATGATTCTTGCTAGCCTTTTTTATAAGATTACCCATTGTGTGCAATTCTCATTCATTCACACATTTGTTCAATAAACATTATTGAGTGCCTACTTTGTTAAGGCAGTCTTCATGAGTACAAATATGCTCCCCACAGGAGAATGGACTTTAATTTCAGCAGAAAGTTATCCTTCCTAACATTTTATTTTTAGATGTTTCTGGGAATAAAGACATTGCTGAAGCATGTTTTATCAGCAGCAATTAGTGTGGATCACTCAAACTTCTTAAAATGGAGCACCTGTTTATAGGCAGAACATGTATATTATGAAATTATTAAATTTATGGGAGAAACTTTCTAATATATAAATCCCTGTGCTATGGTATCACTGCCAGTTTAGTCAAGACAACTGCATTTTCTTCTGCACTCTACCCAACTTGCTCAACAATCTGTTTACTTTTTATTAGGCCAGGCTATCCAAATAAATGCTTACTAAAAGAGTGGAGTACAATACTTAGGCCTCTACTATTGATATAGATTTGCGCAAAACAGGTATAATCACTTCACCATTTAGGCTTCTACAAAAATGATATCCACTCATTTTGTTAATATAGTCAAAATGTGTTTTATTTCATAAATGAGTTAACAATTCCTAATTTTGATAAAAGGGTAATATTCACTGTTTATAAAGATAACTTGAAAAATCTTCATTTCCATCAGCTTTATAATTGTCTGTTTAGCTAGTTTTAATGTGCCCTACAATATAGCCACAATATATTACATTACCATCTGCACTAAAAGCTATCCTCCCACTCTGCCTTATTATTCTTACACCTAATCCTCTTTGTAACCCTTACACCTCCCACACTATCTATCCTAACTTCATAATTGTCAAAAAGGAAATGATCATTTCATCTCACACATCATCATTTTCAGCAAATTTTCTCATCATGGTGATGTGGCCTTTAGTTCCAGCCAGCTGACTGCATAAGACCTTTCTTCTCATGCCATCAGTGGGATGACATTGATAAACTCTGTACCTCAACTCCGCCAAATAAACAATTGCTGTGTTTTGCTTTAACTCTTAGACATACTGAACACATACATAACATTCTAATAGCCTCATGTTCACAGACTTTTTCACATCTCCAAATTTTTATCTTCTCCTGCAGTGATATTTTGGGATCAAATATCTAAGCCACTTAACATAACTGAGAAACATTATGCTAATTAAGATAAGGATGTGGGTTCAAGTGCTATAATAACCAATTAGCTGGGGTAAAAGGCCAAATTTTGCTTTAGGGTTACAGACTATATCTCAATGATGGATAAAAGGCCCACCATTTCATCAACATCAGAAAAGGTGACCAGGGTGTATTGACTACTGAAGAGTAAGACACCATATTTGAAAAAGCAGTTCATTCACAGATATGTCCTACTATTGACACGAGGTGAGCAGTATCAACACTGCATGCTCAGGACAATATGTTACATGTATATAATTATTATATAATATTAGTTATACAGGCATAATTAATTTGCATATTACTATCCACAAATAATTGATGCTTTTGAACTATGGTGTTGGAGAAGACTCTTGAGAGTCCCTTGGACTGCAAGGAGATCCACCCAGTCCATCCTAAAGGAGATCAGTTCTGGGTGTTCATTGGAAGGACTGATGCTGAAGCTGAAACTCCAATACTTTGGCCACCTGATGCGAAGAGTTGACTCATTGGAAAAGACCCTGATGCTGGGAGGGATTGGGGACAGGAGGAGAAGGGGACGACAGAAGATGAGATGACTGGATGGCATCACTGACTCGATGGACATGAGTTTGAGTAAACTCCAGGAGTTGGTGATGGACAGGGAGGCCTGGTGTGCTGCGATTCATGGGGTCACAGAGAATCGGACACGACTGAGTGACTGAACTGATCCACAAATACTTATATTTAAGGTGATGGGACAGATCTAATCCCATAGAACTGATTTGTAGCATGGCCTACTGCAAAGACCACTGGGCTAGGAGTTAAGAGACATAACCTGGTTACTGACTCTTCTTTTAGTCCCAAATGGTAACAATTTAAACTGAATTGTAAAAGAAGTTGGAGAAGGCAAATAGGGGAATGATTCTCTAAAGCACTTCTGTTTAGACCTACTATGTCTAAATAGTGGTGATAAGAAACATTAGAAAGCCCCCAATAAACTGAAAGTCCAAAATAAAGTGACAAAAAATAAGCAGTTGACCAATAAAATTAATAGTCAATATTAATAAAGAAAACCATAACGGGATTTGTTCCCTCGTAGCTACAAAGTATTTACTAAGATTTGGATATTATGTCAGATTGAGGCTACAGAAATAAGCATAAAAATGTCAGGGAGTCTAAACATATATTTTCTATGACTTTAAAAAATTTTCTATATCTCCATTTCCATGTTTTTTTAAAACAATTTTCAGCATGTTATCTATGATCTAAATGCAAGCTTTCCAATAACACTACAAAGTATCTTTGGTGTCCATGTTGGTTTTTCTCATCACAAATATATTGGCTCCTAATAATCCCCTAATATGACAACACTGGGCTTCCCTGGAGGCTCAGATGGTAAAGAATCTGCCTGCAATGCAGGAGACACGTGTTCGACCCCTGGATTGGGAAGATGCCCTGGAGAAGGAAATGACAACCCACTCCAGTATTCTTGCCTGGAGAGTCCCCATGGACAGAGGAACCTGGCAGACTACAGTCCATGGAGTCACAGAGTCAGACACAACTGAGCGACTAATCCATGACAACATTAAACTTGTAAGGCACTCTCCAGCAAGGAATGTTTCAAATGTGAATATTAATCAGTTTTTCAAATACAATTACTTTAGAATGTTTGACATTCTTTCTCTCCCATTCCACCTAAAGTATTCGCTGCCTTAAATGTACTTTAAGGGTTTCCAGGTTTTTCTATATTGATGGTACCCACCATGAAATGACTGCTATGTCTGTCAAAGGTGCTACTATCCAATGATTCTAGAGCCACCAATTTCTAAGTTGTCGGAGATAACCTTGTTCCCACTCTGTGCCATGTGCAACACTTAAGACCAAGTAATGCTCCTTGTGCCCATAAACCCAAAGAGTCTAGTGAAAGCTTCTTCAATTACTACATGAGGCATTTCTCTCCCCAGAACTGGATGAGTCCACTGAGCCAAGACATGGAGCTAATGCCTGGAACAAACAATACACTATTGCACTCACATGTCAGCTTTGCACTAACTCAAAAATTCTCCTTTCTTCAGGAAAAAATTTTAAAAGCAAAATGACTTCTGGTGGGCCTCTGATCCAGTTCATATAGGGCATGCTGCAACATTTCTGAATACTGGCTGAAGTTCTAGCTGACATAAATCGCTTCATTCTAATTCCCACTACCCAAAATCCTATTATTAAGCCATGAGGACCATTCTCGGTTGGAGGGAGCAGGAAGATAACCTGAAGGAAGAAATAAGAGAGGCACAAAGAATTCAGAAAAACTTAATTGTTCAAAGGAAAAGGGTAGTCTCATTACAGGTTTCCAAACTCACCCTTCTTAATTATGAGTGATTTCTGCAGTGAGTAGTACCCTCTAAGCAAAACTTGAAAAAAAGCATTTCACTTCACTGCAAGAACTGGAACAAAGATGGCACTCTTTGATAGCCTTCTTTTATTTTATTTATTTTTTATTTTTTATTTCTTTTTGATAGTCTTCTTATAGAATATATCACGAAGGGAATGGAGGGATTATCCACCTGATTAACTACTTCAACTCTCTGGAGAAGCCACAACTAGAACATCTCAGAGAGATTACTCTTCAAGAATAGAGTATCATGCTTCAGACACAATACTTAACTATTAATAGATCAAAGACCTTTATACAGAACAATATACATAACAATGTCCCCCAAAGAAAAAAGTATATGGCCTGGGAACTAAAAGGCAGAAGCAAGTGTGGCTCTATTTACCATTACTACTAATGGCCCATGGGAGGACTTTGTGCTTCCCATCACTGCAGCTTTTGGAATCTAGAGCTAGAGGTCCTGACCTCAAAGCAGGCACGCTTTTACCAAGTGCTACAGCAAGAATCCCACTGTATTATAAGCTATGGATGTAACCTAGGCAACTTTGGAATCATTATTCCAGTAGGCAAGAAGAAAAATCATAATCTTGGAAGGGGTAATGACCCTGGTCATCAGAAGGAGGCAGGACTACTGTTACACATTGGGGTAGGGAGGAACATGAGTGTAGCAGAGAACATGAATGGGCACCTCTTAATACTCTCTTGCCAGACTGTGACTATAAATACACAGTTACAGCAACCTTGACCTAAGTAGAGGCTGACTCATGACACTAAATGAGCCCTCGAGGCCAAAAGAATAGCCAGTGAGAGTAGAGAAATCTAAGCTGGATAATGGAGGAAGAAAACAATGAGCATCATTCACAACACAGAGTCCCACTATAGTGACAGATACTGTGGCTTGTCCTCCTAATCTCCCTCTTCTAAGTTTCTCCTAAGGAAGAACCATCAGAATCTTGATGGAGATACTTCCCAAACATATGGGGAAGTAAATTTGAATAGTACTATGGGTGAATTGTTGACAATATAGGCCTCCACATGGGATAAGGCTTTATTTGATCTCCATGAGCAGTTGGACTTCTTCTTCAGCACAATCCTACTCCCTCCCCTTTATTCTCACAGGTATCCAGTTCAGTTCAGTCGTTCAATCGTGTCCAACTCTTTGCGACCCTATGGCCTGCAGCATGCCAGGCCTCCCTGTTCAGCACCAACTCCCAGAGTCACAGGTGTTAACCCCTAATAAACATTTTATACTCAAAACTCTGCCTGAATCCTGCAAACTCAACCTAAAACAAAGCTCAACCTACAGCCTACTATTTCTGCTCTCCCACTAATTTTGTGAGATTAATAATTCTTTCCTACTTAAACTTATTAAAGTGGATTCCGTTGCCAGCAACTATGAACTCTGACCAATACAAGAGTCAACATGACATTCAAATGAAAACACAACAGCCCAAAACCTGTGGGACTCAGTAAAAGCAGTGCTAAGGGGAAGGTTCATAGCAATACAAGCCTACCTCAATAAACAGGAGAAAAATCAAATAAATGTCCTAACTCTACACCTAAAGCAACTAGAAAAAGAAGAAATGAAGAGCCCCAGGGTTAGTAGAAGGAAAGAAATCATAAAAATTAGGGCAGAAATAAATGCAGACAAAACAAAGGAGACCATAGCAAAAATCAACAAAGCTAAAAGCTGGTTCTTTGAGAAGATAAATAAAATAGGCAAACCATTAGCCAGACTCATCAAGGAAAAAAAAGGGAGAAGAAACAAATCAACAAAATTACAAATGAAAATGGAGAAATCACAACAGACAACACAGAAATACAAAGGATCACAAGAGACTACTATCAGCAACTATATGCCAATAAAATGGACAACTTGAAAGAAATGGACAATTAGAAATGTATAACTTTCCAAAACTGAACCAGGAAGAAATAGAAAATCTTAACAGACCCATCACAAGCATGGAAATTGAAACTGTAATCAGGAATCTTCCAGCAAACAAAAGCCCAGGACCAGATAACTTCACAACTGAATTCTACCAAAAATTTAGAGAAGAGCTAACACCTAACCTACTCAAACTCTTCCGGAAAATTGCAGAGGAAGGTAAACTTCCAAACTCATTCTATGAGGCCACCATCACCCTAATACCAAAACCAGGCAAAGATGCCACAAAAAAAGAAAACTACAGGCCAATATCACTGATGAACATAGATGTAAAAACCTTAACATAATTCTAGCAAACAGAATCCAACAACATATTAAAAAGATCATACATCATGACCAAGTGGGCTTTATCCCAGGAATGCAAGGATTCTTCAATATTTTCAAATCAATCAATGTGATACACCACATTAACAAATTGAAAGATAAAAACCACATGACTATCTCAATAGATGCAGAGAAAGCTTTTGACAAAATTCAACATCCATTTATGATAAAAAAAACCCCAGAAAGCAGGCATAGAAGGAACATACCCCAACATAATAAAAGCCATATATGATAAACCCACAGCAAACATTATCCTCAATGGTGAAAAATTGAAAGCATTTGGCCTAAAGTCAGGAACAAGACAAGGATGCCCACTCTCACCACTACTATTCAACATAGTTTTGGAAGTTTTAGCCACATCAATCAGAGAAGAAAAAGAAATAAAAGGAATCCAGATTGGAAAAGAGGTAAAACTCTCACTGTTTGCAGATGACATGATCTTCTACACAGAAAACCCTAAAGACTCCACCAGAAAATTACTAGAGCTAATCAATGAATATAGTAAAGTTGCAGGATATAAAATTAACACTCAGAAATCCCTTGCATTCCTATACACTAACAATGAGAAAACAGAAATAAAAATTAAGGAAATAATTCCATTCACCATTGCAATGAAAAGAATAAAATACTTAGGAATAAATCTACCTAAAGAAACAAAAGACCTAGATATATAAAACTATAAAACACTGATGAAGGAAATCAAAGATGACACAAATAGATGGAGAAATATACCAAGTTCATGGATCAGAAGAACCAATACAGTGAAAATGAGTATACTACCCAAAGCAGTCTATAGATTCAATGCAATCCCTATCAAGCTACCAACAGTATTTTTCAGAGAATTAGAACAAATAATTTCACAATTTGTATGGAAATACAAAAAAAACCTCAAATAGCTAAAGCAATCTTGAGAAAGAAGAATGGAACTGGAAGAATCAACCTGCCTGACTTCAGACTATACCACAAAGCTGCAGTCATCAAGACAGTATGGTGCTGGCACAAAGACAGAAATATAGATCAATGGAACAAAATAGAAAGCCCAGAGATAAATCCATGAACCTATGGACACCTTATCTTTGACAAAGGAGGCAAGAATATACAATGGAGAAAAGGCAATCTCTTTAACAAATGATGCTGGGAAAACTGGCCAACCACCTTTAAAAGAATGAAACTAGAACACTTTCTAACACCATACACAAAAATAAACTCAAAATGGATTAAAGATCTAAATCTAAGACCAGAAACTATAAAACTCCTAGAGGAAAATATAGGCAAAACATTCTCTGACATAAATCACAGCAGGATCCTCTATGACCCACCTCCCAGAGTAATGGGAAAAAAATCAAAAATAAACAAATGGGACCTAATTAAACTTAAAAGCTTTTACACAATGAAGGAAACTATAAGCAAGGTGAAAAGACAGCCTTCAGAATGGGAGAAAATAATAGCAAATGACAAAGAATTAATCTCAAAAATATACAAGCAGCTCATGCAGCTCAATACCAGAAAGATAAATGACTCAATCAAAAAATGGGCCAAAGAACTAAACAGACATTTCTCCAAAGAATACATACAAATGGCTAACAGACACATAAAAAGATGCTCAACATCACTCATTATCAGAGAAATGCAAATCAAAACCACAATGAGGAACCATCTCATGCTGGTCAGAATGACTGCTATCCAAAAGTCTACAAACAATAAATGCTGGAGAGGGTGCGGAGAAAAAGGAACCCTCTTATACTGTTGGTGGGAATGCAAACTAGTACAGCCATTATGGAGAACAGTGTGGAGATTCCTTAAAAAACTGGAAATACAACTGCCATACTACCCAGCAATCCCACTCCTGGGCATACACACCGAGGAAACCAGAACTGAAAGAGACACGTGTACCCCAATATTCATAGCAGCACTGCTTACAATAGCCAGGACATGGAAGCAACCTAGATGTCCATCGGCAGATGAATGGATAAGAATGCTGTGGTACATATACACAATGGAATATTACTCAGCTATTAAAAAGAATGCATTTGAATCAGTTCTAATGAGATGGATGAAACTGGAGCCTATTATACAGAGTGAAGTAAGCCAGAAAGAAAAACACCAATACAGTATACTAACGCATATATATGAAATTTAGAAAGATGGTAGTGATAACCCTGTATGAGAGACAGCAAAGGAGACACAGATGTATAGAACAGTCTTTTGGACTCTGTGGGAGAGAGCAAGGGCAGGATGATATGGGAGAATGGCACTGAAACATGTAAATTATCATATGTGAAACGAATCACCAATCTAGGTTCAGTGCATGATACAGGGTGCTCGGGGCTGGTGCACTGGGATGACTCAGAGGGATGGGGTGGGGGTTCAGGATGGGGAACACATGTATACCCATGGCTGATTCATGTCAATGTATGGCAAAACCAATACAATATTGTAAAATAAATAAATAAATAAAACTGGGGGAAAAAAAACAAATACAAAGATAAAAGGCATCTTCAAATACTAAAGAACACAGATATTACAAAAGCTATATCTCTATCTTGCTAATCATCACTTAAGAGATTAACCAAACAAAACATAAAAAAATAAAATAGACAAGGCTTGTGGTAAACAATGAATTCATTTATATACAGAACTAATAAAGAACGGCAGAATAACTGCAGGATTTGGTTAATAGATTATAGATATTATAAACATTGACAATGTAGCAATAATAATATAAAAGTTGGAGGGTGGTAAGTCACAAGGATGTAAGAGACCTGTTCTTCTCACTTTTCATAGTAGAATGTCAACTCCACACTAAATTAAAACATTCATTTAGTAAAACAAAATTACCCAACTTCTTAGTTTTTTCACAATATTTTTTAATCATAAGAGATTCTTAAAAGAAATAAGTCCTGTGATAAAGAGGCATTTATTGAAGTTTAAAATGGCTTAACTTTAAGTTCAGTCTCTTTTATTTCTAATAAATTCAAATAAAATAAAATTTAACAGTTTTTTAAAAAATAGAATCTATTAATTCAAAATGATCCACTTTCATTAAACTATTTTTATATCTACCATCCTACATTATTTCTTTTTATCTATACTTCTGCTTATATGTACATATACATGTATGTAAGTGTATATACACATATATATATATATATATATACAGCTTTGCATTTAGAAAAAATATATCTGCACAAGTTCTGAATAAAGAAAGCTATCTAGAATAATATTTGCCTAATGCTAATGATGATATTTTCTGAATAGTGGAATTTAGGCTATTTTTTAATTTGTGTACCTTCCCATACTCTTAAAATTATTTACAGTGAGCATATATAATTTTCCAAAAGCAATGAAAAGAAGAAAAGGCCAGATATTTAAAATCTTGTATGCTATGCTAAAACTGTAGATTTTTACTAAATTTGTGAAGATCGAAGGTCTTGAGCTATTTTAAGATGGAAATTAAAGCCATAGGGATAGATCAGATTTCCCAAGAAGATTACAAAAAGAAGATACTCAAATATATATCATTTCTATTCCTAAGGAGCAGGAACAAAGAGAAGAGAAATCACAAAGAAAATTCAGAAGTCAGAGTGGTGAGAAGAAAGTAAAGAATCTGCCTGCAGTGCAGGAGATCTGGGTTTGATTCCTGGGTGGGAAAGATCCCCTGGAGAAGGAAATGACAACCCACTCCAGTATTCTTGCCTGGAGAATCCCATGGACAGATGAGCTTGGTGGGCTACATACAGTCCATGGTGTTGCAAGAGTTGGACAAGACTTAGCAACCAAACCACCACCAAGCATCATGAAAACCAACACAGGACAGAGTGGCCAGCATTGTCAATATGCTACAGAGAGACCATGTATGATATTAACTGAAAATCATAAGCCAGAATCACTAGTAATCAAAATAAGAATCCTTTCAAAACTGTAATTAAACCTGGAAGCCAGAATGTGGTGTTTCATGAGTGGATGACTATTAAGGAAGCATATACAATTCATTTCAGGAGCTTCAGTAAGAAATTAAGAAAATACCTTGAGCTGCCGTAGTTTAGAGAGAAAATATAGCTAATATCTGGCTTTATAGAGGATATCTGGATTGTCATTAATGCTTTTACATTCTGTCTACAAATTCCATAAAACAGAAAATAAACAGGCAATAGTCTGATCACTATGTAATACCATTGGAAATTAACAAAATCAGAAAATAGACTCTTCCCCCTGGAAAATAAAAAATTTTAACTGTCTGCACAGTAACTTTTTTCTTTGTCGGGTCAAAGAAAAAAACTAAAATAGCAAAGATTTTAGAGAACAAATATTCAAAGATAATTTGAAAAAATTCAACATCCATTTATGAAAACTCTCAACAAAGTGGATAAGGAAGGAGCATAACTCAATATAATAAAGATCATGATGATGAACCCACAACCAACATCATCAATCAGTTCAGTTCAGTCGCTCAGTCGTGTCCGGCCCCATCAATTGGAGCACGCCAGGCCTCCCTGTCCATCACCAACTCCCGGAGTTTACTCAAACTCATGTCCATTGAGTCAGTGATGCCATCCAGCCATCTCATCCTCTGTCGTCCCCTTCTCCTCCTGTCCCCAATCCCTCCCAGCATCAGGGTCTTTTCCAATGAGTCAACTCTTTGCATGAGGTGGCCAAAGTATTGGAATTTCAGCTTCAGCATCAGTCCTTCCAATGAACACCCAGGACTGATCTCCTTTAGGATGGACTGGGTGGATCTCCTTGCAGTCCAAGGGACTCTCAAGAGTCTTCTCCAACACGACAGTTCAAAAGCATCAATTTTTCGGCGCTCAGCTTTCTTCACAGTCCAACTCTCACATCCATACATGACCACTGGGAAAACCATAGCCTTTACTAGGCAAACCTTTGTTGGCAAAATAATGTCTCTGCTTTTTGATATGCTGTCTAGGTTGGTCATAACTTTCCTTCCAAGGAGTAAGTGTCTTTTAATTTCATGGCTGCAATCACCATGAACCAAGTCTATTCCAAATGTCTACATTCTAGCCTACTTCTTTTAGTTCAGTGAAAACACTTAGTGAAATGCAAACAATTTGAAAAACTGGGAACTAGAAATATGACCTAGAAACATTATTTTGATAAGCCCCTTTTATTGTTAGCTTTATTAAAGATGAATTTTTACTCATATACCACACAAATAGAAGTACTGTCTTCTAAAATGAAATTAGCAGTAGTCTCTTCAATAAATGGTGCTGGAAAAACTGGATAGCTACATGCAAAGGGATCAACAGTACTACTTTCTCATGCCATATACAAAAATGAATTCAAAATAGATTAAAAACTTAACTATAAGTCCTAAAACCATAAAAATCCTAGAAGAAAACATAGGCCATATATTCTTTGACACTGGCATTAGCAATATTTGTTTTAGATCTGTCTCCTCAGGTAAGGGGAACAAAAGCAAAAATAAACAAGTGGGACTACATCAATCTAAAAAGGCTGTGCACAGTGAAGAAAATCATCAACAAACTAAAAATGCTGCCTACTGAACAGGAAAAGCTATTTACAAACAGTATATCCAATAATGGGTTAATATTCAAAATATATAAAGAATTCATACAACTTAACATAAAAAACAAGCAATTCAATTAAAAATGGGCAGAGGACCTGAACAGACATTTTTCGAAAAATATACAGACGGCCAGCAGACATTAAAAGATGCTCAGTATCACTAACCATCAGGTGAATGCACATCAAAACCACAACCTCACATCTGTCAGAATGGCAATCACTAAAAGACAACAACAAAAGTTGGCAACAATGTGGATAAAAGGAAATCCTCATGCACTGTTCGTGGAACTATAAATTGGTGTAGCTACTACAGAGAACATTATGAAGTTTCCTCAAAAAATTAAAATGGAAGTGCCATATGATCCAGTAATTTCATTTGGGGAGGGGTTATTTACTAAAGAAAATAAAACATTATTTCAAAAAGATATATGCACCTCAATGTTCACTGCAGCATTATTTACAATAGCAAAGATAGGGAGGCAACCCAAGAGTCCATCAATAGAAGAATGGATAAATAGGATGTAGTGTATATATACAATCAAGTATTAGCCATACAAAAAATGAAATCTTATCATTTACGACAACATGGATGGATCTAGAGGGTATTATGCTAAGTGAAATTAAGTCAAATACCATGTAATCTTATTTAAATGTGGAATCTAAAATAAATGAAAACAGATTACTAGATACACAGGGGTTTCTGCCAGAGAGGAGAGGGGTGGGAATAGGTAATAAGTGAAGGAGATTAATAGATTTCAACACAAAATAAATAAGCCATGGGGATATAAAAGTGTAATGAATATGGTTAGTGAAGCGAAAGTCACTCAGTCGTGTCCGACTCTTTGTGACCCCATGGATTGTAGCCTACCAGGTTTCTCCACCAATGGGATTTTCCACGCAAGAGTACTGGAGTGGGTTTCCATTTCCTTCTCCAGGGGGATCTTCCCAACCCAGGGATCGAACCCAGGTCTCCCACATTGCAGGCAGATTCTTTACCAGCTGAGCCACAAACAAAGCCCAATATGGTTAATTATATTGTAAAAACTACATGGGAACATACTAGATTTACAGTGATCATTTCATAATGTACACAAATGTCAAGTCACCATGTAGTATACCTGAAACTAATATAAGACTATATTTCAATTTACATTTCAAAATATATTCAAATATATTTAATATTATATTTCAACTATATTTCAATTAAAAATAAATTAAGTTGACCATGATTTTAAATCCACAAGCTATACTAGTAAAATGACTCAAAATCCAGAAGCCACAGGAGAAATTAAAATAAAAAGTCAAGTCTTCCTAGTAGTACCAAAAAAAAAATAGGTAAAGTCATTAGGCAATTATGTATTGTGCTTAGTCGCTCAGTTGTGTCCAACTCTTTTTTCTTTATCCATTTATTTTTAATAGTTGGAGGCTAATTACTTTACAATATTGTAGTGGTTTTTGCCATACATCGACATGAATCAGCCATGGATTTACATGTATTCCCCATCCCGATCCCCGCCCCCAACTCCCTCTCCACCCGATCCCTCTGGGTCTTCCCAGGGCACCAGCCCCAAGTCCTTGTCTCATGCATCCAACCTGGGCTGGTGATCTGTTTCATAACACCATGGATTGCAGCTCACCAGGCTCCTCTGTACATGGGGATTCTCCAGGCAAGAATACTGAGTGGGTTACCATGCCCTCCTCCAGGGGATCTACCCAACCCAGGGATCAAACCCAGGTCTTCTACAATGCAGGCAGATTTTTTTACCCTCTGAGTACCAGGGAAGCCCAAGGTAATTATAAACCAGTTAAAAAATGCCTGCAACTCATATCATAAACAAAGAATTAATCTCACAAATTCATAAAGAGTTCATAAAACTTGAAAAAACAAACATAACAAATAGCAAAGAGAGCAAAAGATAGGATCAATTAAGTCCCAGGAAAAGAAACGCAAATAGTGTTCAAATCCAGGAGAAGATTCTCAACCTCACTCAAAGCAAAATGAACCTATTAAATAAACTAAAACTGTGCTCAGATACCATTTGCACTATCAGATTTTTTAAAATTCCAAGACTGTAATAAAACCATTATTAGAGAGTCTGCAGGAAAACAGATAACCTCAGGTAACACTGGTAGAAGAACAAATTTAATTTAGCAATATTTATCAGAATTACAAATACAAATACCTTTGACCCAACAATTCCATATCTGGGTATACAGCCTACATATAAACTTAAGACATGTGCAAAATAATTTATGTACAAGTTGACATTACAGCATTGATGTAATAGCAAAAGATAGGGAACAACTCAAATCTCCTTCAGTAAAGGACTAGTCTTTAAAAAGTACAGTGCATCTACATAATGGAATGTCACCTAAAAGAGAAAGAATGAGAAAGCTTTTTACTTATGTCTGTGGAAAGATTTCAATGTCTACTATTTTTTTTAGTACAAGAAAGTGAATATAGCATATTACTTGTGTTTTTTAAAGAAGGTAAACAAGACTACACACACATACTGATTATATTTGTATATAAGTAACTGAAATGAAATACAAAAACCAATTTAAGTGGTTAAAAATGATGGCGAGAGATCACTGGAGAAATGGGGTAGAAGATTTCATACTCCATACCATTTTTGAACCACATGACCACATTATCTCTTCAAATTAAATTTTAACATAAGATTTTTTTTATATCCACATTTTTCAAAATTAAAAATGCCATGGAAGTTTCCTTTTTAAGTTATCCTCAAATCCATTTCTCAAATATCTTCTTTGGTAAAAATGTACCATATAGTAGCAATATTCAGTAGCAATTTTCCAAAGCCAGGCATTCTGTTCTATGGGACCTTACTGAATTTATTTTTATGGATAAAATATGGCATTGGCTATAATTTCTTAAAAATTTCCAGGCTTATATTATTGTGATTTTGCTACATGGGGCAAGAATGTTCCCTTTGTCTCTACACTGGAGAAAATCATAATCATTTTTAAAAGTGGATTCTTGGCCATGCCTCTGAGTACTCCCACAGCTTGCTTTGCACCGGGGGTGGCCTTCTAGTCAGCCGAGCGTCTATATTAGGCAACTCAAATTTCACAAGAGGATATCAATCCTACTCCCAATTCAACTGTCTGTTAAAGCATATGGGTCTTTATTTAATTGGCAACATAGACTAGCAGCACTCCAGGTAGTTGTCAGCAAATACAATCTTGAACTCATGCTGTCCAATACCGATCAAAATCTTGGCCAAGATAAACAATATTTAAGGAGGACTGCTTGAAAGATAGAGTGGACATTTGCTATTTCTGTCAGCCTAACATATAAATGCCCATCTTATATTGGGGAAATCCCAAGAGGCAGGGTCCTGCTTCCCCCTGCAAACACCAAAGAGTACTCTCTAGAAGCTAGAAGTATACACGGTATTTAGGCTTGACTGACTGGACGACCTGTTACCCTGGGACTCTAACATGACATCATGACAAAGGGAAGCAAAGATGCAGAGACAATCAGATTTTCTGCCACAGTGGTGGCAGCAGAAATGAGAATCACGGAATGGGGGCAAGAGTCTATTTAAGTGCAGCAACATAATTTTCCTTAGCAGATTACTCCTATGACAGGGTCTTTTCTGGGCCCTGCCTTTCTTGATTCCCACCCTTTTTTTCAAGCCTTGTTATCCAAATTTTTATTAATTCTACATGATACGTTTCCAACAATTTTTTTGTGTCTAAATTACAGTTGCTTTTTTCATTTGCAACCAAGAATGTATGTAGGGGTGTGTGTGTGTGTGTGTGTGTGTGTGTGTGCGCGCGCGTGCGCGCGCGCGCATGCACGCTCAGTCGTCTCTCTTTGTGACCCCTTGGACTGTAGCCCACCATGCTCCTCTGTTTATGGAATTCTGGAGTCAGTTGCCATTTCCTCCTCCAGGGGCAACCATAAATGCGGAATGATAAAAAAAAAGATTGTTCCATGGGTTAAATTAGGTAAACTGACTACCATAATGTGTCTCGGTCATATTATGCTGGCCCCCTTTAACTATCTTTACAGAGATAAATTTTCATATGATATTGTTGATTATGTTATGACACAGTTCTAAAACACTCTTTTTACAATATTTTCAATACATCATAAACTATTCTCTATGTGAATTTTGGGAGCAACTTTTGTCTTGGCATAGTACCATGAAAACTTGGGTTTCACTGAAGAATTGGTTGGATTTATATTATAAACAAAAATAAGTGTGTGATATTATTAACAACATCATACACTATTCTACTATTTTTAATACCAATATTCATGGCTGTTATTTTTTCCAGAATCCCTTTTGTTGGAATAGAGAAGACAGGCTGTTGGACTGTTTCTGATTTGGGGTTGTGAAGACTGGATACGGTGAAATGACAAATAGCAAGAGAGGTGAAAGTACTGACAAGAGAGTTGAATTTGTATACCCTAATATAGCATATGCCTAGGCTAGATAATAATATAACTAGAAGGGTGCTAATACTTTGAAAGAAGATGAAGCGTCAAAGGTTTTTAAGTATCAACACGAAACAAAGAAGCATTAAAAATGTAGAGAACTAGTAAAACAGGAAATTATTGTAAAAGAATAAGATTGGAAGTTTAAGAATTCAGATATGGACAGTTCAATTTTCATATATGACCAGAGGAAATGCTTTTGGATCTGGAGGGCATAAAACACCACTGAACTTGAGAACACTTGGATGGGTCTTTGATACTCAGGTTTCCAGAATGATGACAAGATTAAGAGTATAGAGAAAATACTAATTCAAAGTATCAAAATTCTAAATTGTATTGAGGTAGGGAACCAGGATTACAGAAATAACCATTTTCTCTTTCTCTTCCATGTTCCTGTCTTGGCCTATGAAATGAAACATTTGACCTCTCAGAAAAACTGGGAAAGAGGCGCCTGTCCTTTCTTCATTTCTCACTAGTATTTATCTGGAAATATAAGAGACTTATATCCCAGAGCCTGTCTTTTGAGCATGATTAATATAATACATATATATAGCACAGACACTACTTAACTTTCTACTTCAGAACTACCTGCCCTTTCTGATCCTGTCTCATCAATGCGATCAACCACTCAGGCATGCCTTACTCTTCTTGGGATGAAAGGCCTACTCAGCTGAATCTCAAAGTATAAACAAGAGAGAATACACTGAGACGATAAGAGCGGAGAAAAGTACACCAGGCAGAAACAATAGTAGTTACAAAACTAGTGCTGCTTAAGAAAATAATTTGCATGTGGAATCCCAAACCGAATGCCTTGAACACAGGATGTCATCTTTGTATTTGTGAAGATGACAAGAGGAGTTAATAAAATGACAAGGACACTAAATACCATGCCAAAAATTCTGGACTTTATCTTGGCATGACAAAAGTCTGACAGGCTACCACAAGTCTGACAGATTACCACAGATAACCCACAAGAGAAAACACTGTTAGCCCTCCTCTTCATGGGTTTACTATACTACTCTAAGTATCTCAAAAGTTGTCAGCCCTGACAGTAAATAAAAGTAAAAATTTTTAAATTAACAGCACATTTAAGGGGATTCAAATACCTCATGAACAAATAAAAACAAAAAAATAAGAAAAAGAAGTTGCTAATGAAATAGAAATACTGAAGATAAATAACTTTAACATAAAAATAAAAGGAATACATGAGATTCAATTATAGCATTCAAAAAGACCTTAGAATTAAGCATGATTTTTCCAATTCCAAAATTCAGCAGCTGAATTAAAAGGAAGGGTGATCATTACAAAAAATTAAGTGAGAAGCCCAAGAAGAATCAATCTCAAAGCCAGAGCCAAATATAAAGAGAAAGTCTTCAGCTTCAATCCACAAAGGAATAACTGCTCTGCGACTTAGCCTTACGCCATAAACAGCGAGAAAAACTAAATACATAAAACAACTGATTTCAGACATCAGACAATGGTAGTACAAGACAATAATTCCTGAGAGAAGAGAGACAACCAAATTGGCCCCCAGCAGTAGCATCCCTGTGGTACAGGGAAATAAAATCAAAAGAGAGCCCAGCCACGCCGCTGAGTTGAGAGTTTATATATATATATATATATATATGTGTGTGTGTGTGTGTGTATATATATATATATATCCAAAAGAATTAAACTTATACTTAAATCAATGTAAGTATCTTACTGCTATGTTCAGAGCAGCAGTACTCACAACAGCCAAGCTGTGGAAGCAATCTAAATGTCCATTAGAGGATGAATGGATAAACAGATGTGGTACTACATACAATGGAATATTATTCAGTCTTAGAAAAGGAGGAAATCCTGACACACAATACAACATGGATGAAATCTGAGGACATTATGCTAAGTGAAATAAGCCAATTATGAGACAAACACTGCTTGGTTCCACTTATATGACCTGCCTGTGCTGTGCCTAGCTGCTCAGTTGTGTCCAACTCTTTGCAACCCCATGGGCTGTAACCCGCCAGGGTCCTCTGTCCATGGGGATTCTCCAGGCAAGAATACTGGAGTGGGTTGCCATGCCCTCCTCCAGGGGATCTTCTCAACCCAGGGATTGAACCCAGGTCTCCTGCACTGCAGGCAGATTCTTTATCATCTGAGCCACCAGGAAAGCCCATGAATACTGAAATAGGTCGCCTATCCTGTCTTGAGGGGACCTTCCCGACTTAGGAATGGAACCAGGGTCTCCTGCATTGCAGGCAGATTCTTTACCAGCTGAGCTACCAGGGAAGCCCATTCGACCTATTTAGAGTAGTCAAAGTCATAGAAATGGAGAGATGGAGAAATGGGGAGTTGTTGTTTCATGGGTACAGAATTTCAATTTTCCAAGATGAAAAAGTTGGGAGATTTGTTACCCACCAGTGTGAATATATTTAACACTACCAACCTGTTCATTTCGAAGTAATCAAGATGGCAAATTTTATGCGTTACGTGTTTTCCCTTTTCTTTCTTTTCCCACCACTGCTGCCCCCAGCTGTTCCTCTGCTCCCCAGCCTGGCCCCACAGCAGTGCGCTTCACCCACTCCCCGACGTGTTCCTGTTATGCTCTTCCACAACAAATTTTTTTTAATTTAAAAAAATAGGAAAATCATAAAAAGTGATCAAAACTGGAACAAGCAACCTTCAAGAAAATGAGCTTCTTGACTACATTTCCAAAATAAATTCCATCTTTCTGACCAGAATAATAAGAACAGGAACGGCTCTAGGGAAAAAGAGACTGAGGTGACTCCCAGAGAAGACAGACAGGAAGAAAAGAAGACCCAGCTATGTACTATTGGAAAAAAAAAAAAAAAAATCACTTTAAATATAAACAAGTAGGTAAATTAAAAGTAAGGGGTAAAAAACAACTTACAATGTTAATCCAAAAATAGCTAGAGTGACTATATTAATATCATATAAAGTAGAATTCAGGACAAAAAATGTTACCAAGGATAAACAGGGATACTGTGTAAGGATAAAAGTTCCAATTCCCTAAGATACAAAACTTCTAGATGAGTATGTAGCAACAACAGAACTTCAAAGTATATGAAGCAAAAACTGATAGAACTTGAAGGACAAAACAGACAAATTTAAAATAACAAAGATGCCAAACTCCTCTTAACAATCAGTTGAAAATGTAGAAAGAAAATTAGTATATAGAAGATCTTATTCTAATTGACATTTATAGAATTCTCGACTCAAAATTCCTGTAACATTTACCAAGACAGACCATATCCTGGCCCATAAAACAAATCTTCAAAAATTAGAAAGAACTAAATCACAAAAAGGATGATCTCTGATCATAACAGAATTAATTTAGGGGGAAAAGAAAGATAAACAGGAAATTCTTAAATATTTGGAAATTAAATAATACACTTCTAAATAAGTCTGTAAAAAAACAGTCATGGGAAAATTATAAGTTATTTTGAGTTGAATTAAAGTGACAGAAAAAAATTAAGGAGATATGCCTGAATTTTTTTTCTAAAACTGAGGGAAGATATAAACTGGTAGGTCCTAGAAGGTCAATGAAAACAAAGCAAAACAAACACAAAGAAAATTACCATGTACATTATAATCAAATTGTTGAAAACAAATTTTTTTAAAAATCTTTAAAACATCCAGAAAAAAAGACACTATTTACAGAAGAACCATGTTAAGAAATTCATAACTCTTGTCAGAACAATGCAAGCTAGAAAAGAATGTAACCACATTTCTTGCATGCTGGAAAAAAAATTAAACCAGGAATTCTGTAGACAGAAAATAAAATTCAAAGTATAAAAATAAATAATAATGTAATGAAATAGAAAATGAGAAAATAACGTAAAAATTCAATGAAGTCAAAAGCTGGCTTTTTGAAAAATTAATTAAATTGATAAATCAATGCCAAGACAGAAGAAACACAAATTACCAATATCAGAAGTGAAAGACGGTACATTATTATAGATATCACAGATATTAAAAGAATAATAATAGGATACCATGAACAATTTCATGACAACAAATTTGACAACTTAATTGAGGAGGACAAAGTCTGGAAGAAACAAATTGTCAAAACTGACACAAGAATCAATTGAAAAATCTGAATGCATGCATTTTAAATTTTTAGTTTATAACTAAAAACCTCCCACAAAGATAATTCCCGGCCCACATGTCTTCATTGGTAAATACTATGAAACATTTGAGGAGGAAAAACTACCAATCTTTTTCACAAAATAGAGAAGAAAGAAGTACTTCTCAAGTTGTTTCAGGAGGTTAGCATTCCTCCAGTATCAAAATCAGACAAAAACATTACAAGAAAATAAAAATAATAATAATTCTGTATTACAAAAATAATAATTTTATATTACTTTATAACAGTTATAAATCATTGCTCTATATAAATGTTTTTAAGATGTACAAGAAAGTAAAAAAGACTCTATATTCCTAATAAGCAAGGGCAGCTACTATAATCATACTTTCTTTATTATTTCATCTAAGTTTGCTATGATATTTTCCTAAGTAGTTAGACAACATTATTAAAGACTCCTCATGGCCATTTAAAATATTACAAAAAAAACTACAAACTAACATCATTTATGATAATAGACACAAAAACATACTGGCAACATATTAGCAAACTGAACCTGTAACTGAAATAAAAATAACAAAGCATAATTATTACTTGGGGTTTATTCCAGGGACATAAGGTTGGTTTAATATTCAAGAATCAATACTAAATGAATGTAATGCAAAATTTAGCAGAATAAAAAAGAAAAAGGACAGATAGTCTCAGTATCTGTAGGAAAATTATTTGGCAAAATTCAAGTATCAGCCAACTAGAAGAGGAAAATTTCATCATCTGACAGATAAAGAACATCTACAAAATGCCTACGACTGTTACCAGATTTAATGGTAAAAGAGTGAATGTTCTTTCCCCAAGCTCAGGAACAAAGCAAAGCTATCTACTTGCACTACTTTTTGATATAGTACTAAGATCCTAGCAAGTTCAATATGACATGAAAAAGAAGTAAAAGGCAGCCAGATTATAAAGGAAGAGGAGAGGGAACAGGGAAGGAAAAAGTGAAATGAGTAAAGGAGATCAACTATATGGTGATAGATGGAAGCAAACCTTTGACAGTGAGCATGCTGTAGGGAATACAGAAGTAGAAATATAATATCATACACATGAAATATATAATGCCATAAACCAATGTTACATAAATCAAAATAAATCTTAAAATAATTTTAAAATCAATGCCCTTTACAACAGAAGAAGTATGTAAAGACAAATTTAACAAAATATACAGAAGACTTCTACTCTGAAAACTATAAAACATATCTAATAGAAATTAAAGGAGGCCAGGATTTCACTGGTGGATCAGGGCTAATTCTCCACTCCCCCAGTGCAAGGGGCCTGGGTTCAATTCCTGGTCAGAGATCTAGATCCCATATGCCAAAACTAAAGATCCCACAAGATGCAATGAAGATTGAAGATCCCACGTGCTGCAACAAAAACCCAGTGCAGCCAGATAAATAAAAATAAATTTTAAAAAAAGAAATCAAAGGAGGCCAATAAATAGAGACATATACCATCATAATGAATTGAAACACTTAAGATTGTTATATTAACATATATTTACCCATAGATTCATAAGAGGCTTTTTTACAGAAATTGACAAGCTGATTCTAAAATTCAAGTGGAAATGTAAAGAACCAAAAAGAGCCAACCAATCTTGAACAAGAATAAAGCTAGAGCACTTACACTCCTGACTTCAAGACTTATTATAGAGCTACAGTAATTAAAACAGTATGGAATTTATGTAAAATATTTAAAAAGTTAAAGATAAAGAAATGAAACAAAATACTGAGTTCTAAAACAGAGCCATGCTGCTATGACCAACTCATTTTCAATAAAGTTACCAAACCAATTTCCAAAGTGGTTGTGCCATCTTATATTCTCACTACTCTGGAAATCGGTCTGGCAGTTTTTCATAAAGTTAAATGTGTGCCTACCTATGACCTAACAATTCTACTTCTACATATTTACCCAAGAGAAATAAAAACACGTACACAAAACTCTTTCACAACGATGTTCATAGGAATTTTATAACAATACAAAAGTGGAAATAAACTAAATATCCAAAATCAGGAGAAATTATAACAAAAATTGTGGCATATCCACACAGAACACAACTAAGCAATGAAAAGAAACAAAGTACTGATATATGTAATACCCACAAGTGAACCTCAAAACACATCTTGCTCAATAAAAGAAGCCAGACACTATGATTCTAGTTACATTCTGTTCTAGTACAGGCAAAACTAATCGAAGGTGAAGGAAATCAAAAGAGTGCTTGCCTAGTGAGGTGGATTGGAAATGTCTGGGAAGGGGCATGAGGGATGTTTCTAGAATGATAAAAATGTTCTGTATCTTGAGAAGATATGGGTTACATGGATATATACCTATGTCAAAACTTACAAGTCTGAACACTTAAAATCTGTACATTTCACTGTATGCAAATTATATCTCAATTTATTTTTAAAAATTCAGAAAGAGCTTATTGCTTGCCTTAGGGAAAAAATACCAAAAAAGAAAAACAAAATCTTGAGAGAAAAGTTTAGAACACTGGAGAACAGATCCAAGGCACCTAAAAGGTGAGTAACAAAAACCCTAGAAGAAACTGGAGAGTGGAAGTGGGTAATAATTCAAGAAATAAAAGAAGGAAACTCACTCTGGAATAAAGAAGAGAAATCAAGCCTACAACTGAAAGAGTTCACTGATTAAGGAAGGGAAGAAGGGAGGGAGGAAGGAAAAAAGGGAATATACCTAGGCATATCCTAGTAAAATTTTCAAGTCTCAGAGATAAAAAGAATATAACAAGCTTCAGAGCTAAATGTTATTTATAATGGAAAAAAACTCAGATTGGCATCAATAACACTGGGAAATAGAAAAAATACATGGACACAATACTGAGAGGGAATGCAATTCAAAAATCCTATACCTAGCCAAGATAGCATTCAAAAGCAAGTTATTTACAATGGAAAACTTGTATCATTCACTTGCCAAGCATAATAAAAATGCTTGCAGATATATAAGAATCCAGAGAATATATCATCAACCTAAGCCAACCATCCAAGTAAAAAATCAAGATAGCAATCATTCAAAACACCACATGAAACAGAATAACTACCTTAAGTATAAGAAAATGAAGAAAACAAGAAGAGAGGTAAACAATGAACCTTATAATACTCTCGAGGTTTCTCAGTTTGGGCATATGTATCAGATCATTATTCATTTCAGGGGCGAGAGGGTGACTTGTACATTGTGGGATGCTCAGCATGACTCTGGCTTCTACCCTCTAAATACCAACAGCATCTTCCTTCCCTAGTCATGAAGCCAGACATTACCAAATGTTCCCTAGGGGCGCAAAATTGGCCCCTGGTTGAAAATTAACAAAAAAAATTATTCATTTAGATAATGATAAATTGACAAAAAGTTGTAATGTAAGTGCTAAATAAGAGTTTAGGAAATAGAAGAGGCATACTAGTATGAAAAATTAATCATAATCTGAAACTAAATTAGAATGTATTTCAGCAAAATATGGGCATTAGGTGAAGACTGTGAATACAATAAGAAAAAAAATTAAATAACTGGTAAAGACAAGATAAGACAATCCTTTTGCTGATAATGTAATTATATATCTATAAAGCATATGAGATTCTAGTGAAAATAAACACTAGAATTAATAAGAAAATGTGGTATGGCTTTTTAACACCACATTTAAGTAGAAACATATAAAAATTAGTGACACTTCTCTATACCCCTATAACCATCCAGAAATGGAAACAGGGAGTGGGGCGCTATATACAATTGTGACAATAAAATATAGAATATTTAAAACACATTTAACAAGGACTCTATAGGATCTGTATGAAGAAAACTTTAAAATCTTATAAAGGACTGAGGCAGATTTACTGTGAAATGAAAAAAAAAAAAAAAACTCCTTAGTTCCAGGACTCTTCCTTTCTTCTGTGATATGCTGAATAATTACCCCCCTCCAAAGTTATCCATGACCTAATCCCCAGAATGTATGTCTGTGTTACCTTACATAGTAAAATGAACTTTGCAAATGTAACTGAATTAAGGATCTTGAGATAGCTATCTTGAGGCCTAATGTTCATGGGAGTCACAAAGAGTCCCACATGACTTAACTACCGAACAACAATGTAACTACACAGACTCTTAAAAAGGAGGCAGAAGGATGAGAGTCAAAAAGAAAAACTTGAATGCTATGTCACTGGCTTTGAAGATGGAAGAAGGGGACCAGGAGTCAAGAATACAGACCACCTCTAGAAGCTAAAAGCAGCAAAGAAATAGATTCTGCCATAGAGCCTCCAGAAGAAATACAGTCCAGCTGATACTGATTCTAAACCAGTGAAATCCATTTCAGTCTTCTAACCTCCAGAATCATAAGATCATAAATTTGTGTTGGTTTAAGCAACCCCCTCCAGTGTTCTTGCCTGGAGAATCCCAGGGACGGGGGAGCCTGGTGGGCTGCCGTCTATGGGGTCGCACAGAGTCGGACACGACTGAAGCGACTTAGCAGCAGCAGCAGCAAGCAACCAAGTTTGTGGTAATTTGTTGCTGCAGCAGTATGAAACTAATACAAACCTCTTCCAAATTCCTGGAACAGGTTTTAGCAATGGATTCACATGGAAATAAGATTTTGTAAAATGTGCAAAAGTAATATATTTTAACCACAATTGCTTAAGATCAGTGTCTCTTTTCACTCCAAATTCTCCTTCACCGCATGCTGAGTAGTGTTCAAATGGCTGGTTGCAGGGCATACTGCTGCTACTGCTGCTAAGTCACATCAGTTGTGTCTGACTCTGTGTGACCCCATAGATGGCAGTCCACCAGGCTCCCGTCCCTGGGATTCTCCAGGCAAGAATACTGGAGTGGGTTGCCATTTCCTTCTCCAGTGTATGAAAGTGAAAAGTGAAAGTGAAGTCGCTCAGTCGTGTCCGACTCTTAGCGACCCCATGGACTGTAGCCTACCAGGCTCCTCATCCATGGGATTTCCCAGGCAAGAGTCCTGGAGTGGGGCAGGCATACTGAGGATCATGCTAATTGGAAGTTATATCAAGGACATTTACTTTTGGCTTAATTGGATATATATGTGGTAATTTACATGACTTATTGCTAGCCACCCCATGATACAAATGGCTTCTTAGAAATATTTCTACTTCACATTGTTCTGACTCACTCAATGAAGGCACAGACCTCATCATTGCATGCTAATATGTCCCACACTGGAAATATTTGGGGAATAGAGGAAGAAAGTGAAGCCATGTATGGAGCCTGAAGTTAGTCTAATGGAAAAATCCCTCCAATTGTCAGACATGAAATTTCAAGGGAAGACTCCATTCCCACTGATTCAGTCAAAACTATCAATAATCTTCTAAGGATCAATCTTGCCTTGTACCAAAACCTGGAATTATAAGCATGATTAGTATATTTTGCATTACATACGAACTACTCGTACCAAAACCTGCGATTACATGTAACTGCAACAAGCAAGAGTCTCACACCTCCAAGCTTTTGGTTATCAGAGATGGGTATTTTAGTTATGGGAAAACAATACCACATATTGTCACTGATCCCTTTCTGTCTTCAAGCCAGCAAGGATATGCTGATTTCCCTCTCACATCACATCATTCCAGCATACTGTTCTGTTTCTTGCACTGTTAAGGACCCTTGTAATTACACTGGGCCCACTTGGACGATGCAAGGATATCTCCCCATCTTAAGCTCTTCACTTAATCACAGCTATAACATCTCTTTGGCCATGTAAGATAATATACTCATAGGTTCTAGATGTTAGGGCACAAATATCTTAGAAAGGCCACTGTTTTGCCTACCACACCACTTGATGCAGTAAATCATTAAGAAAGGAACATTCCACCTGATTTTAAAACATAGTGACTTGGCACACTTAATGGGATATAGTCTTAAGAATGGAAATAACTGTAATGGAATCTTAGACTGTTTTCATTGATTATATTGCTCGTAGTGCTGTTGGTATTTTTATTATAAGATTTGTGAGTATATTGTAAGTGGGAAGCAAAAAATTAGATTAATAATGTAGAGAACAGACATTTCAGTATGAGAGGAAATAGAGATTTTTAACATAAGGGAAAGCCATTACAAGTTTAAGACTAAAGATGCTTATACAAAAATGTTAGAATCCTTCATTGAAACTGAAGTATTAGTACAAACCCACATCTTATTTTATAATCTTACTCTGTGTATAACACAGACTTTTGAAAAGATGAATCCAGTAGAAATGAGCACCTTTAGCATTCAGACTGTGGTGTCTAATTTCCATTTCACACTAAAATGAACAATAGGTCATTAAGGAACTAATTGACTCCATGTAAGGGGTGGGAAATAGAATTTAGATGAACCATTTAAAAATGAAGATGAAACTAAAATATCTTGCTATACAAGAAAGGAAAAGATGTTATCAAAGGCTACAGGAGTTCTTTCGAAAGCACTCAAGATTTATACTGAATAAGCCATTCATGGACCAAAGACGGGACAAATTGATAGTAACTAGAATGGACTATAACATATCAACAAGTTTAAATCCATGTGTTTATAATGATAAAACAACTCCCTGGTCACCTTTGGAAAATACTGATGAATCAATTCATTTTTTCCTTTTTTTAAACTTTTTATTTCGTACTGGGGTATAGCTGATTAACAAACAATGTTGTAATAGTTTCGCTAAACAGGAAAGGGACTCAGCCAAGGTAAAGAAAGAGGATTCATATACCTTGTTCTAACCAAACAAGGAGAAGGGAACGACAGAGGATGAGACGGTTGGATGGCATCACCAACTCAATGGACATGAGTTTGAGCAAGCCCAGGGAGTTGGTGATGGACAGGAAAGCCTGGCGTGCTGCAGTCCATGGGTTCGCAGAGTTGGACATGACTAAGCAGCTGAACTGAACCAAACAAGGGAGAGTAATACTTTAATATGTATTCTATGTAATAAATGAAAGAATGATATGAATTTTTAAATCTCATTGTGTAAACTCTAGTGAATTAGTCCTTTAGACTGCCTGGAAATCAAATCAGTCAATCCTAAAGGAAACCAATCTTGAATATTCATTGGAAGGACTGATGATAAAGCTGAAGCTCCAACAGTCTGGCCACCTGCATAGAGTCAGCTCACTGGAAAAGATCCTGATGCTGGGAAAGAGGGAGGAAAAAGAAAAGGGAACAGCATAGGATGTGGTTAGATAGCATCACCAACTCAATGGACATGAATTTGAGAAAACTTCAAGAGATAGTGGAGGAAAGAAGAGCGTGGCATGCTACAATCCATGGAGTCGCAAATAGCTGGACAGGACTTAGCAATTGAACAACAACAATGAATTAATGGTTCTAGGCAATAATCATTTTGGCTTATAGACACAAAAAGACATGTCTTTTGACTAACAGAAGAGAGACAAACAGACATTACTGATGTACACAATATCACATTTAAAATACTAGTCTGAGGATTTCCCTGACGGTCCAGTGGCTAAGATCCTGCACTCCCAAAGCAGGGAATTCGGGTTCAATCCCCGGTCAGATCCCATATGTGGGATCTAGTATCACATATGCCATGCAACTAAAAAATCACACATGCCACAACTAGGACCTGGCACAGCCAAATAAGTATTTTAAAAAGACAATATACACATTTAAAAGTACTAGTCTTAACACAAAACTCCAACCTGAATCTGTTAAAGCCTCTAGATCAATCAGTAAATAAATCAAAATTCATTACATACTACTTTATATTTGAAATATTTAAAATTTTCCATAACAAAAGATTTTAAATGTTTAGAATATTTTTTAAAAGAAAAGTAATAAAGGAAAATAAAATATTTCATAATAAATGAATGTGTATTTCTTCCCTTTCAAATTTTTTGAGGTTCTTTAAAACACATTTTTTCCATATGAGAAAGGTCCCCATAAAATTTCTAATATAAACAATAAGCATTGCTACACAAAATCAAAAGAGAACACCTTTACTATATAGAGATTCGGAGAAGGCTCCCTGTCTGCCAAAAAATCACAACAGTTCAAAGCAAGACCTTTGTTTTCAGTAACCATTATGGTTCTCATACTATATCTATCTTTTAGGATCAGAAAAGAAAAATGTATATTAAAGTAGGTAGACAATAAAGTGGAGCTGACTATAAAGAGGTGACAGAACAGACATGGAAGAATACTTAAAACTTTCTTTCTAGTTTCTAACCCTTTACTATAACTGACTAAAATAAATGAGAACTAGAGTATCTAGCTCGTCTGATACAATGTCTGGACAAAAGTCGTCTTGCATCTTTAGGTTTCTGCAGTGCTTGCTTCAGTTTTACAGAAAGGGTAAGATGGTATAACAGAAAAGGAATGAAATAATGATGAACTCTCTGGAGTTTCTTAAAAACATAAGAGGTAAGCAGCTAAAATGCAATGAAAGGATATGAGTGGGAAGTTTGTGACCCATGAAGTTGATACTGCTGGAAGCCTGAATGAAAAGTTGAAAGGCTTTATGATTAGGCCAGACTAGATAGATAGTGAGGCAATTAGAATTATTCACTGCTGCCAAGGCATCAGGCCAACGTGAATTACAACCCAAACTGAATGAAGCAGAATAGAAAATAGAAAAGCCTTTAATGAAAATGTTGGAGAACTCACAAGGGATGGGGAAAGTGCCAAATAACTGGAAGATGGCTAAGTAAACTAAAAGGTCTATTCTCCCATCAGTGCATAAGGGATTTACAAGTTTAACTCTCATTGCTATTAATAGGAATTCTATGTGTGATCCAAGGGTGTACTCATGGAGAAAATGCATCTATTAGTGTCTCGATTGGCCTCTCTTGAGCCAACACTGGCAAATGCTCCAAACTGTGTGGTAGTTTGGTGACAGGGACTAACAGAGGTTAGAATGAAAACCACCAGCTTAGCTTCACCTTGTAATCCTCTGATAGTACAAGATCCCTTGTGAGTAAGGAGTAAAATATATTCTATGCAATCTTTCATTATGCTTCATTTGAAAACCTTTCAAAATTATCTTACAGCAAATTAAAAGAAAAAGTAAAAAGGCAGAAATTCCTATTCAACTGAAACGTCTGCCTTTGAAAAAGAAAAGCACATCTTTATTTTCTACCTGAAAAGAATCCTTTTGCTAGCTTATCAGTAACAGCTAATATAGCCCCTGCCATGTCCAGACATTATATCAGATGCTTTACCAAGGATGCTACTTACTCATTACAGTCTATGAAGTAAATAGTATTATCCCCTTTTCACAAATAAAGAAATTGAAACTGACACATTAAGAAATTTCCCCAAGATCATCTATCTTGAAAGTGGCAGATTCAAATCCAGATCTGCCCAGCTTCAAAACTCATGATCTTTCCTTGATACTTCTCTCCACCTACTGTAACTCAGTAATGAGTGCTCTACTAGGTCATTCCAACTTAACATAATTCACTTTCCAATCCAATGGGAATTTTCAAAAGTACTGAATCTTCTCTTAAATGTGTATTTGCATAGCTTCAGAGATAATAAAATTATGTTTTCTAATAGTATTCTCCCCAAAAATAAAAAAGTACAGATATAATGATTTTTAAGTGATTAACATTTTTATTCTAGATATATAAGAAAAATACTTGTTGCGTGAACATTTATTGAACCTATTATGTGCCAAGGGCTATATTAGACCCAATACAAAGACAAATACAGAACCTTCCCTCAAGATCAGTTAAGCCTCATAGGAGAAATAGACATAAGCGACTCATTAAAATACATCTTCAAAATTATGCAGAAAAGGTATTATAAAGCACTCTGGGGGCACAATACACCATTAGTGACTGCTGATTTGTTAATAATATTAACAATTTTTATTGCTTGAATTCACTACCTTTATTACCCATTTTATTAAAATATTTCAACAACGACTTACTGAATTTTAATATATTCATAGCAAAATCTTCCTTCTCCAAATCCCTCTAAAGTATGTACAGGACAATCATTATTATTCCCAAACTACTGGTGGAGAAATAGTGACTCAACAAAATTAAATGACTTACAGAACTCAGAAGTAATTCCCAATACCTTACTTTCCCAACATATAATTAATTTTTCTATAAAAATCTTACTTAATCCAAAGTAACACAGACTTTAAAGACACCTCGGATGGGCTTAATTCCTCAAGAACCAGTCTGAAAGGGTTCCATCAGATAGTCTGAACAATCCTAATTCAACCAAACAGCAAAACAATTTCCAAAACCATAGGTAGGTGATGGATACTGCTTTCATTTCAGTTAATTAAAAATATTTGATCCACTATGGTGCATCTCAGTGTAAGATCTTTAAAAGACAAAAATTGATTAATCCATGCAAGTTTCAGACAACACCTAATCTAAATGCCAGAGCCTGTGCTCAGATTTAATCAAGCTCTGGATGTTATTTATTGATCTACCCAAAAAAGGTGTTTTTTTGTTTTCCTTCTACAAAGGTACTTGAGTAATGGGTAAGCTATCAAAACTAGCATTAATTCCTATTATATAATGCATTGATTTTTTGCAAACACTAGGTAGGAAGAGACTAAGTCAGAATAGTTTATGCTATTCAAAATGTCAAATTAAGAGAATTAGTAGCTTTTAGGAGAAGGTATAGATAAATTTTACTTCTTGTTTTCCTAACACCACCTACTTGGGGATGATAAACACAAATGAAGCAAATTCTACAGACACACACTCCTACTCCGTCTCGCCTCACTAGGTTACCAGGTATACCGTGGTTAGCTTTATGGGTAAGCTCATGAAGCACTTTCCATGTAAATGTGAGTTTAAATATACAGGAAAAGCACCCAGGCCCCAAATATCTTCTTTTCACCCCGTCTAATGACTCCTGAAACAAATATTTCATCATTTCATGTAATGGCTAATCCCTGAGCAAAATAAATTTTATTTCTCAAAAAAGAATAAATATTTTATTTCAGGTATATAATATTCATTGTTTATTCCAAATGGAACAATAGGAGAGCATACCTTTATGACTTTGCCTGGCTAATTATTAGAATTATCTGGGACGCTTCTTAAAAATGTCGATGTACTAGGCATCTGTTTTTTGCTTATCTGTTTGTAAAAATGACAGAGATTCTTATTTTAGCCTGGGTATTTGGTTTTTGGGGGGAAGGGGTGTGGTGCGGGGAGAAATGGTAGAGAATGTTAGGTGATTCTAATGGGTAGCCATGCTTGAAAACCACTGGGAGCGTTTTTGAGCAAATGTGAATAGATACAGGAGAAAGCAAGAGCATATGAGGTAACTGAGGAAAGAGAAAAATAATATGTAAAACAGAGACACAGTGTGGGGAGGGCAGTCAAAAACAAGGGTTACAATTGTGTCTTGCCCAACAAAGTAAACCTAGGACTTGTTCAGAAGGACAGTGTTGGGGTGGGAAGAGAGGGAGCAATGTGTCTGGATAGAAAATGTATAACAATCTAGTTTCAGACCATTTATCACTGCAGACACAGAAATGAGTTTTGTAGAGTTGGTCTTCACAAACAGGGTCAATGAGTTTTTCCATAATAAGGTATGGATTAAATTATTGAAAATAATTTCTAATGCAGAAGTAGTCACTCCCTTTTATAGCCTTATTTGAAAGTTTAGACCATAAAATAAAAGTACATTCATAAAAATACGCATTTTTAAACTATGAGAGAAAAATTATTTCACAATTTGCACATAGGTAACTGATACTCAAATTAAGCCACATAAGTAGAAAAGAAATACTTTCATTATTATTTTTTCTCTTTTACATGTCCTATCTCTTTCCCTTTTTGTGGAAATTGCTCCTTTCTCAGGAAAAAAAAGATTTACATTTTGAAGTTAACAATAAAACAAAGCATATAACATAGCCTGAATGGGAGGGGAATTTGAGGAAGAATGGGTACATGTATACGTCTGGCCGAGTTTCTCTGCTGTGCATCTGAAACTATCACACCATTGTTAACTACGAGGTTAATATACCTTAGAACAAATGTCATACTCGAATATAAAATAAAAAGTTCTTAAAAAATAAGAGGATGTCCAACTTTAATACAAAAACTGTTACCAAAAAAACCAAAAACAAACCCAAAACTTGATCTCTAAGTGTAAATACCCAATTAGACCTACCATGTACTCTACATAAGAATTTTAGTAAATCTTGCAACCCTAAACATCAAAGAAACTATTAAAACTTTTAATTTTAGCAATCTCATTCAAAGGTTCTAACCATTATTACTGGCCAAATGAGAGACTAGCTAATTCTTCAGAAATGTAACAAGTTTCTAATTAATTCTACAAATACTGCGTTTTTAAAATGTACATTAAAAAAATAAATAAATAAAATAAAATGTATATTTTATTGGTGAAAATGCTTTTTTTCTAATTCAAAATAATTTTACTTTACCAGATATATTGCATTTCTGTTGTATGAAGAAGCCATATAACAAAAATATAACTGAAACATTGATAATTTTGAACAAAAGCTGAAATCCTTTCAGTTCATGATGTATAAAACAAGCTTACATAGCCTAAACTGTTTATAGTTCTACTTATTAGAAATTGGTCTACTTATTAGAAACTATAAAGACTCATGAGAAACCAACAAAGAGGAAAATCTTAGCCAATTCACAAACATACTATCTTATTATTCCATTTGGAATAAATAATGAGTATTGTATTCCTGAAATAAAATATTATTTCTTGAAAAGTGAAAATTATTTTGCTCATATTTATATCTTTAAATAAACTAAAGTTCTAAAGGACCCATTGAAGATTTACTTTCCTTCTTGAGTTCTTAACTTTTATTTGATACAATTTTTTTTCTTCATACTGCTTTTATAGTAGTTGAAAAAGAGATCAGTTACCATATCATTTATTTTAATAACATTGCTAATAACAGTCATTATTCTGAAACCAGATTACCTGAGTTCAAATCCTAACTCAGCTACTGTTTACAATGTCTTTAGGCAAATGACTCTATTCTTCATCTGAAAATTGAGGAAAAGTATCTCACTGGATTATTATGAGAATTGAATTAGTTAATATACATTATACATAGTTAATATACCTTAGCACAAATGTCATAAAGCATTCAGTAAGTATTTATTATTACTATTATCACTATAATATTTTTAGTATTTTTTAAAATCATCTTTCTTCCAGAGTTGCCTTGGTGTCTGAAATACTATTTTTGCTTGTTTTTTAAAAATCTGAATATTAGTTGATTCTTAAATACTTGACTTGAATTTCTAACCCATATTATAATAAATTGAATCCAAGGGTATTTATTTGAGGTAAGGGCTAGAGGCATGATAATAACAATTTGTATAGAGGCAGATTTTAGAAATACAAAATCAAAGTGCTGAAAGGATTCTAAAGGGTTATCTGCATTTCTTCCCTCTCTTCCCAGTCTCTACCCCTACCATCTCACATCTATTATCAGGCAGCTTCCTTCTTCCAAGACCAAATGACTCTATACTGGACTTTTAAATACTTCAATAAACCTGAAGGAAGAAATGGCAACCCATCAACCCATCCCAGTGTTCTTGCCTGGAGAATTCCATGGACAGAGGACCCTAGTGGGCTACAGCCCACAGGGTCACAAAGAGTCAGACACGGCTGAAGCAACTTAGGGTGCATGCACATGTCCTCCTGATTTGAGGCAGCCAATAATGTACTGAAGAGTACGTGGTTTCAGGCAAGCCAAATCTGAGGTTAAATTCTCGCTCTCACATTTATCAGTCATATACCCATGGGAAAGATAACAAACTTGTGCTTCAATCTATCTGTAAAATGAAGCCAATCCTCATCTTGCAGGGTTGTTGTAGAGAGTAGTTTACAAGCTTTATAAATTATCAGTAATAATTAGCTGTAAATAAAGATGTACACAGATGACAATATTTTTCAGAAATGTTATACAATCCTAACAATGAAATATGTATTTTTTGAGAAAACACATGACAAAAAAACTAATTTGAGGAGTTTAGAATGCTATAAATTTAGAATTAAAAAGAAATTGGTGATATGATTTATTTACAAAAGTATTTTTAAGATATACCTATACATTGATTTCTAAATCTAATAGATAAAAATGTGGTTTTGAGTTTTATTTTTATTTCAAATTAAATATTTTGTGATGAGCATATTTGTTAAAGCCAGTATTTGCAATTTGCTTATCAGACAACTTCATTATAGATAGGCAGATAGTAATTAGTATATAGAGGTAGTCCATGAAATTTTACAAAGGTTTTTAGATTATTACCAGCTAAGAAAGAGTGTATTAAAACAAAAGTAAATAGGAAATTATCTACTTGCTTATTTTAAGTCCCTGAGATTTATTCCAGTGAGACCAATAAACAGGATAAAATAAAAAAGGCAGAAGGCCAAAGTGTCATAAATGCTGTTAAAGTATTCAATAAAAACTACTATCCACTGGAGGCTCACTGCAGCACATTGGAAAAAATGGTCTTCCCATATTTAGACACAAGCGATAGCAAGCCAAACACTCTGAAAAAGATGTGATACTGTTATATAACAACACACAGAACCATATTTAATTTATTATTGCTACCTATGTGGCCTATAATGTTAGTAAGATTTGATGTACATGATATAATGTTTGGAAGCTGCCCTGATTATTCTACCCTAATTAGCAGGATGTCTGGTAAAAGTCAGCAAACAACACAATCCCTTGGCTTGGTACTAAAAACTAAGTCTTAAATCTCCATAATATTTTTAAAACAAACAAACTAGAATATGAATTTTTTTTTCCTAGACTCATCCTTTTCAAAAATTTTTGAAAGATCCTTCCAGTTGATACGTAAGATAGGGCACATACTGTCAAGAATAAGTTGTTAAAGTGAATATGAAACATGCTTCTCAAAATATCATCTACACATTTACCAGAAGGTAAAATAAACATGTAAAATATCAAGAATACAGTAAGTTTGTATTAAAATCTTATGCAATATAGGAATGGTGTAAAAATTATCACATATTGTATTACTTGTTCACTTAATAGTTTATTAGCATTTCATAAATATTTTAAGAAAAATGTAATTTAAATAGTCAAAGGATTCATATAATGCTAATCAGAACTGAAAATGCTATGAACCTGATTAGAAAACGCAGAATAGTCAACTTTCTCTAACTCATTCATTAGTTAAAGGTAAAAAGATCATTTTTAAAAATTTTAACTAAATCCATAAGCTAACACAGTTAACTTAATACCTTTGCAAACCATGGCATTAAGTAAGAAAGCTGGCTTGATGGCCATGTACACTGTTTATACTGAGAGTTATCTAGAATATTTCAGGTTATACAGAGTCCTCTGCTCACTGTCACTAACTACCATAATAATTTAAAGTATTTATCAAAGAACGCTGACAAAAAAGAAAACTCTCTGTATAGTTTCTCTCTTTTCAGTTCAATCTTGGTTCATACTTCATGGACAAAGTTTTTGAACGTCAATAGGAACACTTTAAGACACTTCCAATCTCCTTTGGGGTTTAATAAGTTTTAATGCACAGCGCTGGCATTAGTGAGTTTAATTATCTGCCACATGTCATAGATCTGCTATGTTGATAGATGTCATATATCTGCAGCAGGTTGATTGGTAAAGAAGGGGTATTATTAATAATATAATACTTTAAGGCAAAATTTTTAGAATTAATCTACCTTTAAAATGAATCAATACATTAACCATCAAAGCTTACTTAACATATCTCAGAAATACATGATTATTTAAAGGCGACTGCTATAAAATCTAAGTTTTTTTTTTAACTTTTCCACCAAAATAACTATTTTGATTTAGGAGAGCCCAGAAGTCAGGATAAGAGCCCAAAGCATCCAGTCCAAATATAAAATTTCCCTGAAGATTCATGTTCTAAAAGAAATCCATAGAGAAAGGTCAATGAATCATAACAGGGAAGTTCTTTGAGGGTCGCAAAGGTAGCTTGCTTTATTAACTATGGTTACCTAGCTCATGCAAACAACATAAGATCAAATTCAAAGACCTGTCTTGCTTCAGCCAAGAAAAATGGAACCTAAAATCTGGGGTCTTTAAAGTTTCATATAGTAAATTCAGGACTTATTTGCAATACAGAATAACCCATTGAGTAATCTGTGGGCTTTCACCTAATGGCTCCAAAAAAGCAAGAGCACCAAAACTGCCTAGGAGAGTATTGTCCCTGCACTATGTTCCCAGCAACCTAGACCTGTTGGAGATAACTGCAGGAGTCACGGAGGAACTAAGGAAGAGAGGCCTGGGGACAGAAATCCACAGACCTCAGCTTGCTCCAAAAGAACACTGCCACTTTTACACTCTGCCTTCTGCACTTTGAAAAAGAGTTGTGCTGCTAAAGAATTCTGAAGTCCTCCTAGAGAAACTCAGAGTGACTGAAAAGTCCGTATCTTTTCTTAGCTTCTTTCTATTGAATGTGTTATTTTAAATATGAATTAACCTCTATCCCCTTCAATTCATCTACCAGTCGAGGGAGTAGTGTAGACGATGTGGTAGCTATAAGAAAATCATTTGATATCTGCAAGTTTAAAGAGTGACTTTTTTATTAAAAGTAAAATGTATAAGAAATAAGTAAAATTAGCTAAGGTAATGTAATAGTTTGCCTACAAACTGAAAAACAAAGAGAGAGAAGCAGGTGTTTATAACTAAATTCTACTCTATGACACTTTTGATTTGTGTATGAAACTATTCTACTAGAACATTTGAAGAAATGAACAATTTGCCATCCCTTTTTCTTATATACTGATGGTTTGGTTGAGCAATGAAAAGAGATTTTATGTCTTGTAATAGGTTGTTGACTAACACACTAATAAAATTTGTACAGCACTCCAATATGAAAAAAATGCTATCATAAACATTAATAATGAAACATTATAATTATTCATTTTATTAATTTAAAAATCACATAAATACAAATTCTACCTTTAAAATATTCAGCTTGTTTTAAAATGAAAATAATATATTTTCCTCCCAAAACTTTAACTAACAACCTAGAAAGGCACATAATATTATTCCTGTCAACTTTCTCTTAAACTGTCACAGCATCCCTTACCCCAGGATTACACATCCTCCAAAATTACATTTTCTGTAGCTAGTGGATACCTCCCTATTTTAGATGTCAATTTCTAATTTCATCAGTACAGTCAAATTTTTAATTACGTCGACTGACACAGTTGGAATTGGTAAGTGAGTGAGGAAACAAAATCTCATACACCCATGGAGTAACTGTAAACTGAAACAGCCTTTAGCCCAGAAACTCTACTTTTAGAAACTTACCAAATAGATATCTAACACAAGTACACAGAGATACGTATAACATAGCATTTTTTACAACAGAAAAACCTACTAACAACTACATGTGTATCAGTAAGGACTAGTTAAGCCAGATATAATTTACCCATATAATATTAATAGTAAAGATGTTAGGAGAATGCAATCATGTACTGATTTAGAAATTTAGCCTTAAAATATTAAATGAACAATTTAAGTTGCACAATAGCACAACATGGTTTCTTCTAATGGAATTCATAGTAAAAAGTCAGTTAAATTTAATCCAATTGAGTTATTTTCATTTAATCAGAAGCCCTGTTTGTCTTAACCTAAGACTCAAGGTGTTGCATCAAGATGATCCATTTTATGGCATCAGGTCTTTCCAAATTTACCATTCTATTACCTTCTCTACACTTATTTCCTAAGCATCATATCTATCACTATTTCCCGAATAGGCTTCTGCTTCTCTACCTCCTACACTTGGCTTAAGAGTTTTTTTTTCCTTTCCAGAATATCTTTCCAACTCCTGACTTCTGCAAACCCAAGCTCAACAAGTAACACACTCAAAAAGCCTTTCATGATTCCCTCAACTAGATGTGTAATCACATTTTCTCCTATGGTCCCAAAGGATTCTACCTATTCTTCTCTTCTAGAATTCATCACTCACCACTTTTCATCATGCAATATAGTGTTTCACAACAATATAGTGTTTCACAGATAATCCATATTTAATTCATCCTACATTTTCCATGGTGCCTATATCTAAGCCTCTATCATAGTAAGCAATCAACAAGGGCTTGCTATATTAAAATACTCAGATCAACATAAAAAGCTCTTACTGTATCAGTTTTACCTTAACTGAAGTGTCCTCAGTCTTTCTGTGGAGAGGAGCTACTTATCATTTCTCAAAGTTGTGAACACAAAAGAGCGGTAGAAGAGAAAGAAAATTTATCTAAACTATAGTAACCGTAAACAGAGACATGGGGGTGTACCACTGTTCATAACTCATAATGGAAATGAGGGTGTATCACTGTCCATTATAATTCATCTTTCAACTGGTAATCCATAGAGAAAAAAGAGGAGTATTGAGACAACTGGTCTGGAGATCTATCAGGGAGGCTTTTGAAATAACGGTAGAGAAATCCTGAGCTTTGGTTCAGGCATTCACGTTAAAGAGTTCCCTCCTGGAGTACATGTTCACTAGGATTTCTATGAAATGAACTATTACAGTGTTGCTTTCAGTTTGCAATAAAAATAAACTAAAACCTTTAATTGTAGTTTAAGACTGCAAAAAGAGCAAGAATAAATAAAATCCATTAGTCTGAAGATTTCATTTTAGAAATATTTGTATCCTCCTTCTTGCCAAATTGCATTCACTGATAAACAGATTTCATTTTTTTTACCATAAACTTCCCTTTTTTGTTATCGAGTAAAAATAAGGAGTAAAAGTAATCAAAAGACTGGCAGATGGAAGCAAGTGAGAAGCAATGTACACAGATAATTCAGAAATAGGAAATGTCTGAATTTTTAAAAATTGACTATATATCATTTCTAGAAAGTATGCCAATTAAATAAAAGAAATATATTTATACAAATAAAACCTTCAGATCTCAAAAAATTCTAACACAATTTTACCTCGCTCTCTTAAAAAGCTCAATACAGTCTGATTAGGATAATAAAATCTAGCTTCAAAAAAATATATAAAATCCAAAACAAGGAGTAAACTAAAAACTGTGCATTTGTTCTCTACTCCTCTTACCATTTTTCAATCTGGAAACACTTCTAAATTTAGGAGTGAGCTATAATAAGGCATGGTCAGATGACTGCCTAGTTCTTGAACATTAATAAATACTTAATTCTTGCACAGATGAAATATTGCATTTGGAGAGGTGGGTAGTAGGCAGTGTAAAAAAATAAGTAGAATCAATAACTTTAAGTTTCCTCATTGCTGTGGTTCTCTTTTATTTTTAAATCCCAGAACCTGCAGATTTCTAAAGACTGAACAAATTGCATTGTTTGTATATAACAAAAACTATAATTTTTCTAATACTTTAAGTTTAGGAAACCCAAAATATATTTAAACAAGCTTTTTCCTTTTAATCTTCTGAGTTTTAACTATTTTTAGTCCTAGAGCTGATGAATTTATATATCCTAAATTACCTTTCTCAGCAAATGAACAGATTTCATTTCATCTTATCTGTTAGTTATGATGTAATGCTCCAATATATAAACATTATGTAAACCCAAACAGCTCAATTCAAACTTACTATTCCTAAAGACAATAACAGAAAGTAATAACCTTCCATACTTTCATGGATTCTGAATCTGAATGAAACAAAAATATAAAATTTAGGTGATATTTCTCTTGCAATATACAGAATACAACTTCTCAAATATGTAAATTAACTTATGACTCAGTTTGCTGGGTGATGTTCTCATCATGACTCAAATGGATGCAACCACTTAAAAATGAATGACTTGGGAGGCTGCCATGAACTATGAAGCGATCTGAGTAAGCTGCTTGTATCTGGCCTATATTAAGGGTAAGAAATTTTTCCATCTAGTACATTTTGGAGGTAATCCCTCTATAACTGAATAGAAATATGATAAATGGCTGGCATGGCTACACTGAATTCCTCCCCTCGAATTCTGCATTTGTTCCATGGATTAGAACTATTCTAGATGCTGTGGCATTTATTCTTTTAAGAATGACATCAGATGTCAAACAAGCAGTACTTCCGGACAACCTTCCAATTTCAGTGTATCTGGAGAAAAGCTACCATATGGATGTCTGTAGAGGTTGCAGAGAGAGCACTGATCACCACATTTTAATCATGATAAGCTGCAGGGGAAGTACAAATGCTTCTACATAGAAATTGAGAAGACCGTATTCTCCAGGTTGCTCTTCTCTTACCGTCAAGGTGAAAAACTGCCTGTTCTAAAACATTACCATACCATCACAGTGTTTTATAAAACAAAGAAAGTTATTTGAAAATAGTTATTTTAAAATCTTACGAACTTATTTCTATTTTTAGGAAAGTTACCATCACCAGAGTCCCTAGGCATGAAATTACAATGGACAGATAGTTTGCCACTGTGGTTAATAGCTGTTAAATTTAAAAAAGAAAAACGCTCTTCCTTTTCTTTCATTTTAATAAAAACAGACAAACAAAAAAATCCTACAGGAGTGGCTCCAGATTTTGCTGCACATTGGAATCACCAAGCAATCTTTTAAAAACACTGCTGCCTAGCTCTGACCACCAAACACTCATACTCTGATTTATTTGGGATGGAGTGCAAACCCAGAAAACAGGATTTCTAAAAAGTTCCCTTGATGATTCAAATGTGAAAACACTGACATAAAGCTATAAGATGCTAATAGTCTCTTCCTCCATCCATGTCAAAAAAGGACAAGAGATAGTTCCTACAAAGAACCACACACCAGCAGATACGGGCCTGTTCATTTCAAAGACTAGAAGTGACTTTGATTTCAATAAATCAGTATGTTTACAGTAAGTATGTTTGTGTGTTGGCTTACTTGTGAAGTTGCTCAGTCATGTCCGACTCTCTGCAACCCCACAGACTATAGACTGCCAGGCTCCTCTGTCCATGGGATTCTCCAGGCAAGAATACTGGAGTGGGTTGCCATTTCCTTCTCCATTGTGTATTGGAGAGAGAGAATTGTTAAATGCCGAAAAATTTTAAAAGTTAAGCTTTAAATAAAGTTTAGCAATCTCAAAGAGAAAGAACTTAATTTTTTTAATTGCAGATCATAATGGAAAGAATATTGTAAATGACAAGTCTCTTGATATTTATATCAAAACATTCTTTATAACATATATACAAGTAGGTTATTAAACAAGAAGTGATTCTATTTTGCTAATATATATATATAATCTGCCATTCTAGAAAAGAAATAGATACAAATAAAATAGATATAAGAGGAAACAGGACATTACACACTAGTAAAGTTAATACTATCACTAAGGCAATGTTTCTCAAACCTCAAGTCACTGTCAAATTTACTAGGTCATAGCCAAAATGTCTTTCCAACGAAGTTGAACATAAAAGAAAAAATATCAGAGTGTTGAATGTGGTAAAGGAAAATGTTTTGTGAAACTTGTGTGAGTACTTATTTATTACTATGGTGATGGTTTAGTCGCCAAGTCACGTTGACTCTAGTGACTCCATGGACTATGGCCCTCCAGGCTTCTCTGTCCATGGGATTTTCCAGGCAAGAATATCAGAGTGAGTTGCCATTTCCTACTGCAGGATATCTTCACAACCCAGGGATGAAACTAGGGTCTCCTGAACTGCAGGCAGATTCTTTACCTACTGAGCCACCAGGGAAGACCCATTTATTATTGTGACTCACAGTTTAAAAACTCTAAAAGTCACTGCTCTAGAGATTGTTCTACTGTAGCTTAGAACATGTGAACTCAAACTGCATAGAAAATCAGAGGTCCACAAAAAAGCAAAGTTCTTTATATAACTGGAAGATACTTACAGATTTGCTTATCACTTCATTTTACAAATGAGGATACTGAAAATCATAAAAATAAAATGTCTTGTGTCCGGTGTTTTCTACTGTACCTTAAAAGTCAAGTTCCTCTGAAACCTATATTTACAAAACAAATTTAAGGCAGGTATTTCACACACTAAATTGCCTTGACAACAACTACAGATTTTCAGTCATATTATGCAAACATTCCATGGATATGGTGACATTCACGCAAACTTTGTACTCAAATGGAAAGTATACTGTGTGCAAATTAAGTAATAAATTTAAAGGCTCTTGACTCTAGTGCTCAGAGGTATAGAATTATTTTCATAGACAGGAGATTATTAAGTATTCAGGCTCCAATAAGAGATCCTCAAAAAAGCACACAATTATGACAGTATCTAGGACTGCAGGATGAAAGGACTGTCAGAAATTCCCACTCACTATTCTCAATTTTATGTTCTTGTTCTCTAGTTTCATTATGGTATCATACACAGACACACAGAGACTAACACGTTTATATTTTTGAAGATTACTGTAAAGAATCTGTAAAAAGAATTGAAAATGAAATTAAAAATCTATGTAACTTTAAACTCTGGAGCAAAGAGTTTCCTAAAAAGTGGTGATGCAAGTAGAACTGTTTCTCATGATCTATGAGGCCTGAACCTCTTCAGTTTGGTACTTTATTTCTTTTAACTATGCAGAGAAAGGGCTGATGGTGATGTCATTAATAAGATATAGTACACATAGTTGTATAGCCATTTTTTAAAAAAAGCCTTCCTCAATGGTTCTGGTACATACACTTCACGTTCCCATCTCCTTAATGGGTTATGTTAATATTAACTGAGAAAAATTAAATCTTTTAAATACACTTTATTCTTCATCACATTCAACTTAAAGGCAAGAGAACATGAGTCTATATCAGGTGGTTCAAGGAAGGACAAATAGAAAGATTTAGAATGTCAATTAAAATGTATCAGGCTACATGAAATAAGAAACCATTAAGTAGGTGAAGGTTATTGGGCAATGGGTGGAAGGTATATATTAGGAAAACTAGTACCAGATCTTTTTCCCACCTCATTCTGCCATAACACATGTCTAGCAAGTTTCCTTACAAGAGGTATTTGAGGGCACATCCTGTGAAGAGCAAACCTATAGAAACCTAGGAACTGCATAAATAAACAAGCAAGCATTGAGACCCATGAAAGAAAAGCTGGAGGAAGCAAGGGAAAGTGAAGGAGTTGCAGAATCTGTGATTCTGAATCACCCAAAGGGCTAATTATGATTTTTAAACAGCTAAGACAATAAAGATTAGTCTGTAACAAGGTCATTACATTTGGTTAAGGGCACACTGGTAAATGTAGTAAGAAAGATTTTAATGTCTGTGCAAATGAGGAAGCTGAATTGAAAAGGATCAAAGAAAGCATTGAAAGATGGGTCTGAAGTACAAAAGAAAGCAGGGGAAAATGGAGTGCCTCACATAGCTAAGAATGTCAAGATAAAGAAAACAGAAATACCAATAAAAAAAAATATTGTCCTTTCACAAAAAAGCCCAGATAATAAAGTGAATACTGAGAGAAGTGATTAGAAATAGACAATAAAGCACAAAATTAAAAAAAAAAAAAAAACCAATGAGGGAGAAGTTAAATAAAAAGACAAATTGCATCTGATATTTATCCTGAAAACTTCACAACTGCTTTTGGGGAAAGCATAAAAATTCTGATCTGAAATAAACTAACTGATGAATCAGGCAGAGATTTTATCAAGATTCAGGTTTAGGGTGGTAGTGTGAGAAGGAAGAGTAAGTTTTTAAAAAAAGTTGTTGGCAAGAGAGTCAACAGGGCAAAATGAGTGTCAGAAAGACAGCAGAGTTGGAGGAGGAAAGAACAAATTTGTTGAGGAGGAAGTCAGTATGTTTCTTTGACTTTCTTCACAGGAACAATGTGAGTATAAATTAAGAGTCAATCCCAAAGGTAAGTGAGCTCTAAAAATTACTTAGAATGCAGTCATTAATATATATATATATACATATAGATATATATTATACACATATATACATAGCAAATCAAGACAGAGGTAGGAAAAAGTTTCATTTGAACAAAATATATAGCATTCTGTGGCAGGTAAACTGTGAAAGGAAAGGGTAAGTCCTAATTGCAGCTTCTATTTTCTCAGGATGGTGCTGAGTAGTAAACATTGCTATTATCTGACAAAATTACATCCAAAATCATAAAATTTTTGGTAATAAACAAATCAGGCTATAAAAGTACTAACCACCTTTGAAACATTTTTTATTTGAAATAACAGTTTCACCTTTTGTAAATTTCTGAGTGAGCTATTCAAAATAAAGAAATCTATATAATAACTGAGATGGTCTCATAAAATATCACTGATGATTGCAGATGGCCTAAACTGAATCTATATAACATGTATTTCATCCACTGAAGTTCAAGGATGTTAAAATACATATGTGATAGCTTAATACTGTAAACAGAAAGATTAAACTATTAAGAAGTTATAATTACACAGAATAGTCTAAATTTGACTATATTACAAAGTGGGAGAGATGATTTTGCTAATTTGTTTAAGATACAAAGAAAAGAGCTCCCAATGCAGAGTGAGAAAAACATCCTGGAGCCTATAAAGAATAACCTTTTGTTGATAGAAGATGGCAAATGTTTTAATGCTCGCAAGTGTGCATACCGCTATTCAAAAAGGATATTTAAAACACACAAACACAGTTCAGACACACATATCTGAAACACTAGTTCCTTCTATCAACTTTCAAAGGCTGCCTTACTTGTACCCACAAATGGCAGCCCAGTAGGCAGTGACATCAGACCTAGAAATGATGTGGCCTGTACAGAATGCAGTGAAGTGCAGTGCTCTACTTGTTTGCAATAGTTTTATTTTTCGACTAGTTTTTATCACACTTGGCATGAACAAGGGAACATGTGCTTTGCTAAATTTGAACTTTTAAGATGAGACTGAATTAACCGAGAACCAAAAAATTGCTTCTGAATTATCCTAAGATTGAAAAATGCCTTCCCCTTCATACTAGGAATGACAAAATAAAAGACAAATACATCTTAAAAGTTGAAATGTGAGCTAGGAAGATCCTTTCAATCAGAAAGTTCCATTAATTTGCCATTTCTTGAAACTTAAGTGTGTATCTGAATACATATATCACACACATATGTAAGACACGTTTTTGTTGTTATTATTTAGTCACTAAGTCATGTTCAACTCTTTTGCAACCCCATGGACTGTAGCCCACTAAGCTTCTCTGTCCATGGGATTTCCCAGGCAAGACATATATATACTAAATAAGTATAACTCTTGCCCCAAAACTTAATTCCTACTAGTAGTTGAACAAAATAACTATATTAGCTAAAATAACCAGAGATATAGCCCTAGAGATGCTCTCCCTTCATAAATTCCCTCTTCCTCCTCAAAAGGTTTGCCAAGATATACAAGTATAAATGATTTATATATATAATGAGTACCTTGTCATGTAGGTATTTTCAGAGTTAAAATCCAAAATAATTTTAATATACAATTCCATTTATAAATCACAGCATATGTTTATGAGGAATCTAGTGATAAGTAATAGGTCAAACAACCTGAAAGAATCAGCTTGTGGTACAAGCTTCATCGCATTAATAATGTCACAGTTTGTATGTTTATTAAATTAAATATTACCAGCAAGGGTCTTCTAAATGCCATGTCCCTAATACTAGATCACATATTTATTTCAGAGTTAGCATAGTAAGAGGGGGAGCTATCACTAGAAGGTCTATTAAGCCATGGGCTTTTTTTTTTTTCATTGCTTTAATGGAACTATTCAAATCAAATTTTTCACGCTATGCCTTGAACACCGCTGCAAACCATACTGTGGGTGTAAAATACACGCAAGGCAGATATAATCATCTCAGATGAGACCAGTGACTTGTACACCATCAAGTTTACTTTATTGTGAAAGCAGTCGGGTTTTCTTTCAAGAGAATATATTTTTAAATATGCTGCAACCTAATTTACAAGCTGAAGACCAGAACCAGGAAGACACAAATCTCAAAGCAACAGAATTAAACCAAGTATAATGCAATGTCTAAAATCCTGCCTACTTTGTCTCTGTCTTCCTTGAGAAATGTATCTTGTTCTGGCAAAAGAAAATCTAACTGCCCAAAAGTAAATCTTGCACTCAGATTGTAAATTCAACAAATCATACAGATTCAACTTGCTTAAAAATTCTCAGCCACCTTTTAAAAGATTGATCCTACAGATATTACGAAGAACACTTACTCTTTAAAATATTAAAATTAACCAAGCAATTGCCCACACACCAGAGTAAATTAAATATCTTAAAAATCGAATGCTTATCCTTGGTCTTTAAAGCTAACTTCTTCAAAGCAAGTTTTGTTTTTTTGTTTTTTTAATTCTAAAAATAAAAATAATTGTTACTGTTTCCTTTGGGGGATCTAGACTGGTCTGTTTTCACACAAGATCATAAGCTCTGTGGTTTTTCCCATCTCCATGGCTAAAACATATACATAATAAAAGAACTCATATACAGACAGAAAAGGTGCTGTACCAGAGGACAAGCAGAGTATTTTATAAAATCACTATAGACACAAATACCTTGCCCAAATATTGCTACAATGCATTTTAAATTCTCCAGGAATGTAACGACCTCTATTTAAAAGGCTTTTTTTCCCAAGCCTGCACCCTAAACAGAAAGTACAACATTCCTGAAGGCTTCAGTACTAAAAGAATAGATACTTAACATCACACACACACAAAAAAAGTGGGTCATAAGTAAACCAGTTTTAACAGCAGGATTTATAAGAAAATGTAAGCGCAGGAGGGAAGAAGGTTCATAAAGTTCTCTGTAGACCCTAAATTACATTTTAAGAGCTTGGAGAATGTTAAGTCAGTCCTAGAGTCAGAAACCGACCTGATTTTTTTTTAAACAAACCCAGTAAATTTCCCCTAGGCCTAAAAAGGCTTCCATGTCCTAAATCCTAGTAGGTTGCCTGGCTTGGTTCTGGCGGAGCCACAAGCGCAGGAGGGCCGCACCCAAGGCTAGAGGCGAGGCCGGGAGCCGCGCTGGACCAGGCTCTTGAAGGAACCGGAGAACCGCCTGGATTCCGGGTCTGGACCTTCGCTGGGCCCCCTGTCTAGACCCGCGGCCTGGATCCCTATCTGGACTCGCGGCCTGGAACCCGCGGCCGGAACAGCCAGAAGAGAGCAGCGCGCCCACCCAACGGTGAAGCCAGAGAGCCTGGGCCCAGGCTCAGCTGCGGGCCCAGGCCTTCGGAGCCGCCGCACTGCCGGCCGAGCTCGTGCGGACGTCCGTCCCCGCCGGCCTGGGCTCCCGGATGCACTCGGTCACAGCGCGCTCAGTGCCCGCCAGTCGGCCGCCCTGACCCCGCGGCTTCGGCCCCAAGGTGAGGCACCTAGGGCGCAGCATCTCCGGGCTCCAGCGGCGCCGGCCCGCCGCGCTCGGCCCCAAGCTGCTGGTGGGCAAGGAGTTAAGATGGCGCGCGACGCGAGTGGCGGGAAGGCTTGAGCCAGAAGAAAGAGCCGCACGCTCGTCTTTTTTTCTTCCTTTCTCTTTTTGAAAAGCCACTTTTGAAAACAGAAAATCTGCAGTTTACGGGGAGGATTCGTCATCCTTCTCCGTCCCTACCCTGACTCCTACCCTCAGGGAGATAAAAAGGCAACTCGAAATCTAACCCGGGACGCGAACTCTGGTTCCCGCAGGCCCTCCCCAAAAACACTCCGATTTCCTTGAAACAGCAGCAGCTTCTCAGACACACTGACAGTGTCACTTCACCAGACACCCAAGACTCTTTGGAAGCCAGGAGAAACGATCATGCTTGAAAGGGACAGGAAAGCACACTGCCTCAGAGAGGAGCGCGGAGCTGCAAATTTACCTCACGCTGACTCAGTCCACACAGCAGATGGTGCAGAGCTGCAAGGGAAACGACCTCCCCAATTTTTTTAAGTACTTCCTAATAGCAGCTAAGTGCGTCTTTCAGTACAAGGCACTACGTTCCTGTGAAATCTATCCTCGGCTTCTAAGAGCTTCGTTTCCGCACATGACACCGACTCCTTTGCTCGTGGTCTCTGGCCCGAGGGCGGCGGGCCTGGCCCGGAGCCGCGCTCCGACCCCCAGGCTCACCCCCCGGAACCCTTAGCGGCTCCGCAGCCCCTCGCCCTCGGCCTGGGCGCCCCCGGGCCTCCCGGCTGCACGTGCGCCTCCTGCTCGCTGGCACCGAGGTCGCAGGAGCGCCGGGCCGGGGGATGATTACAAGAATACACCGCGCCACCTCACTCGCCACGCAGGCCCCCTGTTCTGTACTTTTTGTCCTCTTGTTTAGTTCTTAGGTGTGATCCGGGAGAAACAAACACAAAGGAAAATCAGTCATCGCATTTCTATGTGGCAGACAAAACTCGGCGGAACGCCGTCTAGTGGCCAGATTACCCAAGGAAGGCAAATCGGTTTTGTTCCCCCCTCCAATTTTCATTTTAATTGGTACTTTGAAGCCTCTTTACATCTGTCAAATTGCAAAGGACCATCTCTGGGTGGTGGTAAATTTCGCCCCATAACCTGAGACTGGCCTAGGCCAAACAGGAATGCTGGACCATTTTCCACCTTTCTTGGATCTCCTTTCTCTGGAGACAAAAGTAAAAGAGAGCTCTGTGGACCCCTTGACTAAGACGCAACTAGCCCCCTCCCAGCTGGAATATCCACATTCTGCATTTTTTCTCAAGGGATGGGGACCTGGCTTGGGCAGGATGGGCGCAGGAAATCCACTGTAGAAGAAATGGAGTGGTGCTCCACAGATACCTCCTAAAGCAAGTTTTAAGCTCAGTGGTTAAATATCGACCTTTCATGAGTTTGCTCTATGAGTACTTTCCCCACTCCAACCCCTCCCTATCCCCCCAAAATAATCCACTCAAGAAACGTAGGCCATTCTGTGTTTTCATTTACGGATTCACCACTCAACTCCAAGGCCTTGTACTTAAAGACCAGAATTTTCAACATCTGACTAAAGCTGCGGTCAACAGCCTATTTTGACAAGCATTTAAATTACACTCTTCTCTTGCCCAAAGCCTCCCTCTTGACTTTGTGAAATTCCAAGAAATACTTAATATCTTATTAAAGACCCTCCATTTCCTGCTCATGTTATTTCCTACTTACAGATATAAGGAAGCATGTACATTTTCCTGAAGGAAAAAAAAAAAACGAGTGTAACAAAGTGAACTCGACTCACAGGGAACTAAGTAGTTGTAAATAAGACAGAGAAAAGTAATTACTGGTAGTGGTATATTAACAAATTTAAGAGGAAAATGGGATGTAGTTCCCACTACACAGAATGCCCCATATTGGAGTAGAGACAGGCTATTCTTCCTCAGCCCTTAAAAATAATCACCTCTAATTAAATTTTCAAACTGTAAACTGCTTTCAAACACCATAGAGTTTTACCAGATTTATTTTACTTGTTATACACAGACGATACAAACGAGCAAAAAACAAAACGTTTCTCAATGGAGTGTGTCCTTGTATAAATTATTCAGTTCACAGACAAAACGAAACAAATATAAAAATCACAACATTAGATTTACAGAAGAGCCAAAATATACACACGTTTAGACCCTGAATTCCTATTAGGAAAAAAAAATCCCCCCAATGGACTGGAATCTAGATTGAGTATTGTGTATGATGCATATTTCACATTAATTTTAAAATACAAAAAAAAAGTATAGGTTTGCTACACAACATTAGAAATTCTACTAATCTATTTTCAGGGGGATCAGTGCTCCTTATCAAATATAACAAGACTTAGAGGGGGGAATAAACAGTCTTACTTGCATTAATGCTAGTGTTTTCCCAAGGAAGTCAAATTTCAGCTGTTTCTAGGTGGCGGGGAAATCATTTTCAAAACTAAAATGCAGTAAAATATACAACTCACACAATTCATCTTCACTAGACTACACTATAGTTAACCAACAATTCAGTCATCTATATCATTAGTAGAATATTCATTACAAAGATTTACAGCATATAAAGGTGGAGGGGGGAACTGAAAGATATTCAGAAACAGTTTGTCAGCATATTTGGCACCTGCACAGACCAGTAATGGATTTGGCACTTTGGGGAAAAACAAATAAGGCAAAATAATATTGCTGATGTCGAGCTATTCTATTTAGAAGGAAGGGGGAAAAAACATGTAACTCGTTAACTTTGCTTTGCAGGCATCATGCCACTTAATCGACTTGCCTATGAACAGACACCTATCCTTTACAGGTGTTTGGTCAGATTCTCCTTAGCTATTTGTGTGCAGTAGGGCACAGGGTAGTTATTTCATGCAGTGAATTGAGGACAAGTGAGAAACTCTTCATTATCTAGTCTTTCGAGTTTCCAGAGCCTCTTAGAATACTGTTAATAATCTCACAAGAAAACATTTTTCAGGGGCGGGGGGAGTTGGAGAAAAAGGAAAAGAAATGAATGAGAAAGTTTAAGCGTGAACTGGTTTTGTGCCTTGACAATGTGAATAAAAACTAGCCATTCGTTACAATAAATTAACACTATATACAGTCATTTCACAGGCTTTGTTCCACTAGAATTATTAACATCCCTACCATCCATCCATCCATCCACTCGGGGATAAGAAAGGACGCGCTGGGAGGGTCCAGGTTCTACAGTCAACATCCTACGGTTAATGGGGAGGCCGAGACTTGGCGGGTCGGAATCGTTGCTGCCTGACAGGACTGCCCAGGTCTCCTAAAGGTGAAGAGTTTCAGGAGGAGAAAGACAAGGAGAGGGTGAGAAAAAGACGAGGGGAGGGGAAACGTCAGGATAACTTCACAGAAGGAGAGTTAAGTAGGCAAACCGAAAAGGTTTACAGCCAAGTTGAAGGTCGGTGCGCTAACTGCAGAAACTGCTGTGCAAAAAAAGAAGAAGAAGAAGAAGAAGAAGGTTAAAATCACACTCAGGAGACCTGTACTAATGCGCTGCAGACGGCGTTCAAGGGTCAAATAAACTGAGGGAGTGCGCGAGGTGGGGCGTGAGCAGGAGGCGCAGGGGGAGAAGCGCGAGGGGCCGGCTGGGGCCGGGCCGCGGCGGGGCGCGGGGCCGGGGCGGGCAGGGCCGGCCTAGCTGTGTGAGTAGAAGCCATAGTAGCCGCCTATGTCCTTGGCGCAGTTCTTCTCGCAGTCCCGCTGGGCCAGCACCTCGCTCTTGAGCGGGGACGAGCTCTCGGACACCGGCGTGTCGGCGGGCGAGATCCGCCTCCGTTTGGCCTGCTCGTAAATCCCCGAGTCGCTCGAGTCGATGGACTTGATAGAGGAGGGCGTCTCGATCCAGCTGGAGTCGGACAGGTCCTTGGGCTTGGCGTCCTCGGCGGCGCCCGGCGGCAGCGGCGAACGCTCGGCGGCCAGGCCCTCGGCCTCCTCGCCCAGGTAGGGGTTGGCGCCGGCCATGCGCGCGGCGGCCGCGGCGCTGTTGGGCCAGCAGGGCAGCACCGAGCCCGACTTGGCGCCGCAGTACTGCGGTGGGCTGCGCGCGCCCCAGCCCGACGGGTCGGCGTAGTAGCCGAGCGGGCGGCCCGTGCAGCCAGCCGCCTGCAGCGGCAGCGCCTTCACGCCCGCCGCCGCGTACGAGAGCAGCGTGGCCGCGTTGCCCGCGAAGTCCGTGGCCGTGTCGTAGGCCGAGGCGGCGAAGTCCAGCCGGTTGTTGGCCGGAGTCACAAACCAGCGCTGCGGCGACGGCGCGCCCGGGTCCTCGGCCTGCTGCGGCGACAGCAGCCCGTTGGTGTGCGGCACGCTGCGGTCCGTGCCCGGCCCGGGGCCGGCGCCCGCGCCCGGGTGGAAACGGGCCTTGGCGTAGTTGCTCACGAACTGGTCCTGCAGGAAAGAGCCGGCCATGGCGTAGCGGGCCCCGGGCACGATCTGCGAGCGCGGGGAGTCGTTGGGCGAGGGGGTCAGGCGGTCCATGTCGCAGCCGGTGTAGATCCTGCGAGGGAGGGAGAGAGAGAGAACCGAAGGGTGGCGCAAGGTCCTTTCGGGGGCGCTAAAGAGAAGACCACCCCTGGTCGCCCACCCCCACACTCTCCACGTGTAACCTGCCGTCCAGGATAAAGACAGACAAAAGGTCACAGACTTGCATCCTCTCCAAAATAAACCGTGAAATTATAAAGGAACCGATTTGTCCATTCAGGGACCTAAAGCTGATACAGATGAAGAGGAAGGCTTCCCTCCTCTCTTGCGCTCTCTCCCCAAGTGCACAGAGGGCCGAGAGAAGGGCACGGGCAGGGGATGCTCACCCACTTCTCCAATATATGTGCACAGATTGAGACAGATCTGCCCAGGGGCTCAGGTGGCATTTGCCCAGTGGGCCTTTCTTCTGCGGTGAGAGTTTCTGAGTGAAATTTCTAAACCGGTTACCCACTCCACCCTTTTAAGACCACTTTCTGCCATCTGACACACACGCGGGGTCCCCCCTGGTACTGAGCATCAGATTGGCCTTGGACAGTCTTCTGAGATCCGAGGGTGATTGCTGGAAGCCTCCATGGTACTTACTGTCTATTGTTTTCCCCTGTGTGTTCCTTTAACCATCCCCCCCCAACCATACAAACTAGAATTACTACGTGGAAATAAAGTCATCAATCAATAAAATTATTTTACAAAGGAAAATTATTCTTTGAGCTTCTCTCCCCAGCTTTTGATTTGTTACTGGTTTAAAAAAGGGAAAAAATGTGGGCAAACTCTTAAAAGTACAATTATCAACCTCCGCCAAGAATCTCCCACTGGTAACAGCTCATCCTTATACAACTTGACTATGTTCCAGGCACCCTTGTCTAGGGCTGTACAGATCATTATTTAACCATCACAGTTTTCCAAGTTAGGTACCATTATTATCCTACCTTACAGATGAAGACTGAGTCAAAGGAAAGTTAAATAACTTGCCCAACCACAGGCAGTGATTGTGTTTCTGGGAATTACCTTAGATAAGATAATCAAAGGTTCACTCTAGGCCCCACAGGGGCCTGTAAGATCCCATTAGAATTGAGAAGGAACCAGAGACGGGATCAAGATTGGTAGACGTTATTTTCTCATACACATCACACACATGCCTCCCTTTTTTAGCTCACACATAAATGTTTTAATCTTTAAGCAACAGACTGTTTTGAAAGAGAGCCTCAGTCTTGTAAGACCTCAATACTTTGGGGAGGAGATTCCCTAGTGAGTGGCCAAGCAAACACCCTGGTCCCCCTGAACTCTTTTCCCTGTTTCTCCAAAAGTGAGCCAGGCCCAAATAACCAACGTAAGGTGGAAAGAGAGACAGTATCAAAAACCATTCTACTCTAAGCCATAAATCTCTAAGATAGCCATTTGTATAGCTAAAGAAGCTTTTTATGATAAATATATAGTGATTCAAGAATCAAACGGAAGTGGCTTTTCCAACAGAAGTCAACCAGAAGAGGGACAGATGAGGGTTATGCTGTGGCTGCTCGGATACAGTTTGCTGACTGAACAAAATTTCCCTCTTGAAACTTAATTCAAGTCTCAAATAAGAACAAGTAGAGGGAGGCAGGAAGGGAACATAACCAGCAAGGTGCAAATATCTTCTCTGTTTACCACCACAATATTTTTAAAAGGAATAGAAAAAAAAAAACAATCTGCAAAAGATACAGTTTATATGCCCATCCAGGTCCCAACCCACTTGGGATTACCGAATTGATTTGTGCAAAATAAAATGCTTTGGAACAGATGTTCACAGCAGAATTAAAAGCTCAAAATCTACAAGACCCCCCCTAGTACAGAGACCAGTATCTCTGGTCTCCTGGGCCACACGCTTTCCACCGTGCTGAGCCCACCTTTTTAGATTGTGAAGAAGGACTAGAGTAGCCAAGTTTTTCTTTTTTTCTTTTTTTTCCTGGAGAATCATACTGATGAGGCTTGCTTCCTTTGGATCACTTTTGAGGGATACACTTGACAGTTACAGTCTATAATTGTTGATGATTCTCTTCAATTTGTTACAAAAAATATCAGGAGGGAACTTTGGTATCTACCTGGAGAGAGCCACTTGTCTCCTCCACAAATTTAATCTATTCCTAATCAAAGATAGCTTCAACTCTGTAGTTCTAGCCCCAGCACGTAATGCAAGCCATGAAATTAAAATTAATGTATCCTTTCCTTCTATGGTCAGAGAAAAGTGAAGGGATCCCCACAGTCCAGAGTTAGATCTTGCCATATAACTCTCTGTGAACTCCTCAGCACTGTACCTGGGCTCTGAGCAAGAGAATGCCAGAACAAGCCCAGGAAGGGTTCAGTTTACACCTACTGTGGCCCCCAGAGGACAGCATTTTGATAGACAAGAAATGGAAATAGGTAAGGGAGGCCTGGAGAAAAGGAAATCAGCACATTTAATTAAAACACACCCAGATACAAATGATAAAAGAGGAAATATTTTTCTTTCAAAGCACAAATAATACACTGCAACAGCACCTGGGTCCTTCCCAAAGCCTGAAATGACTGCACCATCAGCTGTGCTCGTGAACTTGCCTGTAGTGGGTGCACATTTTTATTCAGTCCATGGTAAACTTGCACAGGAAAAGCTATTACACAAAACTTGGAAATGGGTAAATAAAAGTCACATATGCCAAGGAGACTGTAACAACTGCCAGAGCCACATGCACTTTCAGGCAGAATCGGGCGGTTTCAGACACAGACAATCTGAGCTGAGCATCTGCAGCAACACACACAACTCCCGCACGCGGGAACCAGGGCAGCTTCCCCAGCCAGCCAGCCCTAGGTTCCCCGCCAACAACTTTGTAATTCATATGAAAGCTAAAAATAGGTGGAGGAAACCTTTGACCCAAAACACAGAAGTACCAAGCCAGGTCACCAGAGAGAAGAGGAGCCGTCAAAAAAGAAAGGGAAAACCCCGAAAACAACTGTCTTCACACTTTCTAGCTTCCAAAAGCCTTGTACAAAACAATCCACCTTTGACCCAGAGCCCAATTCCACAAATTTGAGAAGGTGCAAAACTACTTACGTATCATAATTATCCCGAAATCCTTTAGCAAAGGGGTTGTGATCTATTTTCAGTTGTGTAATCTGGAAAAAAGAAAAAAAGATTAATATAACTTTACTTTTTATACAGCAGATTGGGTGTTTAAGAATATGTCATCTGCCACTTTTTACAGGGGCTAAAGGCCTACAATTTCATTAAACAGCAAGGTTTCCCTAACTGAAAATTTTGAGGGCATGGGTGAAAAGAGGAAAAAAGTATGATGAAAGTTATGTTTAAATTAATGGTGACTAAAACTAAAGTATAGCTTTCCATTAGCTCTCGTGTGTCCTAAACTGGTTCAAAATGCTCATTTTTAAAAATGCTTGTTATGTAAATGCACTTACTCAGGCAAAAATTTTTAAGGGGCACTTGAATTCATTCCTAAAAAATGTCACCTATCTTAAATGCTTCATCATATTTTTAAGTTAGTCGCTCCTGATACACAACTTGAAGAACCCACAAGTTGCATCTTGAAATCAGTTTTGATTGCAAATAAATGCATATCTTTCATTTATGATATTTTCCTGTTTTAAAAGAAACGCTATCACTTCTAGTAGTCAAATCAACAATAGTAAAATAAGTTTTTGCAAACTTGCAAATGAGTGCTAGGAAGCTCACTCCATAGTCCCCAGTAATTTGATTTATGTTAGTTTTTAAATCATGAATATGCGTTTCTTTCGATCACCCAGAAACTGATGTTTGAAAACTAAATCAAAATTCCCAGAGGCTCTAGAAATCCTGGTCACCTTGAAGGTGGCCCGGGTGACCCGCGTCGGAGACGAATAGGAAGCGTTTTCCCACCGGTTAGGTATAAACGGAAGGTGCCCAGCAGGCCCCTGACCCTACTCCTAAAAGGCATAGCAGAGCCAGCTGTGGCGGATGTTAGTGCCCGAGCCGGGGATGGCCTCCGCTACCGCCGCGGGCCGGGGGAAGCCTGCGCCGCCCGCCGCGCGCCCAGCCCCTAGGCCTCCTTACATCGGTGTTCTGGTAGGCAGTGACGGCGATGAACTGAGTCTCGGGAAAAGTGAACGTCTGCACGCGGCCGGGCTGGCTGGTGTCCTCCGTGCCGTCCTCGTTCACTTCCACTACATGCAGGCGGGGCTGGTACTTGTGCAAGGACTGCAAAACCACCATCTGTCCGGCGGAAAGAAAGGGAAGCGCCCGGCGGCACGTTAACGCGGTCTGCCTGCAAGGGGCTGTGAGCCGCGGGCCGTGTGGAATCTGCGAGGAGCCCGCCGCCCCGGGAAACTGATCGCGGGCCTCGCCCGGCTGGTGACTGGCTGGCCGAAGCAGACCGGCCCTCGTTCCACCGGAGCACGCAACGGCCGAGCACCAGAGGAAAACCGAACCCGACCGCCCAGCCCTCAGGGCCCTTCTCCCAGTTCTCCTTTAAGGAGCAACAAAGATTTTCACAACCTGCAGATCCTGCGCACTCCCTTCTCAAATCAACCAAATATTTGTACTTGTGAAGGTTGGGAACTCAGGAATTGGGCCAGAGAGGGGGGGCGAGGGGGACAAGAACAACTTTGTAGATTGTTTAATATAATTTGGGAGAACGGAAATAGAATTTTTAAAAAGTCTCCTTAATGAAGCAAAGAAACGTGTCGTTCCTCATGTTAATTTAAAGTGATGAATTGGATCTTAGGCAGGAACGAGTGTGTATAAGTGAGTGTGCGTGAGAGAGAGAGAGAGAAGTGAGCGCTTGAGCCACTGACCTGCCCATTGTTGTTTGACGCTCCTTTGTTGTTTGTAAGTTTTAATTTTCCAAAAGAGATTTCTTGACGCATCCAGTGAGCCCCCGTGTTGGGGGAATCCGGATGCATATAGACCCGATTTCCTAGAGAAAGAGACAAGTTGTTTACATGTGCCCGGGGCACTGCCCAGTCCCAACTCCTCACCACGCAGGACACACACACACACACACACACACACAGACACACACCCCTTATTCCACTGTAAGGCCCATTAGCTGGGGCTTTTTTAAGGCCGCGCTTTCTTCCTATTAACTGGGAATGATTAAAATAGCTTTTGCATAATCCTCCCCCTTCTCGTCGCTCAGTCTCTCCCCCATCCTCCTAGGTTCCTTTTAGAAGTCATTGGCCGATCGTTTTAAAAGTCGCTCGAGCCAGTCCACAAAGGCTTTAATTAATCATTCTCACCTAAATAAGTGTCAGGAAGACGTGTTAATTGGAAGGACTTGCCTTGCACATTGGTGTCCGCTTTGCCGCAAGGAACCCATTTGCCTCCTTGAAACCTCCAGTGATTGGGATCCGCCAAAATCACATCCACAAAAATATTGTAATGAGCCGTGGGATCGAGACCAGAAATGTTAAAACTTAAAAAAGGAAACATGCGCCTATTTAAATTAGGGAGGGGGGAGACAACAAGGGGGGAAAAAAAAACATAAATGTTAAAGATTAAATGCAAGAAGCGCGGCGCCAGATAGCAAAGCAAAACTTATTCTCTGAGCATCGATGAGCGAACGTTTGCTGGATTGGAAAAAGGGTGGTGGGGGAGAAAAAGAAGAGGGACTGAAGTCTGGGAGATCGGCGAATGAACTGGAATGGGGAGTCGGCAGGTATCACTGCCCAGGTGGAAAGCGAGGTTGGCGACCCGAATCTCCACCTGTCGGTGTATCGGGCATTGATGCGTCCCTCCCATCTCCCGGCCACAGGCCAGGGCTCTCCCCCTCTCTCTCTCTCCTTTCTCCGGCCACTGACTGGCTCTCCGACCACCTTTCTAGAGCGGGGAAACCCACCCCACCCCACCCCCCGCCCCGCTCCCCGACATCACCGCGGTGGTTATACCTTCCACTTTCCGTTTTTTCCAACACCAGCCAACTCTAGGACGCGCCAGAGCGCCTTCCACTCCGCTCCCGACCCCAAATCGTCGCTGCCGCGGCGGTCACAGCGCGGGTACACATGCCCCCCGGCCGCGCCTGGAGCAGCGGCAGCCAAGAATGTAGCATTACCTTCCCTGTTTGGTGATGATCATCTCCGTTTGGTGCCGGTGAAATTTCAGCCAAAGGGGCCTGTTGCAGAGGTACACCTGCGCCTTGCCGGGCACCAGCCCGGGCTGTGCGGAGGAGAACTGGTAGAACGGGGCTCCCTGGTAGGAGTGGCCGTACTGCTGCGGGTAGGGGTAGCCGGCGGTGGGGTAGCCCTGCGGTGAGGAGTTGGACAGGAGGCTGTTGTAGGCTCCGTTGGTGATGACCGGGTGGTGGGCCATGTAGCGGCTGGGGCTGCCGATGGAGAAGGCGGGGTGAGCCGGTCCGTGCTGGCCGGGGTACGGGAACATGGCACTGGGAGCAGTGGTCGCGGACTGTGGCTGGCTGGACTGAGACAGGAGGTAGCGATCCGCAGCAGAGCCATCGAAACTGTGACGAAGCTCAGAGACCCCGTCCAAGACAGGAGAGAGTTTACTTCTCTGGACGTCCCCTGGTGAGTCCTTGGAGTCAGGAAAATTGTCTGTATCTGACTGATTCGTCATCCCCCTGGTAATTTTTTTCAAAGGTGAACTTCTCTCCAGGTTGTCAGCGGTCGAGATAATGGGATGATCGTGCAAGACAAGCTCAGATCCGCCTGAATGTGGGTAGCTGCTGCTCACATTGAGAAATTTCTTGGAGAGCATGATAGAAGGAGAAAGGCAGTGCTCCAGCTGCATATCTCTAGAACCTGAACACGCGCCCTCCCGTCCCTGGTTTTTAAAGTCCTATTTATCATAAACTAGAAATCCACAGACCCCCTCACTAGACAGAAAGCACTTCAACCAGCAAATGCTTCTCAAAGGTTTGATTTACTTTTTTTTTTTTTCCCTGGGAGAAGAGATTGGCCAATTGACACTATGCAGCAATCAGAAAAGGCTCACTTTTGATCTTGCTGCTTGTGCAGCCGATGAAACGGCTCCTGCCATTGGTTAACTGCTGACAGTAATTTAATTAGATAGACATTAATTAGGATAATCACCTGGCTCCTGGTCGCAGCGATCATGGCAAATTGAAGGGGATGATTTTATTGTTGGTTTAAGGGGGGTGGGGAATGTGTGTTGGTTTTACGTGAGCACTGTTGTGTCACCTTTAAGCTTTGTGACCACTGCTTTAGGAAGATTCAAAGATGTGCAATTTACTAAACATTTCCTACCTACCCCCTCCCCCTCCTTTGGAGCTGAGGGGCGGAGGAGGGAATTCGACGATGCTAGGAGACTTTTCGGATCTGAATGAGCCAAATATTCAGTTGAATGTAACGATTTCAAGTGCAAAGTATACAAAGCGCGAGCCGGTGGCCTCTTCTCGCCCTGTAAAAGTTCCAGAGTCTGTCTTTTCCAGTTAATACAGAAGCACAAGACACCTGAGCTAGTCCTTTGTGATCAGGTCCTGCGTGTCCTCAACGAACACCCCCACCAACGCACACCCTTTTAACTCCATACAGAAATAAATAAATCACTGCTACTGAGCGCCACAGCCATGAAAGTGAGCGGCAAGGGGGAGTCTTGGGGGAGAAAAGCAAGCAATTCAGCCACCCCATCCACCCACCACGGGAAGATTCAGTTTCTTGGTTGAGCACAGAAACAGTGACAATCAATGATCTCCTTTTTAAGTTTTGAAATAATCATAAGCTGTCGGGTTGAAGTGCCTTAATGTATTTGCAGTGATGTTTACGAGGTCTTTCCTAAATATTTAATCAGCGAGCTTGGTCGCAGATTATCTGAAGAGCATCTAACTGGGGGCAGGCGCCATGCATCCCTCACGTCCCACTGCACTTCCTTCTCTCCGAGGTACGGCCTTGGCGACAGGTTCAAAAGCCTCGCCAGGAAAAGAGAGGGCCGAGTCCTCGCGCAAATGGGTTCGCTAGAAGCGCTGATCTGGGAAGACAGAGTGGAAGCGGTGTCAACGCAGTGATCTTTATGGAAGACGCGCGCGCGCGCGCGCGTGTGTGTGTGTGTGTGTGTAATGTTTATATAATCTGGAGGGGAGAAAAAGAATCCATGCCAATAATTTTAAAATGAGAAAGAATTTAAAGAGGGATAGAGAAAAGAACCAGTTTAAAAGGATGCTGGCACAAATAGATGGCACGAGGCAAGCAACCCCGAGGTGTAAGAAGAGAGCTCCTGATACTGGCTCCACAGAGCAACTCAGTCTCCACCCGAAACGGAGCGCCAAGAGCAGCAGAGGGTTCACCGCCCAAAGCTGCTTCGCGTGGCCGGCACCCGCCAACCTGCCCTCCTGTGGCTTTCCCGGGACGGCCGAGCCGCGCGGGAACCAGAAGGAGGAGCTCAGCGCCAGAGCTCGGCTCGGCCCCGCGAGCTGGCTGGCGGGCCGGCTCCACGCGGGGCACCGCGGGGGCCGGCGGCGGGAGAAGCCACCCCCGCGCTCGGCGCTCGGCCCTAGGCCAGCCGCCTTGCTCCGGCTCCATTGTCTAAGGTCTCTAAGCGCCCGAGAGTAGGTTCCCCAGCACTCTGGCGATCGCGAGGGGGACCCGCCCGGATACCCGGGGAGCGCGGCGGCTGGCGCGTACCCCAGGGGGACACACTCTTTCCGTGCCGGAGGCTCGGCCTGGGCGCCTCCGCCCGGTGGAGCTCGTGCCTTCCTCCCAGAGTGTATCTGCCTTCTCCTCGCCCCCGCCGCTCCCGGAGGGAAAGGGCACCCGGGACACTGGGTGGGTCCTGCGCTTGATAGCGAGGGGTTGCCAGACTCGACCTGTGCCTATGCGGGCGCATTTGGAGAGCGCCGCCTGGGTGGGCCCAGCGGTCAGCGTCCAGACCGGACTGCGCCCCCGTGGCGGTTCGGGCGCCTCGGCCGCAGTGGGCATCAGCTGCGGCCTCCACCACGGCGCCGCAAGCAAGGTCCGATGCGGGCGGCCCAGGGCTGGAAGGGTTGATGACCAGATGTCCCAGACTCAAGCCGAGATAGTTTTCTAGGAGAAAAATACAGCCAGACCCCATTTTCCTTTAAAATGCTTCATAAACAAGCAGGGGCTTAATTACTAAGGTGTTGGGAGGTGGGGGAAGGAACCGTGGCTATGACATTATTGATGCTTTTTTTTTTTTCCCTCTTACTTCTATCGCCATTTCTCCTGAGAGCCTTTTGCCCTGTTTTGCCTACTGTTGCTTTCTCCTTTCATTAACTTCTTTGTCCCCGAATGCCTTTCTTTCCACTGTTTCCAAGGTTGCCCACCTCTCACTCCCTCAGTGGGACAGAGCCTTAAGTGTGTAGCGAAAAAGGAGAGACTCTACCTGGGCTCTTTGTCAGGTTTTTTTTATTCCTAGTACCCTGAGTTGGCTTTTTTTAAAAATGAAGAATGCGAAAATGACATGTTAAAGTTCAGAAGAGGGAGAGTGCACCTTTCTCAGTTTTTAAGGCATTGGATTAGAAGATAAACAGGAACACTCACTCAGATAATCAGGACTGCATTCAGTGATTCCTCAATACAGGTTTATGCCTTTAATATGCATGATCAAGAAGGAAAACTAAGGTTTTTCTCAGGACCAGCACATCTGCTCTTGCCTCATACTTCTGTAGAGCTGGGCTTCTCGAACTTTAAAAGTTGCATACGACCCACACCAGGATTCTTGATTCTGATTCAGTAGGTCTGTATGTATGATGAGCTCCCAGAAGACCCAGGTGCTCCTGGTCCAAGCAGATCACACTGAATAGTCAGGCTGGAGTTTTTGATGCCCCCATACTAGTCTAAGAGGAAAGCAGGACATCTGAGGCAAGTTTTGGTTCTAGCGCAGCAAAATCCATAAATGTGCTCATATAAGCACACATGTACACACACACACCTGAAGTGGCTTATAGAACTTGTGGTTAAGTAAGTTGTTTCAATGCCTGCCTAGGCTATCAGGCTGCTGCTGCTAAAACAGATGTGCATTCCAAGACAAAGGTGTTCACAAAGCCTCTTTGGGCATCCTCCTTTTGATGGACTCCAAATCTATAAAAATTTAGGGTTTTTTCTAGAAGGGATTTTGGTAAGGTTTTGAAATTGGGACTGTCTCCAACATGAATCAAGTGGGAGAATATGGTATGTGACAGTGGGAAGTCCAGGAAGATGAAGTGACCAAGTAAGAACAAAAGGCAGGCCTTGTATAATAAGCCTTCTCAGTCATTTTATTCACTCAGGAGCTGTTTTTCAGGGGGGACTTAAGTGAAAGAGAAAGAAAAAAAAGTTTCCAATGGAATGTTGAGAACAGCCCCTCGATTACTGAGACCTTCTTCTGAGGGCATATTGTACCAAAAAAATCTTTACTAGCTTTCATGAACAGTATCTGTGAAAGAAGTCACAGAACCTTATTTATGTATGGGGAAAAATCATGTATGAAAAAAAAAAAAACCCAGCTTGCACACAAGTTTAAAGCAGGCAAAAGGAAAACTTCTACTAACTTCAACTCTTATATTTTAATTGTAAATGGTTAGCTGTTATAATCCCAACAATTAATACATATTACATGTCCTACATAAAATATACCATCACTGTCTTTAAAAGAAGAAACCACAGGACAATCAAGAAATGCTCAAAACACCTCATTCCACCAAAAATGAGACTGTGAAACATACTGGGAATTTAAGCCATTTCCACTTAAGTTTCTAGCAACTTTTCATTAGGCTACCAAGGAAAGCCTAGGATTATTCAAATGGGACAGTAATTTGGTTCATCATATTGTTCATACCACCTCCAGCAGAGGCTAAGTCTCAGTTCTAAATCCCCAAGTAAACTCCCCTTTAATGAAGCCTTAGAAACATTTTTAGCGTATTTTCACAAAGGGAGAGACAGAATTAAATGTTATTTGTCTCCATACTTTTTGCACATTTCTTGGAGCACCTGGTAAGGTAATGTCCCATGAATGAGTACTAATGAGAACAATTACTTATGTACATCAAGTCAGAAACAGGTTGAAATATCTCTGAAAACTGCCATTAGTCAAATTTTTGTCTTTATCAGGAAACTGGGTCCATCTCAGTTAATTTGAGATGAGAGAGAACAATGACAAACGTATTGCTTATGTACTCAAGATATTAAATTCACATTATGGCTTCATTTTTCATTTTGCTTTGAAGACATTACACACCTTCTACAGCTGTCTCAGCTAAAGTCTAGCGAAGTATGCAGCAGGCAACTAACTCCCAGACAATCTCAACAATGTTGGTGGAATGTACCCTTTAAAAAGAAAATCACAGAAGTCTAAATTTAAATTGCCTCCCTTTTCTTCTTATATTACTTATCTGAAATACTGGAAGTATAATGTGTTAACAAGATATTGCGTATACAATATTAACTTGTGACAAATACTTTTAATATGTCAACATTTTTCTGGGTTACTCACTTATGAGGTAGCCACTCATTAATGGCAGTCATTTTACCTTTGTGAAGTTTTGTTATCATACTGATATTTTGTGTTATCTTAAATTGCAAAGGGAAACGTATCTTTGTGTGAGATATCTAGAGCACTGTCAAATGTTATTCTGTCAATTCCACCCAGTGCCAAAAAGACCTCAGGAGACATAGATTGTAAATGTATTTTATTTTGTAAGCAACAATCAAAATATATTTGTGTTACTGATTTCTTCAAATATTAAATGGGATCTTAACAAAATTTGTCCACTTTGATGTATTCTTATACAACTTTGGAATCTGCAAAGACCCTGACTAAAGAAACAGAAGTAATTGCACAATGGAGACTGAAGGTGTTACAGTGCTGCAAATGATGCCAGATGTCTTACTTTTAACCAAATACACCTTCAGAGGTCCCTTGATTTTCAGCATTAGGAACAACAGAGGACTATACACTGAAAGTATCACTAAAAGCTTTTTCCATTACTTTATTTAAATACAACAGTATCCAACATAGCTGCTAAACACTGGACAATATTTGAAGTCATAAGTACATCCACATGTTCCTCCAAATGACGTTTGGGGTCCTAGAAGAAAAAAAGAAGAAGGAAAGGAAAAAAAAAAAATAAGAACCATATTACTGGTAGATGAATTGCTTAGATTTTTTTTCAGTAGCTGATGAAATCGGTAAAGAAAGCCAAACTTAAATGTATATATATATATATATTTAAAAATTTTCTTTTCCTAATATGCTATTACATTTTCAGGATTACTAAATCTGTTAAAATGTTAAGGAGCTGATAAAATAAATGAAAGGCTGATTTACACAATGTTATGATTGCAGCAGAAATTATAAAGAGTCACAAGGAATTCTATACAGTTTTAAATCATCTGATAAAAAATATTAAGAGTATTTTATATGTATGTATAAGCTTGATTATAGGTGTGTATTTTCTGCCATTCACATATATTCAATGTCTGAGAGGGTACTTTGCTCAAAGCAGACACATACCAATAGGTAAGAGTTCAATGTGAATCTCATCACTTCCTCTATAATTTTAATTTAATTTCTATATGACTTTAATATTTCACAAATAGTACTTTAAATCAGAAATACTCTTGGATCAAAAGTCACTATTAGTAACTTAAAAATTTAAATACAATTTGGATCAATTCTAAAATGTTAAGAATATTTCATGTAGCTATTTTGAAAAAATGTATCACAGAAAAGAATATAGGTACAATCCGTTAACGTAAACCTGATCAAATCTGTATTTGAAATATGAGTTAAAAATAAGGCTTAAGGTTGCACTGTAATAAAGGAAGTTAAATTAAAATGCTTAATATACATTTATGTTTAAGGCAGACCTGATTGAAATATTTCAGCTAAAAACTTGAAAGCTTTGAAATAAAGAGTATACATTGTACAAAATAAAAAATTCTCAATTAAAGCATTATTTTCTTATATGCATTGCTAAAATACCAAGAATCCTAACTTTAAAAAAATGTTCACCACTGAAATTACTTCTTGGCTGTTGCTTTCTGAACTACAATTTCAATACGTTGATTTCTTTAAAACACCCAGAGGCACACCACGCTACAGATAATTTCAAATAAGTAGACCATAATATTAAATTTTCTATAGTTAAAAAAAAACAAGCCTTAGGGCATTTTAGGTGAATGAGTCCAACACTGGCGAGAGAAAAAGACACTGGTCTGATTCCATTATAGCCAGTTTTGCCTTTGCCACGCACTAGGCCAAACTAGTGAAGTATGATATTTTAAAAAATGATTGTGATGATTATTAAACTTTGCAATTATATATATTTTCAGTTTCATTTTTGATTTACTCCTTTTATTTGCTGCTAACTGTTAAACTGAATCTACATCAAGAAACTATAGCATCAGAGTCATTTATTCAAGAAATAGTTACTGAATGCTAGGTTCCAAGGTGGTGATCTAATATTCCTATTAAAATAAAATATGTAGTGGGAAAAGACAACAAGGGTGACTGTATCACACAGGATGAAAGAATAAGATGAATTATATCTCATTTTGGTTTTGGAGGGTTTCTACTGTTATTTAAACCATGATATTCAGAATGCAGTGGGATTTGACTTCGTCAATTATGATATTTGAGTTAGAACCTTTGCCCCTACTGCTCTATTGGAGTAACTGGTTTTGCGGCAAATTGGTAACACACTTCCCGCAGTTATCTACATTACTTCTTGTGGCAGCTGGGTGATTCTTAGAGATTTCCCATCCAAGAATGGTCCTGGCCCAAACCTACATAGCTTGTGAGATGTGATGGGATCAGAGCATATGGTAGGATGGCTGAAAGCAAAGACAGCTTAGTGTCTTGCATCTGAAATATCAAGATTCTGCCAACATCAGCAATATGATAACCATGTTCCATGAAATGAAAAAATGTAATCAACATTCTTTAAAAAACAGTCTAATTAATCTGTAGATTCTTTTAATTGGTTGGTGTGTTCCCCCCAAACCTTCAGAAAAATAGGAACTAAAATATATATTTCATCTTGGTAAAGTGAAAGAGCAAATACTTGAAACCCTTTCTCTTCACTCAGTAAAATCCAACAGGGCTTTAAGCTTTCTCAAGAATATTACCTATAAATTGAAGTCTACATATTGACAAATTATACATCATTTAAAAAACTGTTATGTATGAAATAAACCCACCATTCTATTATCTTCAAGGATAATATTATTTTAGATAAAAACAATACTTGGAAAATTAACTCAGGATGCAAGTTTCCTAATTTATTTCTACTATTTTCACTAAAGATAATCTCTCATAGGTATATATTTGTGATTTACTTCTCTATAGATGGCAAAAAGACTCTGACATCAAATAATTCAGTGACCTTTAAAATTAGCATCACATTTACATGACAGAAGAAAAATGTAGAGTGAAAACAGGGGAGAAAAAAAATCATACAGGCTCCAAAATAGTTTTAACTCTCAAGAACATGTTATTCTGTGACTACATGACCTATTACAGTACACCTTACCTGCTTGCCAACATTCTTTATTGCCAGCTGTTCAGGGGTCATCTTATCTTCTTCTTCTACAGCCTGTGAAGGAAACACAAAGGACAGAGTTTCAGATTCTAAATGTGCTTTTCCCACTGCAAAATAATCAAAGATGATGATGATCATTAATTTTCATTCAAGACTATTTTATTCAAGCAATTTATTGGGCAAAAAAGCAGTTCTGCTAATCCTTCAGGGTAATAAAAACTATCACCACCATCATTTTGAAAACAGACTTGAGAAATTTGTCCAAAAAAACCCCCCAAAAACTGAAAATATCAAATTGGATCACCAAATGGAAGTGTTAACCATTTGAAAACTGTTATGGAATTATATGATGGATGGCTAAACGGGAGGAAGGAAGAACCTAAGGCAGCTGCTTGTGGCACTGGGGTACTAACTAGTTTGTCTTCTTTTCCTACTTTCTCTATGTTTCTCCCACAATTTCCTATTATTTTTGTCTCTTTTTTCTTGTTGGCCAAACCCACGCATACCCAGTATCTATTAGGAGGCTTTCCAGGTGGCACTAGTGGTAAAGAACCTGTCTACCAATGCAGGAGACATAAGACACACAAGTTCAATCCCTGGGTTGGAAAGATCCCCTGGAGGAGGGCATGGCAGCCCACTCCAGTATTCTTGCCTGGAGAATTCCATGGACAGAGGGCAGACTACAGCCCATGGGGTCACAAAGAGTCAGACAGGACTGAGCGACTACGCACAGCACAGCAAAACACTTAGGATCAAAGGACCTGCTGCTGACTTTTGATCCACACCTAACAGATCATATAGTATCTTCCCTTAATATTTTCACATATTTAAATCTCTAAAAGTAAAATATGTACTCAGAAAAAATTCTCATTTCTCCATATGATTTTTCATAATCATGAAGAAATAGAGTAATCTGAGGTGTTCAACACCAAAAAATTACTTGAATTAAATGCCAAATCAAGGAAAAATTAAATCAATCAAACCATATAAACAAATCACTTTCTACTATTTTCATAGTCAGCTACAAACTTTTATGTGTATGATCATAAATTCTCTAGAATAATTTTGAAATAATTACAGCATTTATATTAGCTACCTCTCTTGCCCTCTACCCTAATAATGGCACCACCACATAAACTACTGAGAATTCTAAGTTTAAGGAACCTCCTTCTTAACAGTTTTGAGTATGCCACTGCCTGATACTAGGACTCTGCATCAGGTGAACTCCTAGTCTCTGATTTATTCATAGCATTTTAATAAATGGAAAATGAAGAAAATTTAAGTATCATCAATCTTAAGAAATAATACCACAGCACTTAATATGGTTACAAAGCGGGGGGGGTGGGCAGTGAGAAGGTAGGGGTAGAAAGCAGGAAACCAAAATCCCAGTGAGGGTTAGATTTGGATACTCTAAACTTAATAATCTCACAGCTGCCAAATTTCTTCATGTGTGAACAATGAACATGTAGGAACTGCAATCATCAGACATTTCCCATAAACTGGGAAGTTTGGCTGCATTTCACACCTTCTTAATAGTTTTGTAAACAGAGAACTTGAAAATGAGCAAAGATGGCAAGTATCTAATTTTATAAATGGACAAACTATCTGGAGAATTTTCCCCAGTAGAACCAGCCTAAAGAGAAAAGATGGTGAATAAGTACTGTATCTATCTACTGATTATTACAGGATCCTTATTTACAACACATCACTAGGAAATGTATTTATGACTCATAAGATTGAAAGAAGAGAAAATAAGTTAATAACACTCCAAATCCAGAATTCCCTAGACAGAGAATATGTTCATTTTCAGAGTCAGATGTCACTCATTATTCTCAGCTAGCTAAAAAAAGGATCTCCAAAACTGTGTCTCCCATTATCTTAGTGTTTTACATACATGCAAACACTGGCAACACATAAAAAGTTTGTCTTTCTAAATTACCTTTACAAATCATGACACTGTATCTTACCAATCTGAAAACATTAGATGAATGGAACAATTCACATAAGTTTGTACTCTATATCCATTCAGTGTTAGTTGTTCCATGCTCATGCCAACAATAGTACTTTACAGTATTGGAAGGAGGTAAGGGTTTTGGAATTTGGCTCAAAATACCAATCCATGTACAAAACAGCTATTATGCAGTATTCTGGAGTGTTGCAAATATCAAAGATGGCAGACATGCAAAGATGAAAGTAAAAAACCACTTAAAGCATTGATCTTATTTGAAAGGTTAAACAGAATATAAAAATAAAAAGAATATAAAAAAGCTCTCAGTTTTTAAAATCTTTTATATCATTTAACCACTTTACCAATTAGTTTTTCCATTTCCAATAATTAAAAGAGAGAGTTCACAAACTCTTTGAGAAGTGCAGATGGTAAAAAGTACTCCCAGCCATAGATGCCATCTGGAAAATGAGGAGCAGCTGTAGATTTAGGCATATATGAAGGTTGCAAACCCCCATGACAAAAGAGTAAGCACATCTCTTACATTCTGAGATAGATCAGATCATCACAACAAACCCCTAAATATTTTCTCCATCTACCTTTATCACTTTACCATTCTGGGCAAGACCAGTTCGTCTTCATTCTGGCTAGTCACCAGGAAAAAATAAGAAATGGTACCAGCAGAAACAAATGAAATTCAGGCACAGGCAATGTCCTCACTAGGGGAACTTCTGTGTTTATGGCAACTTCTGTGATTTGGCATCAAATTTTGCTTTTGCATTCGTGCTCTTCGGTTTACTCAACCAACAAAAAAGCACTGAAAATGTTTGTGGCTATTCACACTTGAAACGTTTTTAACAGTTTATCAACAAAGACCCCCAGATGGCTATCCCATCATGCACGGTCTGCACAGTTCTAAGAAATTCCTGGAATTTGGTCTGTAATGTTATCACAATCCCCTCAGATGTACCCCTATCTTAAAGAGGCTTTTACCAAACCCATTAATCTCACTGTCTTTTTTCTGGTAATGGTCAAATTTCTCAAATGGAAAACCTCTGTTTTAAATTTGACCATTTTAATTTTCCCTTTGACAAACATGGATTGGATCCTGGGCACTTCATTAATATGATTTTAAGGATCTCTCCACCTTGTAAATTCCAATAGATTCCATTTACCTGGACTTTCTGAAGACCTTTTCTAATACACCCTCTTCTTTTTTAATTCTTTAACCTCTGCTTTTATGACATATGTCTCTTATTTCACTTTATTTTTGTTCAGTCACTAAGTCGTGTCTGATTCTTTGCGACCCCATGGACTGGAGCATGCCAGGCTTCCTTGCTTTCACTTTCTCCCAGAGTTTGCTCAAACTTGTGTCCATTATGTTGGTGATACCAACCAATCATTCCACCCAAGCCCATTTCTGGGCTTCTTTTTTTCCCTTTGACATGTTTGCTGTATTCACTCTATAACATGCCATGCTCACATTTAAGCACATGCTTTATAAAAAATCACGTGTATGGTATATTATTTCATCATTAAACAATCTCTGCATAACTGCCAGTGAACATAACATTGTACTTTTTTCTTGATTTTTATACAGTCAATGAATTGACTATTTAACTGAATTAACTATTTAACTATTATGGGTTATGAGGATTGAGAGTAAGTTTAAAGAAATGGCTTTTAGAAAACATACTTGGGAAAGCAAAATTAACAAACATGAAACAATTAGAAAACTCTCTGAGAAAGTATTACAGATGCGAATATGGAAAACAAAAAAGTGGGTTTCCTACAGTCACTAGTAATTAAACGTTAACATATACATAGTAATTTACAAAATCCTTAAAACAGTCCAGTGAAATAATCAATCTACATTTTACATAAAGAAATTAGGCACTATCTCCTTCCTATAAGTTAATTACATCAATATTTATACTATAAATTTTCTTTCTAACTCTTTTGAAAATGCTTTCATGCATGTCCTCAAAAGTAGAATTTTCAATATTTTATAATTAGTAAATAACTATTAAGTACTCACTACAAGTAAGACAGTTCTTCAAGAAGGTCACATTTGAGATTTACTCTACCTGCCTATAAATCACAAATTATAATACAGCATGAAATAAACAAAAAAGGAGTATACTCAGTGAATGATGGGGACACACAGTCAATAATAAGCCACAATAAAACTGTGACTTAAATATAGTCCTATCTATCTCCAAAGACCTCAAAGCAACATTCATGGCAATTTGGGAAATAATTAGTTTTTAATGACACAGTCTGAATAAAGCAAACCCATGATTTGTTAAATGATCCCGAACAGTGTAAATTCTTTCTAAAAATACTAGAAGGAATCCAACTTTAAAGTGTAATTATGTAAAACATATAAAATAAAGAGCACATGTGTGTGCCCATGCAAGTGTTGTTTACATAATAGAAACTGTAGTTGAGCTTGTAGAAAAAAATTCCTATGGCAGACTCTACTACTAGTTACATACCCAATATATGTCTTTTCCTTCTTTTGTAATATAGCCTTGATTTTATTAAACGCAGCTATGTTCCCAGGTAAAAGACTGTATTGTAGAGCCTTTCTCAAAGCAAAGTATGTCCACTTGACTAAGTTCTGCCAATGAGATATAATCAGAAGTGCTGTGTGGGACTTATAGAAGAAAAGGATCCTGAAAAGGAACTGATTTATCTGAGAAATATCCTTTTTGCCCCTGCATTTCTTCCTGTTGCTTGAAACTCAGATGGGATGGCTAAAGCTTTAGCAACCCAGGAATCATGACGAAATACAAAGGACAAAAGCCAATACAGGGAAAGTGGAGCAAAAGATGGAGATATCTGGGTTTGCAGTAATTTCAAAGTTTCACATGGCCTTGAACTGCAAGAGATATACACTCCTATCTTGTTTAAGCCATTGTTACTTCAAGCTAACACAATCTTAGTAATAAATAAAACATACTTGGTGCAAAAACTGAAAAAAATCCAGGATTTACATTAAGTATAAAATTCCCCTACCGTCCACCTTAGAGGTAACACTGTTAACAGTATAATACACTGAGATATATGAGAGATAGGGAGGTATCACTGAAAAATGGAGGGAAGGTAACATAGCACGAACTTTTAATATTGTTACACAATTTCGTTTTATATACAAAAGAGCAAGTTTTAAATATTTCTTTAAGTTAGTACTTATAAATTTCATTCTTCATAATAAATCCTTAAAAGAGAACATGTTGGCTTAAAGAGCTACATGCACTTAAAAGTGAAAGATAAAATGGGAGATGGCCTTCAAAAATGCTATATATCACTTTATTTTCCCACTAGTGGCACATTCTCCCAAACCACTTTTTTCTATTTGAAAAGAAAAAAGAAACTACTTATACTATTAACTTTTTCTCTGAATACTTTATAATAAAGTTGAACTTTTTTTCATGTTTATATGCCACTTGTCTTCAGTGAGTTTGCCAGTTTTGTTGTCAATTTATTATTGCTTTTTAAAATTATTTTGTAGGATTTATGTGTCTATTATGTACTCTTTGGATACTAGCCTTTTCTGTGTTATAGGTATAAATACTTTCTGCTGGTCAGACTCATAACAAGCATTCAATAAATGTCATTTTTATTGGAGACAAACTTTATTGTTATCAAAATTTTAAAAGCTCACTGACATTTTTACTAACACTGAAGTAACCTTTGGGAAGCTTGACCACATCTTTACAAATATTGAGTCTTCCCTTACAGAAACAAGGGAATTTATTCACAAATTTTTTTTTTACTGTATTTCAAAAAAGTCATATATATTTATACGTTTACATTTTTATGGTAGTTATTCCTAAGTATTTTGTAATTTTGGATGCTACCGTGAATTGATTTGCCTTTTATAACTCGTTTCACCATATGCAACTGCATGGTTACTGTAACCTATATAATTCTCAATCATAATAGTTCTAATAGCATTCTAGCTTAGTTTCATATATTTCTATGTTTAATTGCAAACATATCTTATCATACTTAAATAATGATAATCTGGCCTGATTTCCTAATATTTATATATTATTTTGTTTTTCTTATCTTATTGCACTAGCACAAAACAAGACTTTCTTATTTAATACAGCTACTTTAGTAAACCAATGTTATCATATAATTACTTATTTTATGTTACATAAAAGTTGCATCCAAACTTTCTTTCCGGTTACTAAGCAGTAAGTTTTTCTACCCAAAATGTAAACTATCAAATCTCTGAATTTATAGGGCCACATGTTTGAAAACAAAGTAAATTTTTATGTTTTTATGCTATTCTTAAAAATGCCTTCTACAATTCCTTTTTTCACTGGCATACTTATTTACAAATATCTAATCAAATATTATCAGTTTTAAAATACTGATGCATCTTGGCATGAATAAACTAGTAGATTTGGAATGAAAGAGTTGTGGGTGTTGAAGTTCAGTAATTACAGAGAAATCAACGATTAACAGTCAAGCAGACTCTCAGCGTGGACTTCAGACCTGAAATCAAAAACTTGATACAAAAGAATTTAATTATTTTCTAACCTTCTTTCACTTTCAGAGCTAACTGGCACCTAACTGTAATTACCTTAGTTTAAAACGCCAACCAATTAAAAAGAATACTATGAGGAACTAGTTGTATGGGCCTTTCTTTTTATATTTTAAGTGTTACTAAAAACTCCACCACATTCTCTTTCAATCACAGAGGGAATTACAGCCCCAAATTTGGACTCCTTCATATCACAGCTTACACATTGTTTTCATTTTATAACCAAACCTTACAAGTTTTTGAGTACTACAGAGATTTTTTAAAACTGTAAAATAGGAAAAACTTCTGTGGATGGGCAGCAGTAACCATAAATAGGTTATTTCCTGGCAGTGATACCAATAAGAATTTACTTAAACTTGTAATGTTACAGAGAAATGAAAACCATTCCTACAGTCTGCTGAATAATAACTTAAGTCTTAACTTTTTAATGTACAAAAGTTAACTGTTTTAAATACAATAATTTCTTCTCTTTAATCTCTACAACATATACTAGAAACATTATATATATATTTCCCTATAATCTAGAACCAATGGAGATTTCTAGCTGGAACACTACATATAAATCAGGGCAATGTTCTTCAAAGCCAACCCTAATTCTGCTGGATTTTAGCTTGTATGGGCTCATCAACATTTTTTCCAAAGCTCTCCATTCTCTCAAAAGACTGGTTGTTAACTCTCGGGAAATCTTACACACTATCTCTTGGCTAATATTTTGTAAGATGTCTTTAAATTAAAAAGAAAAAAATTAAATTTTTTTTTTTTGCTGTGACAACTAATACCAATTTTAACTGTGACAACTAATATCAATTTTACCTGTCTCCAAAAGCTCTAGCCCTTGCTGTCAATTTTTAGTCCCACTTAGTGAATTGTTTATTTAAATTCTATTTTTCTTTTTTGCCACACTGTGGCTTGTGGGATCTTAGTTCCCTGACCAAGGATTAAACCTGTACCCTCAGCAGTTAAAGTGTAGAATCCTAACTAATGGACTGCCAGGGAATTCCTTACTTGTTTAATCTCTTCATATCCTTTCTCAGTCTTTCAGTGCATGCATATGTGTTAAGTCGCTTCAGTGGTGTCTGACTCTGTGCAACCCTATGAATGATAGCCCACCAGGTTCCTCTGTCCATGAGTTTCACCAGGCAAGAATACTGGAGTAGGTTGCCATGCTCTCCTCCAGGGGATCCTCCTGACCCAGGGATCAAACCCGCATCTCCTGCACTGCAGGTGGATTCTTTACCAGGGAAGCCCCTCAATCTTTCTACTTCTACTTAAATTGGAAATGTTAACAGTATTAACATACTTCAAGTTACCTAGGCAGGAGAACTTTAATTAATCTTTTATTCCTTCTTCTTTCACTTTATCTACCCAACTGGCACATTTTCTTTTACTAATCTGTTGATACCTCTGTTCCTACTACCACTGCTATAATCCACACAGACACTTACTACGTTTGTTTGGGTAACAGGAAGTTCCTCCTAAGAAGAATCTCCATTTCAAATCTCCTCTTACAATACTTTCTTCTATACTCTTGTTAAATTATGTTTCTAAAGTCAGGTTCTCGGTATATCATGCCCCTAATCAAAAAATAAACTATCCTGATTTTCCAGACTGTTATTTGACTTCAGTAATTAAAAAATCTCTATTAGCCCACTATTTAGCCTTTCATGTACACGCTTCTGATGTACTCTACCCAAACACAGTTTCCTAAAGATGCCCTTGCCTATTTTGTCTCCGAGTCTTTGCTCATGATATGTAGCTGGCTTGGGGTAACATTTCTTTGTATATACAAATCTTACTCATGCTTTAAGGCCTAGTTCAAATGTTATTATTCTCTAAAAAAAGCATCCTGGGTCTCTCCCAGCTGAAAACAAAAAGCTTTGAACTACAGGACTTCACCTGGAATTCTCTATGGCAGTGTTCTCTAAGTTCTAACTTGAATGGGTATACAAATTTCTTGGAAATCTTGTTAAAATGTAGATTCTGATTTAGTAGGTCAAAGAGCCTGCACTGATTACAAGTGAAACTGATGCAGCTGGTCTGTGGACAATTGGAATACTAAGGTGTTATCAAACACACCAGTTATGGTCTAGTACTCTGGTACTGAACTTTTCTTACTGCTCTTATTTTCCTAAAGATGAAGGAAGAATCCCTGTTTTCACTGAAAATTGCACAGAAGATATTTGATAGATATTTGTAACCATAACACTGTACATACAGTGTGTATATATGTTTTACATATCGCAGGTTTTTGATCCTTTAATAGATCACAAGCTATATGTCCATGTACATAATATGTATATATATATAACTGAAACAGAATGAAATCAAGTCAAATGAGAAAGAAAACAGAATGTATCACTTGTAAAAGGGTAAATATTGTTTCACAGAACTTCTGTTGTAATCCCTGGAGAAGGCAAAGGCTACCCACTCCAGTATTCTGGCCTGGAAAATTCCATGAACTATATAGTCCCATTGGCTTGCAAAGAGTTGGACACAACTGAGTGACTTTCACTTCACTTATATACACATACATACAAATACATTCCATGTATTGGGTCGAAATGTAAAATCTATTCTTTATATGGATTTTGGTCAAAAAAGTAGAAAAACATACGTTATGAGTTGAATCATGTCCGCCCTAAAAGGATACACTGAAATCATAACCTTGGTTATAGTTTAGAATTATGCTGCCACAAGCCAAAGAATACCTGGGGACCAACAGAAGTGGAAAAAGAAACAGAAGGATCCTTCCCTGCTAGAGGCTACACAGGGAGCAAGGCCCTGCCAATACCTTGATTGTGGACCTCTAGCTTCAAATTGTGAAGAACAGAAATTTGTGAATAAAATGTTATCACGACCACGTATATCTGTGTGTGTGCATGTGCTCAGCCTTTCGGTCACATCCGACTTTTTGCAATCCTGTGGACTGTACGCTGCCAGGCTCTTCTGACCATGAGATTTCCCAGGCAAGAATGCCAGAGTGGTTTGCCATTTCCTATTCCAGGGGACCTTCCCGAACCAGGAATCAAGTCCAAGTCTCCTGTGTCTCCTGCATTGACAGGTGGATTCTTTACCACTGAGCTACCTGGAAAGCCCCATATATACTTTAGCGTACAATAAACATTTTTAGGAGATTCTCAAAATTATAACTTTTCTTACATCCTCATATGAAGTGGTCTCCCTTTGCTCTTCTTTATATCATCCTGTTTACTGTCTTCACAGCATTAATTATAATGTATTGTGTTGTGTTTATTTGTTGACTTTGTTTCCTCGGCCAGAAAATGAATTCCAGGAGGATAGGTCTTATTTTTTTACTATATCCCCAGAGCCTGGCATCTAACAGGTTTTCAATAAATACTTATTTAATGAAAAACAGGAAATTTCATAAGTTACATGTTATGAAGCACTAAATGCTATTGTTGTTCACATCTCCTTGTTCCTCCTTCCCTTCCCAGAAAAAGTCCTCTGAATAATGGAGAGATTTCAAATGTAAAAGACCATTTTACATGGTCTACCACAGGGGCTGGCTAACTACAGGCCATGGGTCAAATCTCGCTGGATGCCAGTTTTAGTAAATGTTTTACTAAGACACAGCTTCACTCATTCCTTTATGTATTTATTGTCTGCGGCTACTTTTACACTGTAACGGCAGAGTTGAGTAGTTGCAACAGACTGGATGGCCGGGATGGCCTGTTTAGCCTAAAATATTTACTATTTGATCTATGAAATAGGCCACTCTGCTTTTAACTGTTTATATAATGCCTGATATCTAATCGCACATATTCCAAAGGTTATAAGAAATAAATGTTGAAAATAAGTTTTTACCTTATTGTAATTTTTTGCTAATTCCAACATCTCTTTTACCACTGATTCATTATGTTTACAGTGTTCACTGTAGTCCTGAAGTGTCAAACCTTCCATCCAACTCTTCTTATGCAAATTTAACAACATCTAAAAAACATAAAGAAAAATTACTTACGCTTCTATACTGAAGAAATTTCCTTTATGTCTTGAAAAACAACTTCACAAACAACTTTTGGAATTAATGAATTTAAATTTAATTTTATTAATTTAAATAAACCCTAAAGAGCATCCTCCTAAATTTATATTAATGAAACTCTAAGGAATACTCCAACCCCATGGCCTTTGCATTTGCTGTCCCTCTGCCTCAAAGGCTATTTTCTTTATCTTTGTATAGCTTACCTTTCTCACTTCCTTAGGGATAGATGCCACTTCTCACCACCTTATAAAAAAGCCACTCCACACTATCCTAAACATCTTTCTTTCCTTAACCTGTTTTATTATTTTTATAACACTATAAACAGCTGAAACTTGTGTTTTCTTATTTAGTGCATTTCTCTCTCACTAAAGAGAAATCAACAGGGCAAGAACTTTAATTCAAAATCACCACGGTCTAGATTCTAGAATCTAGATCATAATCTGATCATAGCAAATACTCAATAAGTATATACTGAATGAATGAAACTACTATGTTATGCAAAGGATTTCTAACAGTTCATATAGTCCAGCTTTCAAATAACAAGATAAGGAGGTAAACGCTCTCATTTACTGAATGACTTTGTGTCAGTCTTTCTGAGCCTTTGTTTACATTACCTATGAATTGAAGGCTTGTATATAATCTGCAAGTTTCCTTCAAATTCCAATAGTCTGTCTATAATTTTTTAAATTTAAATTTTATATCAGAATGAAAAGTCATAAAACTGCGAAGAAAATCAGATTCATCCAGTTTGCAATCACATCAGCAAACTAGGATCAGATCCTATTAGTGATCACAGAACTAAACACCTTAGCTCATTAATTCTCAAACTGGACTCCTAGTTCTGAATTCTTAGAAATTCGTCAATTTTCAAGTTCAAATTCCTAAGACAGTTTTTCTTAAAGTCCTGTTCTATAAATAATGTCCTTCAGTTGAGGCGTATCAGTGAATAAGAAGAGTTTTCTAAATGATTGATAAAACTACACAATATCAAAAAAATGGTAGCTACAAAATGATTGTTGTTTTCTTGCTATGAGAACCAGTATACTTTATTTAACTTTTTATTTTGTATTGGGGTATACCGATTAACAAGGTGATAGCTTCAGGGGAACAGCAAATAGACTCAGCCATACGTACACATATAACCATTCTCCCCCAAAGTCCCCTCCCATCCAGGCTGTCATACACCATTAAACAGAGTTCCCTGTGCTATACAGTAGGTCCTAGAAGCAGTATACTTTAAGTGAGATCCACAAGGCACGAGGCTCTAAAGACACAGTCAGAAGTGAGTTTAATTCAAAAGAACTGTTTGCAGCTAAAATCAGTTCAAAGTTTTCCTTATGCTGAAGAATAAGCTACAAGTCAAAATCACCTATGAGCATTTTTAAGACACAAAAGCTCCAAATTCCCTGATTCCTCCCCTAGGGCTCATGGAGGCAAGAGTAGTTTGAAAAAACCTGGAAAACTCCTGCATATGTAGCCCCAATTTCTTTGAGTGCTTCCCATCTTCGCCATGGATAATGTTTTAGAAAATACATCTTCGGGAAATTTTGGTGCAGTTGCAACTACCAATGTTATAAGACAGTGAAAGTGTTATTCACTCAGTTGTGTCCAGCTCTTTGCGACCCCATGGACTGTAGCCCACCAGGTTCCTCTGTCCATGGAATTCTCCAAGCAAGAATACTGGAGTGAGGTGCTGTTTCCTTCTCCAGGGGATCTTCCCAACCCAGGGAATGCTATAAAGCTATATATACCAATGTTATAAAGCTACCTTTAATTAAGTGTTGAGAACAGGATTTTTGGACACTTCGAAAGCAAACCAAAAAAGTCCCCACAGAGCAGAATAATAATCCCACCCTGCCTGGACAAGGATTGCACTGGGCCCCTCAGGTAAGACCTGGAGTTAAGTATACAAGTTGGTGGGATAAGAATAAAGGCAGGGCTTTTGACATTAAGAAAGCACCTGAACTGAGCTATGCTAGGAACATAAATATACTATTAATTAATTATTTATATGTGTGCTTTTTTAATACCAAGGATGGTAGCTAAGTTTATAGGATACTATAAAAGAAAGAAGAAAAAGAAAAAGAAAAGTCTGATGTAATTAGATGGATATTTCCAAACAGTTAGGTGTCAGATATAAGACTGACAACATATTTATAATATATTTATGTATCTGAATGAATTTTTCAGTTTGTGTCTGAGTGGTACCCTTTTTACCCACGGCCTGTATCTAGTCTACATAAAATTAAAATATGTGTTGAAAATGTTCTTTCAGTTATCAACTAAATCTACCAAAGCTGCTATGAACTTTGGAACAAAAGCAAACAGACGGAAGAGAGTTTTATGGTTCTGTGTCTCCCCTCAGGTCAAGGAAGAACTGGCCCCCTGCAGCACCTCACTCAAAACCATGGACCTTTGAGGGAGTTTATTGGTGGCTTAGAAGTTTTAAATCAACAGATTATCAAACTTCAGAAAATCTTACATGGCACATGCTCCCCACAAAATATAAATGAGCCAGAAAATGGAAGTGATCTGGTTGAAAAAGGGAGTATTATAGGGAGCCCTCCTATTCTACCTCCAATACACCATATGCACTAGAATCCCTTCTAAGGTAATTCTGTGGGGAACACTTTCAACTAGTAAGAAGATCTTGTTTACTACTGATTACTTATCACGTTTGAACTTCAGAGTGCATGTAGTATGCAAAGCTTACTGACTGTCAACAGTACTCCTGCTCTTTAAGACTTTTTTAAGGCTTTCTCAGAGAGAAACGCAAGAAGATTATTTGGAGGATGAACAATTGCAGTAAAAAAGAAAGAAAAAAGAAGTTCAGATTATAATTTCAAAAAGCAATAGGCAGAATATTTCTAACTAGTTGACAGAAAAGCTGTACTCAAGATAACCCTAAAATAGTAGAAGCTAAAGAATGCTTCATCAAGATGCTAGGTAATTTTTAAAGTATCAAATTTTACCCAAAAAAGATGTCCTTTTCATTATAGGGGACTGGAATGCAAAAGTAGGAAGTCAAGAAACACCTGGAGTAACAGGCAAAATTGGCCTTGGTGTACAGAATGAAGCAGGGCAAAGGCTAATAGAGTTTTGCCAAGAGAATGCACTGGTCATAGTAAACACCCTCTTCCAACAACACAAGAGAAGACTCTACACATGGACATCACCAGATGGCCAACACAGAAATCAGACTGATTATATTCTTTGCAGCCAAAGATGGAGAAGCTCTATACAGTCAGCAAAAACAAGACCGGGAGCTGACTGTGGCTCAGATCATTAACTTCTTATTGCCAAACTCAGACTGAAATTGAAGAAAGTAGGGAAAACCACTAGACCATTCAGGTTATGACCTAAATCAAATCCCTTATGACTATACAGTGGAAGTGAGAAATAGATTTAAGGGACTAGATCTGACAGAGTGCCTGATGAATTATGGATGGAGATTTATGACATTATACAGGAGACAGGGATCAAGACCATCTTCATGAAAAAAAATGCAAAAAGGCAAAATGGCTGCCTGAGGAGGCCTTACAAATAGCTGTGAAAAGAAGGGAAGTGAAAAACAAAGGAGAAAAGGAAAGACAAGCATCTGAATGCAGAGTTCCAAAAAACAGCAAGGAGAGATGAGAAAGCCTTCCTCAGCGATCAATGCAAAGAAATAGACGAAAAATAGAATGGGAAAGACTAGAGGTCTCTTCAAGAAGATTAGAGATACCAAGGGAACATTTCACGCAAAGATGGGCTCAATAAAGGACAGAAATGGTAGGGACCTAACAGAAGCAGAAGATAGTAAGAAGAGGTGGCAAGAATACACAGAAGAACTGTACAAAAAAGATCTTCATGACCCAGATAATCACGATGGTGTGATCACTCATCTAGAGCCAGACACCCTGGAATGTGAAGTGAAGTGGGCCTTAGGAAGCATCACTACAAACAAAGCTAGTGGAGGTGATGGAATTCTAGCTATTTCAAATCCTGAAAGATGATGCTGTGAAAGTGCTGCACTCATTATATCAGCAAATTTGGAAAACTCAGCAGGGGCCACAGTACTGGAAAAGGTCAGTTTTCATTTCAATCCCCAAGAAAGGCAATTCTAAAGAATTCTCAAACTACCGCACATTTGCACTCATTTCACACACCAGTGAAGTAATGCTCCAAATTCTCCAAGCCAGGCTTCAGCAATACGGGAACCGTGAACTTCCAGATGTTCAAGCTGGTTTTAGAAAAGGCAGAGGAACCAGAGGTCAAATTGCCAACATCTGCTGGATCATAGAAAAAGCAAGAGAGTTCCAGAAAAACATCTATGTCTGCTTTATTGACTATGCCAAAGCCTTTGACTGTGTGGATCACAACAAAATGTGGAAAATTCTGAAAGAGATGGGAATACCAGACCACCTGACCTGCCTCTTGAGAAATCTGTATGCAGGTTAGGAAGCAACAGTTAGAACTGGACATGGAACAACAGACTGGTTCCAAATCAATAAAGAAGTACATTAAGGCTGTATATTGTCACCCTGCTTATTTAACTTATATGAAGTACATCACGAGAAACACTAGGCTGGAAGAAGCACAAGCTGGAATCAAGACTGCTGGGAGAAATATCAATAACCTCAGATATGCAGATGACACCACCCTTATAGCAGAAAGTGAAGAACTGAAGAGCCTCTTGATGAAAGTGAAAGAGGAGAGTGAAAAAGTTGGCTTAAAGCTCAACCTTCAGAAAACTAAGATCATGGCATCCGGTCCCATCACTTCATGGCAAACAGATGGGCAAACAGGGGAAACAGTGGCTGACTTTATTTTTTTGGGCTCCAAAATCACTGCAGATGGTGATTGCAGCTATGAAATTAAAAGACGCTTACTCCTTGGAAGGAAAGTTATCACCAACCTAGACAGCACACAGAGACATTACTTTGCCAACAAGGGTCCATCTAGTCAAGACTATGGTTTTTCCAGTAGTCATGTATGGATGTGAGAGTTGGACTATAAATAAAGCTGAGCACCGAAGAATTGATGCTTTTGAAGAAGTTTTTGGAGATGCTTTTGGAGAAGACTCGAGAGTCCCTTGGACTGCAAGGAGAACCAACCAGTCCACCCTAAAGGAGATTAGTCCTGGATGTTCACTGGAAGGACTGATGTTGAAGCTGAGACTCCAATATTTTGGCCACCTGATAAAAACAGCTGACTCATTGGAAAAGACCCTGATGCTGGGAAAGACTGAGGGCAGGAGAAGGGGACAACAGAGGATGAGATGGTTGGATGGCATCACCGACTCAATGGACATGGGTTTGGGTGGACTCCGGGAGTTGGTGATGGACAGGGAGACCTGGCGTGCTGCGGTTCATGGGGCCGCAGGGAGTCAGACACGACTGAGTGACTGAACTGAACTGAAAAAAACATTAATTCATCAAGATGCTAGGCAGTTTTTAAAGTATCAAATTTTACTACTATAAAAAGGTGTACAAATTTAACTCTGAATATCTGAAAATCCTTAAAATGCATTTCCCTTTTGACTCACCTTTAGTTTATCCTAAGTAACATGGTACTTTTTAAAAAACACAATACAAATACAATCTAATTTATTCCTTTCAAATCTGGAAAGTTATCTATTTAGCAATTTAGTGACAAAAGGTTATTTTATTGGAGAAGATAAATTAACCATAAAAATCACAGACCTAGAAGAAAGATTTTTCTAATTTATCATAAAACCAAGCTGGAATGTTTGTTTCCTACTTCTTCCTCTACTTTAGCACATACCAAGAAGGTAAAACTGTCTTTTAATTTGTCCAATAAAATATTCCTTTGTTTTATGCTGCAATTCAAGAGGAATGAAAAAACTTTTGACTACAATAAATGAAAGCGGTCAACAATTTAAATTCAAATAAACCAGGTAACAGTTATATTGTTGAAATAGACATTTTTCCTCCTCGAAGGTAAAAAATTAAAGCTCACCTTCTGTTCCAATTCGTTTTTCCGATAGTTAATAGTAATGGAATAATAATGTCTGTTTAGTCCATGAATTAATGCCTATATAAATGATTAGAAAAAGGACAAATTAGTATTTTTCATCTAATAAAATAAATACAGCTGTTTGAAACTACTGACTCATCTGGTAGACAATATCTTTATATCTTCCTAAAAATGACTGTTTATCCAAAATAAATATTAAACTATTTTTTTTTCAGCTAAAGTTTAGGAGTGAGGTTCTGAGGTATGGGGCACACATTCTTTAAAGCATGATATAGCAGCACAAAGTCAACAGTTTTAGTAGCCTTGCTCAGAGTCAGAAACAGTTTGACTTCATCATAATCTAACTTAGAAATTAACTATTCATAATTTATAAATAGCACATAATTTATTAAGTCTAATTTTATGATCATCTAGGCAGGGGCTCTTTCTTACTTACAGAAAAGTCTAAAAAGCTGTAATAAAATAATTATTCCTTCACCCACAACATTAATCTGGAGTTTCCCTTTTTAATTCAGTTCTAATATATTAAAAATAACTGTCTGCACATGTCTCTAAATTAATAAAATGGAATCTGTTCTGTACTGGGTCTAGTGACAGGCACTCTCACTAAGCAGTACTTATAGATATCATTTGGATTAAATTTATATTTATTATTGTCCCTGTTAATCTTTCATACTGCTTGTGTTAGCTTTACTACTTTTATCTAAATACTGTAATTGAAAATCAGGTAGGTAGCGCCTTTAAGTTCAAAACTGGGAATTTCAGCAGAAAAGTTAATCTCTAAAATATAGACCTGTCTGTGTGCCCATTTGGCTAAGTACTTTCCACTGTACTCAATCACTGAGAAAAACAGGGAGACCATAACAAAAAATTAAGCTAATGGCATGGTTTTATTAAGAAACAATAACCCTGCATGTGCTGGAAATGTGTCACAATTGCTTAAATAACTTAGCAGCAGAGGTTCAAATGAGGTCCACAACAGTTTCTATGGACTCCTCAATCAGCCTTCTAAAACATTAAAGCTCAGAAATGTACATTGGATATATTTTCAAGTACAAAAACAAAAAGGGCTTTGGGGTTAACTCTCAGGAATCTAAAGATAAACTATATAATTAGATTTGTATAGTGTAGTCTTAAGGTGTTGATGTAAAAAAAAGGGGGTAGACAGAAAACATTTGATGAGCACCTGGCATCTGCTTTACAAAATAAGTCTTCTAATCTTCACAGCAACCTAGTAAGGTAGGCTGGTTCCGTATGTATTTCTGACAGATGAGGAAATAAGACACTAATCTCAATTTGTACTAGTTTCTACCTAATAAAAGGCAAAACTAGGATCTGAGCCTAAGACTTTTTGACTCCAAAGCCCATGTTTTTTCTACCATACTATGATGCTACAATGTATCTCAGAAATTCTTCAATTCTTTGTACTCTTAAGAATGAGAATGAAAACAAAGCATAGTCTTATTATTAAATTTTGCTAGCAAAATCACCCCACCAAATACTAACCCATTTTAGATTATGTACTGCAAAAATCCATTCTCATATTTCTAACATCTGCTATAATAAAATGGTTGACATGTGCAATTAAAGTACTAAGAGGATCTATTAAATCCTTATTCATTTCAATAATCAAGAACAGTGAGTTAAATTTCAGTGCATAATATGTGTACTACTGTGAGGATCAAACAGTGGGGCTAATCAGTGCCTCCCTTAAACGGTACTCACCTTTATGCAAAGTAGGAAATACATCCTCTCGGTGGAAGAATTTAAAAAAAGGTGGCAGACACAGCCTGGCTAGAGAGTGAAGCTTAGGCTAGATTTCAGGTGCCAACTAACCTCTCATACAAATGCTTTTATGCGCTCCAACTGTATAATTTTACACAGTGGCCACAGAGCTAGTAATGGTATAGCCAATAGATACAGAAGTCAGCCAAATGGGCACACAGACAGGTCCACATTTTGGAGATCAACTGTACTGCTGAAACACAGTTTAGAACTTGAAGGCACTACCTACTTGATTTTCAATTACGTTATTCAGATAAAAGTAGTAAAACTAACACAGGTAGTATGAAAGATTAGCAGGGACAATAATAAACAAATATAAATTTAATCCAAATGATACCCTCAAACTATCTTCTAATTTCACTTACTCACCTGCTGCGTCCCCCCATTACATTCATCCCAAATCATAAGTAAACTGGCCCCGTTGAGTCCTTATTCCACATAAGCCCAAAAGGTGTGGGCTCTTTTATTTAGCTTAGTGAAAAATAAATTTTTTCAAATTCACCAATCTAGTTGACACTGAATTACAAGTTGTGGCAGCATACACCAAATATAAGATTAGCTTTACCAAGGAGGAGACTAGCCTCTTTCTTGAAAGGGCCAAGCTGAAAATGCCGTAGTATATCAGGCCAACAAAGAAGTTTCATAACCAGGAAATTTTGGAAAACATCAATACCTAATTTATAAATCTACACTTAACAAAACATATGATGGATTTAGGAAAATTTAGGCAATTCTTCAGTAAAACAGGATTTTGTCATGAAACTCATTCATTCATTATTTGAAACCTGCAACAATTTCTCACAGAAGCACTATTAAAAAGCAAGGTACTGTTCTATACTGTTTATACTGTGGGCTGTAAGCTTTCAGTGGCTGACCTGGGAAGCAAATCACCTTTTAGAGCACTGTTTCTAGGACAATACATTTTAGAATTACTAGCAGGACTTAGCTTATTTGCTTCGTGGCTATGCTGACCCTTGTTTTCTTTGCTCTAAGGTTGTCAAACTTTCAAAGAAGGGAGTTCTTCCTAGGTTGATACTCAATATCAGTCTAAGATGCTATTTATTTTAGACAAAGAGTAATCTAGAGAAGTAACTAGACAAAGAGGAGTTCTGAGATCCCACTGATTTGACTTTCAGGTTATTTCTATACTTAAGTTAATCTTAAGAATAGAGCTTTATAATTTTGTTGGTATGATAGATCTGAAGAAAAGTACACCAATAATCATTATGGTGAAATCATACTTTCTGGCAATGTCCAGACTACTCAGGAGAAATGAGAAGTTCTAACTTCATTTGCTCACTGTGTGGAAAACAGGCATATTATAAAACACACAGCTTATGAAATGTGTAATAACCTATTTATAGGTTCTTGATAGGTTAAAAAAAAGTTTCATGCTGTTAAGGCATATTTATTTAGATCTAAAGATGAATCTGTTTGCCTTATTTTACATTGATAAACTGAAAGTGTGCTGCTAAATATCATCCATTAAATCATACCTTAAAATGAAGCTTTCTTTATATAAATATAATAACTGAAAACAAACAAAACATGCACTTTGTTCCCTGCTGGGTGAACTAGGCTGCAAATGGCAAATGCAGAAGGGAGAATCTTTGCTAAATACTTTTTTTGTAAGTTTTGAATTTTGGGCTGTATATGTATATTAGCTATGCCAAAATGAATGAATCTTCTAAATATAGTATAAAAGAAGAAGCTCTGCTTACAGTTCCTACAACTCACTAGGTAACCTAGGCAAATCACAAATATGCGGGGCCTCAAGTCTCCTCATCTACAAAATGACCACAATGGTTCTTTCTAGAGCAACTGTTTTACAACTGCTTAACTACTGAAAATAATGTTTTTCGAAGAGTTTAATTCTGTTAAGACAATGCAGTTGTACTCAGAGCTACACTTAAGGGGCTCACAATCCTAGTACAATGCATCTATGCATCAATAGTCAGTTAACTTCCAGGCAGCTGACAACCAATCTTCATACAAACTGACCTTTAAGGACTTGAAATGTTGAATAATTTTTTGTGAAATAGGTTTAATAAAATAAATGTTTGCTAATTCTCAATTCTATACATTTTGACAGTATTAGTCACATGTTACACATACAAAATAGTATTACAGTTACAAACATTAATAGAAAACACTACATACAGTACAGGCATTACACTTTTCCCTCTCTATTGGAAATGACTCTGTTAATGACTTCTCTTATTTAAAACATGAAAGTTCATATAAACTTTGTCTATTAGCCTTGTTTTGGTAGATAGCAATGTTGTCCAACATTGCTATTAACATTGCTATTAGTGCTTAAAAGTAACATCTTCTAAAAGCAGTATGTTTCACTGCAAAAAGTTTAAGAAATAGAGAAGGAAAAACAAGAAAAAAATCCATAATCCTATTACCCAAAGGCAATCAATACTAACATTGTGGTGTAAATACATACGCACAGTTTTTAATATATATTTTTTCAAAGAGGAGTACTTGTATATGTGATTTCATAATCTTTACCTTAACGTATTTTGAACTTTCCTCAATATATTAAATAGTAGTTTACAATATAACCCTAATATTCCCCCCCTACTTTAAGTATGATAGTAAAAAAATCAGCAAAGCATTAGCAAAAGCATTAGCAAACACCAGCATGAGGGCTAATGGTACCTGTCAGGTTCCTATTCCTACTACTTATAAGTTGGTTTAGGAACAAGATCCCTCTAAACACAAACTAATCTTCCTCCAAAATAAGAGGCATGGCCTTTCTGAAACGTTTCTGATCCCTGAGGTACAGATTCTGCCAAAACATCTTAAAATTCTATTATGAATATCACCATTCACGTCAAGTTCTTCTAGGTTGCCTTCCTTCCACCTTGTCTTAGAAAACTAAGAAATTGTATTAAGGTGTGCCCTTCTTCTGTCACTTTTTGGCTTGATCCCATTTGAGTGTTTTAGTACTGGAATTGTCTCAAAACTGCAAAGCACCCAGATAGATATTTTCCTGATGGGTGCTATATAAACTGTGAAATAAATATATTTACAGATTTTAATTGGAAGGCAAAACAAACTAAGAAGAAATGAAAAACAATGATGCTACAGCTGTTATATACACAGATCCCTTTAACTTCAGTTTGGAAAGCTTCATAAGGTTCACCTTAAATTACAGACTATCAGGTAAAAAAATACAAACTGGATTGATGTAAAAAGAACGAGATTTTAATTATTTAATTACACTCAATTTTTTAAGGTTAAACAGCAGCATTTAAATTTAAAAGACAATATCTGCAACAGGTGGCTGTTGACTTGCAATTAGTAGAAACTTCTGGCAGACACACACTATGCAGTAATCACAATGATCTTAGACTGTGAGATGCTACTTAACCTTTTGCAAAAAATAATGAAGCAGTATGATACTATGGGGGTTTACAAGAAAGGTCATTAGCACAGGCTAAACTGGTCCAATAATATATTCTCTTGTAACATGCAAGCATGGGCTTGTCTGTACTCAATCAAAAACACGAGTAGCTTATTTCATACTCATTGTACGTGTAGTTTTCGCTGACGTCTAAAATAATTTTTTCAAAAGCAACACACCTCAATCCTTTGGGAAAAAAAATTTTTCACTCTGATGAAGGCTTCAAATGAGTGACTGCTGAAAACTAAGCATCTGAAAGTATAAAGTTATCGAAGTATAGCCAAGCTTAACCATGGCTAACTGTCAAAACCACAACTCCCCAAAGACAACCACATCTCAGAGCAAGGCTTCAGAAGTGGAGCAGCAACAGCTACTATAATGTCTCTGTCCTGTGTGTTCTATTTAACCAAACATGGTATTTGTGTTCTTTTAATTATTCTTCAGAGAAGCAATTAACTATACAGACACAGGTTGTGGTGCATTTAAAAACATATTAAAATAATTTTTGCAGACAATAAAGATTTGTGTAAAAACAATGAGGTATGTGAACGATACAAAGAAAACACTAATCACTCAGGAGGATATTAAGTGTCTAAATAACTTTAATAATATGGCTGACATCACTAGAAAGAACAAGATACAAACTAATCAAAAGCAGTATGTAGCTGTGTCTTATATGAATTGTTTTAAAAGAAGGGATTAGGCAAAAAAAAAAAAAACGAAGAAATATTTAGTACTATTTAGGAACTGCTTCTGGGAACCCCTTAAAGTATACAGCAATTTACCACTAGGTACTAAGAGAAAAGTCTACTAACCAATCAATAATGGTACTATGATACCTAACACACTCCACTTAAACCCCATCAGCCCTTTACTACACTATTAAGCAACAAAACTGTAAGGTACTCTGAAGATTAAGGATCTACTCTGCCCCCCACAAGGATGTCCTCAAACTATGTTAGCGAAGTTTAAAGACATCACTAAAAGCAGACTCATATACAACAAACCTAACTTTTTCAACACTATTTTCATAATCTCCTTTTAAAGCACAAGAAAAATTAATTGCAAAACAAATTAAAAGACTAAGTTTTGGATCTTAAACTGGTCATTTATAACAGACTTTTAAAATGTAAAACAGTTTTAACACATAATCAAATACAGGCATTACCTGAATAGATGGCTTGTTTAGGTGACCCAGATTTGAGGTTGTTTGTCTTGGTTCATGTCCTAAGACCATCATATTAGCATTGATCAATCTGAAGGCATCGATAACAACCTGTAAAAACAAGGTGTCAGGTCATTTCTTTTTTAAAAAGCAAGTGATGATGCCAAGCAACAGTGGACAAGGCATGATCAACTTGCATCTGTTTCTGGCCTATTTCCAGAAAATCATTTAATTATAATATTAATAAAAAAGAACCCCTGCTGACTGTGCCATCAGCACACCACCCTCTATCTTGTAATGTAAGGTGACACCAATTATTGCAATTTTCATGAAGCAGTAAAGGAAAATATTAACTTTGCATCTTTATTATTGAAACACGTCATTACTAAACTTATACCAAACAGCCTTCATTGGTGTGCATGTCTGTCACCTAAATTTTACCTAATCAAAATGAATGACAAAGAGAAACTGAAACTGAAAGTGAGCACAAGCTAAGGGACCACATCGAAAGCCCAGCCCTGTCACATCAATTGTACCACCGCAATACTTGAAATGACAACAAAATTACAACCAGCAAGGCAGGTGCTCCACGTATTCTCTTCTAGTCAGATACCTTTTACTTCTTGTGACTATAAAAAACTTTATACCTTGTCTGATGGCCTTAAATGTCCAAACCACTCTCAAGAATAAGAGGCACAATACAAGAAAACCAAGGTCATCTATGCTTTAAGTTAGGAACATGGTACAGAATGATACAGTTCTAAGTTCAAAGTAAACAAATAACGATGGGTATTCTCTTTTTGCTGGATTCAATATTTTTATAGAGAAAAACTTCCAATCCTGATATGATACAAATCATCAATTAGCTCTTACACAATAAGAGATTTAACAAGAATCACCTATTATCTGAATGATTTTCTCTTATCTGAATGCTTTTCTCTGTTCATTATCATGGATTTAAAAGAACTTGTTAAAGGTTTTAAATATTGTTAAGCTTTATGCAAAGAACCTGGGATCTCAAGACACATGTCTCTTTTAGAGAACGTAAATCAATCACCTAGAGAATAAACTCAATACATTCTTCATATAAAAATATCTTAAAGCAGGATACAATAGTATTTCTAGGTTTGCCTTTCAAGGTGCTAAACAACTGAGATTTATCAATATTTCAAAAGCTGTTGTCAACTAGACTGTTTCTCATTTGTATAATTATTGTTTGAGGATATTAAGTAAAAAAAAAACAAAACAAAAATTTCCAAAATAAGTCAATTGGAATGTAATGAAGTCTGAAAATATGAAGGTACAAAAGTACAAACTTAGATCAAAGCACTCTGACAAGCGACACAATCTAAGGCCTCTTGTCTATTCCAGCAGCCAAATAAATAAATAAATAAATAATCAACCTTGCCTTTTGCTTTTATTTCTAACAGTTTGAATTTCCCCAAAGATTCTTCTTGCCTTAAAATAAAACCTAGTATCCCCAGAACATGCATGATTTAAAAGTTTGTGAAAACTTTTTTCTTTTTATACAATAACTGTAATTCAGCCTTAATGTTTACATTTATGTATAAATAAATATGGCCTAGGTTTATACCTCTTGCTTACACTTGATTTTTTTAATCATATTTTTCAGAAAGCAATAATAAGTACTACTATCAAGCATGCTTTAATCAGATATGATCAGTCAGTTGTTTAAAAACATATCAAAGAAAAATTTTCTAACATTTTCTACTAAAAAGCACATAAAAATAAGATAAAATGTAGGCCAAAGAAGGTAAAAGAGACTATTCTGACAGACAGAAGTACAACTTAAATAAATACAAAATTAAGAATTGACTCCCTAACCAATAGCAGTAAGTGTTTAAGAGCAAAGCACTGCTTTGGTCCAATTGTTTTTTAAAATAATTTGACTCCATTTAAAGATTTCGGTACAATTTATAGAAAAAGAACACTCCTACAAAACTATGAAAATTCCATTATTTATCACAAGATGCATTTTTATATAAAATGCCTTCAAACCAAAGCAACAAACCAGGTATTTTACAGGAAAAAGTCTATAATATTTCTCTGGAATATTATAAACAGGTATGAAACTTCATAAAAAGGAAATGGAAATACCAGTTAAATAGATTACTGTGACCAGTTAAAAACAATCTGAAATTGAAATTTTTTAATTCTTTTTAAAATTAAGAGAAAAATTCAAGAATTTAATATGCTGTTCCAACCTATGTGAAATTAAATGCTTAGACTGACAATTTCTGACTGACAATATGATAGCCAATGGAAAATGAATAACTACACCAAGATCAAAGGAATTTGCTGCCATCACTATAGCAACTGTCTTAAGGAAACTAACATGTTCAACAACCTGCAGACTAAAATTAGATTTAGTATGCAATAAAAATATAAATACGGCAATATAGTCTACATTTTAATTTCTATACAATTTTGTAATTGCTTTTTTGCACTGTGAGAATAAGTAAGTTTCTCCTTCAGAACAACTATCAAAATAGACTCATTAATGTCCAGTGCACTAACGAGCAATGGGTGAGGAAGGTGTTAATTATGCCACACAAAGATTCAAAGAAAAGCCCTAGTGAGCACTTGGAGGTGTGTATAAGCTGAAGGCGCTTCTCCATGTTTATGTATTTACAGCATGATGCAACAGAATGACAGCAAAGTGGTCATCCATGGATGAGGATGGAAATCTTAGACACAAATATACTGAACAAAGAACCCCCTAGGATTAATTAAGGTATGGGAGGGGGGCAGGGGCAAAATCCATTTTTTCGAGCTATATTAATTTTCTGAATGGTATTTTTTAATGTATATATACATTAAACCAGTTCAGCCTATGTTATAAGCTTATAAATCCAAAAAGTAATTTAACCAAAAAACTTTGCCCAAAAACTCTCTCTTTAATATGTACCAACAAAAACTTCCAAGCGAAAGTATGACATGTATTTTCAGGAATATGAGGCTAGACTTTCATAATTCCTTTCCATGCTACAGTCCTACGCACATTGAATCTCTGTTCACCAGCCTGACCACTTAATTTTTTCTGGTACAAGTGCCTTGAGACTTTTCAGAGGTCACTGCAACAGTAGACAGCTTATAACAAAACCATTAGCAGTTTGGCTAGCTTAGGGAAACCTCTTACTTTCCTTTTTTGTTTATTATCACTGCATGAATCTGCAGCATATGATAGTTTATAATTTCTCAGGCTTGTTAAATTCATGTTAAAGGTCTGTTTTCTTGTTGAATAAATTTTGTTCATATAATGCTGCCTATTTCATACACTCAGTCTTTAATAGCACCTTTGGTCTATGCGCAACTCACAGATCAAAACAGAGGACTAAAATAGGGGTTGATGATGCTATTTACATGTGTGATTCCTGCTGTCTTCTTGTTAGTAGCTTTAATATAATAGAAGACCTTGTCTGTTTTGTAATTAACACATCTTTACTGGAGAGATATTTGGAAGTGATTGCTGTGAATATACTGGTTAGTAAAATAAACACAATCACACACCACTTTCTGTTATCAGACAAATTTGTGAATTGTACACATTATACTCCAGATCAACAAACTGTGATATAACAGCCAAGTAGAAGACACATATTTATATAACCCTTTATTTTTCTGAAAATATGTATTCACTCTGACCTTGCAAATATAATTAGCTTGTGGGATGTGCAGATTTCAGTACCATGGTAGCTTTACTAATTGCAACTCTTGGAAATAGATACTAAATATTTGGAAGCTGCCAATACAAAATAAAAACTGCATCTTTTTTGTACATCTGTCTTAGCTTATAAAAGCAAAATAGTTTTAAAAACAATACCGTGTTCCATATTTATTCCAAGCACGCCCAAGGGTCAAGGACCTATCATTTCATTTTAAAAACGAATCTGGTTTAGGACACAAAACTGTAATTATTTCCAGATTCAGTTTAATCCATAATTTTTTGGCTTCTTTCATGAGTATAGTACAGTTTAACCAATATGCTATTTATTTTTAAATTCATGTTTTCATATCAACTATTAGGTCACTGAAAGACGAGACTAAATTTCTAAAGCATCAATCTATAATTTCCCAATTTTTACATTCAAAGGAGACTATTTTTTAAGTAAAGCTTGTAAAATTATTTAATACGAAAAATACATAAGTACTTCTGGCAGTACATACTATAATCCACAGTTTCTCTCCTTCTCTCTTTTGTTTTTTCAACAGTAGCTACATTTGGCATTCTCAACTGCCCTTATTTTGAAGTCAATGACTATGGGAAGTGTTTATATATAAAATGAGCCAGGGGAAAAAAGCTTGAAAAAAAAAATTCAGACCTCAAAATCAATGTCAAACATCAAGAAAAGAAGAAAAGAGTTACAATTCAATTACCAGTTAGGTTACATATTTAAACACATATAAACCCACCACCATGTAAAGTAGGTCTCTAAATGACTATAAAAATACTAGGTGTGGAAAGAAAAGCAACACCCCATATCAAATATCCTTTATCACCTAGAAATGACCTGTTATCAACTGCTTAGGTTGTTTCTAGATTCTTTAAAAATTAAGGATGCATGTGACTTGGGAAGTACTGCTGGGGTTTGTGACCATTTCGTTACTTCTGCTGCCATGCACTGCCAGACATCTATAAGAGAAAAACATCTTATGTCTCTTGTAAGCCCACAGCATAAAAAATTCAAAGAAATCTTACATTTTATGCCATTTCCAATGAAAAGCACTAAGAACTAAAACTGACTCATGCCAAATGCATATCACTGAATTGCTGTGATTTCTTAGTCTCAACTTTGCAACACGGAAATTATTTATAAAACGTCAATTTTAGTTCTGGAAAAGAAATTCCTGTGTGTATGTACATTTTCCTTCTTCATCCTTGGAGAATTGCTTATTGTAGCTAGAGATTTGTAGTACAACTTCAATATATTGGGAGAAAAGGGGGATGGAGTGTAACTAGCATAATGTACTTTTTTTTGACAAGTGAAGACATGCATCAAAATTCAAACAGTAAAGCCACAGCTCTGAATATATATACTTTAATGAAAACAAATCGATCTCTGGAAACTAGTATGGTGAAAGGTAATTAGACATTTTTATATTCATGAAACTTTCTAAAAAGAATATAGTTAAGTCACGAAATAAAGTTTAGCAGAATTTTTATAGTCTATGCATGTACTCAGTATGGTATAGGTATTTAAATGCTTAAGACACTGTGGAGTCAGAAACCTGCCTAAGTTAGAATTCTGGTTCTATCACCTGTGAATTAAGTGAGCTAAGTTAACCGCTATTTGACTTTCCAGTGTCACCATGTGCTCATGAATGATGCCATTTGATAAAATTAAATAAAACAATGTTTGTGTACCTACCACTATGGTTCTTAGTGCTATTAACTGTGGCAGTCATGGACTTGCCCAGCCTGGATCTCCTTTCAGCAGAACCTACTGCAGAGAGCATAGCTGACTCACAAACTCCAGATGCTACACTTTTGCATCCTCTGGGGGTTCCCCAGGACACATCTCCCTAGGGCTATTCCTAGTCAATGACTGGGCACACTAAAGGTACTACAAACATAGCCATTCCTACCAAATAAGGGCTTCTTCTAAAGGACAACAGTCTCAAGGACTCCCCCAACAGCCTGGCTGAAACTTTCTTAGGCATATGCTGCATGCAGTATGATGCTCTTCCTACTCAATCCTTCCTTCCCTTTCTCCTTCCACATTGTCAGACCTGTACTGCTGTCTGAAGAGTCTCCCTTTTATCCACTAAAGGTGTTTCCCCAAATAAATCTCTTGCAGAGACCAAATCCTATTCTGGCATTTGATTCTTGGAGCACTCAAACTGACAGTAAACTATGCAGAATATTGCTACTGCAGTACAGTGTTAAAGTTTAAGACAAATTCCCCTAGGAAAATTTCTAAATAAAATAAAAAATGTAACAGCTACACTAAATATTAAAAAAAAAAAGACAATATGCCTAGAATTTTGGTATTCCTCTAGGATAGGTATTTCTAGAATTAGAGGTGACTAATAAACAGTGAAATTAAAAACTGAATTCCTCAGGGACTATTAATGAGCTACAAGAGACCAGCATCTCTGGGTCACTGGTTGGGTAACGAACTTAGGATTACCAAATCTATCGGTGGCTACCCTGTCAGTCAATACAAAAAGGACAAGTGACTTCAGACTCCTGTTTAGTAGACAAAAGAAAGCAACACAATTAGTATGTTTATTGACAGTTCCACATAAAGTAAAGGAATAAAAGGCTCCAGAGACTAAAAGCTAGGGCTCACCCACATTAGAAAGGTAGTATGGAGGGGATAAGGGAAATAAAGGATTTATATACACTTCTTGTGCTTTAACATCACCTTAAAAAACAAAAAAGCCACAAATACATCCTTCAAACTGCCATTTCTCAAAAGGTACAGTCATTTTCGTAGGAAAAAAAATGTAAAACTCAATTACTTTGGTATGTGTCCTTTTTACATATTTTTACTGGGTTTATTACTTAAATATTGCATAGAAATTACACTAATACTCAACAACCAAGAGGTAGGCATTGATATTCTTAATTTATGGATAAGGAAACTGAGGCTCCAAGGACTTGAATAAATTAAATGAATGACAACCAGTAAGTGACACCACTATCATCTGTACATACACAGGATGCCAAAGCCAGTAGTCTTCATCACCAAGTTATCTGATGGAACAGTTATCCTAACACAAAAGCAAAAAAAAAGACCACTCTTAGATTCAGTTACTTCCCAGGAAGGTTTGTGTTTTATATGCCACCAAATATCCATTCCCCAGCAGAGTTCTTGGACCCCTAATGCATATAGTACAGAAAAGATTTAATAGATTATCTATTAAACTGAAAAGCTCCAAGAGAGCATTTTTGGTTGTTGGGTTTTTTTTTGGCCACACTGCATGGCATACGGGATCTTAGTTTCCTGACCAGGGATGGAACCCGCACACTCTGCAATGGAAGCATGGAGTTTTAACCACTAGACCGCCAGGAAAGTCCATTCCCCTTTGATTTGTGTTTAATTAGGAATAAAAACTGTATACAGAAAAGCTATTTGGAATACAAAAAGTGGCAGCAGGCATCAATTGAAAAGCTTACTAGTGGTCTAAGAATAACCACTGATTATTAGAATAATGATCAATTATGACTTAGAAGAAAATCTACAACCATAGTCAATTCTACCCTCCAGAGGAAATTATAGAGATAACAACATGCTAAAGCAGACAAAACCAAGTCCTAGGCTCAGAAACATCATCACAATTAACAAGGGTTAATGTCAAATCATTTGAGTATGAAATTAACCAACTAATATATATGGGCTATGAAAAGACCTTTTATATAAAGTTACAGGTTCCATTTTCCGGTACAACACTGGCATTAAAACAGGGAGTAGATCTTAATGCCTTGTGTGTCCATGGCATGCCTGGCACACAGTATGATCGACCAATGTCTGTAGAATGAATGACCAGGGTTCATTCCATTGAAGATAGAAAAGCATTCAAGAGGTAAAAGAGCCAATAAACAATATTTTTATAGATAATGGGACAGTGTTTTAAAGGTTTTCCTGCATTTTTACAGAAACAGTTGAATTCAAACTAATTTGAAGCAGATTTCTTATCACTCAAATGTACAGAATTACTAAACAACAATAAATTTGCCCACAAATTGTATTATTAATACAGAAGTTTGAAATTAAAAGAATGACACTTAGGAACTGTTAGTTGTATATCAGATTTATACATAGAATTTTAAACATAAAATTGCTTTAACATTCTTAACTGACAATTTCTGATTATATAGATAAATTAGTGTTATAAACTATTAAGTCTAGCAGGAATAGTATATGCACACTAACACCTAAAATATTTTCTTAAGACATCCTCACAGATTATATCTGAATGTTATAAAACTTCAAATTGATACTAAGAGTGAAAAACAGGGCACAAACAAAAGATAATATAGTAACTAAACTTGTTCCAAGAGTTGGATGAGTATGCTCACAAAGCTATATTAGGAATAGAAATAGAATTTTTATGTGTCCTATTTTCTATTTTTCTCTTTCAGCCTGGAAAACTAGGCAAAGAAAAGGTGTGTGTGTGTATACAAAATTCAAGATAGGGACTATTCAGCCCTGAAATTAACTTTTATGGGATGCTGATGAAAAGAAAATCTTATGAATAATAGCTAAATATATTCCACTAGCTTTAAAAGACAAATGACATGACAAACTTGAACTCTAGCTCTGATTACACAAAATTCAGATCTATCAAGGCTAATGTCTATGAAACACTGGCTCACTGACCTTGTCAATCTCATGTTTCACTCATTTAAAATGTGACTCTATCATCACTAACATATACAAATTACTTCCTAAACCTCACAAAATTAGCTGCAGTTTTCTTACATGTTAAGTCAGAATTGGTAATAGTTGACCACTGACATACTCAGTCCTTGATTTTATTTTATAACCACTTATGAAAAAAACTATTTTTTGCAAACAATGCACGAATTTCAGGATAAGGAAAAATTTCTCCCTTAAAAGAAGCTTCAATCTTGTGGGGGAGACATAATTTAGGGGGGTGTGTGTGTGTGTGAAGTCATTTCATTTGTGTGGGGGAGACAAAATTTAGGGGTGTGTGTGTGTGTGTTTGTGTGTGTGTGTGAAGTCATTTCATTCGTGATTGACTCTTTGCGACCCTACAGATGTGTGTGTGTGTGTGTGTGTGTGTGTGAAGTCATTTCATTTGTGATTGACTCTTTGCGACCCTACAGACTGTAGCCCACCAGGCTCCACTGTCCACGGGATTCTCCCCTCCTCCACGGAATCTTCCCAACTCAGGGATCGAACCCCCATCTCCTGCAGCTCCTGCCTGGCAGGCGAATTCTTTACCACTGAGCCACTGGGGAAGTCCATAGACAGATGAATAAAACACAAAATGATTTTAAACACATCAATTACCTCAAAGGTCAGAATTTTAACATAATATGTTCACATTCTTTTTCATCAGCATGCCCCAGAGAAATATGCTGGAAAAGCAATAAGTGCCCAATAAAAACATCAGCTGAATTAGATGACTATTCTTAAATTAGTCTGAATGTACAAAATATAAAAAGGGAAATTTTTCATTTCTTTTGTAGCTGTTACCTTCACCTTCCTAAAGTGAGCAAATTAGTAATTAATTTATACACTTATTCTTAAAATTTTCAAAAATATTCAGATTCTATTTTTAAAAATATGCTAGTTGGTTTTCCTTTTAAGTATCAATTATTTTAATCTTTAGAATAGTGAAGCGACATTTATTGCACATCTTCTACATGCATGTGCAGAGTGTGTATATACTATACATCACTTCACAATATTCATAACACTATGAGATAGTTACTAAAATCCCTGTTTTACAGATGAGAAAACTGAACATCAAGAGTATTAGATAACATACTCAAGGTCATGCTGTAAAAAAAGTTAAAACTGAATTCTAATGCAGACTTGACCCCAAAGCCTGTGCTCTACTTATCCTCAGCCTTTATGAAATATAATTTTTAATAATAAGAAACAAAACTATTATTGAACAGTTTAAAATCTCCACCATCTTAAAACTTTCTAATAGAAAATTTCTTGGATAAGTAAACTATTTCCCCCCTTACCTTGAAAAAGACATAACCTTCTAGATATCTGAAAATAAAAAATAAGCTCTTATTCATTCCCTAATTCTTTCCTCCTTTATTTGTTTCTACTCTTCAAAGCCCTAACTTTTATGTAAAACACTGATTAAAAAACAACAATAAAAACTACTCATTTTATATTCTAATATAATTCTGCGAAACATTCTAACATCATTCTGCGAAAAAAGAATGAACAAAGAACCACTTTGAATGGTATCATTTCTACATTTTCCGCATAAAGTACAAGCTCCTTTTTTCTAAGTAATGTCCTTAAAATTTGGTCCAAGTTTCATTTACTCTGTGCAGCTTACACTGATTTCTGCCTACATTTCATTTAATTTGCATTTACTATGTTTGCTACACAATAGTATTTTATTGCATGTCGATACATAAAAGGTTCTAAGTATTAGTTGAATTATTTGTCACTAGCAACCAATTCAATACTTAGTTACAGAAACAAAGCAGTACAGTATAGTTAGTTTGTATTATATCAGTATGCAGTGTAGGATTACCAGCATATAATTGGCAGAATGTTACCTGGCTTACTAGTGACACTAAATACGTATGACTTCTCAAAGAGGCCAAGACCATTTTTTATTTATTTAATACCCCAAAATCATTAGCAAATAAGCATATCAGGTACACTTAAGAAGTATCTGATGATGAGTTGATCTGAAACCAGATAAAACACCATATTTTCAGAAGCCCATTGGATATTTCCAATCAAAGTAAACAAAAAATCTTCAAGAAAGTCCAGCCAGTGTGAAGATTTATTTGGGATAAAGGGGTTTCAGTGATTTTTTTTTTTTATGCTTTCAAAATAGGGAATAGATACAAAGATTGTTTGGAGTCAGCAGGTAACATCTGAACATTTTATTGACAGGAATCTTGTCAAGAAAATTAGTTCTCAAAAAAAGTAGTAATAGTTGTAGTCTAGTTTTGACTTTGCACAAAGTGATTATTCTTTCTGCCCTAATGAAGAAGTATAGTCATATTACAAGCTGAATTTACTTCTAAATTCATCGAGTCCAGTTGTAGGCTGAATATACAGGATAACAAAACATTAAGCAAGAGGCTGCAACCACGCCTCTTGAAAACTGAAGATTAAAACGTTTTCATATGTGTTTTCATTATAAGTAAACTAAAAGAGAATCCTAAAAACTTATTCTACTGGTAAATTTAGAGAAGAACTCAATGGTAATTTCTATAAGCTTATACTCCATTTAAATTACAAATGTTATTATCATTAATTTTTCACCTGTCTCATTTAAAAATACTTGCAGGCTTACACAATATACAGAGATATGGATTATTTATCATATAGTACATTTGATTGTTTATGCTGGTTAGGGATATCACAAAAGCTGACAAACATGAGTCTGCCTAAATTATTTTTAATTAATAGAAAAATACTATATAAGAAAATCAATTAATATATAATACCTACTAAAAATAGCACACAGAACTATTGAGAACTCTGAGAAAATGTACAGTTCCTTCCTCTGACTTATGCTGAAGAGAATGACATCTACCAATGTAAATTAAGAAAAGGCCCTGCAATGACTTTGGTACTAATTTTCCATTCCCAAGTGATTCTGATTACATTGTTCATATTAAAGAGTCAGTAAACAGCTTGAGTTCTTTACTTTTATAGACCTAGATTCTTATACTTGTTCTGCTGTTTATTACATAATAGGATGATTTGGGGCAAAGTGATCTCTCTGACTATAAATTTTTTTTTACTCTTTTATTGACAGAACAATAGAGTCTATTTCCAGAATTACCAAAAAGAATAAATGAGTTAAATTCATATGGTTATTACCACAATACCTGGCACATAGCAAGAAATTCATATAGAGTCAAGGAAAAAAATGAAATAATAAAAGGAAATCAAACTTTATGGATTGAGATTACAAAGAAAGAATCCATTTTTACCTAATCACTCAAAATCAGGGCGATAATACTAGGACTTACAAAAATTAAAAGATAAAAATATACAGGAAAGAAGTATTAAAAGAACAGAGACCCAACTTAAATCATTTATACATAGACTGTCATTTTTTAACTCTTGATCTAATCATTTTAACAGTTTTGCTAAATCTTGTACAGAGAAGGGGAAGGGCGAGTCCTATGTTATTATTATTTTTTAAGTTTATATTCTTAAATTTAATGATTTAACTAGAACACTCTGGCCATGGATTTACTAAAACTTAATTTAATTCATAGTTTTGAGACACTGAGAGAACTATAAATGATAACCAAACTCAGGTACCTTATAAATGAAGTTAAATTATTGACAAAGAACTAGATCCTTATTTGAGGTAATATAATTGCATGAATATATATATGTTAGGTACAACAAGTGATGTGAAATAATGATAGATGCTAATACTAAATTTTTTCCAAAAATATTTTTTCAAGACATATAAAACTAGACAGTGATACATGTAATTCCATAAAGTAGTCTTTGATATACATTTTAAAACACTACACTTTACCACATTACAACTGTCATGTGATACAAGTGCATTTTTTAATGAACGCACTCTTTTAACATGAGTTATGCTTAATTAGAAACAAACAATGCAAACTCCACTATTATATAATACCTAAACTAGGTTTGGAAACTAAAGCTGCCATTTAAAATACTTTAAACAAGATAACCAAAACACATATTCATTTACTTACATTCTATTTTGAAAATGCTTTCTTTCATTGTATTTAACTTTATATTTTCCTTTACAAACTAGCCACTATCACAAGTTAAGTATCATAAAAAGTCACACTAAAACTACAAAACAGAATTCTAATTATATTTAAATTTAAGTTTCAGTTATTATTTATAAGTGTTGTGGGGGGGGTTTAATCAGATAGTTATATTTCTGAAATAATTATTACTTAAATGAGTTACTTATGGGTTACTTTTTTAAAAGGTATCTTAATTATCAGAGAATTAAACTTAAGAAATACTATACTGTACTATAATTCATAAAACTAACAAAATTCAAGGATTTTCAATTCCTTTTATCTGTATCAGTTAAAAAACAACACATTTAATAGAAAAAGAAAGTAAATAAGTTGAAATACAGGTATACAGCAAGCCTCAGAAGTCACCCAGTCAGACCTGCCTACTATCAGTTTCTATTATTATTTTTGTGGCTAGTTTCTGCCTCTGAAAAGCTAAATCACATCTAATAGTATCATGATTTAGAGAAGACCTCAATTTTTATTCATCATAGTAATATAATGTCAAAAAGTGTTCAACTTCAAATTCATGACAGAAAAAAACTCCCATGTTTTAACAACCATATTTAGTTTGTTTGAGCTGGTGAGCAGATGTAAATGTAATCTGCATTACTATCAAACTCCAGGTCTCATATAGCAAGCTAATATTTATTTTTAAGTGCTCCAAAAATTATTTGTAAAAGCTGCATAAAAAGGATTCCATAAACGTATTGTGATTTTATTTTAACAATTATTCTACACTACAATGGAAGTACATGCTCAAACAAGACACCTCAGCAGTATTTTAAAGCAGTAACCACCTAGCCAATTTCTGTATGTTCTGTAGTTTTTCTAATCCACTCTCCCTGTGGTTGAGCAAAATCGAATTGCCTCTCACATTTGCAGACAGCTCTGTGAAGGTGATAATAGAGCTGCTCCCTGCTGTCATGAGGCAGGAAATAGGAAAATGGCATATGGGGCTAGTAAGAAAGAAAAAGAAGGAAAAAAAAAAAAAAAAAAGAATGAACGAACAAAAAAAAGAAGGAAAAAAGAAAAGAAAGAAGGAAAAAAGAACTAAACAAGAACAAAAGATTTCAACAAGAACAAATATAACCCAATATGCTTTGCAAGTTAATCTCTTTTCAGAATCATTTAGCATATCTAAACATTCATCTCTGTCCTCACTCCCAAAATGCAAACGGTTGATACCAAGTGTTTGGGGCAAGTTTTCATTGTCTAAAATATTTGCAACATACAACTCCAGAATATGCCCTGTACAATGTCTGCAAAACAGAGCTATTAAACCAGATTTGGTAAACATTGTGCCAATCCCAAATTTACCATTTTAAAATAAAAGGTAGAGAAATGTTTATGAAAATATTAATAAAATGTGAAAAGCAGGCTTTCAGTATGATTTAACATTCTTAAATCTATGAAATAAAATTATTTTAAGATAAACACTTATGACTGATTAAAGAAGAAACAAATCTCTAAATAGTTAAACTGCTAGTAACAATACCAAGACACATTTATTGACTTGTAAGTTTTTTGTTTGGTTGTTTTTTTAAGTAAAGAGACCAGGGTTTCATTCTGTAATTAAGAAAAGCTTTAAACAAAATAGATTTTTATTTAATGTATCTGTAAACAGAATGTGGCAGGAGATGCTAATAAAGACAGAATCCACTCTACCTTTCCTTTTACACTCTGAATGGGATCCACAACCACTGCCACAGCTCTCTCCGACAAGGCTTCAAAGCTCTGCTGAGTGTTGATATCCACACCAGAAAGCCAACAACCAAAGCCAGGGTGACTGTGATACCAACCAACAACCATCTCAGGCCTGAAACAAAGAGGGCATTTAGCCGTTCAGAATAGAACAAGTAATACATTTATGATATGAAAAGAAACAACACACTAACAGGGTATAAATTAAGAAGAGATGAAAAACACACAGGTGTGAAAAAACACCATTAGAAACACTGAATCATACACCATATTACCCAGAAAACATGGAAATGAATAAGTGTGACAAAGGAGTGCTATCATTAAGAGATGCACATTAGCAGTGGTAGATAAGGCTTTCAGTTTTTCACCTTGTTACCACACTTTCTCAGAGCCAGTTTTTACCCTTTCAGCATTCAAGTAAATATCTACTCTTTAACTCCTTAGCTCTGGGAGTTGAATTTTTCAGACAGAGTACATTTTTAACAATGGACACCAGGATCCACTGTTGTGAAAGGATTAAATATCAATTAAACCAGCAAGAGAACTAGGAACTCAGTCAAAAACCAATTTGCACTGTTCTGCCCAGCTGCTGAGCCTTTTGCTAACATTAATTTTGAAGTTTTTTCCACAGTAGAAGAATTTGAGCAAGAGAATGACAACTATTGAGAGATTTAATCTGGGGTAAAAAACCTGAACAATATTTGAATTCTACTTTCCCTGTCTGTAAAACTCGATATGACTACAAATATAATTCAATATTCAGAATTTTATTTAGCTGCAACTCTTGAATTTTGGAACATACAAGCTCTTTCAATTATAAGTGACTAGAGAGTAACTCCATATGCTAAACAGAGGGAAGCTACAGTCCAAGTTTACTATGGAATGGTTGAGAATTTTAACATGAGACATTTTTCTGACTGGCAAATTTCTTTGACTCTACAGGAAAGAGATACTAGATAGGTAAGCACTAAGAGTAACACTATCACATTAACAACACAGTTTTTTTCCCCTAAGAATGATATTCATAAACATCTAAAATTCTGAGACATATTTCTGAAAATATTTCCCATTATTCCATTATATGATCACTTGAAATATTTACCTTCCTGTCTGCTTCAACATATCCAACATTTTAGCTTGGAACACTGGATCAACTGCCTCCACACTAACGCCCTGGTTTAGAAAGAATAAAAAAATGGTTAGCTTCTACAACAATAAAAAAAATTTGTATTACAAGATAATGAACAAAAAGCCACTGCCAAGAAACCTATGTACATTATTTGGGGATACCAAAATAATTTAATAGATTTTGATACCCATATTTGATACCCATGCCATTCATTATAAATCATACATCAATAAAACTTTTTAAATTGCCAAGTACCAAAAAATTGTCAAGTACCAAACTGCTGTTAATGAATTAAGGTAATTTTTAGGATGCTTTATAAGAGTTTACAGTCATGACTAATGTGTACACACACAAATACACACCCACACAAGAAATACCATATTAGTGAATCAATAGCTTCTTGTTTAGATCTGTCTAGGCAAGCATACTTCCTAAAATCATCCTCTGATAACTGATAGGCAATAAGTCCCTTCCATCTCATTCAAAGTTCTATGACTATTTGGCTATTGTTATAATCAACAGTTCAAGTCTTTTTCTTTTTTTTTTCTTCAGTAATGTAAAGACCCTGGAAGGAAAATAATTTAACAATTTAAAGAGTTCATTTTGCTTGTTTTTTTGGGTGGCTGAGCTGGGAGGGGAGGAAGTTCAGTGCTTTTTTTAAGACTTCTTGGTAGATTAGGCAATTGGTGGGAAATAACATACATTTGAAATATTACCTCAAATATAAAAGCATTCTCAAAAAATTTCCCACAAGAGACAATCTGTAACCAAGTCTTTTAAATGCTACATTATTTTGCTAGTTCAACCAAAAGAAAATTTTAGGACATGTAAGAATTAAAGGCATTCATCTCATCTCTCCAGTGATAGATTACTGTCATTATAGCTCCCTCAAGGCTTCCCTCTAACATCAGGAATTTAAGTCTAATCTACTTAAACAAACCAGTTAACATAAGCACTTCTTCCCACCAAAACAAACAGTATTTTGAATTCTAATTGAGAGTGCATCCTCAAGAACAGGGGTATGCAATCTGCTGCCTACAGGCTAAGAATGTTTTTTTACATTTTTAAAGGGTGGTTTAAAAAAAAAACAAGAATATGAGACAGAGACATATGTCTTTACAGAAAAAGTTTGCTAACTCTTGGGCTAGAAGAGAAACTTTCCAATTCTACTACACAGAGTGAACATAGAGATCAAATATTCTATTTTATATGATCAAACAAACATTTACAAGGAAATAAAGGATATTAAAACTTAAGAACCCTTTACTATAACAGATATCCACATAAGGACATTCATCAGATAAATATACATATTCTCCTACGCAAATGGATGAGAAGAATACGTGTGTTATTTTTTTGGAAAGTCAGTAAATGGTTTTTGGTTTTGGCCAGTTTTTAAAAATCATAATACACACCTATCTACAAGTCCAATGCATTAAACAAAACAGGAAAAAAAAAAACAACCCCACAAAAAACTCCCATGGGTAGATGGGTAGAGGACTTTCACAATCAGTATGCAGTATGCTTAGTCTATGACAAAATACCACAACCAGGCAAAAAGAACTAAAGTCTGTCATGGTTTCTGGTTTTTTTAAACTTAACATTTTGAATAGGAAAAGCTTAAGAGTCATATATCACCATATATAGAACATTTTTAAATGGGTGCTATTTCAAAACAGTAAGAACAAAACATGAGGACTAGACAGTGTTCATGATTTAAAACTTTAATTGAGTCTCTGAAAACTTTTGAACTAAGTATTCAAACTAATCAAACTAATATCCTACCATATTAAAATAGCATAAATCCAGTACACTATGCTAGTTAAAGCTGAAAGAACAAGTAAAGGGATTAAATGTTAGCATCACTCAGTCTGTAGACCTATAGGGAATTCATAATTCATCTACAAGATTTAACTCAATACAGTCTAAAAATTATTATTAATCCTTTATAATTAATTTTTCTATCAATAAAATTACAATATGAGTTATTTTGCATAGGAAAAGAAAAAAGAAACACATTTACTTGCAGCAGGCAACCATAAAGGTACTCACTGTTCCTGACTGTGGCATAGCAAACACATCAATCACTCTGACGGTGTAATCATCCACAAATTCTCCAAGCATAAGACCCATAACTTCCATTGGAACTCCAGCTCGACCATGTTTTAACATCTGTAAAGAGGAAGATACACAGACACAAAGCCTTTGAGCTCTTCGAACACCCCTCTTTTAATTAATAACCTAACTGTGTTTCAGTGGAAATAAAACCACTCTATTTATACATGCACCTAAAACAAGTTTATGTATGAGAGGGTTACTATGAAAAATATTTCAATGTAAAAGACACAGAGAAAGCAGCAGAGCTCAGTAAAAGCAGTAACTCCATTCAACACTTACTTTTAACAGTGCCAGGGAAGAGATATAGACTTGTTCTGCTGTGTCCACTGCAGGAGCATCTGTAGGTGGCCCCTAGAAACAAGCATGGAAATCATTATAAATACATAGAAATTATGAGTTCAAAATTAAAGTCCCACATTATTTAAACATGATTATTTTAAGAGTTTAGAGAAAACATGTTAAGTATCCTTTTATTCAGCTACAAGATAAACAATCAAAACAAGCTTGCAAATATCAAACCTGTAGAAAATATCAAACTTAGCATTCAGGCAAGTTTCCAATGGATGTAATGCATGAATCTTTCAGCAATGCTAGCTCACCTCCACTACAAAATAGATACAATACACCAATTAGCTATGTTTCTTACCTCAATGTGAAAGCAAACTGCAGCTGGACTAGTATGATTAACTGAAGAACCAACACAAACAGTAAATTCTGTGAGCATGATTTTCAGCTAAAGACAGCATGTAGATTGGGGCTTTGGGATCTCTGCCGATACTTCAGTATGGGGATGAAGTAGGGAGGCGGAGAAGACTTCTAATCCCTAGGTGAAAGAGCTGTGAAAACAACATGCTCTGCACTTCACCTGAAGTTGTTCCCTTCCCCTACACAACATCAAATTTAACAAAACTGCCTCAGATGTGAGCAAACTGGCTGAGACTGGTGTAGCTAATGGAAAAGACTTCCAAATCCTGACAACTACCTTTAAAGAAAACATTACTATTAATCTTACCTAAGAAGACACTATGTTTCTCCCTAAAGATTTTGTCTTCTTCATCAAAAGCACCACAGCTTTTTTTTACTATAACATTCTATGGCACAAAGTAATTTACATATAGTTCTTACCCTCAATATGACTACAATCTTATAAAATTAATTCTGCCCCAATCAGTGCATACAGAAAGCTTCTTTTTTTTTAATACTGAGGATTTTGGGAGAATAAAGTGACATGTACTTTTAACTGCCAGGTCCTGTTTTGCTTAAAGTCCCCTTTCCTTAACAATAACTGTTACAAATTATTTAATGAATGTTAGTTATCTAAACTGTAAATCAATGCTCTAACTTGCTTTTATGGCCTTGCTTATTACTAAAATTAAACAATTGCTTTATTCATTACATTTCACACTTATAGGTCTCTGTGTACTTTATGTTTCTTCTTGTCTATTTATACGCCAAATTCTGTGAAATTCTGTTTTGTTTTGTTTAAAAGCTCATAATATTTACTGGAAGCACTGAGTATAAAAAATTCCAGAATACCTTTTCTCTAAATATAAGCAACACATATAAAAATTACCTCTTTTCGCTTATATACAAAGTGGTGAGAAAAATAAAATCCTTCAAATATTATGTTTAAAAATAAATACCAGATAATACATTTTAAAAAGTACCAAATTCTTCAATCTATTATCACCTAATACAGCTTTACTGCTTGCCTTTCAACTAGTTATGAAAACTCTAAGGTAAACTAAAGTGCTATAATGCCAAAACATTTGTTGAGATCAAATAAAACATGGTAATTTTGTTGATATGACAATTTTATTCATCTAAGAAAGCTAAGAAAGTTTAAGAAAAAAGAGAAGACAGTAGTAAATTAGTCATCACAAGAAGTTTGGGGAGAAATAATACTTTAAGATCAAGATAATGAATATTATATTTATAAAAATTATTTTCTGATTCAGAGCAACTTAAAAACTGCTCACAACAAAAGAATTTAAAACTGTATTTAGGTTATAGTTATTAATATAACCTTTCTCAACTTGCCAGAAAATACTTACTAAGAAAAGAAGAAGAAGAAGAATAGGGAAATAAAGCATCACATCATCACCAAAATGCACTGTCAACAAAATTCAGAAACTACTTCTCCCATCAATGAAAGAACGCTGTTCTGTTCAACAGTATATAATATCCTGTACCTAGCAAAGTGCCTGGTACATGGAACTCAGTAAGAAATGGTTGGAAAAAAAACAAAAGAATGAGCAAATTAAGGTAGTGTAAGTCAAAAGAAGAGAAAAGAAAAATACCCACCAGTTACCCTGGGCCTGAGAACAAGCCACATGCAAGTATATGTAAAGATCCTTAGCTTCTCTCTATGGTCTTCTGATTCAGAAACACACTAACAGCAAACCACGCAGCTGGTTTCTCTATTGTACGGGTGCTATGTTTCGAGACGGCAGCCAGTATTTTCTATTGCCCCCTCCATTACTATTCTGTTTCTTGTTCTAGTTAGAACAAATTGCCCCCAAAACAACCTGGCAAGACACTGTCTATAGGATAGATGTGTTAAGGATCTCCAGTAGCAAAGAATATCTGCTATCATTTTTCTATCATTATGCTCACTTGTTCAGAATAGCACACAACCAGGAAATGAAGGTGAAGAAAACTCCATTAAAGACTCTGGAAACTAAGCTAAGACAATTATGTAAGAAACAGTACTGCTGTAGGTCAGAGATCACCTGAGCTGAGAAAATGCGGAGCTGTGGACAACTCACCTACATTGCCTTCCGGCAAACACTCATGAGGAATACCATTCAGACAATTCAAGGAGAGGAAAGTCATTTACAAGTAGGAATCATAAACAAATTTCTAGAAAACTATTTGGCATCAGTAGATTACAACATGATTTCTTATCTTTGGAATAGAATACTGGAGGACAGACCAAGGTGAAAGCATGAAAAATAATGCAGAATTAAAATTACACTGGAGGAAACAAGGATAAAAATAACACTATCACACATTTAATTCAGTGATGTAGAATATAAACTGTAGAAAATGTCTTAGAATGCAGAATAAAAAGTTAGAGATGAAAACTATTAGAAACATAATGATACTTAAAGAGAAAGTAAGGAGATGTAAGCTATGAAATACAGTTGATCCTAAGAAGAAAATAAGAAATGGAAAGCAACAATTAAGACAAAGCAAAAGAAAATTTCTTGAATTAAAAAAAAAACTCAACTTTTGTACTACTAAATGTCAATGACAATAACCAATGAAGAAAAGTGCTTGTAAAAGTTTAGGTAAATCTTAACTGCATAGATAAAGCATAATTTCTAAAACCATAGAAATAGGAAAACTCAATAACCTGAAGAAAAAAATCAACTCAGGTTGACTTTGGATTTCTTTGCAACATTAAATGGCACAGTTTCAGACTTTTAAGAGAGAAACTCTGTGAAGTCAAATACATTATACTTGGTCAAAAAAAAAAAAGTCTGAAAGCCTACAAATATATTACTAAATATACAAGGACTCAGAAAATATGATTCCAGCAATCTTCCTTCAAAGAACTTCTTGAAAATGATCCAGTTGAGACCCCACAAATCAAAATTAGAAAGTCAAAAATGGAGAAGCCATTATATAGAACAATCTGTTAAGACTACTGAAAGACAGTTAAAAACAGAGACAGATCTAAAAAATACAAATAACCAGGGTTCAAAACTACAGATATTACCCAATAACTTTATAGAGCAATGGGGAGAAATAAAGTATACAAAAGTCCATCTGACATATAGAAGGGGAAAAAAAGAGATGTGTTTAATAAGTGTTGACTTAGACTAGTATATAAATATGGATTTAAGAGTCTTTTGAACAACTGTAAAATACCATGATAATCATTAAAACTGAATATAGACCTTACCAAATCACTGGAGAAGAAAAAGCTAAGACAAAACTGACAATAAAAATCAGAGTACCAAGAAGGGAACGAAACAAAAACAGCAAACAACATAAGTTAAGACCAAATATACTGGTAATGAAAAAATATAAATGAAGTAAAAGTCTCTTGTAAAAGTCTCTCATATGTGGTTTATGGAAATTCATGTATATGTTTCTTTTTATAAAACAAGCCACAATGGCCACTGTGTTTTACCCACCTTGCCTTTCTTCAGGGATGTATTACATCAATAGATTTCCTAGTAGTAAATCATTTTACATTTCCAGGATAAATTGTTCAAGTTTTATTATTATGTTAACATTTAAAAATATGTTTATATTATTTTATATATTAGTATATTATTTTTACATAAGTGAGACTGACCAGGCATTTTATTTTTTCTGTTAAATTTGTCAGGTTTTGATACCACTATACTCAATTTATTAAATGTCTGGAAAGTTTACAACTTCCCATTTTCTATGTTCTAATAAAATGTACATATACTAAATTATATATGTTTTAAAATTTAAATTTGAACAAGCTTATTAATAAAATATTTAGCTCTGAAGCTGATTTTAGAGCTTCTTTTTATGACAGTCCCAGTGGTATTAATAAATTCAGGTTACCTGTCTTGAAACTAGATGGACTATTATATTGTTCCACAAAGTTTCATTTCATTTAGTTCCAAGTTATTCCCACAGAATCAGTCTATTTTATCTCGTTTTTTTTAACTACTTAATATGGAAAACATCTCACATTAAATTTCTTTCTCCATATCACATTACTACTACCCAGAGAACTGACTGATATTTAAAAACAAATCAAATCATAACCAAAACCATGATAAAAATACTGGTTAAGGGAACACTTCCTAATTCATTTTGTGAGGTCAACACTACCCCAATACCAAAACCAGACAAAACCACTACAAGATAAGAAAACTACAGACAGACCAGCATCTCTTACAAACATCAGTGAAAAAATCCTTAACAAAATACTAATAGAACACAGGAGCATATTCAAAAGACTATCTATATATACGACTGAGTGGGATTAAAACTGGCAATGCAAGGATGGTTCAACAAACAGAAACTGACCAATGTAATATACCACATTAAGCAAATGAAGGGGGGGATAAATGATCATTTCTATGCAGAAAAAGCAACTGACAAAATTCAACACTCTTTCATGATAAAAACACTTGACAAACTAGGTACAGAAGAACTCTACCTCAACACAATAAAAGTCATAGATTAAAAATCCACAGTGAACATAATGTCCCATGTTGGTGAAAAACTGAAAACTTTTCCTCTAAGATGAGGAACAAGGCAAAGATGCCTGCTTTCACCACTTGCTTCCCTGGTGGTTCCATCAGTAAAGAGTTGACCTGCAATGAAGGAGACGTGGGTTTGATCCCCGTGTCGGGAAGATCCCCTGGAGAATGAAATGGAAGCCCACTCCAGTATGCTTGCCTGGGAAATCCCATGGACAGAGGAACCTGATGGACTACATACAGTTCATGGGGTTGTAAGAGTCGGACATGACTTAGCAACTAAACCACCACTGCTACTCAACATAGTACAAGAAGTTCTAGTGAGAGCAACGAGGCAAGGAAAAAAAGTAAAGGGCATGCAAACAAGAAAGGAAAAACTAAAATTATCTATTTGAGATAATATAATCTTATACATAGAAAATCCTGAAAGCATGTTAGTTACTCAGTCATTTCTGACTCTTTGCCACCCCTTGGAGCCAGCAGGCTCCTCTGTCCACGGAATTCTTCAGGCAAGAATACTTGAGTTGAGTTGACATTCCCTGAAAACTCCACCAAAAGAACCCTGAAGTCTCCATGAAAAGGATATTAGATCTAATAAGTACATTCAGTAAAGTATCAGGACACAAAGTCAACACTCAAAAACAATGCATCTCATTAACAAATAATGAACAATCTGAAAAAGAAATTACAAAAATAATTTCATTTACAATGTCATAAAAAAGAATGAGATACTTAGGAATTAAGTTAACCAAGGAAATGAAAGACTTGTACAATGGAAACCACATATACTGCTGCAAGAAATTAGAGAAGATATAAATAAATAGAAACACATCCCATGTTCATGAACTGGAAAATTTAATATTGTTAAAATGTCAAGACTACTCAAAGTGATCTACAGATTCAAAGCAATCTCTGTCAAAATTTCAATGAAAACTTTTGCAGAAACGGAATACCTATCCTAAAGTCATATGAAATCTCAAGGAACCCTGAAGAGCCAAAGAATCTTCAAAAGAAAACAAAATTAAAAGACTCACAGTTCCTGGTTTCAAAATTACTACAAAGACAGTAATAAAAAAAAACATGGTACTACACATAGGGACAGACATAAAAACCAGTGGAACTGAACAGAAAGCTCAAAAATAAACCCTGGTGTATACAGTCAAATGATTTTTAACAAGAATGACAAGGGTGCCAAAACAATAACTGTAAATCATATATCCAAAATACAAAGACAACTCCTAAAACAACAAAAAACCTGATTAAAAATAGGCAAAGAACTTGAACAGATATTTCTCCAAAGAAGATATATATGAAATACCACCTATTAGTATGGCTACTAACAAAACACACACACACAAAAACAGAAAACAAGTGCTGGTGAGGATGTGAATAAACAGAAAACCTTGCGACGCTTGGTGGGAATACAAAATAGGACAGCTGTTGTGAAAAATAGCATGGTAGTTTCTCAAAAATTAAAAACAGAATACTGTAAGATCTAGTAATTCTATATCTGGGTATATAACATGCCAAAAATGAAGGCAGGTTCTCAAAAAGATGTCTGTACACCAGTGTTCACAGCAACATTATTCACAAGAGCTAAAGAGTAGAAGCAAGCCAAATGTCCACCAATGAATGAATGGATAAGCAAAATGTGGTATATACACACATGGTGGAATATTATTCAGTCTTTAAAAAGAAATTCTGCAATATGCTACAGTATGGGTGAACTTTGAAGACGTTATTTTAAGTGAAATAAGCCAATCAAAAATGACAAGTACTATGTGATTCCACTTACATCATGAAGTACTTACAGCAGACAAAATCATAAGGACAGACAATATAATGATGGTTGTTAGGGGCTACAGGAAGAGGAGTATGAATGTTTATTGATGGATATTTTAGTTTAAACACAGTTAATTAACTAGAGCTAGGCAAGGAAACACATTCTGGGTACAAACTCAACTAAACAAATAAAACAATATAAAACTGACAATATAACCTAAAATTGCTGAATACAGGCATACATTGGAAGCACTGTGAGTTCAATTTCAGACCATTCTAATAAAGTAAATATTGCAATAATTCAAGCCATATAAATATTTTGGTTTCCAAGTACATATAAAAGTTATGTTTATACTATACTGTAATCTGTTAAGTGTGCAATAGCACTGTGATTAAAAAAATGTACATACTTTAAAAACACTTTATTGCTAAAAAAATGTTAACCGTCATCTCAGGTTTCAGTGAGTCATAATCTTTTTGCTGGTGGAGGGTCTGAAATATTGAGAACTACCGAATCATGACACAGAGACACGAAGGAAATAAATGCTGTTAGAAAAACGGCACAACAGACATTCTCAATGCGGGGTTACCACAAATGCTCAATTTGTGGGGACAAAAAAAAAACACAAACAATTATCTGCAACGGACAATAAAGTGAAACTAGCTAAAATGAGGTATGCCTCCACTAAAAAAGAAAAAACCTTGAAAAAATAGTTGCCTCATTTATGACAAGTCAATACCCAAGTTAACAAAATACTAAAATCTTACTGGAAACATGGGCAAAGAATATAAAGCAACTAATTACATAAGAAATAATGAAATAAATATGAAAAATGTTCAACCTTACTAGTTGACCTCCTTTAATTAAGAAATGCCAATTAACACATTAAGACATTGTTGTTGCTGTTGTTCCTATCAAACAAGCTTTACAATGCCCAATTTTGGAGCGGGTGTGATAAAAGATACACTCTCAGCACTATTGGTGGGAAAGTGAATTAGTACAATCTATCAAAAAAGCAACTGAGCAATGCACATCAAGAGCCTTAAAACTGCACAAACTTTTTAACCTGCGTTTACACTACTAGAAATCATTTAAGTAAATAGAGATGTTGGCATGAACCAGAACATTCATGATAAATCTTTTAATAATGCAGATAAACCTAAGAACAAAATAACAACCAATAATTTAAAAATACTGTTTAAAACTCCTTTCTCTGAGATCTCAGATGACTCTAGCCATCTTAATTAGCAATATTACCTTAAGTTAAAACTACCCTAGCCTGCTGCTATATTGAATACTTTTAACTTGTAACACTGAAGGAACCTTCCCCTAATTTAAAAAGAAAGCTAATAAAAAGGAGTATGGCTGTTCAGTACATTAACTGGAGGCAGAGTTCTCTCCCGTCCTGGAGGCTAATGATAACAGAGGTAAATTAGGAGCAATCACACAAGCTTCTACGTTTACCAGCAAAGTATTTTAAGGGCACTGAAGGAAGAGGTCTTTTTTTGACTGGCTTTTGACTATATGTAAGGGATTCCACTACAGAGCTCACTCTCAGAATCTGAGCTAGTGACTTAATATCATGATATATAGGAAGTATCCAAAAGAACTTAATAAAGCTTGGAAAAGACAAGGTACAAAACAGCCATCTTCAAATATATAAAGAGTTGTCAAAGTTCAGACTAACAGCTCTTAAAGTGCAGTCCCTAAATCAGATACATCAGCATCACTTGGCAATTTGTTATAAGTGCACATTCCTACTGAATCAGAAATTCTGGGAGCAGAGTCCAGAAATCTTGGTTTTTAGAAAGCCCTCCAGGTGATTCTGATGCCTGCTAAAACTTGAGAACCACTGAACTATGGGTAAATGGAATAAAGCTTATGGGGAGACTGAATATGGGCTCTATATAAGAAAAAGCTTCTACTGGTTCAAACTATCTAAAGAGTTCCAGTTAATGAATTCCCTGTAATTGCAGTTATTCAAACATAATTTGTTCAAGTGGGAAAAATGTTACAGAAGGGGTTCAAACATTTGATGACTAATTAAATATTTTGGGGGTTTGTTTTTAACTTAGTATACTACGAATTATCATATTGTTTTCCAAGGGAGCCATCTCAAATTCAACATCTTCAAAAATCAAACTTCCCATGTTTCTCTACAAACTAACCTTCCCAACTTATTTTAATGTTAAGTCTCAAACTAGAAACCTAGGCAAAATTTTCACTGACTCTCCTTCGGTCCTTATAGTCAATATAGCACCAAGTTTTATCAATTCTTTTGTTATTCTGCAGTATGACAGAGATATATTTTAAAATATTCATTTTTGTGAAAAGTTTCAAGGAAACACCATCCATAATAGTTCACTTCTAGTTAAGTAAGTCTAAGACATCATGAATATCCACTCTACCTCTCAAATTCATGTCTAAGAAAAATCCTGGATTGGAAAAAAATCTGTTTATCTTTGTTTAACCTGAAGTTTTCCAATTCATTCCATGGTCCACATGGTCCTCTCAGAGAAAATCTGGACTTTCCTTTTCAGGCTGTGAAACAATTTATCATTTTTTCAAATGTGAGGCAGAGATCAAGCTCAGGTTCCAAATAATATTTAAGTATTTACCATGGGTCTAGCACTGAAGCTTCAAGAAGCTTATAGTATAGTTGGAAAGACAGATTAAACACACACTGGCACAGATTATCAGAAATAAAATGCAATTTTTGACTTCTAGCAATGTGCTCTTTCCACTATAGCATAGCATCCCGTTTTCAGATGGCCAAATCTACTTTTATTCTGGAGGCTTAGTTCTTTTTCTTTGTTTACAATTTTAGAATCCTCTGCCACCTGGAGCCATTTCCTATTAAAGAAAACAGAAATAAGTCTTGAGAATAAATAGATGTTCTTTCTACCTGAAAGTTAGTATGCCCACCAAGAACAGGGAACAACTCTGGGCTTCCCTTATTTACTGAATCTAAACGGGCACAGGGGGCTTAGCAGAGCAAAAGGCACTACTGAATTTACTTATAACACAGTATGTACACTACCATGAAAACAAAAATATGCCTTTTTATTAAAACATACTGTAAGAAACTAGTCACACATAACATTTAGGGCTGTTTTTTTAATCACAGCATACAAAGGGCTTCCCTGGTGGCTCAGATGGTAATGAATCTGCCTGCAATGCAAGAGACCCAGGTTCGAGCCCTGGATCAAGAAGATCCCCTGCAGAAGGAAATGGCAACCCACTCCAGTATTCTTGCTGGAAAACTCCATGGACAGAGGAGCCTGGCAGGCTACGCTACAGTCCATGGGGTTGCAAAGAATCAGACGCAACTGAGCAACTAACCCTTACACAAATGGTAGAAAAATAATAATATATATATAAAAATTGGAAAATTATGTATATAAGTTGGAAAAAAACTGGAGAATGATTTAGTTACACACTGCTATAAAAAGACATGGAACTAAAATGCACATACCCCTCATACAAATAGGGCTTCCCTTGTAGCTCAGCTGGTAAAGAATCCACCTGCAATGCAGGAGACCTGGGTTCAATCCCTGGGTTGGGAAGATCCTCCAGAGAAGGGAAAGGCTACCCATTGCAGTATTCTGGCCTGGAGAATTCTATGGACTGTATAGCCCATGGGGTCGCAAAGAGTCAGACATGACTGAGGGACTTTCACTTTCACTCATACAAATAAGAAATTGAAATAATTACTTTTGCTATATAAATCCATAATACTCAAATCCTACAGGCATAACATTAAAATCACTTTAAGTAAACCTGACTCTTTTTTTTGCCACTTCATTTTTTTAATGGAAGGATAATTGCTTTACAGAATTTTGTGGTTTTCTGTCATACATCAGCAAGAATCAGCCATAGGTACACCCATATCCCCTCCCTCCTGGACCTCCCTCCCATCTTCCTCCTCATCCCACCTGACTTTTTAAAGTTAAGTTTGTTTAGAATGAGGTAGGGTGAATTCATACGTTTAAACTTACTAAGAGTATAAGTTAGCTATCTAACAGAACTGCAAGGTAAAACAGGTAATCCACAGGCACAAGTAGTGTGACTGACCTTTTATACACACATACATGAAGATCTACCTGACCAGTGATGTAATACCTATCAGGAACTCCAAAAGGGCATCAAACTCTGTACAATTGAGTTTTAATCTGTTATACTTTGATCTGTTACATTTAGTAAAACAAACTGTCATCCAGGTTCACAAATTTTAAATGTGGTTAAATTAAAAAAGATATGAGTTGTTTTTGTGGGGCTTCCCCACCTGCCCCATTAGAAGGTTAAAATCTGATCCAGCGTAAAAAGCCCTGACTTTTACTTGGGCAGCCCTTGTTGACTAAGTCCTTAAAAAAAAAAAAAAAAGGCATTTACCATTATAAGAGGATAAAAACTAACACCTCAAAGTGTTACCTACTCAGGCCTTTTAACAAATTTGTTAACACTATTAGTTATATTACTCCACCTTTCTCTTAGTGTGAACTGGTATCAATTATTTAGCCAATTCTATAATGTTATTAAAATACCTGCTGATTAAACATGAACCGAAGTGTCACTTAAAAAGAAATGTAAAATAAGTAATATCACTGAACTGCAACAGTCCAAAAAAAGCTAAAAATATAAGTTACCTTGGGCAATGACATAAAACATTTCTAGACTTATTTAAAAGTTGTTTCTAGGATTAAAATATTACATGGATTTATTTATTTTTATAATGGCTATTTTAAAGTGTATATTTGGTCCTGCATAATAGAATTATCTTTTAGGTCTGTTAAAATGTTTTTCAACAACAAAAAAAGAACATTTTATTAACAAATGAAGGTGACTATTCTAAAAAATAAAATAAAACCTAAGCATATATTAAATAGCTGACAGGAAATAATTCTTAATTTCTGGCATTGCAATACAGTCCTTCACAAATTCCGTCAAAAATTTTAAAATTTGATGAAACCACCACCTTCAGTTTCCTCAGTTAAAAACCCCTAGGCAGGGGGTACCTGAGCAGAAAAGAAGCAAATTCAAACATATACAAACAACTACCACTGTACTGTTTATCTCTTACCGAGCAAGGTAAGAAACAACCTTTTAATACTTTAATTTTGTGAGTATTAAACAACTAGTGTGAAAAACAAGCTGCATGTAAACTACTTCTACTGCCTGAGCTTCAATGACTAGCTGAGGCAACCTGTTATAGGAGGTGTTAATTGGCAATAGGAGTACAAGTCAGAAGCATGTTCCCTATCGTCCTAACCCAGCAAGGCTAGGTCATTAAAGTGGAAATGAATTCTTTCATGTCGACTTAACCCTTTCAATGCATGCTTTCAGCTGTTTTCTCTCAATTAATTTTAAAAACTTGTTACTTTTTAGAGTTAAAAAAAAATGTTCCAAAAAAAGGTCCTTTGGCTGACAGTTCCAATGTCTATGTTATTCAGAAGAGAAGAACAGAGCAAGTTAATTGCACTGTAATATTGCAACTCTCCTCTCTGAAAAACATATAAACTAAACATATTTGCTTACTTTAACACTGAAAAAAGATACAGGATATAGTGTTTAAAATTAGCTCAGAACCATTTAGTCACATAGGGCTTTGATTTACCATTCTGTTTAAGATACATGGGCTATCTCATAATGGTAACTTAAATATCTTAACCTTGGGACATAGTAATAATTTTTTAATTTCCACAATGTTCATACAAGAATCTCCATTATGAAATGTTTTGAAACATATATAAGTTAAACACCTTTCTAATTAAGTTTCATTATTCTGATAAGGTGCAGAGTCAAAGCATATCCTAATGACTGGTTGCCAAAAAGCCAAAATTCCTTTTATGGCATGATCTCAGAGGTTTCCAGATGGCACATTAATTCTTAAAAAAAAAAAAAAAAGACAAAAAGAAGGAAAGAAGAAGAATAATAGGAATGTTAAAATAATGATGCATTGCTTTTGAAATGCCATGTGTATAAATACTAATATTTCCATATAATAAGCATTATAGCCATTTAAAACTCAATTACATAAATAATATTCTAAATATTATGATTAAAAAATTAACACACATATGCTACATCTTTCACCACTGAATAATCTTGGAGGTATTTTCCTTAATAAAAATATTATCAGAGTAAGAACTAAACACTAGTAAATCTATAATGCCTATGACTTGTGACAAATCAATAAAAAACTACCAGCATGACAATAGACATAATTTCATCTACTGTTGTACAGCAGAGCTCTCAAGTAACTCTAACCAACAATACACTTAACTAAAAACTTGATCAGCAAGGGTTGAGATAATAGTAGGCAATTTAATGGTTTGAAGATGTCAAAAAATGAGAATTATACCTGCTATATTCCTATACCCTAATATTTATTCTCTTCCTCCCTTTTATCATTCATCTCCTTCTTTCAAGTCTTTTGATCATTGACAAACTCAGTTCCTGCCTCTCTGGAAACTGACATTTTCCCTTAGGTCTACTGAGCTCCTCCAATATAGCAAACCTAAGGAACTATCCTGGAGTCAACATTTTGAGAATATAAAAATTTCAGTGGGAACAGGCAGTGGGGTGAGGCAAGGTAGCAGTCGGGGAAAAGGGGAGATAACACCATTACTTGTCTATAAAGATACCTGATCAAAGTAACACAGGGACCGGTGGCCTAGTGAATAATGCCCAACTGTGACATTTCTTTCTCTTTAAGACCACTCCTGATACTCACCTTGAAACAGTTTTCACCTACTTAAAAATGTGTGTGTGTAAACTATGCCACAAGCACCAACCACTTTCAGTTCAGCTCAGTTCAGTCGCTCAGTCGTGTCAGACTCTTTGCGACCCCAAGAATTGCAGCACGCTAGGCCTCCCTGTCCATCACCAACTCCCAGAGTTTACTGAAACTCATGTCCATCGCGGAGAAGGCAATGGCAACCCACTCCAGTACTCTTGCCTGGAAAATCCCATGGGCAGAGGAGCCTGGTGGGCTGCAGTCCATGGGGTCGCAAAGAGTCGGACACGACTGAAGCGACTTAGCAGCAGCAGCAGCAGCAGCAGCATGTCCATCGAGTACCCAACCACTTTAGCCATTTATGAAATCCATCTTATTAGAACAGGGACCAATTGTGTCCCATTCTGCGTGACTTTCACTCTGCCCCATAGAAATGAGGAAGGAACAAGTACAGTCCTTAACTCCCTCTGTTATAAAGAGGCATAATTCATACAGGACTGCTTAAACTTTTAATTTCCACAATGTCCATATAAGAATCCCTATTATGAAAATGTTTTGAAACATATATGAGTTAAACACCTTTGTAATTAAGTTTCATTATTTTGATAGGGTGCACTGTCAAAGCATATCCTGATGACTGGTTGCCAAAAAGCCAAAATTCCTTTTATGGGATGATCTCAGAAGCTATAACTTCAAATGTTTAGGAGTGGCTAAAACATGCTATCTTTTATAATTGGACATAGGGTCCCAGAATCAAGGAGAATCTCAAAAGTCCTACAACAGAGCATTAAGGTATTAGAACTGTTCCAAAACAGATCCTACAATTGGCTTTGACTTTAAAGCTTTTATAGGCACTGATGGCCCTTTTTCCTTTTATACTGTTCAACTATTTATGTATTTAAATTACAAAACATGTAAAATATAGTCAGTCACAAATAAACTGGTTATTTTGGGAAGCATTCATAATTAAGTAGCTGCTCATCTTCTAAAGTATAGTATGCAAAGTCATCTATGGAATATTATACACACATACAAAGAGTACATGTTTTTTATTTATTTACTCAACCACCACAGACCTGAGAGCCCAATGCCATGTACTGGTTATACAAAGGTAAACAGGCCCCTGCCCCTAAAAGGTTTTCAAACCAGAAGGCACGCAAGAAAAACTATAAAAGCACCACAAAAGCATATATTGTGGATACAGAAGTCAGAGATCGATGCAAGTTCAATCCCCGGGTCAAGAAGATTCCCTGGAGAAGGGCATGTCAACCCATTCCAGTAGAATGGAGAATCCCTGGAGAATCTTGCCTGGAGAATCCCATGAACAGAAGAGCTTGGTGGGCTATGGTCCACAGGGTCACAAAGAGTGGGACTCAACTGAAGTGACTTAGCGCACAAGCACGGATGCCCTGAATAGGTTTACAAACCAGAAGGCAAGCAAGAAAAACTACAAAAGCACCACACAAGCATATACAGTGGACACAGAAGTCAGAGTTATGTATTTGATACACTCTTCCCTTATGCTAAGAACTGAAAAATATGTAGAACTTATCCAAGCAAAACAAAAAGGAGAGGAGTGGCAAGGAAAGGCATTCCAAGGAAAGAAAATAACACATAAAGGCAGAGAGACATAAAAAAGCCATTACCCTGCACATTACCATTCAAAACTTTTTAAAAAATATAAAATGGGCTGAAGATCAAACCAGTCAATCCTAAAAGAAATCAACCCTGAATATTCATTGAAAAAGACTGATGCTGAAGCTGAAGCTCCAATACTTTGGCCACCTGATATGAAGAGCCAACTCACTGGAAAATACACTGATGCAAGGTAAGATTTGAGGACAAGAGGAGAAGGGCAAGACAGAGGATGAAATGGTTGATGGTATCAATGACTCAATGGACATGAGTCTGAGCAAACTCCAGTTTCCCAGACAGGGAAGCCTGGCATGCTGCAGTCCACAGGGTGTCAGAGTCAGACACAACTCAGCAACTGAACAACAAATGGATTCTTAAGCAGCCAAACATGAGTTAATACTGCTTCTATTTCAATGGGTATTTTTACTGAGGATGTGACTTTTTTCAAAGACCATTTTTAAAAGAAGTGCTTTTTCTTATCCACACTTTTGCCTTTTATGAAAAATGTTCAGCACTTCAGAATACAAATCAGTTTGGAGTTCTCTGACACGCTTAAAAGAAATACACAGTTGTAAGACAACAGAGAAGATGACATGCTTTCCATACAAAATGCTGTCATACAGTAAGTAATATGTAGTATCTCTTTAGTTTATGGAATTTGCACCTATATTCTATCTGACTCAATCTTGAGGCCAAGGGCTATTTCTGTTTAACATATAAAGATCTCAAAATAAAATCTTTTTTCAGTAAGTATTTATAAAAAGCTGATTGTGTGATATCCAAGCAATGGGTACCCCTGGAAGAGAAGACACAGTTCAAGACTGGGATTAGCTGGATCACTGATCAGAGGAGCCGAGGGTTAAATGGATGCTACTGTGATCAGCTGTGAGAGCCACTAAGCAGCCGTAAGCGCCAGGCTCTAGAGGCGTTAACACAGAATAGTAATAACCTTGCCTGTTTGGGGGTATCCTGCTTTATATTTTTTCAAATATGTTATTTATCTCATCTGATGAAAGAAGAGAAAGACCAAGGAACGATATATAAGAAAAAGCACCATACATACAGAGGAGAGGGAATTCAAAAAACACGTTGGTGTGAATAGGAGAGGAAAAAAAAAAGGACTTGGGAAAACTCTGTGTGCTACGAACTATGACAGGCACTACGTATATGATGAACCAATTCCATGCTGTGCTAGTCTTTAAAATGGAGGTAGGAGACAAGACAATTATACAAGTAAATAAACCTCAGGCCATCTCCCAAATTTCCAGAATCTGACTGCCTCTTACCACCCACATAATAGCACTCTGGTGATAACTATAAACATTACATGGACATAAAATCCATACATATCTCCCCTTTAACTAATTTTGGTTTTTTATTCTTATTAGAAATTATCTGAGATCTTCTTTCCTTCCTATTACCTTGTTTAATCAAGACCTGATATTACTATACAAAGTGGAAATTCAAACCAATGCAGCTATAGTAACACTATATGTAGTCTATCTACATGGCGGGTTACACCCTGCCCGAAGAGCAACAATATAAGACTACCAAAAGCCATTACAGCAATCAGTTATTCACTGAAAATTAAGCATCCTAACATTTTACTCTGAGTGGGACTAGTGTTCTTCTCTTATAAACCACTGAAGTTTATCCTCAAATAGGGCAGAAAAATAAACTATTAGTTAAATCTGAATTTAGATAAATGAATACTTTTTAATATGTACATCCCATGCAGTATTTGGGATATACTTAAATTTTTAAAATATTTATTGTTTACCTGAAGTTCAAACTAAACTGGGCATCCAGTATTTTCCTTTGTGAACTACAACAACCCTATTTCCAAGTAACAAGTAGTTTCTGTTCTAAGACCATATTCTAACTCTCTCCCCCATTTCATGTGTTCTGTGTAGCTTAAGCCAGAGACAACTTTATATTATTACACACACCAATAGCTTTCTCAAAGTGAACTGTTACCTCTTTGTCTTCAATTAAGTAATAAAGTGCTCTTGCCAAATGGTCACTCAGTTTCCTCTTATAGAAAAAAAAAAAAGCACACATGAAATTTATATCTCAATAATACACAAATCATATTTTTATTCTTATTGGAAATCAGCATCTACTTTGAAATATCTTCTCTCGCTAAATGTTAAAGTAATCATTCATTAAATGACAAATACGCTTTTCACTTTAGGTAAGAAAATATAGTTCTGAGCACACTGTACACATGGCCCTGTCGGTCTGCCTCAGTCATCTGAGGCAGGGAACGGACTCAGCTGCTGACTGTAGACTCACCAGGCATACCCAGAGCCACACTCCTTGGTGACACTAGACTGTCTCTGCTACACACTCTTCTCACCGTGTTATGAAGTCCCCATTAAGTAAAACACTGTATAAGGGTTTGGGATTCACTAGTTCGTAACTTTGTGCAGCAATGGGTCAGTACTCTGCATACTACTATTGCTAGTTGATAGACTATCTAATAGAAGAGGCTACTATCATAACTGAGAGAAGTCCACACTAGAGAAACAGTATCCTGCACACACACAAAAAGATGCTCAATAAATAACACCTCAATCTCTTTATAAATAAATGCAGTTTCGGTTTTTATTTTTTTGATCACTATCTCACCCACAAACATGCCAAGAAAGGCGTTCTGATGCCTCTGTGAGCCAAGCAGACATGAAAATGCCAAAGGCAATCCTATGCTTGTGTGGTCTCCATTAAGAACTGTAGATCCCTTCTCTCAGAAGCAGTATATCCACAAGGCTGGAAAAATGAGAGGCTAGAGAAAAGGAAGCTAACAACTCAATGGACATGAATTTGAGCAAACTCTGAGAGATAGTGAAAGACAGGGAAGCCTGGCTTGTTGCAGGTCATGGGGTCAAAAGAGCTGGACAAGACCTAGCAACTGTGAACAACAACAAAACATACTTAGAAACTAAGAAAGTGAGATAGGAAGCCAATTAGGCAGCAGACTGGACACAAGGCTTATTATTATTTAGGGAATTAAATCCGCCTTAGGCCTAAGAGTAGAAAGTTGCCTCCCTGGGCAAAAGAGAGGCCAATGAGGCAGTTAGGTGAGCAGCTGAGAGGGAATGAGCAAAGTGACAACCATCCACAGAGCAAACAACTAATGTTTTTTTCTAACCACTGTTAGTTTCTTTTAAAACTTATTGAGGAGACACAAAAGACTGTAGTATACTCACTAAACAGCTTATGAAATAAAACATCACTGAAAGTTAGGCTGAAGCTTCTGCATCATCCTCCTGACTGATTGCACCCTCTCCATAACCCCTGTTGTAGCCACTATTCTAATTTCTGGTGATTATCATGCATCTCCTCATACTTTCACTATGTAAGCAAATATAGGTAATATATAATATTACAGTATTTGCATGCTTTAAAATTATATATTAAAACTCAGAACATATTTATTCCTCTACTGGCCTTTTTCCTCTAGTATGTTAATGTGGATTAATCATGCAGATATGTGAAGATCACCTACTTTACAAAAGCCCCTTAAGCAAAGTTATGTATTTTCCTCCTGATGGACAATTAGGTTGTTTTCAATTTTTTTGATATTATAAACTACAGATCAGCAAACTGGGGCCTGTGGGAGAGCCAGCTGACTGTTTTTGAAAATGAAGTTTTGTTGGAATATAGCCAGGCACATTCATTTTGTATTATGTATGGCTGCTTTAACACTACAATGGCAGGATGAAATTGAGTGGTTGCAACAGAAACCATTTGGTCCACAAGTCTAAAATATTTATGACCCAGACCTTTAAGAAAGGAGTACCAAGGGGTTATAAACAATACTGTTGTGAATGTTCTAGCAGCCACATGGGACACTTTCCGTAGGGAATATAATTAGGAAAAGATCTCTCAGTTCGCAGGGTAAGCAAATCTTTACCATTACTAGATTTTACCAAAATGCACAAGACGGCTGTACACTACTACTAGCTTATACATGTTTATAAACCATTTGTGTTCCTTCTTCTAATATTCCTATCTTTTGCCAATTTAAAAATATCATTTTCTTACTGATTTAAAGAAACAAAATACATATATTTATGACTAGTGTTTTGTCCATTATATGTTAGATATATATATCTTTCCCAATCTGTGGCTCACCACTTTGCTTTTTACATTTCTTCATGCCTCAGTTTTATCTGAAAAAAAAAAATTAAGATTATAACAACCACCCAACTTCATATAATTGCTGAAAAGACTGAATGAGTTAATATATTTAAAATACTTAGAACAGTGCCTGGCACATGTAAGTGTTCCACAAATATTAACTACTTAATATTAATATTATCTACTTATTTTATCATATCATAAAGAAAAACAAATTTTAAGTTTCAACGTAAATTTATCACTGTCCCTTTAGTATTCGTGCTATCATATTTAAGAAATTCTGCCCTACATATTTAATTTCATGTGTTCATAAAGCAATAACCTATCTTGCTTATTTAGTAACTCTGAAAGCTAAGAAAGAATAGCACTTTCTGTTAATTTGATTTCGATTATTATTCACTCTCTGCATATTTTCTTAAAATCTAAGTACAATCTAATACTGATCTCTTTAAAGTTCCAATAGAAAGGATAATCCCCTCCAGAATCTCTAGTCCCACACCATTTTTCTTATTAAAAAGTAAATAAAAGAGGCACCTGCTTACATTCAAAAGAGAGTAATAAAGGACTATATTTACATTCCCAACAGAAACAAATAAAAAATAGACAAAACTATATAAAAGAAAAGCTCGTAAGACACTGTTGATCAAGCAACAAAAGACAGTGACCTCTGAGAACTTGGAAAACAAAGGAGGTAAACCCTGCTACGACTCTAGTTTGTTGCTTTGAGTTTCCAAGCTGCAGTGCAGGGGGGAAGGAAACCAGGCAGGCAGTCTACTGAACTCTCTGAACTGAGATGTTAAGAGCTGAGATACTGGGAGACCAAAGCAGCTAGAGTTATCAGCAGAGTACCAGAGAGAAAATAGCCGCAAAGAGAAAAAAAAAACCCTGGGATCTTCTGAGGTTCCTCCTTGAATAATCAACTGAGTACTGATCAGTTCAAGTGTATGAGGAAACTGCATGAGGGTGGGGAAAAACACCAAAAAGAGGAGTACCTACCTCTCACATAGCACTAGTAATAATGCTTATCCCCATCAGCCAAACAGGAAAACATTTGAATGCACAAGGCATTGATTAGACAGAAAGGCCTTGCCTCAACAGTGGAAAAAAACAAGTCTGAGACTAAGCACTGCTCCAGTCTCACCCAACAAGTTATAAAAGCAAAACTAGGAAGAATCAAACAGGTTCCAAATAATTTAACTGCATCCCATAACAAATATCAAGAATATTTCATAAGAATAAAAAACAGCCAACACACAAGGCAAAACTCACAATGTCAGGCCCTAGTTAAAAAAATTACCACGCATGCACAACTAGGAGATAAATCAATTAATTAAAACCAATCTAGAATAAAAAAGATGGTAAAAAAATAATAGACAAGGATATTAAAATCTTATTATACCTATCAAAAAGTTAACTAGAGACATGAAAGATATAAAAATGACTCAAATCAAACTTCTTCTAATGAATGCCACAATTCATCAGTGGCAACAAGATAAAGTATGCAGTGAATCTAGAGACACTTGGGGAGCTTTATCTTTAGGGTGTCCACAGGTGGTCAAAAAGTGGAAAAAAAAGCTGTAAGATGAAAAATATACTGGATAGGATTAATGGAAGATCAGACACTGGACAGGAAAAAAAAAAAAAGAGTGACTTTGAAGACACAGCAACAGGAAATGAAACCAAAGACGTTGGAAATAAAATTAACAGAGCCATCAAAAACAACGGGACTACTACAAAAAGAAAAATATACGTATCACTATGATTCTTGAAAGGGTGGGAAAGGTGGTAGGAGAACAGAAAAAAATATCTTTTAAAAATTTCAAACTTTGTTGAAACTTTGCAAAAATAATAAACCTATAGATACGGGAAGCTCAGTAAAACATTAAGCACAAGAAATATGAAGAAACCTACATCACTACCCATCACAACTAAAAACAAGCGATAAGAAGAAAAATCTTTCAAGTATTGCAGAATAAGGACAGATAAAGAGACAATGAAACAGATTTCAAAGTTCAGAAATAAACTCTAACATTTATGATCAATAAATCTTTGATAAAGAAGCCAAGACAATTCAACAGGAAAAGTCTTTCCAACAGATGGTGTTGAGACAACGAGACATCTACATGCAAAAGCAAGATCCCCACCTCACATCATGTAGAAAGTGGATCACAGAACTAAATGTAAGAGTTAAAATCATAAAACTCTTAAGAAAAAAGGAGTAAATCTTCATGAACTCCGGCTAAACACTGATTTCTCAATACAATATCAAAGCGCAAGTGATAGGACTTGCCTAGCAGTCCAGTGGTTAAGTCTTTGCTTACAGACTTAACAGACTGCTTCCACTGTAAGGGTCATGGGTTAGATCCCTGGTCTGAGAACTAAGAACTCACATGCCACACAGTGCAGCCAAAGGGGGGGAAAAAACAACACAGATCATAAAAGAAGACTGATCATCATCAAGAAAGTGAAAAGACCAGAAACTATAAAACTCTTATAGGAAAACATAGGCAGAACTCTCTCTGACATAAATCACTGCAAAATCCTCTAGGACCCACCTTCCAGAGTAATGGAAATAAAAACAAAAACAAACAAATGGGACCTAATGAAATTTAAAAGCTGTTGCACAATGAAGGAAACCATAAGCAAGGTGAAAAGGAAGCCATAAGAATGGGAGAAAATAATAGCAAATGAAATAACTGACAAAGAATTAATCTCCAAAATATACAAGCAGCTCACGCAGCTCAATACCAGAAAAATAAACGACCCAATCAAAAAGTGGGCCAAAGAACTAAACAGGCATTTCTCCAAAGAAGACATACAGATGGCTAACAGACACATGAAAAGATGCTCAACATCACTCATTATCAGAGAAATGCAAATCAAAACCACAAAGAAGTATCATCTCATGCCGGTCAGAATGGCTGCCATCAAAGTCTACAAACAATAAATGCTGGAGAGGGTGCAGAGTAAAGGGAAGCCTCTTACACTGTTGGTGGGAATGTAAACTAGTACAGTGACTATGAAGAACAGTGTGGAAATTCCTTTACAAACTGGAAATAGAACTGCCATACGACCCAGCAATCCTACTGCTGGGTGTACCACCAAGGAAACCAGAACTGAAAGACACATATGTACCCCAATGTTCATTGCAGCACTGTTCACAATAGCTAGGACATGGAAGCAACCTCGATATCCATTGGCAGATGAACGGGTAAGTAAGTTGTGGTACATACACACAACGGAATATTACTCGGGTACAAAAAAGAATGCATTTGACTCAATTCTAATGAGGTGGATGAAACTGGAGCCTATTATACAGAGTGAAGTAAGTCAGAAAGAGAAGCACCAATACAGTATATTAACACATACATATGGAATTTAGAAAGATGGTAATGACAACCCTACATGAAAGACAGCAAAAGAGACACAGATGTAAAGAACAGACTTTGGGACTCTGTGGGAGAAGGCGAGGGTGGGATGATTTGCGAGAACAGCATTGAAACATGTATATTACCATGTGTAAAACAGATGATCAGTGCAAGTTCGATGCATGAAGCAGGGTGCTGAAAGCTAGTGTTCTGGGACAACCCAGAGGGATGGGGTGGGAAAGGAGGTGGCTTCAGGATGGGGGGACACATGTGCACCTGGGGCTGATCCATGTCAATGTATGGCAAAAACCACAATATTGTAAAGTAAGTAGCCCCCAGTTAAAATAAAGAAATTAAATTTTAAAAAGTGAAAGGAGAACCTATAGACTGGAAGAAAATATTTACAAATCATATATGGAGGATTTTGTCTATAATATGTAAAGAACTTTAACAGCTCAATACTAAAAGAAAAATAGTCTTTTTTCTTTTTGTTTTTTAGTGGGCAGCAGATCAGCATGCAAAACATATTATGTCCTTCAGGCAAACAGAAAATACCAGATAAAATACATCCACACAAAAGACAGAACACAGAAAACTAAAAGGACATATGTAAATATATGATTTTTTTTCTTATTATTTAAATCTCTTTAAAAGAGATTGCTGTGAAAAATATTACAGCAGTTCCTCAAAAACTTAAAAACAGAATTAATTAATTAACTAATCCTGCAATTCCACTTCCGGGTATATACCCAAAAGAATTAAACTCATTGATTAGAACAGGTATTTGTACACCAATGTTCACAGCAGCATTATTCACAATAGTCAAAAGGTTGAAACAACCCAAATATTCAACATCAGATGAATAAACAAAATGTTGTATATCATACATGGAATATTATTCAGCCTTTAAAAGGAAGGAAATTCTGACACATGGTACAACGTGGATGAACCCTGAAGATATTAGGCTAAACAAAACAAGCCAGTCACAAAAGGGCAAATATTATATCAGTTCAGTTCAGTTCAGTCGCTCAGTCATGTCCAAGTCTTTGCGACACTATGAACTGCAGCACGCCAGCCCTCCCTGTCCAACACCAACTCCTGGAGCCCACCCAAACTCATGTCCATTGAGTCAGTGATGCCATCCAACCATCTCATCCTCTGTCGTCCCCTTCTCCTCCTGCCCCCAATCCCTCCCAGCATCAGGATCTTTTCCAATGAGTCAGCTCTTCGCATCAGGTGGCCAAAGTATTGGAGTTTAAGCTTCAACATCAGACCTTCCAATGAACACTCAGGACTGATCTCCTTTAGGATGGACTGGTTGGATCTCCTTGCAGTCCAAGGGACTCCCCAGAGTCTTCTCCAACACCACAGTTCAAAAGCATCAATTCTTTGGTGCTCAGCTTTCTTTATAATCCAACTCTCACAATCCATACATGACTACTGGAAAAACCACAGCCTTGACTAGATGGACCTTTTCTGATTCCAATTATGAGGCACCGAGAGTAGAAACAGAAAGTAAAATGGTGGTTGTCAGGGGTTGGAAGAGAGGGGAATGATGAATTATTGCTTAGTAAGAGGTACAGAGTTTCTGTATGTATGTGTGTGTGTTAGTTGTTCAGTCATGTCCAACTCTTGCAACCCCATGGACTGACTGTCTGCCCATGGAATTCTCCAAGCAAAAATACTAGAGTGGGTTGCCATTTCCTGCTCCAGGGGATCTTCCCGATCCAGGGACCCGACATTGCAGGCAGATTCTTCACTGTCTGAGTCACCAGGTAAGCCCTCTTTTCTGTGTGTTTCTGCATGGGATGATGAAAAAGTTATGGAGTGGAATGCTGGTGTTAAGTGCACAACAGTGTGAATGTACCTAACGTCTGAACCATACACGTAAGAATCGTTAAATGGGCAAACTTTGTTAACAAATATTTTAGTACAATAAAAAAAAAAGACTACTCAATCAAAAATAATAAAAGTAAACTATACACTTTATAACAAGTAAGACTAAAAAGTATAACAGCAATATACCAGTGCACACTCAGTCACTAGGTCGCATCCAACTCTTTGCCACCCCATGGACTGAAGCCCACCAACCTCCTCTGTCCATGGAATTTTCTAGGCAAGAACAGTGGAGTGGGTTGCCATTTCCCACTCCAGGGGATCTCCCTGATCCAAGGATCAAACCTGAGTCTCCTGAACTGGCATGCAGATTCTTTACCACTGAGCCACCTGGGAAGCCCAACATGCCACCATGAGATACAAAATATATTATTTTAACATTCATTTGCTATAAGTGAGGTAATATTATATGACCTGAAGGAGGTAGAAATAGGAAAAAACAACAAAAGAACAAATGAGAAAAATACTATGAAAATAGTAATAGACTGAAACTTTATTTTCTTGGGCTCCAAAATTACTGTGGACGGTTACTGCAGCCATGAATTAAGAGACACTTGCTCCTTGGGGAAAAAGCTATGACAAAACTAGAAAACATTAAAAAGCAGACACATCACTGTTCTGACAAAGTTCGTATAGTCAAAGCTATGGTTTTTGCAGTAGTCATTGTACAGATGTGAGAGTTGGATCGTAAAGAAGGCTGAGTGCCAAAGAATTGATACTTTTGAACTGTGGTGTTGGACTCTTGAGAGTCCCTTGGGCTGCAATTGATCAAACCAGTCAAAATCCTAAAGGAAATCAATCCTGAATATTCTTAGAAGGACTGACGCTGAAGCTAAGGCTCCAATACCTTGGCCACCTGATATGAAGAGCCGACTCACTGGAAAAGATCCTGATGCTAGGAAAGACTGAAGGCAGGAGGAAAAGCGGGCAACACAGGATGAGACTGCTGGATGGCATCACCGATTCAACGGACATGAGTTTGAGCAAACTCTAGGAAATAGTGAAGGACAGGGAAGCCTGGCATGCTGCAGTCCATGGGGTTGCAAAGAGTCAGACACAACTGAGTGACTGAACAACAACAGACTGAAACTTAGTTATATAATAATTACATTAAATGCAAATAATCTTAAAATCTCAATTAAAAAAGCCAAGATTATCAGAGTGGATTAAAAACAAACAAGACCTACCTATATACTGCTTACAAGAAAGATAATTCAAATAGGTTGAATGAAGACCCGAATATATTAACAGGAAAAAGACATGGAAAGATATACCACATTAATAGCAATCAAAAGAAAGCTGGGATGCTATCAAACAATTTCAGATCACAGAACATTGCAAGAGCTAAAAGAAAACATTACATATCAATAAAGAGTTGATATGATCATCTCAAAAGATGCAGAATATGAATTTTAAAAACATCCAACATCCATTCCTGATGAAAACTTGGTAGAAAGTAAAAACAGCAAGCAGAGAACTTCTGTAATCTGATAAAGAACATCTATTTAAAACAAACAGCTCATACCACACTTGATGGTGAAATAATAAATGCTTTCCCCCTAAGATCAGGAACAAGACAGGAATGTCTACTTTTACCACTTCTATTCAACATTTCACTGACATTTACAGTCAGTCCAATAAGGAAAGAAATAAAAGGCATCCAGATTGGAAAGGAAAAAGTAAAACTGCCTTTTTTATAGACAAGAAAATCAATGAAAGAAAAATACTGCTTATAATAGCATCAAAGATATGAAATACTTGGACATAAACATTACAGGATATAAAAATTCTGTACACGGAAAACTACAAAAAATTACTGAGAAAAATTAGAGATCTAAATAAATAGAGATAACCTGTGTTCATGGTTAGAAGACTCAATATGGTTAAGATGTCAATACTCCCCAAACTGATGTATAGATCTGATACACCATCAGTCAAAACCCCAGCAGATTTTTATTTATTGAAATTGACGTACTTAATTTTTAAGCATATATAAAGATACAAAGGGACCTAGAATGGCCAATAACAACATTTAACAATGGCTATTAAAAAAAACCCTGGAGGACTAACACAACCTGATTTCAACATGTGTTATAGCGTTCCAGTATTCAAGACTGTGCAATATTGGCTTAAAAAGATAAATATAATGGAATAGAATGGAGATTCCAGATATAGGACCACACATATAGGGAGAACTGATTTCCAGTAACAGTACAACACAGAGGTAGAGAAAAAATAATCAACAATTGGTGCTATAACAATTGGATATTCACATGCAAAGTTGTTTTAAAAACTGAACATGATCCATATCTTGCATCATATACAAAAACTAATTCAAAATGGATCACAGAACTAAATGTAAAACATTAAACTATAAAACTTCTTGAAGAAAAGAGGATACCTTTGTGACCTTAAACTGGCATAAAAGTCTTTGATATCACACCAAAGTACAATTTATAACAGAAAATTTTTATAGACTGTAAAGTTAAGAACTCTGCTCTTTGAAAAACACTAACAGAGTAAAAAAGTAAGCCAACGATTGGGAGAAAATATCTGCAAATCACATATTTGATAAAGGACTTATATGTAGAATGTACAAAGAACTCAGAAAATTCATTAATATGATAACCCAGTAAAAACTGGGCAGCAAACCTGAATAAAGACCTCACTAAAAAATATATATATAAATGGCAAATTAGCACATGAAAAAATGCTCAACATCATAATCATTAAGAAAACACAAACTAAAAGTATAATCAGATACTACCTTTTGGAATCGTTAAAATGAAAAAGATTAACCATAACACATACCACATATTTGCAAGGATGTGAAGGGACTGGAATTCTCACACTTTGATGGGAATGGAAAACAGTAAGTCATTTTTGAAAAGTTTGGCAGTTTTCAGTAAGTTAAACACACACTTAACCATATAATGCAGCTATTCCACATCTAGGTATTTATCCAAGAGAAACGAAACATGTACACGATGTTCATAGCAGTTTTATTTGTAACAGCCCCAAATCAGAAAACACTAGAATACTTATAAACAGGTGAATAGATAAAGTGTGGTATGTCTCAGTTCAGTTCAGTCGCTCAGTCGTGTCCGACTCTTTGCGACCCCATGAATCACAGCACACCAGGCTTCCCTGTCCATCACCAACTCCCGGAGTTGACTCAAACTCATGTCCATCAAGTCGGTGATGCCATCCAGTCATCTAATCCTCTGTCGTCCCCTTCTCCTCCTGCCCCCAATCTCTCCCAGCATCAGGGTCTTTTCCAATGAGTTGACTCTTCGCATGAAGTGGCCAAAGTATTGGGAGTTTCAGCTTCAGCATCAGTCCTTCCAATGAGCACCCAGGACTGACCTCCTTTAGGATGGACTGGCTGGATATCCTTGCAGTCCAAGGGACTCTCAAGAGTCTTCTCCAACACCACAGTTCAAACGCATCAATTTTTCGGCGCTCAGCTTTCTTCACAGTCCAACTCTCACATCTAGCCAATGAAATACTACTACTTAGTAATAAAAGAGAACAAGCTACTGATAACCACTCAGAGAAGAATCTCAGAATACTTATGGTAATGAAAACCAGACCAAAAGAGTATCTACTCTATAATTCCACGTGCTTAACAGTCTAGAAAATTAAATCTAATGTATAAAAGCAGGTGAATGGTTGCCCGAGGAAGAGTAAAAGGAGAGGGATTACAAAGTATCTAAATAAATTTGAGGGGAGGGGGTTGGTGGATGTTTACCATCATAATTGCAGTGATGGCTTCATAAGTGTATGTATACATCTCAAAACTTACCAAATTACATACTTTAAGTATGCACTGTTTAGTGTGTGCTAATTATATCTTAGTAAATAAAACAAAAACAAAAGGCTTATAAATACTTCTATCCTAACTTTTTATAACTCAAAGATATTCTGAAGTTATTTAATGCCCTTCTTAGTACCTTCTCTTACAATCATTCTTAAATATAGCGACTACAAAATAAAACTCTTTTGTAAGCATAAAACTGAAAAAAGACCTACAAACAGGGTAGATAATATGATCTGTTACAGCTATTCAGCAAATTCAGGCATCATGGCAAAAAACAGCACTCATTCAGAGATGCCAATTAAAACTTTGTAAGAAGAGCTTTTCTTTCAGAAAAAAAATATCAACTCCTGCTTATATCTACAGTGTAACTGAATTATAGCGCGCGCGCGCACACACACACACACACACACACACACACACACACACACACACACACACTTTCCCCCTCTTTCTCTCTGCAGTCTCCAAATCTATCTCATAATTTGCAGTTCCAAAGGCAGCTCCAAAACTTAAGAGAAATTATGGTGTAAGGAGACAAATCTAGTTTAGGGATGCTTCATCAAGACTTGACAACTCACCACAATGTTATGTGCTTAGAGACAGCCAATATTTTAAAGTATTTGCTGAGTGCTGTATGACTTTACAAAACATTTTTAAATCCTCTCATTGTTTTATTTTTAATTGATCCTTAAAACAATGAAGCAGTCAAAGAGGTATAATCACACTTCCATAGAACATACAGATAGGAACAGATACACATAGGAAAATAAACATAGATAATTTAAATAACTGCAATCTACATGTCAGGTATATTCGGAACCAAATCTCTTGGCCCACAGTCCAATCCCTTTGATTCAGTGTATCATTTCAATGATTACAAATACTAAAATTATTATTACTTGCTGCCCAAAATCATATGCAGAGGCAGTCCGGAGACTTTCACTATGAACAAAAAATAACCATTTGCACCAGGTAATTACTATAAAGTCAGTACATAAGGAAGATGCTGCTGCTTAGGAGCAATCTGATAAACTCCCTCCCAAACTATTTTGGAATTAGAAAACTAAATATGAGGTTTATGCCTCACTGCATAGTTTAAAACTCAGGCTCACTTTCCCTTGTGAAATGGGGCAAATCACACCCACAGTCCTGGTTATTAAAGGATTAAACGGCATAAACATACACTGCACATGTACAGTACCTGGCACGCAGCTGCTACCATCCCACCTACTAGTTTTAATGACAAATTTATAATATTTAAAATACCAGTGTCTATCAAAAAATAGCAATTCTAATTTTAATACAATGTGTAAATATGCTTTAGAAATAAATATCAATATTAAAGCTAACTAAATTTAGATATAACAAGGCTAATACTTTGTTTTTTCTTTAACTGAGTTTCACTCACATACATGCCATTTAGGTACTGAGATTAAAAACAGTAACAAAAAACCCCCAGCACACATCCTTCATAGTATACAGACAAAGAACATGCCTGAAATTGGTTCTTAATCTGTATACTTGTATACCTGTTAAAATTTTGATTATTAACTTTAAAAAATTAAACTAACTTTTCTGTAAAGAACTTTGAATAAGAAAACAATTCTTATGACAGTGCAAAGTGTTAACAACAGATCTTAAATTTTATGAAAAGTGAAGTCAAGCAAAACTTAAAATACACTTATTAATAGTTGCCAGTGTAATAGCTACCAGTGTATTAAGAACGTAAAAATCACCTGTGGTCAAGAACTCATACTGCAAAAAGTTTACTTTTTCAATATACTTCTAAAGATTTTTTTTATAAGCAATATCACTGAAAATACTAAAGAAAAAAGTTATATCTAAACTCATAATTATGCTTCCTAATCCATGTAATTTTATGGCTGCTTCTAAATAGTATCAGCATTTTTATTTTCCTGTTTTCCACCAATATTCAAATATATTATAAAATATTCAAGCACAGGCAATGTTGTATTAAGACTGTGATCTTGCTTAAATTTAACCATTGGCTGACAGGCAAGGCACCATGTTAAGAGCTTGAAATGTACAATTTTGCCAGCTGATATACAAAAGTTCTAAATTAGCATATGAAAAGTAATCCACAGATGGCTATGTACAATTCACAGAAGGGAATAAAAGGTAGAGATTGTCTGTACTTACAAACCTGAAATGAGCTAAGCAAAGCCTCCTGAATGTTCTGCCACAATTTAACATTAAACATCAGCCTCTGGAGTTGTTATGGTCTCATTATTAAAACAGTAAGTAACAGTGAGGCTATTATCTACTACACCTAATTTGAGCTCCTAATACCATTCTTGAATCTTTTACATAAATTACTTCTAATAATCACATAATCCTACAAAGTGGATACTACTGTGCCTGCCATGTAAAAATGAGGAAGCCGAGGCTCAAAGTCAATCAATGTCTCCAAGGTGATCAAGGTAAGTGGAAAAGCCTAAATTCAAAGCTGCCAGTGATGTAGTAAATATCCTTGTGAAAACATTAAGACAGAAAACAAATTAAGCATGTATTGACAGAGGACTGGTTAAATATATCATGGTTCATACATAAAATGGAATAGCAAACAACCATTTAAAGAAAAGGAGGCACCTATATACACATGTATCAATATACACAAGGGGCCAATCTCCAGAATGTACTATTAAGTATTGGGTTGGCCAAAAATCTCCTTCGGTTTTTAAGTAAAAGACAAATTTTCATTTCACCATGCTGAACAAAGTATTCACCGCTTTGTTCCACTACCTTTTGCCATTTTTCAGACAACTTCATATTCTTATCTTCCCAAGCAAGACTTTTTATCTTTTTGAGCAAAGAACTGTTCCAGGTGCCTTTTACAGTCTTCCAAGGAACTGAAGTTTTTCCATTAAGAGAATTTTGTAAAGACTAAAACAAATGGAAATCTGAAGGTACAATGTCTGGTGAATACAGTGGGTCAGTCAGAACTCCCCAGCAGTTTATGCCTAGCCATCAAAGAAATAAGAGGTCCTGTTTTATCCTGACACAAGAATGCGTTTTCTTCTGACTAATTCCAAATGCTTTTTGTTGAGTTCTGCTTTCATTTGGCCTAATTGGTAGCAGTACTTGTTGGAATTAATCATTTGGTTTTCCAGAAGGAGTTCCTAATAGAGGACTCCCTTCCAATCCTACCATATACATACCACCACCTTCTTGGATGAAGACTGGCCTTTGGTGTGGCTGGTAGAAGTTCATCTAGCTTGCTCTACAATCTCTTCTGCTTCACATTATTGTACAGTAGCCACTTTTCATCATCCATCATAATTTGTTTCAAAAACAAACATTTTCACTACATTTAAGTGGAGAATCACATGTGGAAATAGTCAGGAAGGTTCTTTTCACTTAACTTACGTGGAAGCCAAACATCAAAGCGAGAAATGATTTTCAACACTTGATATGCATATTTTAAGTATGTTGACTCTCTCCTGCATGGAATAACATTAATTATTCTCAATTAAAGCCTCAGTTCGATCACTATCAATCTCAACTGGTCTACCTGACTGTGGAGCATCATCCAGCAAGACATCTCCAGCTCGAAACTTCACGAACGATTTTTGACACCTTCAATCAGTCACAGCACCTTCTCCATACACTGCACAAATCTTTGCTTTTTTGCATTTCAGTTGCATTTTTTACCTTTCTTGAAATAAGACATAAGATGCCTAAAACGTTGCTTTTTCTTCAATCTTCAATATTAAAACAGCTACACAAAAATTCACCTATTTTGATAAGCTTTTTTTTAATGCACACTGATATGACAGCTGTCACAATACAATCTAACAAAATTGTTTCAAATGAAGTTGAAGACAACTAAGTGCTACTAGATCCATCTTATGGGGGAAAAAAAAAGATGTTTCTGGCCAACCCAAATATACATACAACACTGTTTAATACAGTAGCCATTGGCCATATGCAGGTGCTTAAACTTTAAACTATTTAAAATCAAATTTAAAATTTAGTCCTTCAGTCATACCACTCATACTTAAAGGGCTTAATAGCCACATGGCTCGTGGCTACCATACTAGGCAGCAAGATATAACACATTTCTATGCTCAAGGAATGTTCTATTGGACAGCACCAATACAGAATATTTTTGGAAGAACAGAAAGGAATTAGTAACAGTTCCTAGGGAAGGGGAAAGAAAAGGCATGGACACATTTCACATATGCACAGTTAACTTTTTAACTCTGTAACATGTCAAATATCACCTATTTTAAAATAATGATTTACCTTTTTTAAAATACCTTGTTTGGTTCTCAAAAGAATTGCATGATTTATGCTACTCAGAAGCATAAAAGGCTCAGAAGTTCTAAGGCATAACAGCTGGAGGGTAAGGGACAGAAATCCTCTCTCCTAGACTGCCTAGAAATGCTCCTGCCCACTACCCTAACTGTACGAACTGTTCTTCTATTCAAAATACTATTAGAGACACCATGCAAAAAAATTACAGAGCTGCTATTTCTGAGGAATTAAGGAACAGGGACAGAAAAAAACATCAGGAAAAAAATGCTTACAAGGTATGAAAGAGTAACTACGGTCAAAAGGCACAGGAGAAAGTTCTGTTCTTTTAGGAAGAAAGGTACAGGTAATACCGTCACACCTCTTCTCTTCTTACACTTCTGTTTAAAGCTCTATAGAAGAGCACTTAACAGTGACGGTCTCGGTTCTACTTTGAAGTCACTTTTTTCCCCAAATGTCCTATTTCTTCAAATGACACAGCACACTGAACAACTGAATTGTTACATGCCTCAATTTTCTCACCTGTAAAACAGAAACCTGTTGCCTAATCAATGTTATTCACTTACTACTGGACATTTTTGCCTAGGAGAGGGAATAGTCAAACCTTTGAGAACAAAAAGGTACAGTGGTCAGATACTCCCAAATAACAACCAACCAAACATTATAATTGATACTTTTCTCTCATCCGGAGACAGAGGATCAGCTCAGGGAAGCCGAAGGACCTAGGGACAATTCAAATATATGAAAATCTACCCTGGGAGAAAAACAAATAGGAACAAGATCCCAAACCATCCACTTTCCTGCACCCTGACACAGCATTCTTACTCTCTTCCTCTTCCGGAGAGCTCAGCCGTTGCTGGGTCTAGCCTAGGTCCAGAGCATGCCTTTCACCATTGCCCAAAACATACTGCCTTTCACAATGAGTTTAGGCAGGTCAGAGATCTGTGCCAGGGTAAACAGAAGGGCAAGCTGGTGTCCACAAAGGGAAAAGGGCATAAATTTGTCCCCACACAGACTGGTGACCAGGAAGTCTGCCCAAATTTGAGGAATCTGGGTTTATAGGGAAAGAAAAGCAAGACACAGTCCTATGAGACAGGAAAATCATACAGGGACTCCCAACACCTAATCATATCCACAAGCATTCAAGGAAGTCAACTTACTAATGAAAACATCCTATAAAATATAAGACCAAGCAAGGAAGACACAGCATTGTAAAGAAGGATATATGACAATTATTTCCAGAAATTTATATTTCCAAGTTATTATTAAATTTTTAAATATAATAATTATCAATATATAAGTTAAATCCTTTAAAAATATATAGGACAGATGTTAAGTTCACTTCTTATGATTACTACATAGAAACACTTAATGTGGCCTTAGACTACTATACATTTACTGAGGGGAGTAAACATCTGAAAATGAGTTTATATTAATGGAAAAGTGCAAAGAAACTTGTCAACATGTGCCAGTTCCATTGCCCACAGGCAATGAGCACCGCCTGCCTCTGCCAGTCAGATCACCAACCAACAGTACTGTGAAGGCCATGAAAGAAGCTGTTAATACTCTGGTTTAATCTCAGCACAGGCCAGAGCAGATTAAGCAGAACTTTACATCAGTGGCAGGTCTCCCAAGTTCTCTTGATGCCACAGAATTCATAAGTGGGATCAGTATGTTCTAAAAAAACATGGTACTGCAAAGGGAAAAAAAGGTTCCACAGCATCAAGCAGTATAATACTTGAAACCTCATCATCAAAGTGACAGTTTTCAAGTGCCATTTATGATGCCCTAGTCTGGAAACATCCCAGCTAACCCATCTGATCAACAATTTCACAGATGGAAGCACTTGATGGCTAATTGGCAAGTCTATTATTCAAATAAAACAGCTCTCTGTACCTCTTCTTTCATTATTACAAGTCAAGGTACAACAAGATTGGTCATTCAAATTAGATTAATAGAAACCTCTTTCCCAAAATAAATTTTTTAATGAAACCACACATTTTAACAACTAGCTTAGAGTACTAATCAGTTTCTGAACAGTAAGGAAAATGTTTTATAAACTAAAAGGAGTAAGAAACGTAAATCTTCTTTTAAAAGTTGTACTGTTTGTTTCCTCTGTCTTTATCAATGTCGAGATACAATCATAAGGACTAAAATGAATAAAATAGTTACTCATTCCTTAAATATTTTAAAAACATAGGCCATGTAACAAACGTCATCATAAAGAAAAATCCTCTCAAATATTTTAGGTTTCCTAAAAAAACTGTAGGCATCTTCTCTTCACCTACATTTTGCCCAATAAAAATCCTCTCAAATATTTTAGGTTTCCTAAAAAAACTGTAGGCATCTTCTCTTCACCTACATTTTGCCCAATAAAAATTCCAGACTGTTAAGGCTTTCTAATTTATGAAGCAAGTAGCTTAATGTTATATGAAGCAAGTATCTAACATGGTAGATATTATCTACCTAAGGACACGGTGTTGATGCAGAATAGGCTTTGGCCTCAGAAAGACTTGGGTTCCAACTCTAGCTCCACTTCCTGTTAGTTCCAAGACTTGATCCAATAATATGGAAATAACTATCCCTACCCATAGAGGATTGTTGTGAAGATTAAATGAGGAGATTATATACACAGAACACTCACATTAAATCATGCAAGCCCTCAGCATTCGTCCATTTAGCTCTCATCCCTTTCTCCCCCCCTACTTCTATAAATTCCAGAGAAGAATCCTGATACAACTGTCAAAATATGTGCATTCTCTTTACAGGTCCATACATTCGCTCCAATCCCATTGAAACCTACATTCCCTATTCAGATAATCTGGCTATCTCCCTATATTCCTACAATTTTCAGACCCCAAGGAAAGCACCAAGGAAGAACCTTGTAGAAAGACTGAGCTATAAAATATTTGAAGACCTCAGTTTCTACCTGTAAAGCAGAAACTAGGAAATGCATATGGTAATCAGAACCTGCAAGGGGGAAGGCAATCGTAGTCAGAAACTCTGGAACGAGTTACAAACTGAAGTAAAATTACAATTATCTCCTTAAAGTGATACAGCAATATAATAGTAACAAAAAAGTATTTTTTTAGGTAATAAAACAATAATTTCCCACGAAGTAAAAGAACATCTTTTCTATAAAAGAGAAAGGGGTGTTTTTCCAAAATTATATTCTATCATTCTGTCTACTTTTGATAAGCATTTTGCTTCTAATTACTCAGGTTCTTGTGTTTAGAACACTACAAAGAACTGACAGTTAACAGAGAGATACCACAGGCAGGTAAGAATGTAATCAGGTAAAAAGATAGGAAATGTATATACAATGAAACAGAAAAGTACAATTATCCCAGTCATCACTTAACTTTTTATTGTCCCTAAGCCTTCCCACTGTGCCCAACACAGGCATTCATTCAGTCTCCTCGAGGGAAGAGCATGTGAAATCACTGACGACAGTCTGAAAAGCAGCACTGGAGGCTGCCCAGTAGAGACCATCACCAGCTCTTGGGGCGTACTTCCAGGATGCTCAACCCAGATAATAACTCATGAAGAACCACCTTGAACGTATGTTGTGGGATAGAACACTGGCAATGACTGTCCAGATTTTAAGTGAGCATGATACCTAAAGAACTGTCCAAATGATAATATGAACTAAAAAATTAGAAATCATGTTTACGCAAATTTAAGACTGGAAGCCCGAAGATCAGTGTACCAAATGAGCAAGCTGACCAGTAAATCAAACATGTAAAATGATGCTGAGGGTAAGGAAGGAAAAGATATAAATTGAATTTTTATGATCATAACATCCCACACATTTGGAATATTAAGATATTACTATAATATTTTATTTTCCTATACTAGACAAAAGCATCTTCTCTTATTTCTCACTCCATATACCCTTTCTATCAAAAGCAGTATCAGTTGTCATGGATCCACCATATCCTTGACTTTAAAAATCTTAACATTTTGTTTTTCCTCAGAATTTTGACTTCATTTCATCAGAATGTGATCAATTCTGGAAGACAATTTCACTGTAATTGAAAACACATCTCTGCTCCCCTTATGTTCTAAAGAATTCAAGCAAAGTCATTTATGGTAATTTCATATTGAAATAGAAATTTAACATTCACAAATGTCAACGACCTTTCCCCTTGAAAGACCAGTCACAACTAGAAAGTTCAAACAAAACAACACAGATTAACCACAGTGCAACGACCAGAAATTTGTTTCCCTTTTACTTGAGAACACCCAAGAACAGATTTGAGACTTCTCAGGAGCATCACATTTTTCATAGGGTTTAATATCCATGCAGAAGAATTACATTACAATGACACCTAAAAAGAGTATGCTCTAATTAGCTTGCTTTTGACCTGACCTCTTTCTTAATTTTCTACAGTAGAAACATCAGCTCAAGTACATGAATAATGAGGAACTATACTTTTTAAATAATAAAATTATTACGTCAAGAGCAGGAAATGAAGAGGATCACATGCATTTTGTACTTTTACTTTGTTTCTAAAGCAAAATCACTATTTATCTGTAGTCAAGCAAAGAAATAAAACAATTCAAGTTTATTGACCCTTTAACTCAAACAGTAAAGAATCTGTCTGCAATGCGAGAGACCTAGGTTCAATCCCTGGATCAGGAAGCTCCACTGGAGAAGGGCATGGCAACCCATTCCAGTATTCTTGCCTGGAGAATTCCATGGACAGAGGAGCCTGGTGGGCTACAGTCCATCAGGTCACAAAGTCAGGCATGATGAGCGACTAACACTTTCACACTTTACCTACTTCTTAATAGGAAGAAAAATGACCAAATTAATCTATCAATGTTTAGAAAGGCTCTTTGTAAATGTTCAGAGGATCACATCAGGACAGATACTCAAAGAATCAAATGGGGGTAAAACGTAACCAGAAGCATCCATCAGTATATAAAAACTGTCAATACAGACAGGTTAAAGAGCTCAGTAACATAAAAAACTCATAAAAAGCCTTTTGTAAACATCTGCTTATTTTCAAGCTACTGCACCAGCAATAAACAAAAGTTTTGTTTCAAATGTGACAGGTGTAAACATCAACAGTACACTCATTCCTGCCTTAAGTCTCATCTTCAAGAGTATCCAGGTTCTTTAAAAATGGAAGTATGATTAGCAAAACTCCTGTGCTCAGACATCTCTAACAACTTCCCAAGTCACTTGGAAGAGAATTTCCTACAGGGCCCTACATGATCTAGTCTCTGGCAACCTCTAAAGTGTTACCCTCTTCAACTCCAAGATTAAGAGAGAATATGGAACATCTAAGTAAGGCATGAAAATAAAATTAAAATGAATTTCTGATTTTGTTTTACTTGGCAGCTTTTAAAAGAAGTTTAACTAAAGGAAAATGTTATTTAATGTTATTCACTGAGTTGTTCTTTTTCTTTATTGTTGTTCTTATTAAAAAGACAGGACATTATTTATGAAGTGGAAATTCCTTTTGTCTCCCTCCATTCTCATGAACTTGATGTGGGTTATTCAGACGTGTGGTATACAACATGGTAGCCACTAACTACATGTGATTACTCCAATTTAAGTAAAATTTAAAATTCACTTCTTCAAGTCATATTGGTACATATCATGGACTCAACATGCAGCTGTGGAATTTAAGTGAATTAAAATTCAGTAAAATTAAAAATTCAGTTGTTCCAGGCACATTTCAAAGGCTTAATAACAGCCATGTGTGCATGCTAAGTCACTTCAGTCATGTCTGCTCTTTGCAACCCTGTGGACCATAGCCTGCCAGGCTCCTCTATCCATGGAACTCTCTAAGTGAGAATACTGGAGTGGGTTGCCGTGCCCTCCTCCAGAGGATCTTCCCAACCCAGGGATCGAACCTGCAACTCTTACATCTCCTGCATTGGCAGGTGGTTCTGTACCACTAGCGCCACCTGTGAAGTCCTTAATAATAGCCACATATGGCTAATAGCTATTGTATTAGCACATACAGCACATTTCCTTCACAGCATAAAGTTCTATTGGACAGAGATGCTTTAGAACTTGTAATACTTTTACCTTTAAAAAAAGTTATTCTAAAAACAAAATAAAAAAAGTTACTCTGTTTTAAGAATTAGCATTAATGCTTTCATAGTGTATGTATATATCTACAACCTGAAATTTTCTCTTAATATGTTTGTATTATGCATACTGAGATATAGAACCTAGTTCACTTTAACTGCTATATAATATTCCATCATAATGCATTTTGATACTTAAGTACTTTGCAATTTTTCAATAATCCAAACTGTCACACCCAGACCAACCCTAAGGAAAAAAAGGCTTCCATGAGAATTGTTGCTTCCTAAGTCTTCATTAACACTTCACAAGTGTTTGTTTAAAAAAAATTAATCTAACACTTGTTTTATTTTCATAACATAGAATTTACCATTTTAACCATTGATAAGTGTACAATTTCATGGCATTAAGTACATTCACACTGTTGTACCATCATTGGAGAAGGCAATGGCAACACACTCCAGTACTCTTGCCTGGAGAATCCCAGGGACAGGGGAGCCTGGTAGGCTGCTATCCATGGGGTCACTAAGAGTCGGACATGACTGAGCGTCTTCACTTTCACTTTTCACTTTCCTGCACTGGAGAAGGAAATGGCAACCCACTCCAGTGTTCTTGCCTGGAGAATCCCAGGGACAGGGGAGCCTGGTGGGCTGCCGTCTATGGGGTCGCACAGAGTCAGACACGACTGAAGCGACTTAGCAGCAGCAGCAGCAGCAGTACAATCATCACCACCGTCTACAGAACTTTGGTCTTCCCAACCTGAAACTCTGTACCACTAAACACCAACTCTTTATTCCACTACAACCCCCAACTCCTGGCAGCCACCATCCTACTTTTTGTCTCTATGAATCAGACTAGTAACTCATTTAAGCGAAATCATAAAATATTTGTCCTTTTGTGACTGGTTAATTTCATTCAGAATAATGTCTTCAAGGTTCACCCATGTTGACGCATGTGTCAGCCCTTTTTAGGTTGAATAATAATCCACAATATTAATATACCACATTTTGTTTATCCAGTGAGCCATCAATAAATACAAGCTGCTTCTACCTTTTGGCTATTACAAATGCTGCTGCTATAAAGTGGCTGTACAAATATCTATTTGAGCCCCTAATTTCAATTATTTGGGCTATATACCCAGATACGGAATTGCTGGATCATATAATTCTATTTAATTTTTTGAGGAACCACCATACCATTTTCCACAGAGGTCACACAATTTTACATTCCTACCAGCAATGCACAAGGGTTTCTCTATACTCTCACCAACAGTTGCTTACTTGCTACATTTTTTGGATAATAACTATCCTAATAGGTGTGTCTTCCAAAATTATAAAGTTTAATTTTCATAGGTAGATCTTTAATCCACTTGCTATAGATTTTTGTGCACAGAATTAGGTAGGAATTTAGTATTAGTTTTCCTTCCCATAAAGCAAGCCACCTGCTTCAGCATCATTTAATGAATAGGCCTCTCCTTCCCCACTAATTTTTAATACCATCTCTACTATAAATCAAGTTTCCGTATATACATGAGTCTATTTCTGGACTTTCTATTCGACTATACTGATCTACCTCTCTATCTTGGGCAGATCAGGAGATGGTGACAGACAGGGAGGCTACAGTCTGTGGAGTTGCAAAGAATCAGACACAACTTGGTGACCGAACAACAACCACCACCTATCTCTCTATACCAGCAAAACACTACTTGAGTCACACAGCGTTAAAATATATTTTGATATTTGGTAAAACAAAATTTCTTTTTCCTTTCTAAGAATCTCTTTGCTATTCTTGGGTTTTTTTTCTCTGATATAAATTTTATAATCAGTTTTCTAATTCCATGAAAATTCTGGTTGGTATATTTATTGGAACTGCATTGAATTTACGATTAACTGGAGAGAACTGGCATGTGATATTGAAACTCATCATTCATGAAAATGGTGTTATTTCTTCATTTATTCCAGTCATTTCCCCCATTACTATATTAAATTAATCCCTTCTATAAAATGTTACACTAAAACCTATACGATAAATAATTGAAAGAACATTTCTGCTCCAAGACTCATAACAGAAACCAACAAATAGTTATTGGTTTTAAATAAAAAATCCATACACTGTGGATTTGGGAGTTATAACAAATAAAAAAAGATCATATTCAATTTGTGAAGCTTTTTTTAAGTCTAGTCACCCAGAATAATCCTTCAAAATGTATCTTACATCTCATCACTTTCAGAAAGCTTTTTCTGACCACCCCCTATAGTATTTTCCCTTATTTTTGCATCAGAAGTTACTGAAGTCAGTGTTAGAAAGATACAATCTGGTAACTTACAGGTAAAACATATGCTTTTAGTTTGTGTTTAGCTGGGCCTATACCATGTTTCTTAAAAACTAGAGACTAAAAAAATTCAAGAATTTCACACAAAAGTCATAGGATTTCTGACTTACAGGTTGTTATGTCTCTCTCTCTCAGAGAGATTCCATTCAGAGAGATTCCATTTCCATGCTTCCTGGGTTACCAGGGCAAGCAAATCACACACCGATCCTTAAAGTTTCTGTCTAAAAGTGACCTGTTAATTTCCAATTCACACTCAACTGGCCAAAGCAAAATCACAAGCAGGCCAAATTCAAAAATGATGGAAAGGCATAATCCTACTATGTTCCTAGAAGGATAAAAGCCAATAATATTTCATATAATTGATGACTTTAAACTCTTTCCTCCTACCTATTCTCCAAACTACCACTAGAATTACTTTTCAAAAACACAGGTGGAATTATCTCACAGCTCTGATAAAAAAATAAAAAGTCTTCATCAAAGTACAACAATTGGAGAAAAAGTCAAATCACTAAGAATGGCATTCAATACCTGTTGAATGCCTGTATCTAATCTACTCCAGACTCCCTTACCAGCTTCCTTTCCCACTATTTCCCCTCATATCACTTACTCTCCTGGCTTTTCTCAGTTATTTCTTGGTTATAATACGAAATTTAGTTCAAGCATCATTTCTTCAATTCAGTCTCACTTTCCCTTTTTGTGTAAAAAAATTAAATACCATATCCTATAAAAATCACATTATTTATAATAAGCACTAACATTTGCTAATTCGAAGTAGTTAATATGTGCCAGGCCCTTAAAACATAACTGCTGTATGTCTACTAGATTGTTAGGTCCCTAGACTAAATAATGATATTCTCGTTTACTTTGGTATTCCCTATAGCATACCAACCAACATATTAAAAAAGTCAAAACACTGGTCTAAAGAATTCAAATACAAGATAATGCCACTGACATTTTACTCCAGTTTCATTTACTTTTAATCTTATCTCAACTCTTTCTAAAGTTAAAATTGACCAACAGACTTAAACTCAAACTTCTATTTAAATTTGTTTTAATATGTATTTATTGGGCTGCACCAGGTCTCAGCTGTGGCATGCAGAATCTTTCAGTTGTGGCATGAACGGGCATGTGGGCTCTAGTTTCCTGACCAGGGATTAAACCCAGGCCCCCTGCATTGGGAGTGCAGAGTCTTAGCCACTAGATCAGAAGGGAAGCCCCTAAACTTGTGGGTGGAATTCCCTGGTGGTCCAGTGGTTAGGACTGAGCTTCACTTCAGGAAACACGAGTTCGATCCCCCATCAGAGAACTAAGATCTGTAAGCCACGTGGCAAGGCCAAAATATAAATAAATAAAATAAAGTAACTATTATTAAATTATTTTAAAAGAAACTTTTAGAGACTGCTGACTATGCTTTGGCTATGCCCATCTCTTGGGTTTAGTCTTGACTGCTTTTGGAAATAGCTTAGTTGCCAAGACCTAGGTTGGGATAGTTATAAAGACAATCAAGCAGTCTAAGGAGAGCAATAAATGCTTTTAATACAATCATCTCACATCTTTCAGTAATTTCAAGTTCATAAGCACTGTAGCAAAGAAAATAAAAACATATTTGAAACAAAAAGCTATTCATTTACAAACTGTAATAGTTCTAATAAAACATCTGTTTTTGCTTCACTACTGATAAGTTATACTGAAGTAGGGTATTATGGACAGATTTAATGATTTTAGCCTGCTACTGTTCAAATAATAACATTTTAAAAAACTTTAAGTTGTCTTATAAGGTATGCATACCATAATGAAAAACTAGGAAAAGTAACAGGATAAAGTTAATGGAAGAAAGATTCAAGAAAGACACTGTGAACAATGCGATATATTAAAACAGTGAAAAGAGAACTCAAAGTGATGGCTCACTTGACAATTTGAACAATTCTAGTACAGTAATGGAGGAGGCCAGAATATAATCTCATCACTCAATGGAAGTAAGGAGGTAGAATATGTGAGTCTAAGCTATTACTACAGGAATTCTGGAAATGAAACATTTAATGGCAGGATGCAGTGCAGTTTTGGGGGGATACAGGACATTTAAATATCTTTGTAACAGAGAAAAAGGTCAGTGGAGATGAGTAAGGTTTCAAGACAGGATGGGATCAGAGAATAAGTGAAAGGATTGGCCAGGGAAAAGAGAAATGTCATTTCTAGTCAAAGAAAGCTCAGTCAGTAGGATGGATGGAAAACTTACTTCTGCTACAATGTCAATGTTTTAAAGGGCCATCAGCAACGTTAACAGCAAGTAACCTGCCCCTATTTATGAAGAAATTCTGACTTTTCCATTTTATTGTAAGACAGTAACATTTCCCACTTATTTTTGGAGGGATAAAACAACTTATATCTCCTTTTCTACTTTTATTGGCTGCTACACATTATCAAATGGAAATGAGCTATTATCAATCCAAAGAACTTTGACTTTTTATTAAAACTAAATAATACACTTGGGACTTCCCTGGCACTCCAGCGGTTAAGACTCCCTGCTTCCACTGCAGAGGCGTGGGTTTGATCCCTGGTCAGAGAACTAAGATCCTGTATGCCATGCATGCACAGCCAAAAACAAATTTTTTTAATAAACAATACTTAACTTTTTCCACTCCTTGTTACAAAATAATACACAACACTTCATTTTGTTGAAGTAACAGCTAGAACAAGAGCAAAATAAAATTTTAAGAAAAAATATAATTATTGAACACCTAGTATTTGACAAACGAGGTTATCACAGAAATAAGAACCCCATATATCATTCTTTTGAAAGTCTGTCATCTAATCAGAAAAACGAAACACATGAAGTAACAGATTCTCAGACAACACAATTTTAAGTTCAAATAAGAATACAAATTGAGGAGGAACACGTGCTGATGAAATTATCCAAAACCAAGGCCAGGTTACTGAACCAACTTAGTGTTCCGCTCAATGCAAAGGTCTACAGTGGTCACCGAGGTATGTTGTATATCAATTTGTGGTCCGTCAAACCATCATTTCATGTCCAGCAATTTCCAGGCATGGATTTCTGGCATGGATATATAATTTACTGCATCTAATACTTAAGGGAAAAGTTATTTTGGTATTTAAATTTGAAGCAACTTCTCTTAAGAATTCCAGTAAGGTAATACCTTTACCTACATGTAATTTGCAGGCTAATGTGAAGCGTCTATACAACACCTCAGTTCACTTTTGACACTTTTATATACTTAAACAATATTATTGCTGATTTTAGAATGAATCAGAAAATTCTAGAAGCTATCTATAATGTTTGCAAAAGTATGAAAGCAACTTTAGGGGCCAAGTTCAGAGAAACTTAGACCTCTTAAGCAAACATATTACAAAGATTTTAGAAAAATGAAGAATCATAAAGAAACATGCTTACAGAAAAGGAACATGAGAAATAGCCAAAACTAACAAATGGTCTATGCAAGGATAAAATACAGAATCATAAAATGATTTCAACATCCTAAAAGGAAAAGGTTTATTAGTCATCAAGCACAATGGGCCTAACACAGAATTCTTGTAAAAGTGCCTAAGAAACATTGAAAATTTCATGAAATCTCAAACACAACTATTTCTCACACAAAATATTAGACTACTATGAATAAAGGAAGACAAAGTCATTGATAGTGATACGGAAATATGGGAAAGTTGATCACTAAAAGGGTTCTAAAGGTGGGTTAGAAAAATACTCCCAAAATGTTGACATAAAATAATATATTACATAAAAGTCTCACATAGTCATCTTTTTTGTGACTGGAAGACTGGGAAGACAATCACTGTAGAATTCAAAAAAAGCAGAAATTTCTTCTTCAGCTGAAAGTAGACAGAATATCCTAAGATAGAAATCTATCTGGAGGCTATTTGCCTCAACTGTACAGAACAACATAAAAGATAATATTAAAACTAACTGAAAATTAATTTAATTTTAGTAAGAATGTGAAAGAAATCATATATACCAAATTTAAAGGAAAAAGAGGTATTACTTATTCATCCATGTATCATAATTACTAGAAGGAATTTATCAGTGTTAAGATCGTACATACATTCTATGGGTTTTCTGGATCTTGCCAATAGTATGCAATGTTTACTTTTTCATGTGTTACTTTTAGTCTACATTGTAAACCAGAAATAGGATATTATGAGTCTCTCTTTTTTTAACCAAAAGGCAAGTGTGATTATCTTGCATATCTCAAAAGTTTAAATCAAAGCAGGGAAAATTCTTATTCCGAGGAGAAAATTAAATTAAGATAATAGAACATATTCTCACAAGTTACTTAGTGTTGGTATACAACGCCCAGCAGTAAGCGAAGCTTCTCACCATAAGGTTATCTATGAGGAGAATTTCTTGGGAGTGATTTCTTTCTGTTTGGATAACTCGTGAAAGGCTTGTAATTAACACACAAAGAAACACTCAGTCCATATACTAACCTGGCCCAGTCCAGGCATACCTCCTCCAAGTCTAAGAAGTCTGTCCATACTTCTAGAAAACAGAGACAAAGAGAAACGTTCCTGAGCACAAAAGTGTTGACTCAGTTGCTATCTATGTAATGCACCTTCAGTCACTCAGTATGTCAAAAATATTGGTGGTAATTACAACACAACATCAGACTTCCTGTTAATTAACACCACATATTAATTCAAGAAGCTGTCTTCCATGCTAATTAACAGACCTTATTTTACTGCTTTGGTTTTGGGTTATCCCCAGTTCTAAAGACAAGCAATCTTAGCATACTTTCAAAACTTTGCTATCATTAAGTTAATTATATTTTCTTATTGTTATCTAATAAAGTACCTGAATGAGGAAAAGTGCCTGAAATGCTTATCATATGTATGATTGAATCTCCTTCAATTTGTCCAGAGTGTACAAATAAAAATCCTCACTTTTAAATTAAATTTTAACATCCTCATTAGTAAGTTCTGTGCTAATTAACTTACAGCTTGTCAGTTATCATCAAAACTACATGTGAAAGACATTGTGAGCAGATTATGGATCTCTGAATTAGCATCAAAGGCTTTAAAACACACTCATTATCCTAAATGAAATATTATAAAGTAAACATTAAATGCATTAGGATAGTGTTCTAGAATCCACACAGATAGTTTGCATTATATCAGATACTGTGAAGATATACACCATTTTCACCAAGGAAATTCGGCTGCTGGTCTCAATTTTAGAGTAAATCAATACAAAGAAGATTAACTTTGAAATGTCGATCTGATTTTTTTCATCTCTGGAGTAACTACAGAAGATACTCTTATAAGCTCAAAAATTTCACAGAAGAAATCAAAGGAAAAAATATCAAGGGTACTAATATGGCCACAAATACACAAAAAGGAGTAATCAAATTATAAAAATTAATATTAGTACAACTAAATAATAATGAGGCAATTTCTTCTACTTGAAAACTGCTGCTATGCCTTAAAATTCCTCTTCTTCCTACATGTATGTATTAGAAAATGGTATTACTACAAACAATATTTGAAACTAAATAAACATTAACAGATTAATTTAGTCACTTATCCACTTTGTTATACTAGTTAGAACAGCTCTACTAACTCTACTAACTTATAATCATTACACTATTGCCTAATCATGTTTGTTGAAACTGCTAACAATTTAATCCTGCAAATATTTAACACTGTTAATACTGCAAACTTCATTCAAATCCTAATTTAGAAAAGTGCCCAAATGATACAACAACCATGGAATCTGTACAAAGTGAACATACGACCATAACCACCACCTAGACGAAAAAAGAACCTTACCAGCACCTAAGAATCTCTTATGCTCCCTTCCTATTCTCCAACAGCCTGCAAAGGTAGAATTCCAAGGTCTAACAGCACACCTTCTCAGGGTTTTTGAGTTTTATATAAACAAAATAACATGTTTTGGGTCTGGCATCCTTCACGCCACCAGTTTGTGAGACTGATAACAGATAAACTCTCTTTAAAAAACAAAAAGGCACATAAGAAAACTTGATAGTCCAAACAAAACTTCCACTTCACAATCTTAACTAACACTCCTAACAGCAACATTTACAAATAAATTCTCCATTAAATTCTCATTAAAATTCCATAACTCAAATATGGCATTCAATACACAGTACTTTTTAATGGCTGTTGACTGAAAACAAAACAAATTAAAGCCCTGTGTATTTAAAATATAAAAGACATTTATTCCTCTGCAAAATACTATTCCCTTCCAAGAAAAAAAAAATTCTTTTGGATCAGTGCAAGCTTACTAACATAAAGAACAAATGGGGGAAAAAATTTAGACACTTTATATATTCCAGGCCAAAGTAAATTCCCAGCTGTGTTCAGTTTATCTATTCCCCCTGTGTTGTTTCTGATGACTTTACACAGACTCCAGATGCTGTGAATATACATGAGCTATGTGGGGAGCAGAGGGAAAGAAAATCTGGCAGGTCAAACTTGTGTTTTTAGCAAAATGAGATGTCTCAGCAAACAGAAAAAAATATTTAGCAAACTAAAACATTTAAGATAAGATAATAAGGTTTAATAAAAAACCAACATTTGGAAATGCAATATATTGATAAGTGTTCTAAATTACACTACTTTTAAGAAGTTTATAGAAAGCAGACAAGAACAAAAATGCTACTTGTGACTTTCAAGAGTTCTTAAATCTGGGCTTTTGATCTGTGTTAAAAGTAACACATTTTCGTAATATTGTTATAACAATATCCTGAAAGAATAAATAAAAGTAAAATACATTCTTAATTCTTACCTGGTCAGTAGCTACAGCTCTTGTGGTGTTAAGCTTCAATTTGCTGAGTATGAAAAATTTCTTAATTCAAGTTCTTGTTAATACTGGCAGGTATAATTTTTCTGAAGGCTTTTTTTTTTCCCCCTCTCTCCTAAAAAAAATTTAATTAATTAATTAATTAAATAAGATATAATTATTTTGAGAACTAAGGAGGGAAATATATCAAGCAAAATTTCTAAAAACAAAATAGAAATCAAAATTGATTTTTAATTATAATGTCCTGAGAGTACAGAGTGAAATACCACCCAAGGGAGCTATAGAGCATAGTGATTATCCCTGTATCCAAATTTTGTTCCTAAAGTTTTTTTTGAGCTGTTCTAATTATATATAAAGATTGCTATCTCATGACTTTCAGTCTTTCTAGAGGAATTTTAAAGAACAAAGAAGATATATTCATTTTTAAATAGAACAAAATTACCATATAGGTTCATTGCACATTATTAGAAATCTGTAATATATTATGGAATCTTAGTGGTTAATTTCCCTATATCTTTAAAGTTTGTTAGTTCATTATCCTAGGAATTATTCTGACATGTCCTAATCAATAATTCTCAACTATGCCAAAAAAGACTAAACTAAGGAGAAAATGGAGGATCACCCCAAATAATGCAATAGTGAAGTAATCACCCCAAATAATGCAACAGTGAAATACATTATAGCCACTGCATCATCTTTCAGTTTTTATGGTGATGCCCAAAGCACTGCTTCATCTTTCAAAAAGATACAAAATACCAGAGATACCATCTTTGTAGTCTTTTTTGTTAGCTTTCATTGAACTAGTACTTCACAATCCCTCATATTCTTCCCCTAACAGCAAAGAGAGAACTGACAGAGAAAAAGTTTCACAATTATTAGAGATTCACGAGGTGAATGTAAAAAAAAAAAAAAACCAGCACTCTAATGATGACAATAAAATTGACTAAACCCTCTGGCACTACTGACACTCAGAACCAAGTAATTTTTCTGTTGTAGAGGGCTGTCTTGTGCCTTACAGGATGTTCAGCAGCATCCCTGGCCCCTACCCACTAGATCCCATAGCAAATACAGCTGTGATAATCACAACTGTCTCCAAAAAAGGGAACCTTCCTGCCCTGTTGGTGGGATGCCAACTGGTGCAGCTATTATGAAAAACAACATGGAGGTTTCTTAAAAAACTAAAATTAGAACTACCATATGATCCAGCAATCCGACTCCTGGGCATATATCCGGACAAGATGACAATTAGAAAAGATACATGTATCCCAATGTTTGTAGCAGCACTATTTACAAAAGTCAAGACGTGGAGGCAACCCAAGTGCCCATCAACAGATGATTGGTTCAAGAATATTTCACACACACACACACACACACACACACACACGAATATTACTCAGCCATAAAAAATAGAATGAACCACTGCCACTTGCATCAACACAGATGGACCTAGAGATTATCATACTAAGCAAAGTCAAACAGAGAGGATAAAAATTATGTCACTTATATGTGGAATCTAAAAAAATAATGCAAATAAATCTATATGCAAAACAAAAACAAACTCACAGACATAGGAAAGAAACACAGTCACCAAAGGGGAAAGGGGGTGAGGAAGGGATAAACTAGGAGCATGGGATTAACAGTATAAACTACTATTCAGAAAATAGGCAAGTAACAAGGATTTGCCGTATAACATGGTGAACAATGTTCAATGTCTTATAATAACATATAATGGAAAACAATCTAATACAAATGTGTGTGTGTGTCTGTGTGTGTGTATAAAACTTTGAATCACTTTGCTGCATACCAGAAACTAACACAATATTACAAATCAACTATACTTTAAAAAAAATGTCTCCAGACATTGCCAAATCATTCAGGTAAAATCACCCTATATAAACATCTCAGACCACTGGCAATATCCTAGATAATTTTCTCAAACTTAAAATCCAAGGAATGTTGGAAACTCTGGGAGTTCTTCAAAAAGTTCAACACAGAATTACCACATGACCCAGAAATTCTACTCCCAGGTATATATCCAAAAGAACTAAAAACAGGTATTCAAAACAAGTACATGTACACGCATGTTTATACCATCACTATTCACAACAGCCAAAAGGTGGAAAGAGCCCAAATGTCCATAAAAGGAGGAAAAAATAAAACAAATTCTATATATACATACAGTGGAATATATGGAATGTTATTCAACTATAAAAAGGTATTAAATATTGATAAATGTTACAGAGTGGATGAATCTCAAAACATGCTCTGTGAAAGAAGTCATGTGCAAAACGTCATATACTGAATGATTCCATTTATATGATGTATCCAAAATATATAAATCCATAGAGATAAAATGCAGACTGGTGATTGCCAGGGGGAAGGAACAAATGCCAGGGAAAGGAATAAATGCCAGGGGAAGGAATAATTGCCAGGGAAAGGAATAAAATGGAGAAACTGCTTAATGGATAGGGGATTTTACTTCAGAAGAATGGAAATGTTTCAGACCTATTAATATATACAGAGGATAATTGTACAACATTATGAAACTACTAAATGATTGGAAAAGGTTTTCATTCCAATCCCTAAGAAAGGCAATGCCAAAGAATGCTCAAACTACCGCACAATTGCACTCATCTCACACACTAGTAAAGTAATGCTCCAAATTCTCCAAGCCAGGCTTCAGCAATACATGAACCGTGAACTTCCAGACGCTCAAGCTGGTTTTGGAAAAGGCAGAGGAACCAGAGATCAAATTGCCAACATCAGCTGGATCATCCAAAAAGCAAGAGAGTTCCAGAAAAACATCTATGTCTGCTTTATTGACTATGCCAAAGCCTTTGACTGTGTGGATCATAACAAAATGTGGAAATTCTTAAAGAGACGGGAATACCAGACCACCTGACCTGCCTCTTGAGAAATCTGTGTGCAGGTCAGGAAGCAACAGTTAGAACTGGACATGGAACAACAGACTGGTTCCAAATAGGAAAAGGAGTACATCAAAGCTGTATATTGCCACCCTGCTTATTTAACTTCTATGGAGAGTACATCATGAGAAACGCTGGGCTGGAGGAAGCACCAGCTGGAATCAAGATTGCCGGGAGAAATCAACAACCTCAGATGTGCAGATGACACCACCCTTATGGCAGAAAGTGAAGAAGAACTAAAGAGCCTCTTGATGAAAGTGAAAGAGGAGAGTGAAAAAGTTGGCTTAAAGCTCAACATTCAGAAAACTAAGAATCATGGCATCCGGTCCCATCACTTCATGGCAAATAGATGGGGAAACAATGGAAACAGTGGCTAACTTTATTTTGGGGGACTCCAAAATCACTGCAGATGGTGATTGCAGCTATGAAATTAAAAGATGCTTACTCTTTGGAAGGAAGGTTATGACCAACCTAGTCAGCACATTAAAAACCAGAGACATTACTTTGTCAACAAAGGTCCATCTAATCAAGGCTATGGTTTTTCCAGTGGTCGCGTATGGATGTGAGAGATGGACTATAAAGAAAGCTGAGCACAGAATTGATGCTTTTGAACTGTGGTGTTGGAGAAGACTCTTGAGAGTCCCTTGGATTGCAAGGAGATCCAACCAGTCCATCCTAAAGGAGATCAGTCCAGGGTGTTCATTGGTAGAACTGATGTTGAAGCTGAAACTCCAATACTTTGGCCACCTGATGCGAAGAGCTGACTCATTGGAAAAGACCCTGATGCTGGGAAAGATTGAGGGCAGGAGGAGAAGGGGACAAGAGAGGATGAGATGGTTGGATGCCATCACCAACTCAACGGACATGAGTTTGGGAAAACTCCAGAAGTTGGTGATGGACAGGGAGGCCTGGCGTGCTGCGGTTCGTGGGGTCGCAAAGAGTCAGACACGACTGAGTGACTGAACTAAACTGAAATGATATTAAACTTTTCACTTTAAAATGGCTAATTTTGAAAAGAATATAAGAATATATATATGTGCATAACTGAGTCACTTTGCTGTACAGCCGATTGGTATAAATTACTATTCAACTATACGTGAATTAAAATTAATAACTAAAAAAAATTTTAAGTTAATTTTGTGTTATGTGAATTTTACCTCAAAAATTATTTTTTAAAGGATCGGTGAGTTGGACAATGAATTTCTAAGATCAAAAAGGAAATATGAAATATCCAGTTAGTATTCAACAAGAAGGACTCTTTACATACTTTAACAAGAACCTGTTTTGCAAAAGAGCTGACATATTCTGTTATCATTTATGATGTCGATACAGTTCAAATGTGGACAAATGCTGAAGTGTACACGAAGGTGAGTAAAAGGAAAGAACACAAATTAAAAAAAAAAAAAAACACTGGACTATCTATCTGGTGTTCATAAATCTAAAAGAATGTTTTATGAGCAAAGATGATGGTTATCCCTGCTTCAGCAAAACTACGAACTTACTTTAAAAACTATCTTATAAAAAAAATAAAAATAAAAAAATAAAAACTATCTTATACAATTAAAAATTATTGCATCAGGGAAGATGAAACAGTTCCAGGGATGGATTATAGTGGTGATCGCACAATGTGAATGTACTTAAACGCCACTGACCTGTAAGCCTAACAAAGGTCAAAATGGTAAATTTTATTACATGCATATTTTAAAACACATACACACACACACACACACACACAAAGTATTGCAAGTACCAGTAGAACCAGAAGAAAAAATAAGCTAAGGCCTCTGAAGAGACGTTATTAAAAACATGTAGGTTCATGTATGATGGATGATGAACAGCTAATTACATTTAAATGACGTTATCCATTTCAGGTACATATACATTCAAAACCAGGAAAATACAGAACAAAAATCTGCATGCGCTATATTTAAATTTCATTAACATTTCTAATACACTTTTTTTTTTTTTTTTTACTATTCCTTTATTTTTACTTCTGTAAATTATTCAAGATCTGACTTAAAGGTGTAAGAAATTTTAAAAGATCTACTGGACCCAGGTGGTAAAGGGTGATGGCAGTTTTTCTTGGTGTATTAAGGTTAAGAGCTTAAGAGTCTAGAGTCTCAGTGCCAGGATTCAAACCCTGGTTCCAACACGTTTTAGCTCTGTGTCCTTGGGTCGGCTACCTCTCTCAGGCTCAGTTTTCTCATCTGTAAAATGGGGATAATGATAATATCTATCTCAGAATATTAAAGATGACAATGAACATAAATAACATTTAATAACGCTTGGCACATAGGAAGTAAACAATGACTGCTAGCTGCTGTCATCAGCTGCTCATCCTATGAGCATAGCTACAGCTCACTCAACACAGGTTCTTTCTAAAGAGTTTGACCTTTAGTAAATTTCAAAACACTGGGCATATTTCACAGTAAAAAATGAATCAATCACACTGAAGAGTAGGGACCTGTTTTTTGCAGAACTTAGCAAAGGGGGTCATAAAATTTAAGTTGTTACACTAGAACATAAAAGAATACTTACTAAAAAAGAATATTTAAAATACTCAGAAATAAAAGCAATGCAAAATGCCTATGGGTCAAAACTAAGTTTTCACATTTATCAAAAAGAAAAGGAAAGAAAAAAAAAAAGGACTCAAGAGCTCGTTCACGATATTATTAGCTAAAAAATTATCAGATAATATGAATAGTGTTTATGCCTAACATGTCATATATAATGTCTAGAACTCTGGTAAAAAAACTAGTACAAAATAAGTATCAGTACTTTCAAAATCCTCATGATTTTCCACTTTCTCACCTCCCAAACTAAGCTAACAAAATCATGAAGCCCTTATCTGGTCGAGTTTTTCTTCTGTTTTCTAGTTCATTTTTTCATTTTTACTTCTCAATCCATGCAGCACTTATACACTATTCTCAGACGATAAATCCTTTACTCCATATTTGTGATCTCACTGTATTTCTAATTCCTTAACTCTCTGATTTGTGGAAAGTAATTAGGAATTTCTTTCTCTCACTTTCTTCAGGGCTTTCTTCAGTTAAAGAAATAGAAACAGTCAACATTAAATTTAATTATATAAATAAGATTTGGAAATCAAGATCTCCCCCCCCCCCCCATTTAGAACAGTAAGGATAGAATTATTGTAAATATCTTGTGCTATCTCCTAATTACAGCACTGAAACAAAACATTTATTAAATAGTTCCTAGAATATAGGGCTTCCCTGGTGGCTCAGAGATAAAGAATTTGTCTGTCAATGCAGGAGACCCAAGGTTCAGTCCCTGGGTCAGGAAGATCCCCCGGAGAAGGAAATGGCAACCCACTCCAGCGAAATCCCATGGACAGAGGCGCCTGGCAGGCTACAAAAAGTGGGACACGACTTACAAAAAGTGGGACACAACTTACTAACAAATAAGGGCTTCATGACCGTTGTATATAAGATGATACAGAAATAGAGTCACTAACGAATTTAGTGACTTGCACCAAAAGAATTCACCTTCTACCTGAGAGGAATGATACAAACCCAAGAGAAAAAGCATAAAGTGAAAAGATTCAGCTGGAAAGGCTCTGGAGGCAATCAGACCTAGATTTGAATCCTGGAGTCTTCACCTACCCTCTCTGTATATGACGTGAACAAGTTCCCTTCTTCTAAACTCTAGATCTAGACTCCAGATCTCACCTTAAAATGAGAGTAGTATCTTTCTTGCAAGTCTGCTGTAAGAAAAAAAAATACAAGCACCTAACATAGTACCTGAGACATTCACAGATACTCAGTAACTGTTATTAGGATTCTCTTAGAGCCAGAAGAGATTATTTAATCCAATTCTCACTTTACAGACGGGGACACCAAAATATCATAAAAACATAATGAGTGTCAATTGAGTGCAACAAACTGGGTATAAGACAAGTTCACGAGTAATAATCACAAGTGTTTAGGTAAGGCTTTCACAGGTGGACAACAACTAAGGAAACAAACATTGCTATAAAAACTAAAAACAAATTTTAAGCACAACCGCTTTGTGTTACTGATTTTCAAACAAGGGTTCTGAAAATAGATATTAAACACAAGGTTTACAAACAGGTATAAAAGTAAATTAAACCCATGTCAGACAGGTTAAAAATTCAGCTTTTCAATTAGAACAATAATATAATATTCATCAAGCATCCTAGGAGGAAAAACATCTCCCAAACTCAACAGGTGAGGCTACATTGAAAGATCATGACTTCAGAACTTTCTCCTGTTGGCCACATGTAACTTTGTTCTGAAACAAAATCAAGACAATATTCAGGTTTTTCTCGAAACACCACTTCACTAAATGCATCCTGTAGTTAATTTTCAGCCACCATATATCTTAATCTTTTCAAATGCACAGTAACCCACTTAAGTTTGAATGTTTAAAACATACCCAATTTAAACTTTAAATGAGCCAGTTGGTAGTTTTATAGGACAAAACTAGAAGACTACTATATTAATCATCTGCATTACAACTGTATTCCGTTTTTTCTGTTATTTCACCATTATCAGTGGCTGTCTTGCTTACTCACAAACATCGAGTCAGCAGGACTAAGTAATTTTGTGGGCAGTGGAAAAAAATAATTTTCACTCTAGAAGTACATTTCTTGCTCATTTTTAAAACCTCTTCCTTACCTTTCCCATTAAATCTTTTACCAACTTTTGGATAGCATTTTAATTTCAAGAATTTTTCCTTCGATCACTGGATTTATTTCCAAACTTTTCCAAGAACTTTACATTTTTCTTCTTTGACTGATACAATGTAGTGTCCCCAAGAAAACTGAGTTCCAAGATGTAACACACAGTAGCAGATCTCGACTTTACCGAAAACAGGAAATGTAATCAACTCATCAACAACTACTCAATTAGGACAAACTGAAAGTAAGTTCAAAGGCAGAGCAGAAATAACCGCACTTTGTTTTTAAGAGTTTCAAGGTTAAAAACCAGTGCAACTCTGGGTTTTGTTTGTTTTTGAAGGGAGATAAAAACCTAAAACTAAAAGAAAATGGGTCAAGGCCTATCCTTGGGAGAAGTGATAAAGCAAACATGCAGTCAACGGTAAAGTTCATTTTATTCTCTCACCCTTGTTTCCTGTCTGGTGGGAAGTTTTTCAACACAGGGGTAACTTTCAACAGAACACAAACAGTGGCCAAAACCAAGGATTCTCCCTCTATAGGGAGCAGAGGTTCCCAAAGTCTGGTGAATTCAGCGGAGCAGAAACGCCCGGAAGGAAACTACATCCAGACCTAACTTAATCAGAGACCCGGGAAGCCAGCGAGGAGGACGAAGGAACCTGGACTCCACCCTCACCGCCCGGGGCCCCAGTGGCAACTCGGCTGGGCAACGTGACTCAGGAAAGCACGGGGCTAGCAGCGGCCTACCGCGGCTGCCTCCGCGGACATCTGAGGCCTGCCTTCACAGGCTTACCTGAAGGCGGGCGGAGCGGGAAGTCGCGGTCTGGACCCTTGTCTTCCAGGAGCGATGACGCGGCGACAGCGACAGCGACAGCAGCAGCTCGGACTGGGCCCGGCTCCGGCTCGGCGAACCGGCGATGAATCAGCCCGATTCCATTCAAAAGAGTCGCCCGGGCCTCCGCTGCGAAGCACTTCCGGGTTCACTGCTCCTCTTCGGCTTCCGTTCCTCCGACGGCCAATTGGAGACGACTCGGGAGTCGGGCAGCGTCCCTGGAGTAGCGCCCGCGACAGACGGAGCGGGCCAGCTTCTTGACTGCAGGCTTGGAGGGCGAGGCGGAAGTTAGCGCCGGACATCCTCGGACATCCTCGCTGCTCCGCCCTCACGTCTGCCTTCCCCGCTTCTCCGCGCTCTGCCCGCCCGAGACCCGAGACGCTGGCCTGCGCTCCCTGGGAGGTGACTGGATAGGAAATGGAAGTGTAGGAATGCGAAGTCCAGAACTCCTCTCGTTTTGGTGTTCATCGCGGCCGGCCCTACTTCAAAACGAAAAGGTTCAGTTGAACTAAACTTAACGTGGTTACCTGAGAAGCAAGAGAGAAAAGGGAGAAGTGTGAAAACAGTGGAAATCGGTCGGTCTGATGTTCTTTTCCATAGTGCAGTCTATTCATCTTTTTGTCTTTACCAATTTGTGAAGATTGAATTTCAAAGAAAACAAACATTTGCTTAATAGCGAAACCATCTGTTGTAAGCCCAATTTAATTTACAAAACTTAAGAAAAAATTTACTCACATTTCTCCTAGTAATTATCAACAATAACCTTTTACCCATTAGCTCCCCTGCTAGGTGTTGAGAGAGCAAAACCGCCCGAGAAATGACTACTGACAAGTTTATGTCACAATTCAGCACAGGCTCTGTTTAGGGCAGGACGTTTACCAAGCCCCTCTCACTTTGTCAGATATGTTCTAAATAACTAGCATCTTTAAAGCATTCCTAAATCAAGAAAGGTGGTCAATCTACTGGATAGAGGGAAAGGAAAGATTCCGACATCTGAATCCAAAACTGTTTGAGTGGCACAATTATACAGAATTTCCCACTCAAAAATCGCTATCTAAAAAATCGGCATAGACCATCTCATTTGCAAAGAAGAAATAGCAGCACAGATGTAGAGAACTAAAGGATGGATACTAAGGGGGAAAGGGGAGAACAAAAAGGATTGAGAGATAGGGTTTGACATGTATACACTATTGATACTATGTGATGACACTTAATGGTCACAAACTTTACAAATTTATTAAAAAAAAAAATTAATCCGCACATCCATGAAGCTTGATAAAGTCTAAGTGGGATAAATTCAAAGAAATACACACCTGGACACATTATAATTAACCTGTTGAAAACGAAAGTCAAGGAGTGAATCTTGAAAGTGTAAAGAGAGAAGCCACTCCTCACATAATCCTAAATAAGATTTATAAACAACCAAAACTACTGAAGCAGAAAGCAGTGGGATGACATGTTCAAAATGCTGAAAGACTGTCATCTAAGACTTCTGTATCCAGGAAAACTATCCTTCAAAAATGAAGGAGAAATTAGTACATTCCCCAAATGCATGTATAAACAAAAATAACAACAATTTGTCACTAGGAAACTTGACATACAAGAAATTCTAAAGGGAGTCTTTCAGGTTGAAATGAAAAGCTAGACAATAACTCAAACCCATATAAAGGAAACTTGTAACTATATAAGTAATTATAAAAGTATAAATGTATTTTTTGTTTATAATTCTTTTTTCTCCCATTTAAAATACAGCTGCATAGTAATTAAAAATCTTTGTTGATAGGCACATTATGTATAAGGACCTAACTTGTATCATAATTACAGTACAAAGGAAGCAAGAAGGAATGAAGCTATATAGTAGCTAAGGTTTTGTATACTATTGAAATTAAACTGGTATTAATCCAAGCTGTATTGTTCTAAATTGGTACTTGTAATCCCCAGTTCAGTTCTGTAGCTCAGTCGGATCTGACTCTTTGGGAGCCCATGGACTGCAGCACGCCAGGCTTCCCTGTCCATCACCAACTCCTGGAGCCTGCTCGAACTCAAATCCATTGAACTGGTGATGCCATCCAACCACCTCATCCTCTGTCGCCCCTTCTCCTCCTGCCATAGGAGCCACCGCTAAGACAACAGCGTTTACCCATTAGCTGCCCTGCTAGGTGTTCAGAGAACAAAACTGAGTAATGCCTAGAACAACCACTAGGAAGATACTCAAAAATATATATCATAAAAGAAATGACAAGGTAATTCAGTCGTGTCTGACTCTGCGACCCCATGAACCGCAGTGCGCCAGGCCTCCCTGTCCATCACCAACTCCCAGAGTTTACGCAAACTCATGTCCATTGAGGCAGTGATGCCATCTAACCATCTCATCTGTCGTCCCCTTCTCCTCCTGCCTTCAGTCTTTTCCAACATCAGGGTCTTTTCAAATGAGTCAGCTCTTCGTATCAGGTAGCCAAAATATTCGAGTTTCAGCTTCAACATCACTCCTTCCAATGAACACCCAGGACTGATTTCCTTTAGGATGGACTGGTAGTTAAAGGTACAAATGTAATTAAAAGGTACAAATAAGTATTTAACATAAAAGGTGGGAGTAAGAGGGAATAGAAGAACAGAAAAATATATGACATTAAGAAAACAAATAGCAAAATGGCAGGCATGAATACTATCTTATCAGTAATTACATTGCTAGTGCTAAGTCTCTTCAGTCGTGTCCGACTCTGTGCAACCCCACAGACGGCAGCCCACCAGGCTCCCCCGTCCCTGGGATTCTCCAGGCAAGAACACTGCAGTAGGTTGCCATTTCCTTCTCCACTGCGTGAAAGTGAAGTTGCTCTGTCGTGTCCGACTCTTAGCAACCCCATGGTCTGCTGCCCACCAGGCTCCTTTGTCCATGGGATTTTCCAGGCAAGAGTACTGGAGTGGGGTGCCATTGCCTTCTCCATAAGTAATTACATTAAATGTAACTAAATAAATGCATCACAAATGGATTAAATATTCTAATTAAAAGAGATTTGTAGAATGGGTTTTAAAAAAAACTATATGCAAGCCACAAAAGACACATTTTAGATTTAAAGACAAAACATTTTGAAACTAAGAGGACAAAAAGTACATTTACCATGCAAACAGTAACGTAAATGGTTTGACCACTTTGAAAATTGTTCTGGCATTGTTGGATTTTGCGGGGAGGGAAGCATGGCAGCAGGCTACACAGAGACCTAGGCAGTGAAAGAACAGAGTCCTAACAACTGTTACCTCTAGGGAATTCCGATTCTGGCCTCTTTTTTTAAAAAAATGAAGTTATAAAGTACAATTACCAGAGAATTCCTCGGTGGTCCAATGGTTAGCATTCAGTACTTTCACTTCTGTGGCCCAGGTTCAATCCCTGTTCAGGAAACTAAGATCCTGCAAGCTAAAAAAAAAAAAAAAATACCATTTGACCCAGCAGCTCCACTTTATATATTTACCAAAAGTAAATAAAAACATTTGTCCACACCAAGACTTAAACATAATAGTTCATAGCAGTTTTATTCATAATAGCCCCAAACTGGAAATAATCCAACTGTTTCCCAACTGGTAAGTGGATAAAATGTGGTATGTCCTTACAACACAATAATGTTCAGCAGTAAAGAGGAAACCACTTATATATGCAACAACATGGATGACTTTCAAAAACATCATACTAATGGAAAAGAGACACAAAAGAGTACATATTGTAAAACACAATTTTAATGAACTCTAAACAAATGGAATCACATACATAGTGACAGAAAGCAGATCAGTGATTCTCTTGGGGGTTCAATGTGGAGTTAGATGCTGCATGGGGTGTGAAAGAACTTTTTGGGTGGTCAGAAATATTCTATTTCTTTATTGTGGTGGTTTATCAAAACTCATCATACTGTACACTTAAGTACATTTTATTGTATATAGTTTATACTACAATATAGTTGATATAAAAGAGAAGAAAATCCTCAAATTTGTTATTTAGTCATACCAAAGTATGACTTCTGTCTAAAATGTCCTTTCTTCCATCTCCCATCCCTATATTTTACCCCAGTGGTTGAAGTATGGTCAGTAAATAACATTCACATTGCTTACCCTACAGTCCTACTCTATCATCCTTATTTTACTTGTCTGCCTTGGCATCTAAATTTTAAGCTTCTTGAGAGCAGTGGGTAGGGCCTAGCCATCATAGATACTTAAATATTAGAATGATATTTATTCAAGTAGTTTGCTTGCTAAGAATACTCAAAAGGATCAGAAATATCTAAAATCTAATAGCCCCTCTTGAAATTATCAATTCTTTAAAGTTAAATAAAATTTATAGAATTCAGGCCACATATCTGATACAAATATTACATCTAATGCTTAAAGCATTCATTGTTTGGGTTAGTCCCAGTGTGGCTATATAGTCCCACTGTATGCACAAAATTGTGAATTGTTTGATATGTTTCCTAAAATCATATATTGCAGAAGTTTACCTTATTAGATATATAATATACCTGTGTCAGAGAGAAACTTTTCCTGCTCCTTTGGTATCTTCTGAACCTGACAGGTTTGTCAAATGAATGAATAACTCTGGCTATTAGCATTACTACATATGTTCAAAATGCATGAACCTTATTATAAAAATTCCTTCCTTTTTGTAAACAGCACTACATGCATATACATATAATTCCTTTCATATACAAAGTCTAACTATGTGTCTAACAAGAAGTCGTAACAGTAGGTTTTCAGATAGCCTAAATTTACAATCATGAATATTAGAAAAGAGCTATTGCAAAATGAAACTTTAAGAAATGTTTGGAAAAATTTAAGAAACATTGTTTTCTGTTCAAAATTCAAAATCAGTTTTAATTGTTATACCTAATTATAGTGTTTGAATTATACAGTTTTGAATATTATAAATAGATCTAGCACAAGAAAAAGGAAAAATAGGAAAATATTTACTTTTTGAAGTACAGTGATTTAATGTATAAAGCCAATAGAATAATTGTTACTTCTGCCAGATGGTATTTTACATTTTGATAAAAAGATATATTCTTAATCATATATGTCAAGAAAAAGGGACCATATGTTGTTAAACACTTCCAATTTGTCATTTAATTTAAAAGGCACTACTGATATTGCCATAATTTTTTTTGGTGATGTGGCCTAAGTATCCTTGGTGTCAATAAAATTTAATTTTCTCAAGTAATTTCTTTATTGTTCTTTGTTTGAGCAAATAACTCAACAAAGATTTTTTTAGCACCTACAAAGAAAAGATGCCATAAAAAGGATAAATCAGAATTCAGAGTACATATTCAAGTTACTACTGGGTAAAAAAGCATAACCTCTGTTTCCAAGAAGCCTCTAAAATTTAACTTACTGCATTCTAGCAAAGTAAGTAAAATACACAGGATAACTCAAATGATTCCAAATTGACATCCCTTAAGTTCAGAAACCAAATATATTGTTAAGATTTTTAAAAAGCAGGGAGGAATTCCTTCGGGGTCCAGTAGTTCGGCCTTCACCCTTCCACTGCTGGGGGTACAGGTTTGATTCCTTGGTCAGGATAGTGAGATCGGGCAAGCCCTGCACATTGCTGCATGTGTTAGTCGCTAAGTTGTGTCCAGTTCTTTGTGACCCTGTGGACTGTAGCCTGCCAGGCTCCTCTGTCCATGGGATACTCTGGGCAAGAATACTGGAGTGGGTAGCCATTTCCTTCTCCAGGGGATCTTCCCAACCCGGAAACGAACCCAAGTCTCCTGCATTGCAAGCAGATTCTTTACTACATGAGTCACTAGGGAAGCCAGTGTAGCCAAAAAAAAAAAAAGATTAAAAAAAGTGATAATTTGTATTACAAAGTAATTTTGATCAATACAAAAGGGTTTCTGATGAAAGAAACTATATGGAAGACAGAAAATAACATTTGATTTATAATGGGTAAAGGAAATTGATACTAGATGAGTATTAAAGGTTTTGTATGGATTTTTTTCCTCTGCCTTTTGAAAAGGAAATTTGTTGGTCCTTTTTCCTCTGCCATTGTCCATCCAATTCTCCTTTCATTCTATAGGGCTTTATGTACTATTTTATTCTGGCTGAAAGTTTTAATTACCATGTACATTCTGAAGACTTGCAAATTTCTATTGTCTGTCTTTTCCAGGTTTTTTTTGTTATTGTATTACGGGGATGACAGAGGATGAGATAGTTGGATGACATGAGTTTGAGTAGGCTCCAGGAGTTGGTGATGGACAGGGAAGCCTGGGGTGCTGCCAGGGGGCCCAGGGGGTCACAAAGAGTTGGACACGACTGAGCAACTAAAATGAACTGAACTGATTACTATATCACCATTTATCATTCTTGAGTTGATGTGCATTTGGATCGCTTCTAGTTTTTTTGTTTTTTGCTATTATGAACAACGCTGCTATAAACATTCTCTATATTCCCTGGTCTATCTAACCAAGAGATTCTCAAGACTATATACCTACAAGCAAAATTGCTGGGTTCAAAGGCATGCATGTTGTCAATTTTAACTTGATAATGTCAAATTGTAATCCCATTTAACGTTCAAACTTTCTTGCTGCTCTACGTCATCACTAGTATTTAATTTTGTTGGACCTCTTAATTTTTGCCAAGCTAATGAAAGTACAGTGATGTATCATTTTGCTTTAATTTACGTGTTCCTGATTACTAATAAAGTTGAATATCTTTCAAGTGTTTGTTGACCATTTATATTTACTCTTTTCTGAAATGCCAAGTCATGACTGTGGCACATTCTTTACTATGGAGTTCTTATTATTATTGTTTTGCATATTTTCGAACTCTTCATTTTTCACTTCAGTAAAATGAAACCTGAAGAGGATACTTTGCATGACAAAGGTCCTGTTGCCAGTTAGTAGCAGAACTAAAATTCATAGTAACTAGTGATTTTTTTTTTTAATTTGGTGGAAAAGCAACTGATATGCAATTAATGTCACTTCCTTCTGTGTTATCATTTTATTTTTCTAAAGTGTTAAGAGGTATAATTTTAGATGTCTGTGACACTTTAGAATGTATGTGACTACCTTCTTTCTAAAACAGGCAGATGCATGGGTTTAGCAGTCCACTGAGATTGGAATGCTGCTCCAAGGAGACGACACTCAACAGGGAAATTTGAAAAGTCATAGATCTGTTCATAACATTGGCAAATAATAGAGGAAATTGGTGAACAACTATCTTGAATATCTTGAGGATACAGTGAGGGAAGTGTATCATGTAATTAATTCTTCCAGATGAGTCTGGTCTTTCTACTCACTGTGATCTCTACTCATTGTGATTAATTAATTAAGAGGCAAAATCAAAATACAGTGTATTTCTCAGTGTTTTTCATGAATACCACGGGTGGTACACAAGATGATTTTGGACATCTGGGGACATCTTTTATATTAATGGATATATATTTATTTTGATATATACTAGAAAAATATATAAAGAGCATATCAGACCTTTAATTTAATGACTATTATTGCTTAAGAGAACAATTTCTTCTAAAAGCATCTATTTAAGGAAAAATATTAAGTAAACAATGACACAAATAATAAGTGGATATGGCAAAACTTGTGAAAATGGCACAAATATAACCAAAATTTGGGAAACCTGGGACAATGATTATGATCATAGATAAATCTGCATTGATAAATTAACTGTATTACTTCCTATGTGTATGAATCTGGGAAGATATTTACTTTCCTTGGCTGTACTGATTAGTATATGAGTTGCTTTAGCAAAGACCGAAATAGTAATAGCTTAAACAAGTTATCCAAAATCGCTGCAGATGGTGACTGCAGCCATGAAATTAAAAGACGCTTGCTCCTTGGAGGAAAATCTATGACCAATCTAGACAGCATATTAAAAAGCAAAGACATTACTTTGCCTACAATGTTCAGTATAGGCAAAGCTATGGTTTTTCCAGTAATCATGTATGGACATGAGAGTTGGATCATAAAGAACACTGAGTGTCGAAGAATTGATGCTTTTGAACTGTGGCGTTGGAGAAGACTCTTGAGGGTCCCCTGGTCAGCAAGGAGAGATCAAAACAGTATCCTAAAGGAAATCAATCCTGAATATTAATTGGAAGGACTGATGCTGAAGCTCCAAAACTTTGGCCACCTGATGTGAAGAACCAACTCATTGGAAAAGACCCTGATGCTGGGAAAAATTGAAGGCAGGAGGAGAAGGGGATAACAGAGGATGAGATGGTTGAATGGTATAACTGACTCAATGGACACAAGTTTGAGCAAGCTCTGGGAGATAGTGAAAGACAGGGAAGCCTGGCATGGTGCAGTCCATGGCGCTTCAAAGAGTCAGACACAACTGAGCAATTGAACGGCAGCAAAACAAGTCATCACATTTCTTTCTATCTCACCTGAAGATCACAGTAGTGAGGGGGTCAGAGTGGCACTGCTCCATGAGGTTCTCAGAAGCCTGGGGTCCATCTCCCAGCTGTGCCTTTATCCTCTCATATCATGGCATGTAGGAAAGGGAAAGAGGAATTAGGGGCAAGCAGCTTTTAGTTGAGAGCTTGAACTAGAACTTACACATAATCACTTTTGTTTACACTCTCACGGCTAACTGTTAGAGAGACTGTCATCTCTAGTGGGAAGGAAGAAGACAATGGACATCAAGCATCAAAGGACAATGAGGGGAAGTCCCCAGTGGTCCAGTGGTTAGGACTCTGTGCTTTCATTGCTGAGGGCCTGGGTTTGATCCCTGGTTGGGGAACTAGGATTCCAAAAGCACATGGTGCAGCCAAAAAAAAAAAAGACAATGAACACTGAGGGATGGAAAACAAGTGAGCAGAGTGCTCTAGTTCTTCCAGTTGTCCCAGTTCACTGCCTGGAGAAAATGTCCAAGTCTCAACACAGGAAGAAAAGAACTCAGGTGAACCCAGAGGCCTACCAGAATTGAAGAAACAGAGGTGGGAGTCTGGGGAAGCCAGGTTGCTAGAGTTCATCAGGCAGAGAACTAGAGAGGCGAGAGATACACAGGGAGAATGCCAGAGATCTAGAGTGACCACCTTGAATATGCAGCTGATTGGTAATCAGTACATGCATGTGGCTGGGGAAAGAACCGTGTGAAAGAATTAGAGGGTAGAGTGGTTCATTAGGGCCGGGAATAACAACAATAATAAAAGCTAGCCTTAGGGAAAAACCTCATAATTAAAACAGCATCAGTAAGAGCACCAAGAATGGTATGTTTCAGTAATGGGGAATGACTAGCCATATGTGAAAAGCAGGTTTTGGTCCTACTTAAAAAGCTTAAAAGCAGGACCCCAAAGGATCAAAATATTTCTAAGTAACGGAATCAGATTTAATGCTGGGTTATCAATTCTCTCCAAGCTGATTCTTAAATTCATATGGAAATGTAAAGGACTTAAAATAACCAAAACAACTGTGGGAAAAAAAGAAAATAAAGGTAAATTATTTATACTACTTGACTCTAAGACTTATTACATGGCTGCAATAATCCAGACCGTGGTATCTGACAGTTCTACAATCAAATCTTGGTTCCATCTTTTACTTACCTTGGGCAAGTCACCTAATCTCTATAAGCTTGAGTCTTCTTCTTTATAAAATCAAAATAATATTAACAACCTGGTAGGATTATGTGACTAAATGAAATAGTGCGTATGATGCACTTAGCATAGTACTGGGCCTATAAAAATAATGTCAGCTTTTACTATCACTCAACCCTAAGTTCCATAAGACAGGGACTGTATCTGTCTTGATTATCACTGTATACTTTAGGGTCTTAGAAGGAAATTGAGATTCAACTACCTCAGGCAAAGAGTTAACAAGAAAATAGTTGACCATGGACTTAAAAGTCCAACACCATCACTTTTCAAATGATGAGCATGAAATTTAGAAAATTCAGGTTTCAAGCCCAGGGGCTTCCCAGGTGGCACCGGTAGTAAAGAATCCACCTGCCAATGCAGGAGACATAAGAGACGGGGGCTTGGTCCCTGGGTTGGGAAGATCCCCTGGAGGAGAGATGGCAACCCATTCCAGTATTCTTTCCTGGAGAAACCCATTTACAGAGGAGCCTGGTGGACTACAGTCCATAGGGTTACCAAGAGTTGAACATGACTAAAGCGACTTAGCATATAGCACACAAGTTTCAAGCCCAGGTCAATCTTTTCTAATGATTCACACCTTCTCTCTTCTCAAATACTTTGGCTTTAGAACACCTTAATATTTACTTACATATTTACATAGGACTTTAAAAGCAGATTTGTAACTTTTGTCTAGGATAGTACTTAGAATTAAGCATATTCAACTTGGAAAATATGGATAACCAAAGAGTATGGTATGATAGGTAGAATTATCCAATAGTTTAAACTTCACTTCTAATAATCCCAAATTCAAGGAATAGATAATATTAATTATAAGAAAAAGCTCTGGTTTCAGAATAGTATATTTAGAATAGCCATGGTGGCCTATAAGCTGAATATACAAATGTGACCCTCATGCTGGGAAAGATTGAAGGCAGTGGGAAAAGGGGTTGACAGAGGATGAGATGGTTGGGTGGCATCACCGACTCGATGGACATGGGTTTGCATAGACTCCGGGAGTTGGTGGTGGACAGGGAGGCCTGGCGTGCTGCGGTTCATGGGGTCGCAAAGAGTCAGACACGACTGAGTGACTGAGCTGAACTGAAGCAAATGATATATGATATTGAGTCATTTTGCACAGAATTTTGTTTATAAGAATTTCATATTTAAATATCCAGTGACCACTATTTCACATCTATAGAGTCTACCTGTTTCACTTTGTAGCAAAAAAAGCAAAAAAACAATCAAATCCTGCTTATCATACTTTAAATCCCAACACAAATGCCCCCAAGCAAATCCTTAAAATCATTACCCAATCCATCTGACCCCCTTCTAATGGTTTTACATATTCCTGAGTCTATTTTTAAGATCTCTTCATTGTTTTTTGCTTCAAAATATGCATGTTTTGTTATTAACTTTGCATAAATATTCCCAAATTTTCACTTTCTTCAGTGAGTTGAAACTGGCAAGTAATGTAATTCTGCTAGCATACACAGGAAAAATGACTGTGGTAATCCACAGTTAAAAGCTGACTTCATCACGCATGATGGCTGATAAAGAATACATTTAATTTTAATCTTAAAAATTTATTTTCCATTTTGGTGGATGACCAATCTTCATCATATTTTCTCTCCTCACCCCCCAAAGCTGCCTGCCCCTTTCCATATAGTGTTATGCTTCTGGCCATTTTCACAGGCACATTCGGTGCTTTTAGGGTATATCTCTGTCTCCTTACCACTACCTACAGTTACAGAGTTCACCACAACCTCCATCTTTCTCATTTGTGTTCTTAACCTCCCCCTCCCCATTCCTGTTCAAGAAAGCATATGCAAGGATGTAATTTCTTCCTATTTTTGCCATTGACTAGGCCCCTTTTAGAATCCTATGTCTAGCTTTTATCACATTTCAAGAAAACGAACAAACAACAATAGTAATTGTTTTAATAATAGAAAGCATGAATAAAGATGAGAGTAATTTGGGGGTTTTAACCTAGAAAATAAAACTCTAACAGGTGAATTCAATTGAATGTTATTTCAAGAAAAATACTGAATGTTCTCTATTCCACAGAAGATATAGCATGACAGTTTTGAAGAGCTTCATTAGCTATAATCAAAGAAGGCTTTATCATTGGCAAGGATAGTATCAAATATTTCAGTTCTTTTAAAATAAGAGGTACAGGGAGATACCCAATTTTTTGACTGATAATGTCCTATCTTCCATTTACTATTTGGGGAGTTTATAAGTGAATGAAACTAAAGTATCTCTCCTAAAATTGTTAGGGTAGAGAGTGCCCAAAAGGAAGAAGAATGAAGACCTAGTAGCTCAGTGTCTCTAGATTATGGCTTCTTTTTATTTTTTAATTTTAAGTGATCACTTGGAGACGCTATTTATGTGTATTCTCACTCAAGGCAATTGGGTGTATCAGATCACTACTAAAAACCCAACTGCTTTTCTACCCCAGGATTCAGAGAAATAAAATACTGTCATTTATTATTTGTTTCAATATGCACAATGTTTGCATAAAATCCATTCTCTTCTTAAGAACTAGAAAAAAAATTTTTTCTTAATTTTATAAAATCCAGAAACTTACACTTAGCTCCCGTTTTAAGAGAAAAATATTAGTGAACCATTGGTTAGGACTTACATAAAGTTCTGAACTTTTTATAAAATAAATTTGATCCACTTAGAAATAGGAAAATTAAATAAAAAATGTGTTAAATATCAGAAAATACTGCTCCAATTAAGCTTCAAAAGCTTTCTTAGCCTCTAATGACGTAGCTTAAACAAGATTATCTTTGTTGGATGATATTAATTGGATCTATAAAGAGTCCTATTACTGGAGTATAACTATTTTTGTAATGAACTTATTTGTAGATTAGTTCACTATAAACCTTGTTAATCTTTTTTTTCTTAGCATTTTGTGATAGCTTTGTATAATTATTGTGTATTTAATAAATTAAGCAATAACCTTAATTAAGCTTTAAAAATGTTAGTGTAAATAAATGAATTCCAAACAATTTGGGAAAAAATAAACTAATTCATGAAGAGGATTTAATGTTCATGAATGACAAGAGTTCTCTGTAGGTAGATGGTAACATTCACAATAAATCTCAGCCATTGAGTACAATGTTCAAAGTACAAATAATTTGATCAAGAATTAAATAAACACAGATTACTTTTCCCTACTGAGAAAGAATTTTTTATTTCACGTTTCAAAACATGATTGGACCATCAATACTTACAAGAGCAACTGAAATATTAATCATTCTGATAAAAAAAACTTAAATTAATATTCACATGCAATGCAACATCAAATCATATATGTACACATATGTATAAATGCTAATTTACGTATATTTATAAGAAGTAACTTTATGAGACTAGCATGTTAAAACGGCTTTCTAGAGTTGTGATACCAACCATGGTATCTGTGCTATGCAATTGCCTTGAAGGTGACATCTTTTTTATAATAAGATATTTTGGACATTTGGCATTAAGCCAAATTTCATTAGGCTGTGTGTTGCTAATGAATTTTTTAAAAAGATTTATTTATTTATTTTCATTTTTAACTTTCTGACTCTAGCGGTTCTTCGTTGCTGAGTGCTGGCTTTCTCTAGTTACAGCAAGTGTGGGCTACTCTCAAGTTGTGGTTCACGGGCTTCTCATCTCAGTGTCTTTTCTTGTTGCAGAGCACAAGCTTCTCCCCTGCTGAGAAGCACAGGCTTTAGGCATGCAGGCTTGGCTCAGATGGAAACGCATCTGTCTACAATGCGGGAGACCTAGGTTCGATCCCTGGGTCGGGAAGATCCCCTGGAGAAGGAAATGGCAACCCACTCCAGTACTCTTGCCTGGAAAATCCCATGGACGGAGGAGCTTGGTGCAGGCTACTGTCCACGGGGTTGCAAAGAGTTGGGCAGGACTGAGCGACTTTCCTTCCTTCCTTCCTCCCTCCCTTCCTTCCTTCCTTTCTTTCTTTCTTTCTTCAGTAGTTGTGGCTTGTGGGCTCACAAGTTGTGGTACACAGACTCAGTTGCTCACGGCGTGTGGAATCTTCCTAGACCAAGGATCAAACGTGTGTCCCCTGCATTGCAAGGAGGATTCTTAACCAGTGGACCATCAAGGAAGGCCTCTAATGATTTTTTTTTTTTAATGAAATGCATTCATTAGGAGGATAAACTCCAAATAAACACAAGTACTTGTCTTGCACACCTGACAACTGCATAAGAAAAAGATACCTTGACAGAGTCCACAAGATTTTGCTTACACTATGAAAGGAGTTTTAAGGCAGTTCTAATGATCCCCTGGAGAAGGAAATGGCAACCCACTCCAGTACTCTTGCCTAGAAAATTCCATGGATGGAGGAGCCTGGTGGGCTACAGTCCATGGGGTCGCAAAGAGTTGGACATGACTGAGCGACTTCACTTTCACTTTCTTTAAATGAATTTTTAATTGTTTGGAAGAATTTTTAAATAACTGTAAAAGAAACACACCCATTGTATGTTTCTTTGCAAAGTCTATTCCATTTTTCCTAACCTACATATTTTTAGACAGTGCTAATAAGTAATCAAATAATCAATAATAGGACACATGAAAAAGATTCAAAACTACTAAGGACTAAACAAACTGAAAAAATCAATAGGCTATTTTATTACTGAAAAAGAGGATTTATTTTAATGGCAATATAGTGTTTCTTTAATCTTAACAAAGGGATAATAAAAAGAAACAAAATAAACAACAAAACAGCACAAGTCTAGAGCAGATTGTGACTTTGTGACTTTAACTGCTCTGGGCCTTAGTGTGCACAACTAGAGAGTGTTTTTCAACTTCTTCCTCTTCTTTATCTTACTCTAGTACAAGAACATTTTGTCAGATAGAACCTTACATGGAGCATCAGTACATAAAACAGAATAATGCCGAACTGCTCTGTTGATGTGGTGGGTGAGAAAACCTGGCACCCTCTGTAAATTTGTTTATGTTATTTTTTACTGCACAAAACTTTCAAAGAAAGCTTGCTGATTTTGCTTTTGCTTCTAGGTTGATATACTCAACCCAGAAAGAAAAGGATTTCACAGCATAAAAATATTTTAAACAATCATTCTTCCTTCTTCAAACACTTTTACATTTAAAATTATTGATCAACTGGATTTCACTTTTGTGTAAGGAGTAAAGTAGGTCTCTAAATTCTCATTTCTTTCAAGATTACTACCTAACTGTTCTTCACTTTATTAAGTAATTTGTCTTTATCTTACTGATTTGAAATGTCACACTTCTGTAATAAGTTCTCACATATCATCAAATCTATTGGCTTCCCTGGTGGCTCAATCGGTAAAGAATCCACTTGTAACGCAGGAGACATGGGTTTGATCCCTCTGTGAGGAAGATCAGGGAAGACCCCCTGGAGAAGTAAATGACAACCCACTCTAGTATTCTTGCCTGGAAAATCATGGACGGAGCAGCTTGGCAGGCTACAGTTTATGGGGTCACAAAGAGTGACACGACTTAGCAACTAAACCACCACCGTTTCTATTTTCTAGTACTTTAGTTTTAGGGATGAGTCTATCTCCACCAACTGCCAAGAGCAAATTTTTTTTTTTTCTAAACTATGAAGATTTTCAGTTTCATATACTAATTGTTAACATTTTGTATATCTTTTCATGCCACATTTACTATTGTTTATTGCTACCTTATAAAATAAGCTGATATCTATTGCAATTGTAATCAAATAAAGACATATATAAAATGTTAGCATTAGTGGTTAATAGCATGAATTCTAGAGCCAGAATGTGGACAATTATGCTACTTGTTAAATGGGGTTGTTATGAGGATTAAATGGCTTAATATTTGTAAAGCATTTAGTAAACATTATGTGTTATTATTATAGTTATTGCATATGACCTATAAATCAATTGAGTTTGTATATGATATTTGATCTTTTTCATTTGCTACTCTTAAATTTTAACATGACAATTTAACTTATCAATGTCTACATTTAGTCTTTTCCAACACTACATCTCTAACTCTCTGATTCTCTGACACCATCTGAGTGTCCTACAATTCAATACTATTCTGATACTAACTACCCTAACTACCCAGAGTTAGTGTTGGACTTTACAAGTTTAAGGACTCAACCTCATAATACTGCTCTCACTCAAACATCAGGCCTAAGTACCAAGTCCCTGGTACCAGACAGTCCACATCTGTCTAACTTGGCTGCAAATTCCAGAGTTCCTATTACCTCTTCTCCCTCCAAGGTTTGATAATTTGCTAGAATGACTCATAGAACTCAAGAAAATGCTATGCATGTAATTCCAGTTTATTATGAATGACACAAAGGAATAGGCAGATGGAAAAGTACTGGGTGGGGAGGGCACCGAGCTTCCTTGTCCTCTCCAGGTATGCCACCCTCCCACCAACTTGATCTGTTCATCAGTCTGGAAGCTCTCTAAATTTCATTGTTCAGGAGTTTGAAAGAGTTCAATATGCAGCCCCTCTCCCCTCCCTGGAAGTCAGTGGGTGGGGGTGCAAGTTCCTACTAATCGTTTGGTCTTTCTGGTGACCAGTTCCATCCTGAGGCTATCTAGGGATCTTATTCTAAGTTATCTCATCAGCACAAACTTAAGTGTGATATAAACGGGCTTATTATGAATGACAAGGGTCACTCCTAGCACTCAGAAAGTTAAAATGGAGCCCTGTGCCAGGAACCATGGACAAAAGCCAAAGATATTGCTTATCATGGGACTTCCCAGGTAGCTTAGTGATAAAGAATCTGCCGCCAGTGCAGGAGACACAGGAGTTGCGGGTTCGATCCCTGGGTCGGGAAGATCCCCTGGAGGAGGAAATGACAAACCACTCCAGTATTCTTGCCTGGGAAATCCCATGAACAGAGGACCCTGATAGGCTACAGTTCATGGGGTTGCAAAAAGTCAAACAGGACTTAGTGACTGCGCATGCACATATTGCTTATTATACCACAATAGTAGGTATTCTATGTCATTTTTCCTTCCTGAGCTCACACAGGACTAAAGTTCCCAGCCCCTTAGGAGTTGGCCCGGGAGATCTGATGCTTCAAGTCAATCAACTATGAGAAGAAGTGACGTGTTTTGCTTCTCGGCTGAGGCAGTAAAAAGCCACTGTGCAATTTTCCAGTTCCTTTTCCCCCTGCAGCAGCAAATGTGGATGTCTTGTGGTAAGAAACTGGAGCCAGAAAACCAAAGAAGATGAGATTGCTAAGTGACACATGAATGATAGCTGCCTTGAAGAATTACATCAATGATAGTGACCTTTGAGTGACAGAGAAATAATCTTCTATGTGTTAAACCACTAAGATTTTATTTTATTTTATTATTTTTTTTAACCACTAAGGTTTTAGTTCTTGTTTGTTACCACAACATAAACATAGCCTCTTCTGTCTAGTGTCTTTTTTTTTTTTAGTGTATATTCCTTTTCTATAATCTCCTTCTGGGGACTGTGACTGGAAGCCTTATATCCGAATTCCAGCAGGAAACAGAAACACATTCAAAAGATACCATTAAAAGATAGTTTAATCAAAGATCTGGGCAGGAATTCAGTTGAAGTACCTGCCAACATAAAGGTATTACTCTCCCTAGACTTGAGCAGCAAAGGGAGGTAGTAGTAACCAAAGCTGAAATGAGTGTTGCTCTGGGGGATGGGCAACCTGACAGGAACTCTGACCTTAGCAGAATTCACACAGTCTCAAGCTAAGACCAGCCTCCAGATGATTTGGTCTTTAGGAACCAGTCTCCTAGGGCAGAAAGCAGGGTGAAGAGGATGAACAGCAGAAAATATTCAGCACACCTCATCAAGTCATTCCAAATCTTGCTGTAGAATACTGAATTAAAAAATGATATCTAAGGAGGACTTTCATGGCCAAACTACATCTTGACAATCACCCTGAAAATCATAAGGATCGAGAAAAATGCACTGACATTAGGGATCGTCCTGGGATATGGTTCTTTGGTTCTTCAACCAAAAGAACTATGGACACTTTCTCTGTGATTAGTGCATGAGAATCTGAAAATTAACACTTTAGAAATAAAAACATTGAATGGATATATTTATCAATAAACTGAGTAAAATTCAAAATAATTTTGGATACCCCGCAAGTGTTTTTACCCTAGTTTATTATGTGTTTTTTCAGTTCAGGAATCTAATCTTATCAGTCTTTATAACCCTAATATCGAGTACAGTTTTCCCTATTGCCTATCATATTGATACAAAGTAAATCTTTAAGAGAGAATTCCTTGCATGATTCTAATCACATTCTTGTGTTATTTCTTTTTACGTTCCACATTGACCTATACATTTACACAGATCTCTAAATCATTAATACAACATGTTAACTTTCAATTTTATGCTCCTATTTTATATGCCTTTTTGCTACTTCTTTGTCCTTTTATACCTATCACCCTGTTCCAGATCTTACTCAAAACATCTTATATCTTCCCTTATCTAATCATACCCCATCTAAAACATTCCCCTTCAGTACTTGTTCAGTTTTCACAATAACTATTCTTGATTATCTGTATTAAAGATTAAAAGAATTAAAGGAACTAAATATCTACCATGGCCCAGCCATGTTACATATGGTTTCATACAATCGACATTATTCTTTATATAAGAAAACATTATATTTATGTTTGAACATGCCTGTGGAAGAAATTATAGAGATATATGTCAGACCAAATAATGAGCAGACATAATAAACTTTTAATAGAGATGATTTCTCTGGAGCTGGTACAAAGCACCAGAATAAGCAAGTATGTGCTTCCTTGAGCTTTGTTTATACAGTGGTTATATGTTTTGAATGTCATTTAAATTAATTTTCCTACTAAATATTTTCTTTTGTAATTAATCTCTTGTCATGTAAGCTATAGTTTGTTAGATTATAAATAGAGACTATATATTTTTTCAATCACATTAATTCCCCAGAACCTAGTTATGTACAATATCTACTTAATAAACATTTACTCGTTAATTATAAATAATCAGAAAGTCCAATTTTCCTTACAGTGGGCTAATTTTTTGAATATATAGTGATGTAACCACTTTCATCAGAGAAAAGAGAATTCCACATATTAATAATTTTTAAAATGAGCTCTGAACATAGGAAGACCATTCTTCATAAAATGTGTGTATATAGTAAATATCTATAACAATATTCAATAAAGTTTTTTCTTAAATTCTATTTGTATTGATTTTCCATTTTATATCGCCCATATCTTTACTATATATGCTGATATTACCTTCATAATTTTCAACCTCTTCCTTGTTCTGTGATGTTCATTAATATAAATTATTTTGAAATTCAGTAAATAATTTTCAGTTTAATCTCTACAATTTAAAATGACATTTTTTTAAGCCTTTAACAAAACTTCTAAACGTAGCCAGTTTCATATTGTTCTTATCCAATGAAAAAACACTTACCCCCAAACTACCGCCCTTTGCCACTAGATGGCGCCTATGTCTAAGTAACACTCTCTACCCTTTAAGTTAAACTATTTGGAAAAAACCCTGTCTTCCTTTGAGGTAAATCCCATAAGTGAATTTTCAGGTTTGGTGAAATTTATCTCCTTAAGATTTAAAGAAAAGTTCATTTTAAACAATAAAGATTAAGATCTTTCTAAAACGGGCTTTCAATCTTATCCATTGAGTTGGTGATGCCATCCAGTCATCTCATCCTCTGTTGTCCCCTTCTCTTGCCTTTGGTCTTTCCCAGCATCAGGGTCTTTTCTAATGAGTTGGCTCTTTGCATCAAGTGGCCAAAGTATTGGCGCTTCAGCTTCAGCATCAGTGCTTCCAATGAATATTCAGGGTTGATTTCCTTCAGAATTGACTGGTTGGATCTCCTTGCAGTCCAAGGAACTCTCAAGAGTCTTCTCCAACATCACAGTTCAAGGGCATCAATTTTTTACTGCCCAGTCTTTTTAATTGTCCAGATCTCACATCCCTACATGACTACTGGAAAAACCATAGCTTTGACTATATGGACATTTGTAGGCAAAGTAATGTCTCTGCTTTTTAATACACTGTCTAGGTTTGTCATTGTTTTTCTTCCAAAGAGCCAACATCTTTTAATTTCACTGAGAAATGCTGTGAGCAGGATTATAATCTGAGCAGGGAGACCCCATTGGATTTTGAGTCCAATGCCTTACCTACCCAGCCATCACAGCTCTATTTCCAGATATCACTTCTTAAAAGCAACTGCTAGCAGCAAATGTTCCCTTTCCCCCAACTTTGTTTTAAAGTGCAGCTACTTCTAATGTTAATAATCAAATAAAGCAGGCAGATAGAATTATTAGAATTGGGTCAAATCCAAAAAAAAAAAAAAAGAATTGGGTCAAATCCTATTGATGAATTGCATAGACCTTTGCATGTTTTATAGCATTTATTTTGAATACTTTATGACATTTGTTTTGAGTACTAAATTTTAATAATTGACACAGCTTCAGTTCAGTTCAGTTCAGTCACTCAGTCGTGTCCAACTCTTTGCAACCCCATGGACTGCAGCACACCAGGCCTCCCTGTCCATCGCCAACTCCCAGAGTTCACTCAAACTCATGTCCATTGAGTCAGTGATGCTGATGCCATCCAGCCATCTCATCCTCTGTTGACCCCTTTTCCCCCTGCCTTCAATCTTTCCCAGCATCAGGGTCTTTTCCAAGGAGTCAGTTCTTCACATCAGGTTGGCAAAGTATTGGCGTTTCAGCTTTGAAACAGCTTAATAAGTGATATATTTTAATATATATACTATATTTATAAATAACAGTTAAGTTCTAGAGCATTCAAAATTTTGTATACTATTTACTGTATTAAGACTTCCCTTGAGTTCTTTCTCCTTTTAATTTTAGCACTAATATTATTGATCCCATTAAGGTGATTCCAGGCCTAAGAACTTATTTCATAAAAGTAATTTAGGTCTAATTTTTACACTTTGGAAAAGTATTTTCCTGTGTCTATTAAAATAAATTTTGTTTATGAAAAGGAAACATCTAATGAAACTAATCAGTTCAGTTCAGTTCTCAGTCATATCCGACTCTTTGCGACCCCGTGGCCTCCCTGTCCACCACCAACTCCCGGAGTTTACCCAAACTCATGTCCATTGAGTCGGTGATGCCATACAACCATCTCATCCTCTGTCAAACCCTTCTCCTCACGCCTTCAATCTTTGCCAGCATCAGGGTTTTTTCCAAGGAGTCAGTTCTTCACATCGGGTGGCCAAAGTATTGGAGTTTCAGCTTCAACATCAGTCATTCCAATGAACACTCCTTTAGGATGGACTGGTTGGATCTCCTTGCAGTCCAAGGGACTCTCAAAAGTCTTCTCCAACACCAAACTTTAAAAGCATCAATTAGTTGGCGCTAGTCCAACTAATAAATATTTACTAACAATAAAGTCATTCTTAAACTTTAGTATGGTTCAAAGTCAACAAGAGGTTTTGCTACAATTGTATACAGATGCCAAGACTTCACATGCAGAGATTGTATTTCACTTGGTATGAGGTGGAGACCGGGACCCTGTATTTTAAATAAACATCCAAATTGATTTTTTTATCTCTCTGTGTTTCTCAAAATTCTCAGTTGGCACTAAAGAATAAATTCTCATCTGAATGGAGTTTCATTTGTGTGTTCAACATAAAGTTGAGTGTTTTATTTATGGTTTAAAATTAAGGCATGTTATACAACTGTAACTTAGAGGAAGGAAAATAGTTTTCACATCTAAGCCTCTTCCCAAAGTGCAGAAATACTGGAAATTCCATTTAATACTTATTTTCTCAATAAATAATGTTTGAAGGCATCTCTTCATAGTCCAAGTCACATATAAAGATCTAAACTAAATCTAAACTAAGATCTAAACTAAAATCACTTCAGTTTATTATTAGTAAGATTTTCTAATATGCAGTTATGAAAAATCAATTAAAATTAAGATATTAATCTGTTTTTTTTAAAAAACACTGATCTTTACTTTTTAAAAAAACATTCTTTCTAAAAATCAACTTTTGCCTTTCTTACCTTGTAGTAACACTTTTCCATGCCTTTTAAGTGACCCTGTTTTGAGCAGTGTTAACACTTCAGAAAAATCTCCAGATATGTGTCATGTATCTTTTGGTCTACTTTAATAACAAAATAGAGTCTCCTTGTTATCCTCACTTGTTCAACCAATGTACATTCTTGCCCCTATGTTTATACAGTACATTCATTAGTGGTTTTTACTTGTCTAGTCTTTTGGGCCATAAAACTAGAGTTTATTATCCTCCAGGTGATGAATCTTCTTATTTACAAATTAATTGCAGATCATGTGTGGGCAGCAGGATTGCTGATCCTGCCTAACGAATACATTTAGTGTTTAATTTTTTTCTGTTGCTATTTTCTCATTTGAAGTGGGTAGACCAAAACCAATTAATTCTATTCCAGTTTTTCAGTACTTTGTTGCATGCTTCTTCTGTCACTACAGATGCTTATGATTCTTAATGTATGGCTTTAAATAACATCGATATTAGAGATGTGCTAATATTAAACTACATGCTCCTGATAACTGCATCTTTCAGGTAAACCAGAGCTGCTAATTACTCTAAGAAGTTTTAGGTTACATATTCATAATTTGAATTACTTTATCTTCAACAAAACTGCTTATATTTAGATTGCTTTAATAATAATCATAATCATAGAACTAGAAATTTTTTAGGAATATTTAAAAACAGCTCAGAGACTATAGTTGTTAGTTTAATGCAATTTTATCACAGCATAGTTTTGTGGGTTTTTAAAATATCTGAATATAAAATTAAGAAATAGGGATATTCTAGATGTGGAATTTAGTAGGTTTTTGTACTCAATATCTAATTAATCAAAATATGTAAATGAAAGAAAGAAAAAAGGCAACCATGTATTTTTGAAGACAAGCATAATTGAGGCTATTATAAAATTTCTGGTGATTTTAAAATTTGTGATGAGAGTTTAGAACAAGCGGAGTGAGTAGGAAGGTAAAACCAAATTTGAACAGGTAAATATTTATGTAAATATATCATGACATGAGGATGAAACGGTTGGATGGCATCACTGATTCAATGGACGTGAACTTGGGCAAACTCCAGAGGGTGGTGAGGGACAGGGAAGTTTGTCATGCTGCAGTTCAAGGGGGTCTCGAAAAATCGGACACAACTTGGCAACTGAACAACAAGAAGACACAGCTATTACTCTAACACCACAAGCATCTAATGTATTAGAAGTAGCTTCATTTTTTATGTTAAAAAAACTGTGACCCGGTTTTATATCATAATATTAGTCTAATGATGCTTCAGTGACCCCAACCTTAACACAGTAACAGACGACCAGGTAGTGTGTGTGTTATTTGCTCAGTCAGGTCTGACTCTTTGCAACCCCACAGACTGTAGCTTGCCAAGCTCCTCTGTCCCTATGATTTTCCAGGCAAGAATACTGGAGCGGGTTGCCATTTCCTACTCCAGGGTCTCCCACATTGCAGATAGATTCTTTACTATCTGAGCCACCAGGGGAACCCAACATAGTAACAGACAACCAGGTACCTCCTCTCAAATTATGTGACATTAATAAGCACTAGATATTTGAAACATAAAGAGGAGTAAGTGTGATATAAATTTTTAATAAGCATTATATTTCTAGTACTGTGCTAGGCCTGATTGTATAGGTTGTTTCATTTAACCCTCAATTGTATACATCTTTTACAGATGAAGAAATTGTAATTTAATCCTGACTTCTCAGCTTTCCTGTTCTCAATTATGTATGCTCCAGCAGAAGTAAGCATTACCATCACTAGAAATATTAATACTAAGGCTGTGTTAAGTACTTAAAGAGATTCAGGCATCAAAGGGGTGCTTGAACTGGATGAATTCAAAATTCACCCAGTTCTATGAGTCTATAAACTTTTAACATTACTCTGTTTTAGCCTTACAAAACCATATAGCAGGGAAAAAAACCCACCAGGCATAAACCATGTTCTGATGCCCATAGAGAGGCCACATTCATGACAATCTGTCGTAGTGAGTTTGGAACTGATTACTTACACAAAATTAATTATTTGTCCTTAAACAATTGTCCACTTCATAGTAAAGTAATCACCTAATACATAAAACATGAGAAAGAGTTGGCTTGGAAGGACTCCCCCTACCGCAATTTTTTAAGCAGTCAGCTTTATACTCTCACCTACAGAATGAGCAGAGGTTAGAACATTCTAATTCTATTTCTCTGTAGGACACCAAAAATAGAAGCAGTTTGCGTTGAAATAGTACTGTGACTAAGCCTAGCCTCACTGTTGCATGTTTCTAATTGCATGCACTTCAAGGTTGGAGTTTTTTTAGAAAGCTATTAAAAGTTAGGAAAGTAGGCCCTACAGTATGACTGAGGGTTTAGTTTTTAAAAATTCAACTACTTAAAATTCATTAGTATTTAAGGCAGTGTTATTTTTCACTACTTTTAACTTCATTCCTTTTCATTTTTATAAATAGTCATACAAATAAGTTATATGCTCATGTGCATCGACTTAAAAAAATAACCTAGAAAAAAAAGATGGCCAATTGCAAAAAAATATAGAGAGGAACTAAAGAATATTTGATAAACTTTGTCTCACTTTACTATTATCGCTTGGTGATTTTACATGATAATCTGTGCTTGAATCAACTCCAACGGCAAAGAATTCTTGTGTTTGCTCCAATGAATTGAAAAGAAAGTTTGGTGTTCCTGTTTTCCCATATGTTTATATCTCTTCTGCAGTGAAATCACTTTTTTTGTTGGGCAAGTAGGTTCTTAGAGTCAGTCTCTAAGTTCTCATCAGAGACAATTTTAACCTCTAAGTTTTTTATTGTGGTAAAATACACAAAACATAAAATTCACCATTTTAGTCATTTTAAGTGCATAGTTCAGTAGCATTAAGTAACGTCATACTGTTGAACAATCATCACCATCATCCGTCTCTATCATCCATCCTTTTCTTTTTAACCCTTATTGCTACAGATGCAGAATTAGACCATTGCTACAGCTTTTCTGACCTCCATTTTACCTTTCTTAGCAGGTTTCCACAAGACAAATTTGCCAAAGTCCTTCTAACCTAAATGCTGTTTGTCTGTATTTGCTATCGACAGATACTAGTGGCATGAGGTAGCTAAAGAAAATGATGGTATTAGCAAGTATGGGCCAACACAAATTGTGAGCAGTCATAAGAATGTTTATAGGCTCAAGAATGTTCTAAATTTTCTGCAAAATTACAATCATATATTTGAAATAAAGAATTTTTAAAAGAATCTCTAAAACTAAAAGCTAAACTAAATCTATGAAATCCTGTAGCACAAACTTTTTCTGCTGGAATATGAAATATAGCACACAAGATATGAACTTATATGATATTGCAGATAAAATCTATGAAAATATCAATTCTTTGTACATTAATTATTTGTATATTTGAACATATTACCATAGATATTGAGTTTCCAAAATAGCTTCATACAGCTGTTCTTAAAATGGGTGTGTAAGATAAGACCAAACTCACTTTTCCAGTATATCTATTAATTCCATAATTTAGTCATCAATTGAGCCTTAACATACATCACGTGAAAATAAGATGATTGAGATCTGTCAGTATTGATGTACATGTAGGTGGTTCCTTTATTATAATTTGAGAAATGCTTGCAAGCTCTACTGGTGAGGGATTTCACAAGGAGAGAGAGAAGAAAGATATAAGATGGCAAAGATCAGTCAAGTTGTGCAGTCTCGTGAAGGGATCATGTACAATAGGTTTTAAACAAACAAGGCAAATTGTTGGCCTATTCAAAGACGAGGTGCTATAGTACAGCATTTGAGTGCAAATTATTTGATATCTTAAAAGCTATTTCTTGTTATTTCTTTTCAGTCTAAAGTGACTGACAACACTTCTGAAATCACTTGCTTCCATTTGAATGGCATTTCATTAAAAATCCCAAGCTAGGATCCCTCTTATTCCTTTATTAAGTACTGCAGTCTACATCAAAACTGTCTACAACCATGAGTTGTTTGTGTATATGTCTTTACATTAACTGCCTTTCGATTATATTGAGAAAATCACTTTTGTTTTTCAATTACTTATTAGATTCTAAAAGAAACAGTTGTCAGAAATAAGTTTACAGTAGTGAATGGCTGCCTCAATAGGTGTAAAATCAATTTTGCAATTTTTATTTAAGAAAAGGGACCTGCCATACTACCCACTGTTCCTTTGCTTATCAATTTTTGGTAGTGATGGTATACCTAATTCCAAAGAGAAAATTTTGTTTTTTAAAAAGCAAGATAATGTACTTTACTATGAAGTCAAGCATAGCATGAGATACGTTGACATTTTTCAGGAAATGAGTTTCTTTCAGCCTTCTTCTTTATATGTCTTAATTTTCTCCCTGAAATGATATGCTCATCTCTTCATCCTACAAGTAAATCTATTTCAGAATCAAACTTCACAGTGGGAAACCAGTGATTGAACATATTTAGTGTGAAGATGGAAAAATGACAAAGGCTAGAGAGAAAACGAAAGGTCCACCGATGCAAGTAGATGTTATGCTAAACTAAAGTTTATAATTTCAAGCATTTATCCCCTTTACATCTCTCTTAAGGTCAACTTCTGCACTTCAAAATTAATGACTAAAATAGCATGAGCAAAAACACTAGGTAGATACATTGTCTGATGGGGTTATACTGATGCCAACCCTCATTTGAAGTAAAAGAACCACTCCTGATTTGTGAATATTAAAGCAAGGCCACAGAAGGCACTTAGGTTCTTGCTTAAACTCATCAGACATTGCAATGAATTTGCCACTTGGAAGATTTTGATGTAAATAATGACTGGAGAAATATAGTGCTAGCAAATACTCAGAAAATAATTTATAATTACGAAAGGCAAAGAATGAACGGCCTGCCTTTGAAAACAAAACTGTTGCATTGAAGTGTAGCCAACTAGGCAAAAACAAACGGTTGCGGGGAACCCCGTCAAAGTGGGTAAGTTATTTTGGGCCTACCTGAGGCGGGACAAAGATGAGAGAAGCCATTTCAGAGCAGTTCTGTTTCTGCCTCTTTTGTTCTTGCCAGGGTGCCCATTTTTAAAGTATTCAAACAAAGAACCACAAACCGCCAGCCACACCATAATACCAGCTTGTGTTTACATTTTCAGCTCTCCGGATCGTGATCCTATTCAGCGCACACAGAGCGAGTGCTCGCGTACACGCGCCCGTCCGCCATCAGGAGGACTGAAACTGTAAACACAAGCTGGTATTTTGGTGTGATCACGCTAATATGGCGGCTTGTGAGGTCAAGGGGTGGAAGGTGAATTATGGATCCAGAATTGCCTTGCTTTTGTCAGTTTAAGTCAGGCTGCTTACGCAGTAGCTGCTTTTCCAATTTGAATAATTCAGCTCTTTTAAAGAAATGAAGACCTACCTTAAATAATTAGAGGGACTACACTGGAGAACTGTCTTCCCAGGAAAGTAGTGGAAGCTCCATTCCCCTGAAGCTATAAAATTACACCATGAAAGTAACAGTCTGGTTCAGAACATAACCATCTGTTGGTCATGGCAAAAAGTGTTGGGTAAAGTAATCCAGTGTCTTGATAGAACTTCCTGTTTCAAAAGAAAACCATTTAGGTGGCTTGTTCTACTATGAAAAGTTCATTTAACCAAGAAAACTAGGGGGAGAAAGTTGTTTAATCGTTCAGTGTACTCTATAGAAAAATGAACCAAGTTTAGATGTAACTCAGAATATCTTTTTTCCCATCTTGCTGTTAACATAAATTAATTTTTGCAGTCTAGTTACAGTTAGATAATATATCCTTAACCAAAGTAAGGGTTAGATGGGATCTTCAAGATTATTTGGATTTTGAAGTATGACAGAAATATCCTCAGTACAAAAAATATCAGGAGGATATCCCAATTCACCTCAACAAGGACAAGAAAAAGATCAGTTAAGAGCAGATTTGTTGGAGTTCAATTCCTATAGAAACACAGGCCAGCTAACAAATAGATAAAATTATTTTCATAGTTTCTTTAATTCCTTCAAACTGGTACAGGGAAACAATCCTTTCAGTCTAAGCTTTTTTAAAATATAAATTTACTAAAATCATCAATGTTAGAAAGATAAATGGTGGTTTCAGTAAATGGGATGCATTTATCTTGCTCTTGGCTCTTTTCAGTGAAGGTCACATGAGGACTGGTTGTATTTCTAGTAAATACAAACCAGTGATTTCTAGTGAAATCTCCATTCCTCGGGACTTCCCTAGTGGTCCAGTGGTTAGGAATCTGCCTGCCAAGGCAGGGGACATGGGTTCAATCCCTGGTCCAAGAACTAAGATTCCACATGCCTCAGGGCAACTGAGCCTAACAACAAGTACTGAAGCCCACAAGCTTAGAGCTGGTGCTCTGCAACAAGAGAAGCCACCACAAACAAGAAGTCAGCACACCGCAACTAAAGAGGAGCCTCCACTCACTGCAGCTAGAGAAAGTCCACTCACAGCAATGATGGCCCAGTGCAGCCAAAAACAAGTAAATACATAGATAAAACACATTAAACAATTTCCCTTCCTGCTGACAATAGACATTTGTTTCAATGTCTAGTACTCAGTTTTATGTGAAAAATAGTCCTAAAGTAGAATTCAGTTATCAAACTATGCTTGTTGTGCATATTTGTTGTTCTGAAATGGAAACAGAAATGGAAAACAGAAAGAAAAATTTCCTCTTTATATGTGAAGTTATTTCTAGTTCATTAGAAACAAAGCTCAAAGAAGGGAAGTTTCTCATCTTAAGGTGAACAGGCCAATAACAATACTTGTATATAATAATTTTTATATATGTTTTTCAGTTGTTCCATAGAGAACAATCATTCCTGTGACAACACTGATATTGCTAGAATTAAAAATTTCAAGGTAGGACTTCTCTGGCAGTCCAATGATTAAGACTCTGTGCTTCCCCTGGAGGGGACACAGGTTCAATCCATGGTCAGAGAACAAAGATTCTGAACTTTTTCAGGTAATCCCTCAGTCCATTATAATCTTAAAGCTTTCTATAAGCATGAAATTATCAGCCAATCGTATGTTGAGATATGTGAAATTCCCTTCTCTTAAAAGCCATTTCTGACTAATACAGAACAATTGACCATTTCCTCTCTTTCGTGTGCATGAGTTCATATGCAATAATATATATAATGGATGTATATAAATATCTATATAATAAGAAAACATAAAAATAACTAGAAAAATTGAATAATCCATGTTAGCTTATTTTAGGTGAATTCATTTCAAATTTATCCTGTCTATCCTATTACACCATCAACTGTTTTAAATTCTGAGCTACATTTAAATGAAAGTTATAGTTCCCACAGCATTCTGCTGGCCTCAGTCAGTAATGACAACAGTGTTGATGAAAAATGGAGGTGGAGGAAGGTATGATCATAGAATGTAAGGAGAGGCCAATGTCCTGAAGAACTGTGAAGACCTCAGTAGGAATTTCCTTATTTTTACACATCATTAACATATCTCTTATTACTTGGTCTGCAAAAATATCTTCATTTTCCATTGATTTTATAAATACAGCTCTTTTAGAAGGAAAGAGCTGTAGATTTAAAGAATAAAGAAAATAATCAGTGAGGAGAAACAAACAAAAAGCCACACTATTTCTTGCTGTATTTTTCTGCTTTAAGTGTTTTTTACCTGCCTCTTTCTTTCTTGGAATGTTTCAGTAGAAAAATGAAGGTAGCTTTATTTTCTACTTTGCTAAAATGTTTCTCTTCTTGGAAAAATGCTTGGCTGTTTCTACATTTGAATAGGTAGAGCAGAAGAGGGTAGCTATCACTAGATTTTCTATCATCTTATTAGTTTAATGCCTTTTAATTTAAAATACAGTGATAAGTTGTATGAAATGATTATTTGGTTAGTAGTTTTTCTACTGACTAGGTCAGATTCTGTAGAAGCTAATGGGACAGGTGATGCTTTAATTTTCTTCTTAATAATCTTATGTTAGAAGTCAGCTCAAAATCTCACTGAATGAGATAACATCGGGCCCCAATCATAAAAAATTTCCTCTTTTCAAGAAAAACACCTGTTCAGATTGTTAGACTTCAGAGAAAATGATGAGAGGTTTGGTTTAGACATTAGAAGCTTTGAAAAGTGGAGATCAAAACCTGTAGCAGAAATCTAAGTGAGAGTTTACATTCAGCAAGCATAAGTTTAAGCACTTACAACATTTAAAAATTTACCTTCGGGCTTCCCTGGTCATCCTGTGTTTTAAGAATCCACGTTGCAATGCAAATGACACTGGTTCGATCCCTGGTCCAGGAAGATTCCGCATGCCAAGGAGCAACTAAGCCTGTGCACCATTACTATTGAGCCTGTTCTCTAGAGTCTGGGAACCACAACTCCTGAGCCCATGTGCTTAGAGCCCACGCTCCACAGCAAGAGAATCCACTGCAATGAGAAGCCTGAGCACTGCAACTAGAGAGTAGCCCCCTCTCACTGCAACTAGAGAAAGCTGATGGAGCAACAAAGACCCACCACAGTCAAAAAATAAACAAAAAAATCTTTAAAAATATAAACATTATAAAATATATAAAAATTAAAAAATATATATATATAAATTAAAATGTACCTTTTTTGGAAGGCAACTTCTCATTATATGTCAGAACTTCTCTTTCCTATTCATTATTTAAAACATTTCTCATAGTATGGAAATAAGAAAATAATTCTTAAGAAAACATTAGATTGTATACAAGTATACGTAAAAGTAGAGATTAAGAAAGTGATGAGTAATGCTTTTGTATTTGTATTTGAATTACAAAGGCATGGATAAGATTTAGTTTCGGCAATAAATAATGTCATGTGTGAGGCAGGCAAATATACAGGAAATAATGTATCACAGTGGAATATGAATTAACAAATATTAATACCTACTGGGATTAAAGCAATGTAAGATGGATTTAAAGAAAAATATAATACTGTGAGAAATTAATCAATATAAGACAATCAGATAAAATCCTAACATGATATATATCTACTCATTCAAAGAAATATTTAAGAACTATTTTATCTTTAAATCTTCGTAGGAATGATCAGTTGCATTTCTCTCAAGTTTATCAGGAGGGACCAACACTCCAGATTCTCTGGTAGTTTCAATGCTGCATGATGGATTAAGTAGAAATTTGTTATTTTGCCTCTAAACAAAGAGAGGGGCTTCCCTGGTGGCTTAGAGGGTAAAGCATCTGCCTGCGAAAGATCCCCTCGAGAAGGAAATGGTAACCCACTCCTGTACTCTTGCCTGGAAAATCCCTTGGATGGAGGAGCCTGGTGCAGGCTACTGTCCATGAGGTCACAAAGAGTTGGATGTGACTGAGCGATGACGTGACAAACAGAGGGACATAATCTGTGCAAAGCATTTTCTAGGCATATCTTTATTTTTTTTTTGCTTTTTTAAGAGATTTTTGTTTACTCTTTGTAGCCTTGTAATGGTTGGGATGTGTGAAGAGAGGAATGTCAGAAAAGAAAGAGATGTAGAGAATAGCTTTAAATATTTTAAATTATACTTTAACCATTGCTTACCAAGGAAAATTTCTCGGTATGAAAAAGTATTACTTTTTAAAAAAATCACAGGTTTTATTTAATTATTGAATACATAAATGCATGCCCATTGTTAAAAATTAAAACAATACACCAATAAAGTGAAATATGAAAACAATATACCAATAGAGTAAAAAAATGAAAGCACTTCTCAGCATCTTTAAAATGTATCTATTATCAGTATACCTCCCTATCCTAGAAGTAATAAGATTTAAAGTGTGGTGCCTATCAATTCAGAACATATTCTTATGCATTTACCTCACATAAATTGTTTGGAGTTTTGTTTGGTTGGTTTTGTAACTCTCAGCAATATATCTTGTATATTTTTCTCTATACTTATATGTAGCTATACCTCTTTCTTTTACTATTTATTTATTTTTGGCCATGCTACGTGGCTTGTGGGATCTTGGTTTGCTGATCAGGGATTGAACATGGGCCCTTGGCCAAATCCTAACCACTGGACCACCGGGGAATTCCCCACATCCTTCTTTTAAAACTGCTGCATAGTGTTCCAAAGCACAGATGTACCCCACTTTATTTAAATGTGCCACTGTTTATGGCAGGTTATTTCAGTTCTTTCAAGTATTTTCTGTTGAAAACAATGTTGCAATGAGTAGTCTCTTTTACCTATCTTTGAGGGTATGTTTATTTTATAGAATAGGTTCAAAGAACTGGAAATGCTGGATCAAATGCATATGTATTAAATTTTATAAATACTGCCAAATTGTTGACCATAATGAATGAAAATGCCAGCTAAACACTTTAAACTGTAGCTTTAGAAACAACAGTTATGTAGAGATTCAAAAAATCAAAGGGCCCATTTGGACCATTATATTACATGGTTAATTCATCCAAGCAACAAATATGTATTGAGTGCTGCCGCACCTCAAGTGCAGGTTAGTGGTGGGACAGTAAGTTTCAAAGTAGAATAAACATTGTCTTCACCCTTGAGATCATAGTTCTGACAGCAGGGTCCTATGATGTAATTTTCTCTTTGTCTTACAAAAAAGGAAAGAATGTTTGAATAAAATAGAAAATAATACAAAACTAAATTGATTTTTCAAATTGAAGTAGGCATCTTACATTATTTCCAGTTTATGCTTATATGTGCGTGCGTGCATGCTTATATGTGCATGCATGCTAAGTTCCATCAGTTGTGTCCGACTTTTGTGATCCTATGGACCATAGCCTGCCAGGCTCCTCTGTCCATGGGATTCTCTAGGTAAGAAAACTGGAGTGGGTTGCCCTGCCCTCCTCCAGGGGATCTTTGCCACCCAGGGATCAAACCTGTGTTTCTACTGTCTTGCATTGGTGGGTTCTTTACCACCAGCACCACCTGGGAAGTCCCACTTGTATGTGCATGTATTGGCAATTCTATGCCCAAGAGAGCAAGGAGGCCACTTTTGAACATAAAGTGAAAGTGAAAGTGAAAATGAAGTCGCTCAGTCGTGTCCGACTCTTTGCGACTCCATGGGCCGTAGCCTACCAGGCTCCTCCGTCCATGAAATTTTCCAGGCAAGAATACTGGAATGGGTTGCCATTTCCTTCTCCAGAGGATTTTCCCGACCCAGGGATCAAACCGAGATCTCCTGCATTGCAGGCAGATGCCTTACTGACTGAGCCACTTTTGAACATACTATCCTCCAAATGGGTTAATCTCTCTAGATCCAATGCAAAGAAAGTTTAAGGAATATTTAAAACAAACAGACATCAACACACTTGGAGAGCCTATTAGTTATGCACAGTCAAAGTTATCAGTAGGTGGAAAAATGCAGTGAAAACAAAACATGGAGCCCATTGGAAGGTTTTCAAGGAGTGAAGGTTGTTTAATCAGATAGAGACAAGTAAAGCAGTGAAACCTGAGAACAGGCCTTCACTTGCACCAAAATAAAATCATGGCAAATAATATTAGCAGTTGGAAAGAATATTTTTTAAAATTTGAGCAAGATTAATTTACCCATTTATAATAGGCAAATGCACTGCTTTCTTACATAAAGGTTACACCACTGAGCTAAGACTGGGGAATAAACTAATGTGGCTTTCCACATATGTATATACACATTTATGAGAATCATTCACAAATGATTAAACAAAAACAAAACCACTTTACTTCATTCTTGCTTTGTACCAAAACACATTTCTTATGATTGGATCTAAATTAATTGACAGATTTGTGTTATATTTTTGAAAAGTGACATTTATTCTTTCTCAAAAATTCACAGGGTTTCCCTAGTGGTTTGGTGGTTAAGAATCTGCCTTGCAATGCAGGGGACAGGGCTTCAATCCCTGGTCTGGGAAGACCCCACATGCTGCAGTGCAACTAAGCTCATGGACCACAACTGCTAAGCTTGTGATCTAGAGCCCGAGAGCCCCAACTACTGCGCCCATGTGCTGCAACTGCTGAAGCCCGTGAGCCTAGAGCCTGTGCTCCGCAACAAGAGAAGCAACTGCAATGAGAAGCATGTGCACCGCAAATAGAAGTTGCTCCCACTCTCTGCAACTAGGGAAAAACCCTTGTGCAGCAACAAAGATCCAGCACAACCAAAACTAAATAAATCTTCAAAAAAATTCTCATCTCATATCTATCTATCTATATAAGTTGCACACACATGCACACACATAACAGTCAGTGCCTCATAATACTAAAAGCAAAGTTTTTAGTCTCAGCTCTTCCCAACTGCCCTTTTACTAAAAATTTCTTAAGTTTTATATTACAGACTCCTTTTTCAAAGCTTTGAAGATGCCCCCTTTCAAAATTCAGTTTTTCATAACTAGAAAATAACATTGAAGATGACATTTTATTTTCAAAACTTGAGTCTTTGAGGACAACTTTGAATATATGGCTCTAAAATTAATCCTCAAAGTGATGCTTAAAAGTACATTTAAAACTCTGAATTTCTATGTTGCAATAAAAAATGAATGAGTATAATTTTAGTAATATTTTATTGTATGCTTGTAATAGCCCTAAATGGTGCACATAGCATAACTGATGTATTTCTAATACATTAATTGCTATTTACTAAGAGGAAATAAGAGTAAATTACACAACTGTGCTATTTGGTTTTATGTTCAAATGTACATAAATGTGTCAGTATCATATAATAAATATTTGCATTAACTCACTAACAAATAATACAGATTAAAGTGTTAGGCCACTTATTCTGAGATAAATTCATAGGCTCACAGTGTTGGAAGCACTCATCAGGCCTGTCACTGATGTTCAAATGACAATTTTAACCAGATTCATAATTACCTACTCTTTTACTTATAAAGTAGAATGTTTGCATTTCCAGAAATAGAAATTTTTAAATGTTTTTTGGTATTCATCTGTATTGTTTCCTGGACCTAACAAAAACTACTTCCTCATAAAAGTCACAAAAAATTGTCTGTTTTAATAAACATCTTTTTATGATATAGACATGAAGAACCCCTGGTCAGCATCTTTTCTCTGAAAATAATACAACTGAATACCAATCAAGTCACACCTTAGCCTTTTAAGACTGGTTAATGGCAATTCCTTAGCTTTTCTCAAGGACCTGAAATACATCTTTAGCTTTATTTTTCTTTATTCAACTCTCATAAATTTCTCCACATCCTTTAAAAATGTGATCCAAAACAGGAAGTCATTTTCAAACAAAAGTAAAATTAATATTTGACAAGAGGAGACACTGTCCTTTGATGATCTAAGGTTATTCAGGAAATCATAAAAAATGTTTGTTTTCTCCCACATCGTTGACCATTTGGACTTTGTCAACAAACCTTAAAGATTTTTCTTCTGTCTTTTTTGCCTAGACACTCATGTCTAAACCTATACGGCACTGAATAGTTATAAGCATTTGCTTCTTCTAAGCATCATTTTTTATGTGATCATTATCCTGAATTGAATTTTATTTTGGGGGGATTCTAGTCACTGCAATTACTTTAATATCATTTGAAAAGTTGTACAGTATAGTTTTGACTATTTAGAATAAACAGAAAATATGTTGACTATTATGGGGCCCAAAAATAATCCCTTAGCCCTCTTGGTAAGGCCTTGAAACAACTTGCTCATCATTCTAAAAGAAGAATGATTGAGAAGATATTTTCCTCAGTTATTAATGAGAAGAATATATATGATGGGATCCAATGTCTATGTATTTATTTGGAAAAAAATGGTAGAAAATAGAAAAATCCTGTAAAAGTAAGAGTGATAGGGTAGGAGCTATTATACTTTTCCACATATTAAAAGCTATAGTAAGTATACTGTGGAGAAGCATATATACATTTTTTTGAATTACCAGATGCTGGGTTCAATGTGTTTGGCATTTATCATCTATATCATTGAATCTTTACAATAATCACATTTTAATAGAGAGGAACCAGAGACTTAAAAAATATATCTAGCCAATGTGGTAGACAGTATCATTTATTTACAAGTCTTCATTTTCCCCAAGTTCTTGACCCGTGAAGGCAATATACTTTCCTTTTTAAAAATTGTTTTAAATTTATGTTTATTTATTTGGCTGCATCATATATTAGTTGGGGCATGCAGGATCTTTAGTTGCAGCATATGAACTCAGTTGCAGCATTCGGGAATAGTTCCCGCAACAGGGATCGAACCAGGGCCCCCTACATTGGGAGTGTGCAGTCTTAGCCACTGAACCACTTGGAAAATCCCAATTATTTTCCTTTTCTATTCACTTAGGGCTTGGCCAGGTGATTTTTCTTAGACCTGTTCCATTGGATGAGATTTAAGAAGTGTGACTAAGTTTTCACCAGCCATCTTGAACTCCTGCCATTTATCATGAGAAGAATATGTTCTAGGGAGCTGTTACTACTTCAACTTGAAAAGAGAGGCAAGTGAAACAGCCATAAACTTGACCTGGAGCCCAGAGCAAAGTACATTTATGTTCAGCATAACACTGCAGTGTTACAGTTGACCCAGATACCTATGAGGGAGGAATAAATGTTTGTTGTAAGTCACAGAGGTTTTGGGGGAGTGTTTGTTACACATCACTATTGCAGCCTAGCCTGAGCAATATTCTCAGAATCTCACTAATAAGGATCACGGTAATATAGATAAATGAAACAAAAGATAAAATCTGGACCTAGTTTCCAAGATATCCAATAACTTAGTGAAGAAAATGTGGGTTGCTCAAAAGTGGCATAGAGACATTAACAAATGATTTGAGGAAAAATATGGCTAGATCTCTACTTACATCTTAAAAAGAAGGTTTAATTAGCTTAAAGATTTATATGCAAAATATGAAAACATAACTATAGTTAGAGTAAAACAGCAGAATTTTTATTACTAATATCACAGAAAATGTCTTTCCAATAACGATACCAAAGACTTTGAATTCAGTGATATCTTGTAAATTTGATGACATACAAAACTGTATGACAACTAGCTGAGCCACCAGGGAAGCCCAAAAAATGACACAAAAAAGGTAAAAAGACTAAAGACATACTGAAAGACATACATATCACAAATAATCATATTTTCAGTCTTTAAAGAACCATTTATAAGTCAAACACAATAAGATATATACTCCAAAAAGAGGAAGAATCAGCTAGAATAGGTAATTCACAAACACAGAAATAACAAAAGAGCATAACACAGGAGAACCTGATAAAAATAAACCATAAACATATGAGAACATGACAAACTTCAGTTCAGTTCAGTTCAGTCGCTCAGTCGTGTACAAATCTTTGCGACCCCACGGACTGCAGCATGCCAGGCTTCCCTGTCCATCACCAGCTCCGGAGTTTACCCAAACTCATGTTCAGTGAGTCGGTGATGCCATCCAACCATCTCATCTGTCATCCCCTTCTCCTCCTGCCTCAATCTTTCCCAGCATCAGGGTCTTTTCCAGGGAGTCAGTTCTTCACATCTTCAGTTCTTCACAAAGTATTGGAGTTTCAGCTTCAATATCAGTCCTTTCAATGAACACTCAGGACTGAGCTCCTTTAGGATGGACTGGTTGGATCTCCTTGCAGTCTAAGGGACTCTCAAAAGTCTTTTCCAACATCATAGTTCAAAAGCATCAATTCTTCTGTGCTCAGCTTTCTTCATAGTCCAACTCTCACATCCATACATGACTACTGGAAAAACCATAGCCTTGACTAGACGGACCTTTGTTGGCAAAGTAATGTCTCTGCTTTTTAATATGCTGTCTAGGTTGGCCATAACTTTCCTTCAAAGGAGTAAGTGTCTTTTAATTTCATGGCTGCAATCACCATCTGCAGTGATTTTGGAGCCTAGAAAAATAAAGTCTGCTATTATTTCCCCATCTATGTGCCATGAAGTGATGGGACCAGATGCCATGATCTTAGTTTTCTTAATGTTGAGCTTTAAGCCAACTTTATCACTCTCCTCTTTCACTTTCATCACAGGCTCTTTAGTTCTTCCTCACTTTCTCCAATAAGGGTGGTGTCATCTGCATATCTGAGGTTATTGATACTTCTCCTGGCAATCTTGATTCCAGCTTGTGCTTCTTCCAGCCCAGCGTTTCTCATGATGTACTCTGCATATAAGTTAAATAAGCACGGTGACAATATACAGCCTTGACGTACTCCTTTTCCTATTTGGAACCAGTCTGTTGTTCCATGTCCAGTTCTAACTGTTGCTTCCAGACCTGCATACAGACTTCTCAACAGGCAGGTCAGGTGGTCTGGTATTCCCATCTCTTGAAGAATTTTCCACAGTTTATTGTGATCCACACAGTCAAAGGCTTTGGCATAGTCAATAAAGCAGACATAGATGTTTTTCTGGAACTCTCTTGCTTTTTCTATGATCCAGCAGATGTTGGCAATTTGACCTCTGGTTCCTCTGCCTTTTCTAAAACCAGCTTGAACATCTGGAAGTTCTCTGTTCACATACTGTTGAAGCCTCAGTTGGATAATTTTGAGCATTACTCTGCTGGCATGTGAAATGAGTACAATTGTGTGGTAGTTGAACATTCTTTGGCATTGCCTTTCTTTGGGACTGGAATGAAAACTGACCTTTTCCAGTCCTGTGGCCACTGCTCTGTTTTCCAAATTTGCTGGCATATTGAATGAAGCACTTTCACAGCATCTTTTAGGATTTGAAATAGCTCAACTAGAATTCCATCACCTCCACTAGCTTTGTTCGTAGTCATGCTTCCTAAGGCCCACTTGACTTCACATTCCAGGATGTCTGGCTCTAGGTGAGTGATCACACCATCGTGATTATCTGGGTCATGAAGATCTTTTTTGTACAGTTCTTCTGTGTATTCTTGCCACCTCTTCTTAATTACTGCTTCTGCTTCTGCTAATCAAATCACTTCTGCTAATCAAATCACTGCTAATCAAATTCTGGAAATTAAAAGAACAATAAAATACCATTTCCTGCCTATCAGATTATAAAAGATTTTTAAAATAATATTAACACATAGTATTGGGAAGGCTTGAGAATAAAATCACTATGACTTTTTGGAAGACAGAGAGGCAGTATGTACCAAAAGTCTTAAAATTATGCAGACTTATTGATCTACCATTTCTATTTCTTAAAAAAATAATGTGTCAAATGTAAAAAGATGTTTTAGAATATTTATTGTAAAATACTGAAAACTAAATATTGATCAAAGAATTTCCATGGAGGTCCAATGGCTGAGACTCCATACTCACAATGTAGGGGACCTGGGTTTGATCCTTGGTCAGGGAACTAGATCCCACATGTTGCAACTAAGAGTTTGTGGGTTGCACCTAAAAGATCCTGTATGCTACAATGAAGATCAAAGATCCTGCATGCTGAACTAAGCCCTGGCACAGCCAAATAAATAAGTAAAATAAAAATAAATATTAAAAATGTTGATGAATGGAGGACTGATCACATAAATTATGGAAAATTGTGAAATAAAATGTACATTTCAATGGCAAGCACTAAGAATTATGAAGATCTGTGTTTATGTATATAAAAATACAGCAGTGATTATAAATTAAAAGAAAAAAGCAGGGTATTAAACAGTGAGTATAGTGTGATCTCATTTATAAATATATGAAATACATATGAGTAGAATTAATTCTTGAATAATAAGCAAAATGTGAATAGTTTTTTTTTTTTTCTGGATAATAGGGTTATGGCTGATCTTCAAAAAAGAAAGTATTTTTTTCTATAATATTTGAATGCTTTTTACAGTGAGATTATAGTCAGGAATAAAATACTTTCCTTTTGAAAAGAAAAAATATAAAAAATAGGAGTATCTTCTACTACAAATGTGGCAAAAAGTCTACAGAACTCCAAATAGGTCATATCTATTGTTTCTTCCTTGTCTAGGTCCTCGTAAATTATTTATAGAAATTCTATCTATACTAACAATTATTTTTTCATTACTTCTTTAAATTTCTTTTCAGAACATGATAGGTATTATATTCTGTAGTCATTTTTATTTTAGAGGATCTTCACAATTTCTGTTTTCTTAAACCATGTTTATATGACTAAAAAAAGTCATACAAATTAAAAAATTATATTAAGTAAAACTAGAATATTTCTACCTAAACCAATAATTTTAGTTGAACTGACCAGTTACTTTAGGATTATCTTTAAAGTCAAGAAAATTAAAAATCAACCATTTCTTTCAGTTATTTAAAGAAAAAACAATTAGGAAATAGCCTTCAATTAGACAAATTAACTTTACAAAAGACAGCAGTTATGCAATATATCCATTTATGAAATATAACTTTACATGTCTGTATATCAGTCTATAGTTATAGATATATAATTAACATATAACTATAAATATATAAAATCGGGGGGTAAGCTAATAAATTACAGGGCTTGTGTAGTACCCATTACTGAAGAAAATTACAATACTCTACTGAGGAACATATATTTTTTTGAAAAGTGTTCTTATATGGGAAAATGGCAATATTAGAAGGGTGTCCCACTTAATTTATAAATTTAATGTAGTTCTGTTTAGAATTTCAGGAATATTTTAAAATCCAAACTGCCTAAAGAAGACTATGTTTTAGTAAAACAGAAAAAAAGTTCTCTTTCCTACAGAGTCTGTTCCTATTTCCCAAAGACAATCATTGTTAATAATTTTTTTTGTCTATTCTTCCAGAAATTTTGTATGTATATGTAAGGCATGTGAGCTTCCCCAGTGGCTCAGCGATAAAGAATCTGCCCAAAATGCAGATGTGGGTCCCATCCCTGGGTTAGGAAGATCCCCTGGAGGAGGAAATGGCAACCCACTCCAGTGTTCTGGCCTGAGAATTTCCATGGACAGAGGAGCTTGGCGGACTACAGTTCATGGGGTCACAAAAAGAACTGCACACAATGACCGAAACAACAGTATGGCACATCGTCACACACACATGGGCAAGTGCACACACTTACATGCTCTGACTTTTTTTTTTCCCCTAGTAGTGATAATATTATACACACTGTTCTACAACTTGCTTTATTCACTTAATATATCCTGGGCATTTTTCCATAGTAAAACATATGTTCTCAAGTGAATTTTTTAACTTAATAAAGTAATTCTGAAGAAGATAATAAATTAGCAAGAATAACAAGGAAAACTTTCAGAAAAAAACTACTTTAGAGGAACCTGCAACACCAAATGTAAAAATGTATAATCAAAATACTGTGGGAATTCCCTGGTGGTCCAGTGGTTAAGGCTCCTCACTTTCATTGCCGAGGATGCAGGTTCAGTTAGATCCCACAGACTGCAGGCATGGCCAAAAATATATATAAATAAATAATATAAAGAAACATACTATTAAATATATCTACAGACCTATGTGGACCCTCAGATAAAATAATCAAACAACACACACACACAAAATGATAAATAAAAAAAATTTTAAAATAAATATTGTGATAAAAGTGGACGAGTTATCAGTGGAGCAGAAATTAGTCTAAGGACTGGACCCTGGAACATAAAAGCTATCAATTTGATTCAAAAAATCTTTGCAAATCAGTCAATAGTGAAGAAGTATATTATTCAATAATATTCAGAGGCAATTGCTTAACAACTGGAAAAAATGATCAAATCCTCACTTCACATGATATACTAAAGTAAATTACAAATTGATTAAAGCACTAAATGCATGAAATAAAAACAAAAAGCAAAACAGAAATAAAACAAAGTCATCAAATATATAAGAGAAAAATATAAGAGAATAATCTTGGTGAGGAATATTTTTTAAATGTGATAAGCAAGGATAGAAACTTTAATAACATTCAAATAATTAATAATTTTAAAATGAAGTCAATAACAAAATATGGTATTAGATTGGAAAAATACTTGTGAAATATATGGCACAGAGTCAGTATCCTTATTATTAATATATGAAGAACTATCATAAATTAACTTAAAAATAGAAACATCCTGAGAGAAAAATGGGTGAGGCATAGGAAAAAGCAAGCCATATTGAAACAATATAAATAGCAAATGAAGCATGAAATATATTGTTTTTCAAATAACCAAAGTAACAAAAACTAAAAGAATAAAAATCTTTTTCATACATCGAATTGTCTGTGCTTAGTTGCTCAGTCATGTCCAACTCTTTGTGATGCTATGGGCTATAGCCCACCAGGCTCCTCTGTCCATGGGGATTCTCCAGGCAAGAACACTAGAGTGGGTTGCTATGCCCTCCTCCAGGGGATCTTCCCAACCCAGGGATCAAACCCAGGTCTCCTGCATTGCAGGCGAATTCTTCACAGTCTTAGCCACCAGGGAAGCCCATACATTGAATTGTGCGTGTGTGCTAAGTCACTTCAGTTGTGTCTAATTCTGCGATGCTGGACTGTAGACCGCCATGCTCCTCTGTCCATGGGATTCTCCAGGCAAGAATACTGGAGTGAGTTAAAAAAAAAAAACAAAAAACAATACTGAAGTGGGTTCCCATGCCCTCCTTCACGGGATCTTCCTGACCCAGGGATCCAACCCATGTCTCTTATGTCTCCTGCATTGGTAGGCAGGTTCTTTACCACTAGCACCACCTGAGAAGCCCACACTGAATTAAAGAAGATTAAAAACCTAATAACATTTGGGGTTGGTGAAGGTATGGACAAGTGGACACTCTCATACATTTCCATTTTGGAAGACACTTTGACCTTAAGTATCAAAAATTGCAAAAAATACCCCCAAAACTAACAACTTTTGACCTTGAAATATTCCTTTTGGAAACTCATCTGGAGGAAACATAGATATAAACAAGCATTGTCTATAGAGATGTTCATCATAGCATTGTTTATAATGCAGAAAAATTAGAAACCATCAAATAGTCTTTGAGAACTTGTTAGGCAAATTATGGTGTACTATATAGGCATTCAAAATAACTCTGCTAACAAATATTTAATGACATGGGGAAATATTTGTGATATATTTTAAATGAAAAGTATAGTTCATGTATTATAGTTATTTTTAATTTATATTGGTGCATAGGAAAATGTGCTATAAGTATATACTCTAAAAAATTAACTGGTTCTCTAACTGGATAGGTTATGTGTGATTTTATTTCATTATATTATTTTCATAACTGCCAAGATAAACATGTATTAGTTTTATAACCAAAAATAATGTTATAAAAATAAAATACATTAAACAATTATTTGAGATGTAGATATTAAAATGCATGTTTTTTTCTCAAGGGACTGATAGCTTTGCATTGCTTAATGTTGTTTAGGCATGATTTGAGGCCAGTTTCTAGGCATTTCATTGAAAAAAATAAAATCAGTATAATAAAATTATGTTTTTTTTAAAATAGCAATCTTTTTTTCACATAGCTAGAATATATTTTCATTAAAATTTTTTTTATTTTCATTTTTTTAAATGAAACAAATTAGTATAATTAAAGCCTTCAATTAGCATTACATGTCTTTAAATAAAGATTAAATAGCTCTTCATCAAAATATATCATGTAATTCAGTTTCATTTTTTAACTTGGGACACAAATAGGTATAATTTTATAACTTGACACTCAGCAAAAATCATTTTTTAAATAAAAAATTTCTAAATATTTTCTCATATACTAGCCCTAGAGACTAAGTCATACCATAAAATATGGCACATAACTTCCAGGAAAAGTCTTCATTTGTTCTTTCTAGAAAATACTGACACTGATTTTGTGACAAGCATATGTACATATATTATACTGAAAATAAAATTAATGTAAACTTAACAAAATATTGAAATTATGAAGTGCAAAGCAGCTAGTTAAAAGGACTCATTCTTGCTCATATGCCTATCATTTTCCATTTATATTAATAAAACAACTTTGCATAATCCTCAATGGGCAAAATAATATAAAATATTAAAAGACTCCCAAGTAGAAAATACTGTATATGATCTTCTAGGATCTGATTTTTAGGTATGACTAATTAGTCTGGCAGTATGATAAGCAACAACCTGTATAACAGGTAAACAGGAGGGGATAAATTCCAAGCATTGTCTGAATAAGAAGTGCAACTCATTTTTCTTAACCCAGACTTTTTTTACACATCAACGCACTCTCCATCTGAAACTTGGTGATGATCCCAAAGGAGAAAACACTGCCCTCCAGTGGTCTTCACTGGAGAAATGGAAATAGTTTCAGGTACCATGACTGCAGTATTTATGTAAAACGTGAGTATTCACCTAGTCTTATTTCTGGCTATGTTTCTTAAGCTGAAACCTATATCTACAACTGAGTAACTGAGTATAAGGATAGAACCTCCAGAGTAAATTCTAATATATAGGTAGTTACTCTAGTTAAATAGAAATATTAAATAGGGGGAATGATTATGGCATCTGACCACCTAAGCTGACCATCTATTAGACTATGACAATTGGATTATGTTAGCCACCTATAGCTTCTTACTTCCCAGAGAAGGGAGAAGAAATTTCATCTCTATGTTTCCCTTGTTGGCCAATTTTTTAGCTAAAAGACATTTAAAATTGTACAGCAGGCAGAACCCCAGGGGACTGAACAGTATTCCAACATCCTTAAAGCCTTCCCATCACTTGAAAAACCAAATTCTCCCTCCTGCTTCTTAAACTAACCAAAGTAGGCAAAAGCAATTTTAAAAAGTCTTTGTGTCTAGCATTGGAACTTTCTCATATTTCACACCATTATATAAATGTCACTCTAACCTATATGTATCACAAATGCTACGCTAAATTAGGGCCAAATTTGCAACCTAGTTTAACTGGGTTTCCTCTTTTTGCAAATGCAGTTTTTGTGTCTGCATTTAGCAATGCATACAAAACTGTCCGTGTAGCTAACTGCTTCGAATTGCTAAATTTGAGGATGGGTGTGTAGATCGCCTGAGTCTTCTTCATGCATGTGCCAAAGCAGTGCTGTTCCTAGTCATATGAAGACTTCCCAATCAAAGGAACCTGGACTACACTGCAAAATTCTGGAAGTGTTTCATTGACTCTCTTTGATTTTGTAAAGGAAAAATGGAATATTAAGAGGGTAGAAATGGTTTTCCAACCTCCAGGCCTCTATCCTTTAGACATCAGAATGGAAATGCCTTTTATGATAAGAGTGTGGTCTTCAGGGTTCTACAGCCACAGGGGCTCATCCACTTCTAGCTATTTGATTTAGACTTATCCTCATTTTCTTCATCAGTAAAATAATGATGCTGGTCTCACAAGGTTATTATTGTGAGGGAATGTATGTAAAGTAGCTGGCCAGAACCAAGGATTATTATTACTCTATCACCATCATTTTCTAGACTAGTAATCCAACGGCCAAGTAGATTTCCTAGAAGCATGATTTTCTAAAAATACTATTCTTTTATCACATTAAGTAAAGGCTCCTCATTCAGCTTACTACATAGAGTCCTCCAGATAAATTCTTCAAAATGAATACCTTGTGCTAAGACAAAACATTTTAACATCATATTGCTTAAATACAGCACCTTTAAAGACAAATCAAGGGTTTCTTGTTCTCACTCCAACAGAAGGTGGTATCTATTATATATTCACCTGGATTCACAAAGTACTTTAGAGTTTAAAAAAGTCAGAGATAAAAATTATTATGAATGTGGTAGAGGGATGAGACATATTTGGGTATATTGCAGTGAATTATAAAGTTTCTGGGTTTGAGAATATAGAGTTCCACAACCACACCCATTCTGGTTACTTAATTCAACTTAGAAAATGTACACTTCAGGGAGAAATATTGCTTTCTTTCAGAGATAAATGCACTTTTCTTTAAGATGAAGAAAAACTTACAGACACATTCTAATAAGATGTGATTTCCCCTTCTCATGATTGTTGTGAGGAGTTTTCACTGAGCCATGAGTCCCACATCTTCATCTCCTCCCACTGTGCACACCTGCAGCATTAGAAAGCAGAGTTTCTATCTGTAGAAGTTAACTGAGTGTTGTCCTCACTGCGACATCTCACCAATCATCTCATGATATTCTCTGTCATACAGCACAGCATTTTGATTACTCAAAATAGCTTTTATAATGCAAAATTATTTATGATTTAAAATAGGATATATTGAACTGAGAAATGATGATTTGATAAATATCTCATATTTATCAAACTGAGAAATTTTTGAGATGACATTTCATTTAAAGATGGTGCAAAGTAAGTACAGCTAGATAGTGCAATAGTGTATATGTGTAAAATTGAAGCCCATTTATACGCATGATTTATGTATCAATAAATGCAAAGAAAATAAACTTGGGTTAGAACAGTTATAGCTAATCTAAGTTAACTCAAAATTTGACAATGAAACAAATGAATTTGTGACAAACATTCTGAAATTTTAAAAATGCATCATATTTGTAACAGTACCAAAATAATCTAAAGTCAGAACACTTTCTTCTGGGTATAATTATATTATTATAATTCTCTACCTTAACAGATGACAATTTTAGAAAACTCTAAGTACAATTTCTAGTATATGTACTAAAATAAAATGTAACAGATAGACAACTCATCATAGTATAAGTAACACATTCAAATTTAGTAATTTATTTTCCAGGTGGAAACCAGGCTTCTTGGAAGACTTCAAACTATGCCAAATGGTCTGATTTTACCATAGAGGTAGGCACTAAAGGACTAAATTTACTTCTGTGTAATTTTTGTTAACTACATTTTACATGCAAATGTCTATACAACCATGTTAATGAAGTTATAGAGAAGGAAAGTTGGCATTCCCATTGTTCTGTTTTATTGAAAAGCAACTTTTCAATTGACTTGCTATATAGCATTTTAAATCAGTTTTCATTAGTCATAAGTCTAACTGCATTCTAATTGGATCACAAATCAAGAAAAATAATCCTTATGAATAAAATATAGGCTTGATAATTTTCTTCTATACTTTATAATCTTCAGAACATAGGCTACTTTTATTGGAATCAGACCAAAAGAGTTCTGTTAATCATAAATATTTAGAAAAGTGTAATCTACTGACCCAGAGGATAGGATTTTTGTGCTTTTTATTAAAGGCTGACATCTTTCTGTACCCCAAATGGGATTGGTTGTTTAATTGACAGTTATCAATTTTTTCCCAAATAATATAAACATTTAAATTTACATGAGTAAAGTTCTTATGAAAATTTTAATATTCAAAATTCAAAACCAGTATTAGTAATGAAAATGTACAGTATGCTTTCAACTGGAATGTTAATAATCCAAAACTTGTCTCAGATTATAAAAGAAGTGCTCCTAGGGTGTAAGAATAAGAATATTTTTAAGCTAAATGCACACTTGATTTGCAATAAAACTGAAAGTACTAATGCCAGACGTGTAGGTGATCAAAGGAGAAAAAGACAGAAATAACGGTTGCAATTCTGCAATTATGATATATGGTACAGTCAGGAGTGACCCAATCTCACCCTGAAACATCCAGAAAATAAAGCAAAATAAAAGCTACTTCATCCTTACACACTGAAGGGAATCAGGATACTGACCCAAATTTCAAGCTCCCGGAACTTGGAAATATCTGTAAACCCTTCAACACCAACACTTCTGAAACCTGCTACATACCAGAAACAGGCAGATCTTCAACCATGGAAATATGACTATTAAGAATTCACAGATTATCTGAAACATTTGCTAATCACTCCATCCCTGTGCTAGAGACAGAGAGAGAGAGAGAGAGAGAGAGAGAGAGAGAGGAAGACTCTCTTATTGGGGAAAGGCTGCTGTGGAAACGCCAGGCCCTTCTTGGGGTTTAGGTTGTCAACCTAATCCCAGCCACAGCCATTGTATGACTGTATCAGGGGAAACAGTGTACTCGTGTGTGAGAGTTGGGGTGAGGTGGGGGGCCAGGATGTTAAGAAATTTAACAAATTCATATGATTTTTTTCCCTTAAACATTTGAGAGTGTTGTGTTTATTCATGCTGGGCAACATAAACCATAAATCCTGCTGGATTTCTGCAAACTGCTGCGTGAAGCCTACAAACGGCATTTCTGTCAACGGGAGGAAGAGACAGACAGAAATCAAGACACAGACAGGCAGCACCCCCAGGACGTGAAGCTTACTCCTATTGCAAGCTGTAGTGGAAAGAGATGATGACATCCAGAACAAAATGTCTTTTTCACGAGGATGCGAAAGCTCTTGCTTTGTGTACTCTGTGCAGAGAAAGAATGATCAGTGGAAAGGGCTTAATTTCCATCTTTCTGGAATCAAAAATATAAGGAATTTTAGTTATTTTTAAACTTCTTCCTTTGAGTCCATTATTGTGTTCCATAAAACAGACAAAACTCAGCAAGACAACAAAGACTTGATCTGTAGGAGAGAAGGTAATAAAGAGCAAGTCCTCTCCAGAGGGTAATTAATCATTAGTCACTCATCCTAGAAGTCCCAGTTACACTTAAGGTTAATGTTCAGGTAGCTTCTTTCTATTTTCTTAAAAAATTTTTTTAAACATTTTTTTTTTTTTTTGCAGAATGTTATACTATTAATTGCCAATTTGCATATGTGTGCAGCTGCTGTTTTGGCTCTGAACTCAATCCGATAAGCTTGCTGGAGGTATCGCAGAGCACTTGGCAGCTTTCCTATTTGAAAAGAAAGCCTCTCCCCACTACAGAACAGCTGATCGTCTATCAGCGATAGACCCTGATGGCGTGAATTACAATTACACTACTTTTCACACTAAATCTGGGTGATAGCTACTTGGAAAGAAGTTTCATCATTTTTTACCACAAACTGGAAAAAGAATTACATGGTCATGCTGTGCTTTTAAAGGCAGTTTGGTTCACTTTTGTCTATTTAACACCTAATTCCAAGAAGTCCATAGGCATCCAGAGATCTGAATGGCACGTAATGAATTCACTGTTTAGATTGAAGATTTAAAAAATCTACCTCAAATTACATTTATTAACAAGGCGACCAGGAAGTGTTAAAGTTGTTAGACGCTTCATTTATTAAATAATTTGTGGGTATTTTCAGTTGTCATATCTAGAGTCATGGGTTTTGCTTATTTTTTTTAATTAGCAATCCAAAACAATGCTACTGCAATTTAACAATTCATCACATAATCTTGGACTCTTTAGTTCAGCTGTTAATGTTAGATAATTCAGATTGTTATTTTGATCTGTTTATAAATGATTTAGGTTGCATTGTGCTAGGAGGAGGCTGCTGTAGCAGGCCAATCTTTCTCATCCTGCCTGCATTGCTCAGGGTAGCTGAGGGGCCTTCCCAAAATGTGTTTGGGGAGTTTAGTGTCTAGCAGGAGGAAACTGGAGTGGGGGCAGGGGACACGAAAATAACCTGGTTTATTATCCTTACTTAGTTAACGTCTTTATTAATTTACATTCCCTGTGTGATTGGAGAACTAAGGAAAGTCCTCTTTGCCAAAGTACCTCTTATTAGATGCAAAGTGCATCTCTCTGGTTCCCTGGGATGTTAGCAAGTACTTTCTTTTCTCTTCTTGCAAGAACCGCTCAATCATCAGAAAAATGTAAGAAGTCCCCCAACATCCCTCTTCTCACTCTTCCCTCAAATCGCTTCTCCTCCCATCTTGACATTTAACTCTATTTGTTTAAAGCAAACAAACCAAACAAACAAAAAAATTAAACCCACCTCAAGCAGCAGAAGTGGAACACACTCATCCTGACGTAGTGAAGCTAAGAGAAAAATAGATTTTGTTTTCCTTTTTTAGTCGCTAGTTTTATTAGATTTCTCACTCTCACAGATTATCCGAAGACTACCCCATTGATTGATCGCCCGTAGAGCTGTATTTGGTGTAAAGAAAAAACTCACAGCTTTATTGGCTCCCAGGAGACAAAACAAACAGAACAAGATATTCATATTAATGCAAACAATGCAACAAATGAGGGGAAGAATCGCCCGGCTGTAGCGAGGCGCCGAGCGGCCGGCCGGGCGGAGAAGGGCCCGGGGCCGAGGGTTCCGGCCTCCCCGACCCCCGGGCGCTCCGAGCCGTCGGCACCCGCGCCGCCCGCCGCCCACAGGGGCCCCGGGCCCAGGCGGCCCAGCTCTCGACCTCGCGGGGCCGGGCCGGGCCGGGCCGGGCGGCCGGCAGGCAGGCAGGCCCGGGCGGCGGGAGAAGGCCTCCAGGCCGGGCCTCAGGAAGGCCTGCTCGGGCCCTCACCCCTTCCCAGAGCGGGGCTGGAAGGACCTAGCGCTCCCGGGTCCTCTCCCTTTCCTTGCCCACGCTTCCAGGGGCCCAGCTGCACACTCTCAGCTTCCCTTGGCACCCGGGTCAGACGTGGGAGTGGAGAATTCCCGCTGCGCCTCCTTGCCCACCTGGGCAGCCTGGAAGCAGAGTCTAGCCACGCGCCAGGGAAGCCTGTGGAAGGGTGGAAGCCAGGTGATAAGGTCTGTCTCCCTTTGAAAAAGCTCACGTTATCCTAGAGGAGACTAGATAAAGACACACACATTTCAATACAACGCAAAACCTTGTATAATCAAAAGCAAGAAGAGTAGCGTGTAGAGAAGAGGCTGAGAGATGCTTAAGAGGCGCTGAGACTTTCCCTGCGGAATGAGAAAGGAAGAAAGAAAATTCCAGGCACAAAAGGGATATCTGATCTGCACCTAATCCCCACCCCCACCCCCAAATCCACAAAAAGTAAAAAACTAGAGAAATATCTGTTAAGACTTGATTTCACATCTTTTTAGTCAACAAGATGTTAAAAATAGGAGTGCCAACATTGCACAGGGCATTCTTACAGCAAAAAAAAAAAAAAAAATTATCTATTAGTTATCTGAAACTGAGATTTAACTGGGCATCCGGTACTCTTATTTGCTAAACCAGGCAATCCTAACTAAAAAATACTAGATTGAGGAAGCAAGGGTCATTCTCTGATGTATACTAATTGGGATATTCAAGACATTTTTAGTGGGGCTTTAGTGGGGCTTGGAAAGGAAATGAGCTACCCCCACAGCACACTTTCCCAAGCATATTGCAGGGTGAACCAGGAAGAAATGACTGAAACGTTTGGAAATGTCCTTATGTTTCGGCAGAAGTGGCAGAGTTTTTTGACTCTTGTTGACTCTTGACTAGACAATGGACCAGTGCTCCCTCTCTGTGGCCAGTTTCCTTCCAAGCCAGTCCAGGGTACTACAGCACCCTCTGAAAGTGGAGCGTCACTTACAATGGTACTTCCAAATTGGGATCATGTGTTTTTTTCTAACTCTTGCTATAGAGCCACACTACTCCTTAGTATTAATTGTATTTAAAAATAAACTAAGTTGGGACTTGATAACTTTAAAGATGGAAAGGTGGAGCAAAATCTGCTTTGAAATTCATGAAGTGCCCTAATATACAAATAGATCTCGTCCTGGTCTTGCCTTATAGATGCTGAAGGAAGAGACTTTCAAAATGCCAGTAATAAAACCTCAGGATATTGGAGTGAGTGTATGTGTGTGAGAGAGAGGAAGAGAGAGTGTGTGTGTGTATGTGTGAGTGTGTCACAAAGCTGCTTTAGCAGAGGAAGCCTGCTGCTTGCATTTCTTCCTCAGTCCTGGTTAGAGAGAGCTTTTTCCAGCAAGCTTTATCACCCTTACTGATACCTCAGATTCCCAGGGAGCTTGCCTTCCTTTTAAACCAATTGCTTGAAGTTGTATGAATACACTCACACAGGATGCCCCTTTCTTACTGGCGATTAGTGCCATTTAACAACTGCAAATGGAGAAACTATTTGTCTAATGAGAGCTGTTTTCAGAGTTGATTCACCAACACTCTAGGGAAGAGACTATAAAGCTGAGACCGCCTCCTGAGTCTCAAGTCCAAGGAGACAAGCAAAGGCCGGTTCTTGAAGCAGATGAAGTGTGTGTTTGGTTTAGAAAATGTTTTACTTCCAGATTAATAGTTTTAGAAAATACATAGGCTCACTTCCAGTTCATACTGGTTGGCTTTTTTCTTTTAACTTCCTATACAAACTATAACCTTTGATTTAGAATTTGGACTTTTAAACAATTAGCATTGTGGTTTGGGTGTCATGGTAAGGTTTAACTCCATGCTTTAGAGGTACAAATCCTTTTTACCTCTTCTCCTACCTCAGATTGTGTCTCACGCTACAAAATACATTCCAACACTTGTTTGCTCATTGAAGGAGGTATGGGGAATCTCAGACTCTGTGCTAAGATGCTTCTCCCAGCTGACAAGTTCTGGGGCCCTGTGTTAGGGTGGTGATAAATCGATAATCACCCCAGTAGCCACCCCATCTCATGGTCAGGGAATGCCAGGCTCCCTAATGTCTCTGTGGTTTAGCATATTAGTTAGTTTCTTTGGGTACAAAAGATTCCAGATATAAAGTGATTTAAGCTTCCTATGAAGGCAAGTACAAAGACAGTGAAGAAGTTATTTCTATCTTGAGGTGAAGGGTTATTATGGAAAAAATAGTGGATTGAAAGTCAGGAGAGCTTGAGATGGGTTCTTGAGTAGGTTTGAGATTCATTCATTCTCTTTAGACACAGTCTTTTTGTTTTTTTGAGTTTTTTTATGTTTTTGGTCCACACAAAAAGAAGGTAATCTTTAAGATTTGGTTATTTCTAAAACATTCATTCCTTGAATTAGTAAGTGATAACTCATCTTTTGTACAGTGCTTCTGAAGGATACAAGCAGGATATTTTTAAAATGTATTCATGACATAGACCTAAACAACAAAGGAAGCATGGGCACACTCCAGGTTATCAGGCATTTCAGATCCCGAGGAGATATTCAAATGAGAGAGCCCAGTTAGGCATCAAGGGCTTCCATAATCAGGTGCAAATCCTCTGGAAAAGTGTGATTGACTTAAAGACAAACGACCTTGTACAGACAAGACAAGGGGATAACATGTTTGAGAACTTATATTTCAGTCCTGTTTGGGAATCTCGATCTCAGAAAGATGAGAACTGCAATAAAGCAAAAATTAAAGTTACTTAGTAAATATTTGCAGCACTATCATTCAGAATATTCTAGTGTTTGCTGCACTTTATTTGCTCGGAGGGTGGAGGAATTTAGCAATCTAATTGTAACTGGTTTTGGAAACAACCTAAGACTTTTCTTCCTTATATATTATCAGTGTCATAACGTGATATGTCTTTTAATTTGAGGCTCTCCTTGAACTGAAAGCTCCAACAAGCTTTCGCTAACCAGACTTCATTCACATTCTGAATCTGGTTTTTGTCTCACACATATTAAATTTTACAAAACAGAAAGAAACAATAGAGCTTATTAGGAAAAACTTGTTTTGAATAGTAAATTAAGCATAATGGAAATAGGCACATGTTTTAGCACGGTTTTCCCCCCTTTTTTACCAATTGAACATTTACATCTTTTTCAAAGTGCTGTGATTTTCCCCTTAAGTCTTAAGCTGGCACCACACACTTTCAATAAATGAGACTTACATCACTTGTATTTACTGAGAGAAATCATTGTAATACTGTAGATTTCAAATGCACAGCCTTCTGTAAAAAAGGAGTTTTAAGTAGTCACCCCTAATTGTATTAATCAAGTCATTGTGGCATTCTAAGAATCCAAAGAACTACCTAATTTCAAAGACAGTGTAAAATCAACTGTCAGTTCTGACTAATTTCAAATGATGCCCTGTTCTTGAGACTGGACACCTGTACATTTAAAGGTGCACCTGACTGCATGGTTTGTTTTTGAGAGATGTTCCCCAGGTGGAGGCATCTACAAAGTCAATATATTTTCTTTATAACTGGTGTCAAGTTGATGTATATATTAAAAAATCTTGGAAAATGATCTCAAAAAGGAAGTAACAGCCCAATGAGCCATATGTTCAGGGAACCTAACAGGTTTCCATTGGGACCAAATTTCACTTCACCTTTTTGTCCTTATGTGCAAATAAAAACTTATCTGCAAATACACCATTAAAACAATCATGCAAATTTGCGAAGTCTATAGACTGAGAAGAAATTACAGTAAATCCGTAATAACCAAGTTGTTAGAAAGTAAAGAATTTGATTATGTATTAGAAATACATAACACAACATAGAATTGAACTAAATTTATTTGAACTCTAAAGGTTTACTGCATCAGAGAGAGACACTTGGCTTACATAGAGTTGGTTAATGAAGAAAAGGCTGATGAATTGTTAATAAACTGCTTAATTTTGATATGATGGAGCATCTGAATTTCAAAATTTACATTAAGAAATGTAAAGTTATTATTTTTTTTTTCTGTTAGATAGGTTGCTATTTTAACAGATTCAGATGCCAGGGAATTTTCTAAATGCCAGATAATACTGTAGCACTAAAAAGTCTGTGATGTACTAAGGGCAGAGAGGCCTGCTTAGTGGTTTTCCAGAGTGGAAACAAAAAAGCATTAACATTTATCTACACACAATTCTTTATATGAGTCTTTTAAGAAATCTCAATTTTAAAACTTTTAAACATTCTGTATAATTCAGTAGATTCTAACAATTCTGCTTTCTGCTATTGTATTGGTATGCCTGGGCACATTCTAAAAGGAAAAATTATTCATTCTGTGTGTTCGTGTAGTTTTTCATAGGACTAGATCAGGGATGAAGATCAATAATACCAAAATTTACTCAGGTCATTTTATTTTTTGTGTTGTACTTTTTTAATGAAACATTACAAATAGAGAAGGGTAGAGAGAATATTATAAATCCTCGTATATATATATATATATATATATATATATATATATATGACAATTTTTTCAAACTTTCACATTTTATGTTGATTTTTTAAACAATAGTGTGTAAAGTTATGCAGTGGTAAGTTTCAGCAGAACAAAAATTATACTGTATGGATTATCTTTCAACTGATTTCCTTTTCCATTTATGACTGGGGGAAGAAAGTATTTTATGTTAATTCAGACACCTGGTTAGCTAAGTAGTACAGAACTCGTTAAAAGGGAATTGCATTCTCCTTCAAGTCTAAATACCTATCAGTTCTCTGGAGCTGTGTTTCGCTTAACCCACTTAAGAACGTCCGTGTTTCAGTCTCTACGGGTAGTTTATGTAAATCTGTAATAGTAAAAACGTACGAATTAAAGTGTATTTTAGGCAAAAGCTTAAAGCTCAACAATGGGCTTTTAAATTCAAAAAGGAGGAAGAAACTCAGGTCCCAGGCCTGTCTCAACAGGTCTAAGGCGACCTTTTCCAGCAGAAAGGTTCCGGTGGTCTCCTTCCAGGGGCAGGCACGGCCCCGCGGTTTCGACCAGCTTCCCCGAGGCCGGAGCGCAGCCGCCCGGCGGGGAGCGGTGCTGAGAGAGATGGCCCGGACGCCTCCGGCCTCTGGTCACTGCGGCGGAGGGCGGAGGGCGGGGGACGATTTCCTAGAGGCGTTCCTTCCCCGGCGACAATGGAGTGGTGTATCTCCAGGGGTCCGGAAGCCCCTAAGCCTGGTCTTGGGGTCAGGAGGTCAAGCCTTAGGCAGCACAACTAACGTTCAGGCCCTTTACTTGTCTTCCTCGCAGAGGTGCATATTAAACCACGTCCGTTTGGTTCTGGCCGGGCTGGCGAGGGGAGGTCGACCGCGGGAGAGACTGCCCGGGGGAGACTCTGCCCAGGGGTTGGGGACGGCTCCAGGGCCGCGTCGAGGGGCCTGCCGTCGGTCCGGGGAAACTTTTCCGCCTTCCTGGCCCCGACTGTTTTCCCACCCCAGGCTGCGCCCCGCCCTCTTGACTTCGCTTGTCTTTCCCACTCGCTGTCCACCGCGAGAAGGCAGGTTCCCCGGCCTCTCCTCCGAGACCCACTCCCCCGAAGTGGCGCGCGGGGAGCGGGCCGGCCCTCGGAGCACCGCGCGGGTCAGCGCTCGCCGGTGGCTAGCGTGCGGCCCGGGCCCGGGAGGGCGCCCGCGGGGAACAGCGTGGAGGCTCCTGGGCCGCGTGGGGCACGGCGGCCCGGCCCGGGCTCCACTCGCCAGCGGCGGGAAGGACGCGCGGGAAAGCGAGGGAGCAGGAAGCGGGTGGCGGCGGCGGCGGGCCCGCTGGAAAGGAGGGAGCGCCGCAGGCGGGAGGGGGAGCGGGGAGGAGGGAGGCCGGGAGGAAGGAGGGAGCGCGGCAGGCAGGCGGAGGGAGGGCTGATTAGCATGCAGCAGCGCTCGCGCGCCCGGCTCCATTGTTTTAACACCTCCCCTCTCCTCCGCGCCAATCTGTCACCGTTCAGCAGGCGAACGCTGCTGCCTCAAATGCTGCTCTTCTCAAATGAGACGGATAATTAGTTGCCCCGCACGAATGCCGCACTCTTCTCACCCCTGATTGCTATCACCTTCTTGCTCCTGGCAGTTTTGACACCTCGTAATCAGCCTGCTGCTTTTCTCTTTTCTTCCCGACTTCTGCTTCCCTTCCCCCCCCCCCCTTTCCTTTCTAGTTTATTTATTTACTTATTTATTATTATTATTTTAAATGCAATCCTGGTTCCTATTTGGACGAGGCCTGTGCCGAGTTAACCTTCTGCGTATACAAGTGTGCATATAGATGTATATGTAAAATAGTGTGCGTGTGCGTGAGTCGGGGGCGGGCTGGCAGTTTTGCGGAAAACACTGCTTCCACGCGGAGAGAATTCTCTTCCCCTAAAGATATTTTTGGGAAGGGAGGAGTTGAGGAGAGGGACGGGAGGGGAGAGTTGGGGAGACCTCAATTAATGCTTTAAAGATCTCTTAGAAATTAACAAACTGGGGAGTCTCGGAATCTGCTGTCAGAAGTATGTTTCCCCCTCTCTCCTCTAACAAGCACTGACAGTCTAATTACTGTAGCTACAAGCAGCTGTCGAGGCAGCAGCCCGGGAGAAAAGTCGCCACAGGCTGAGCGCACCCGGCCGGCCCCTGCGCGCGGCAGAACCGCCGAAACCCGGGCCACCTCCGGGGAGGCTGGAGAGGAGGGCAAGGCCCCGCACCCGAGAGCCCCGCGAGCAGAGTGCGGGCCTGGGAGCCAGCGGACACGCTGATCGTTTCATATTTATAAAGTCTTTACCTTGAAGGTTAAAAGATGTGAAGAAAAAAGGAGGGGGCGTGGGGGAGTGGGAAGAAGATCTCCCGAGCTTCCATCCACCCTTTTTCTACCTCCTCGAGCTCTCCCTCCCCCGGTGTTGGTAAAATAACCACGCAACCCGGGGCTGAGGGGGCGGGGTGAGCCAGGCTGGAGTGTAAGAAAGCAGATGTCCCCGCTGGCAGCAGCCTCAGCCTCCAGGGAAAGCTGCACAGGGTTGGGGGGGGAGTGGTGAGGCGGGGACGGGGGCCCTCCCGAGGACATTCACCTCCCACTTCTCAGGCATCCCGCTCACAACTGCCTCGCCTCGGCGGGGGTGGTTTTTTCAGACTCAGCGTTTCGTGTGTGAAGCTTTTTTACCTGGGAGCTGTTCTTACCCGGCCACGCGTAGCAGGTGCCAAGATGCAGCCCCTACACGACTCAGGATTGAGAGAGGAGACCCGGCGGGTGCCCGCTCCACTTATCAGGCTGCAGCCAGCACCACCTCTGCAGTGCAGGCTTGGAGCCTGGGTTTCCAGGCGGCCTGTCCCTTGGCCCGAGAAGGCCTCTGGCCCTTACAAGTTGGAACTTGGGATAGCACTGGAACCTAGCAGAAAACAAGAGTTCCCCGCTTACTAGAAGTGATGGAGGTGGGAAAAGGGTGGCCTGGAGGAGTCAGTGATACACTCTGAGTCCCTTTCTGGGCCATAATCTCCTTCCGTTGTCAGTAGGCTAGTAGATGTCAACTGTGAGAGAGGAACTCTTCCTCACCTAGGAAAAGAGAAGGAAAAAGAATCGCCTTTCACTAGATAGATGCAGTGGTATATTCTGGCTGGAATACGTTGGGAAGTTTTTTTTGAATTTTGCGTGTGTGTGGGAGGAGTGAGTGAGAGGGGAGGTTGGGTGGGCGGGAGGTAGGGGGGAAGGGAAGAGACTTGGATAATTGTCTAGGCATTTCCATTCAGCCCCAGTGGCAATGAAAGAAAGATGTACATGCCTCAGACCCTTCACAGTGAATGCCTAATAATCACTGTCACCTTGCTGAGGAAGATGTCAATGTGATGTGCTTGGCACCCGGAGAAGTCGGGCCACCACTCTCATTCTTCCACAAGCTAAGGCCCTTCACCGTGGCACAGGTGAAATATGAACAAACTGCTCCAACCCCTTATCAGAAACCCTCCCCACAGCTTTCTAAAACACTTGCTCCCAAGAAGGCTTAATTTTCTGTTTTGAGAGTTGCAAATCAGTGTTTACTTCATAAAAGAGAAGCCATTCCTCAAACATTTTAAAAAATTGAGAGTGGGGTGGGGGAGGGAAGAGAAACCTAAATGACAAGAATCTAGGGAAGTCTCATTTTAAACAAAATTCTGCAGTCTTCTGAATTTGGTATCCTCTCTCTTAAATATCCACCACTGGTCATCAGGCTGCTAACAATGAATTAACAATTTCTCAACAAGAATGTGAACATTTCTAATATAAATAAATATGGATAATCCTTACAAGGTTTTAGATTTGCTCCCATTAAAGACAAACGTGTTCCTTTAGAAAGTTTAGCTTGAAAAATAATTTTAAATTTCAAAGTGATCTGTTAACTGTAATAAAATGTCACCAGATCTGGTATCACCCTTCTTTCAGATTATTGGAAAGAAACATGAATTATATGAATTTCCCCCAAATGTGATTTATTTTTTTATTCAGGAACAAAGAACACATTAACTATCACAACATAAGCAACTCTTAATATTTAACTAACTTCACCATGTAGCTATACATACAGAAAGAATTAAACCTATGTCTATTATTTAAAAAAAACTAAAGTTTTTAAATAATCCCACCAGTGATTTTTATCACCGAGCAACAAATGTCTTAAGTTTGGCACTTACTCAGATATTTATCTTGTCTGCTATTCTCTATTATAGGTTTATTCAAAAAGAACACCCAATGCATAAATAATCTAAATTTTAAAATGAAAACAAATTAAAAAAACCCTATAAACATTTGACATCACCACATTCAATAGATCTAACTAGAAACCCAAGCAATAAGCTTAGACATTTGAAAAAACATAAATTATTGTTACACAATTGCATAATCCCATACATAATAAAGACTGTAAACATGAATACAATGAATTACAGCTTTGTACAAAACAATCTTTTAAAAGGCAATAAAAGACAGTTACGATATTAAGTTTAGAAAAAAATTCAAATAGCAGTGACTGGACTTTTCAGTAAATGATCTTGAGCTAAGTTTGCAATCAAGTATTAATATATAATATTACAAACCCAAAATCATCACGTAGAACTTGAGATGTCTGTTTTCAAATGCATCTTAAGTCTCCCCATTAAAGTGTGAATTAAGATGCCGGAGGAAATCCCCCCTGGATGTAATGGATGGTGGGAAAACTGCTTGACAGAATTCACATACTCGAGGTATACGCAGTTCAGAGCCTGTTCCACTTGGTACCGATAAGTCACTGTCTTGATTAGGAAAGGGCTTCCAAATGGGCTGCAGGAAACAAACAAAAACATCTTCTGTTATTTGTATTTAAAATCAACTTGCACTGAGTTTCAAATTCAAATTTTTTGAATGGGATATATACATATATCTGAAATTCCCTAATATGAAAGCAAATTACCTTTCCATAGAATTAGCACAAGGACATGACTCAATTTTCTTTTTTATAAAGGGTATAGCTTAACTTAAAGAATCACTTAAAATACATATTCACACACTTTATCTTCACAAACTAAAAAATCTTTCAGCTTTAACATCAGCATGTTTTAATACCCATTATCACAGTGATAATAGTTCTGGAGCAACAGTCAATACCGAGACTTTAAAAAAATTAAAATTCTATCTTTTTTATTTTAATTGGAAACTTTCAGTTATAGGACCTTTATTAATACACAGCACACTAGACCTGATGTGTGTGAACATGCATTTTGATCAAGAGTAATTTAAATTTTACTACCATTTACCAGCAAATCCACAACGAATAAATCCTAGAAATAAGTACTTTAATTTTTGAAAATAATTTTTTTAAGTATGAAATGAATTCTATTGATCAGTTCTTTTTTGAAACCTCAAATATTTAATCCTTCAACAAAATCCAACACTGGATGCATTCTTTTGACTTCTTATTTTGCTTCTGTTATACAGTGTATACTTTGGCCTTCTTACCTTTTCTAAGTGGCTAAATAAAGTGAAGCCTGTCAATAGTTGCCCAATTAAAGAATCATGGAAAAGCATAATTCAACAGAACTACCTCTAGTATAATAAGCAGCACATACATATTCTTAATTGTATTTACTATTAAAAAAATATTTAGAAGGATAAGAGAAAGCATTTAGTTCAAGAGTAGGTGCTCTGTAAATGTTTGTTGACTGGAATATCTTATTTTCCTGAAATGCTATAAGCCAAATTATTTCTAAAATTTGCTTTCTTATCTTAAAACATCTAAACTCTGGCACTCTGAGGAAAATCCCCTCAAAAAGTCAACTTAAAGAGACCCCTTTGTGCTCCTATTACTAATTTGCTTTTAAAATAACAACCTAATCCAACTCTTGACACAGTGTTAGTTTTCATTCCCTTAACCAATCTCTTTCATCCTGGCTAACCAATCATTACGTAAACAGTATATTACTAACTGAAGCATTTGGGTTTCACGTCATCAATGTCTTCTTATAAACATTTTACTGGACAGCTGTGTACAGTTGGTGTAAATATACAAAGTCTGTCTAAGCACCCAGATACATTCAAGTATCAATACAGAGGGCTTATAACACTGACTCAAATCCTTTTGTGAGAAGCAACAATTTTATAACAAAAAACAGTAATATTTAAAATACATATTTGAAATTTGGGGTGAAATCATTTCCTTTCTCCCATGATAAAAGAAAAGCAGTACTAACTGTGAGTATATAAGAGTTATCTAGACTTAAATTTTAGTGTTGGCAGTTTAAACAAAAATTAATAGGTACCATTCTAATGGGAAATTGATATGGATATAAATAAAAGATTATAAAGTTAAAGATACTTTTAATTAAAATATGTAAAATAGTTATAGGCTCAGGAGCAAACTAGCTTTTAAATTTGATAAGCCAATCTTCTACTGCCAATTAATTTTCAAAGTCCATACTTATCCTTCTCTGTTAGGACCTATTAGTTCAGATTTGATCTTTTCACAGAATTTGGTTGGGACCCCAATGACTGACTCAGCAAAAGTAGGAAGAAAAGAAAATCACATAAAGCAAAATAAACAGATATATTTTAGACTTTATTATGATAGCTGAATGTATAAAAAAGGTGTTAAGTAGTAATGATATAAAAGTAAAAATCTGAATTATGAAACCAAAATTTCACTTCCTTTTGTTATCAACAACTCAAGAATTTTGTATTCCTCATAGTAGCTTTACTAAAGCAAATAAAACAACAAAATGTTTTTAAAAACCCATTTTAAGAAATATCCTTTGAATCCTAAACTGTAACACAGCATTCAAAACAAACGAGTTTCTCTGCCTTTTCTGCCAAAATATCAATTATCTAACCTTATGCCCCATGTCTTGTGACAGCTCAACACCAATTCTCCTGCATTTTTTAAGCTGAATACTTTTCCATCAAGTTGTAATCACATACCAGCTGTTTCTCTTGCTGTAGCATAGAAAGCAAATGCACAATGCAGGGTGCCATCTACTGAAACATGACCGTACAGACTAGTAAAAGAACAAGCAGGAGATATAATGGGGAAGAAGTAACAAGCATTAGAACTGACGTACTTCACAGCTCCACAGGAATTCTACTTGCAATAAATGAAATTATTTAATTTGTTTCATTAAGTAGTAACTATAACTGTGAATATGATGTAAAATAAGGTACAATGTAGAACATAAGTGAGTCAATAATTAAAGCTTATTGTCAGAGCTGCCTCCTTTTCTCCACTGCTAAACTATACCACAGCTTGAGTACTGCCTTCTTTGTATGTGGATTTAAAAGTCTATAACCTATAAAAATACTGACAAAGCCAAAGAGTATTAATCAAGTTGGTGGTGTTTTTTGGTTTTCAGTACAATATCTCAAGGCAAAGGGAAATCAAACAAATGTCCTTAAGTTGTTTTAGACACTTGTATCAATCTGCAGTTTTTTACAAGCTCCTGTTTATTTTAACAACTGTATATTTTTCAGTTGTCTTCAGGCATTAACCCTCATCCCCAATTTTTTTAAACCTAAAGAATCATTTTGTAATAGCACCTGAATAAAAGGGAGGGTAGGAAGGGACTGGGGTGGCATAAGGGTGGGCTGAAAGTAGTCTGCAAGCTTTAGAAACACTAAAGAATTTGATAAAAATCATACATATATAATGACTATTTAAAAAATATATTAGGCTGCATGTTCAGGGCCAGATTAGAAACCAAAACCAAACCCTCCAGATCCTAAGTACTGTATAAATGAGACTGCAACAAAAGTATTATTTGAAAGACAGTTCACTTATTTTCAGAAATAGAAATATACAGTGTGATTATTTACTTATTAAAAAATGATGCATTCTTATAAAGCTAAGTATGATATATACAACTTTTTGATAAAAAATGACATCGGCTTCACTGAATAAAATTTAATAAAAAATCTTATTATAACAATGATACTGAGTAAAAATCTGAGTAAGGGACTAGGTAAGATAATGACACATACTAGATATAGATAAGGTTTACATCTATTTTTAAATGTGCCATAAATTTTAAGGTACTTTGTAATAGACCTTTGCCATAATCATCTTTTAAATTTCAAGTCATTTATTTTAAGACCTGGATTTTGTTAGTTGAAAGCTTAACTTTGGCTAGTCAGTAGTTTAAAAAAGATGTCTGATAACCTGAAAGAGATGCGTATCTGTGCATGCATGGCAAAATGTGTGTTCACACATAATATATTTGTTAATGCAAAACAGTTACCTGCTGTGGTCCTCGGATAGCTTTTCCTGGGGAATCGAGTGAAGGAAAAGGTGCATCAGATGGGTCCTGAAGTGGGAATGTATTTACAAATAATGCATTATGGTCTCCAAGTGGCAAACACGGAGCTCTGTCCAGAGATGTCCTAATACAAGGATTTGAGGGTTTTGTTTTGTCAGTTGTTTTAAGGTTTTGTATAGCTGAAGCTATGGGGTCAATTCCCTGAATTTCAAATAAAGTTTCTTCTGTTTTGACAAAGTTTCCTGGATTGTCTCTGGGCTCCATACTAAATTGATCCTGGCACACAGTCTCAGCTGTGACAGAACCAAGGACATCGGGTCTTTCTGGAGTGCTATGTAAGAAAGTCGAGTCATTGTCCGTAGGTGGAAACTTGACATTGAATTTAGAAAGTGAATCAAAAGATGTGTCTTCCTCATCTTGGCCCAGTCCTCTTGGTGTGACAGATGTGATGCATGGTGCACCTCTATTTATATCATCTTTTGCCTGGGGCTTAAACAGCACTTCTTGTTTATCTGTTTTATCCGTACACTGTATAGGCATAGAGCACTGTGTCTCTGCAGGGAAAAAAACACAAAAGGAAAACAGTCGCATTTCAATCATTCTTACAAATCTGAATGTTCAATTAGCTTTGGATAGATGAGTATTATTTTTTCTATTGGTTTTTATAGTAACTGAAGACAACTGGCATTTTTTTTTTTTACATTTGTGACCATCTTACACAGAAATATTAGCAGTCTCCAGTGGGTGAACTGGAATATAACTTATTAGTCACAGTTTAACTACTTTGTCTTTTCCTAGGTCTTGTGCTGTAAGCCTTGAGTCTTGTTCACAGTTATTTGCTCTACACGTAAAAACATTTGCTTATAGTATATACATTTCAACATTTTGTCAGTAATGGAAGCTGCAACTGTTAGCTTACTTAGACAAGTAAGTTATTAAAAGGGAAACTCCTTACCAATCACATATATGTACAGGTTAAGAATCTATATGAATTAGGTCATTTACTCCCCTATAATATGTCTGTGTGACAAATATTAATATATCACCAATCAGCTTAGCCACTGTCTACTCTATGTGAGGGAGTGGTGGTGGTGGGTGTTAGGGACAGAAAAGCTTGGAAGCAAAAGAAGGATGAAATTTTAGGATGCATGTTCAGAAAACTCTATGTGAATATAGGATTTTCTCATTTAGAAAAGGCCTCTCTAGGTAACAGGTAATATCAGGTAGATACTAGAAACTCCGAAGCTCATTTATCTAGAAGATACTTTTCCAACAAATTCAGCTCCCAAGGACATAGGCAAAAGCTAGAAAATAAGAAAATAGTGCTTTTGAGGAGTCAGGTTTAGAGCCACAAGGCCCACTGATGAATTTTGCTCTTATTCTCATTTTAGATTCATTCTAACAAGCTTGATGATGTCTGCCTAGTTCATAGCTGGTTAGAAGCAGCACACTGCAAGGTATGGACCTGAGTTGTTGAAAGCGGATGCAGGCATCAGTAAGAGCTGAAAGCACGAGACAGGAAAAACAAAAAAGCAGATATAAGAACTCAGAAAACACTACAGTTCAGTGTAGGGCCGACCAGAGCTACGTTTTCCAATGCAAAAAAATGATGATCAAAGCACTCTCCCTGCTGATGATATTGAGAGATTAGAAAAAGCTAAATTACGCCCCACAATGTTACTTAAGATGACAATGAAATTGGAGGCTGGTAATATGCATATTTTCATTAAATGGACAAATGGTAAAAAAGAAAATTTTTAAGTGAAAGTGAAGTCGCTCAATTCTTTGTAACTTCATGGACTGTAGCCCACCAGGCTTCTCCATCCATGGAATTTTCCAGGAAAGAGTACTAGAGTGGGTTGCCATTTCCTTTGCCACTGGATCTTTCTGACCCAGGGATTGAACCCGGGTCTCCTGCATTGCAGACAGATGCTTTACCGTCTGAGCCACCAGGGAAGGCTGGTGATTTTTTTAAAAATCAGCACGCTAAAAAGGTAGTCATCAGTGAAGCTGTACATTAACCAATGATGCCAATTTAAGCAGACAGGGTATAGAGAGCACTGTGCAATACAGCATTTGCCCAGATCAGTAAGCACTTAACAAATGTCGTTCTTTTCCTTTCCTTTTGGTGTTTACAGTCTCATGACACCTTTCTCTTCTTTGCCAAGCTACATTCCAACACAAGATGTTTACTGTTTGGACATGATTGTAGTACGATGCCAACAGCTTCTTTAGTTCATCCTGTTACATACCTCTGCCTCTCTTTAGTATGTACCATCTTCTCTTACTGGATTAACTACAGCAGCCTTTGAACTGTTTCCTTGCATCTAAATTTTTCTCATATCCACTCCACTATCTACACTGCTTTCCCCTACCCTGCCTTAGTTTTTCTAAAACACGTATTTGGTCAGGTTATTTTCTTAATAAACCCTTCTCATGGCTCTCCAAGCCCTTCAGCCCTAACATTCATATAAAACAATGCGTGATTGGTCCTTGATCATGTCTCCATGCTGCCATCTTTCACCACACCTGCTCCATTCCTTACTCCAGCTTTAATGAACTTTGGTACAGTTGTCCCAAAGGCCATACTCTCTTGTCTTTGGGCCTTTGCGCATGTGGTGCAGACTATCTGAACTGCCCCTTTCTGATACTCTTTGCCAAACTCTTATATGCTCTTCATTTCTTGGCGTAGGCATTCACTTCTCTGGATGGCTGGCTCTGGCTTCCCAAGACTGGTTTAGTAATGACTTGTGGGTGCCCTGAGGACTAAACACTCTGCATTTTATTTGCAAATTACCTCTTTCTCCCATTAAGGTAGATTTATTGAGGTCCTTAACTATGTTTTGTTTCCCACTTTCTCCAGTACCCTGCTCAGAACTTGCACATAGTATGCCCTCAATAAATGCATTCTGAATTAATCTGTGTTCTCTTTCCCATGGAGCTTAGTATAATAATCTACATTTGCTAGATAATCTGTCTGTAACTAGGAGTGAAAAGTGAAAGCGCAAGTCTCTCAGTCATGTCCGGCCCTTTGCGACCCCATGGACTACAGAGTCCATGGAATTCTCCAGGCCAGAATACTGGAGTGGGTAGCCTTTCCCTTCTCCAGGGGATCTTCCCAACTCAGGGACTGAACCCAGGTCTCCCGTATTGCAGGCAGATTCTTTACCAGCTGAGCCACAAGGGAAGTGGTACAGTATTAAGATCAAGCACAACTGGTTGGCAGGATTTCTTTGTCCTCTGAGGTTCTTAAAGTCCATTAACTCTCAAGTAGTCATTTTTCCTGGTAGTAGACTTAAAAAAATGGTAGGAAATTCTAGGAAATAGTACTTTCTTTGTAGATTACTTACTAATTGCAAATAATAAACCAGGAACCACCTCTTGAGATAACTAAATTTTGTTAACACCTTAGAAGGAGGAAACGCTTATCTAAATGTTCTTCAATAGGAGAACAGGGTGAAAGCGAAAGAATCTGCTGCTGCTGCTAATGACAACTATTAACATTAACAGAACTTCTATGTGCCACACACTTATAACCATTGTATGTGTGTTAATTCAGGGGTTAATTCCAGGGCTACACAGCTAATAAATGAGTGGTAGATCTGGAACTGGAACTCAGGCAGCCTAACTCTAGAGCCTGTTCTGAATTATTATGACACATTGAACGTGCTGCTTTCTACATTATAGAAAAGAATCTCCAAAATGATAGAAATGTGCTTTAAATTTCTTTTCCAGAAGTAGATCTATCCCCTTTGTGAACAAAACATAGAAAACCCAAACGAGTATAAAAAAGCATATATTTTCTTTCAGTATAGCTAGTTGGCATACCTCTCAGCACATTAATCTTCTGAATTAATCTGTTCAAGCAACAAGAGTTACTATTAAAAAAAATTTTTTTTTTTGTTTAAACCTAAGATTTCTAAGGCTACCAGAAATCTAAGCTTAGAAAATTTAAAACTCAAGCTGTATGAAAGCACTTCCATTCTGACACTATACTAAGAAATATGATTAGGTGAGCTTATTGTCTTTCTACTTTGTTTACTTCAAGGACACTTATCTCTAAATTTTAGATTTCTAAATTTTAAGAACAGGCTGTCCCTTTGGACTACTTCTCAGTTTAATTATCTGGTATATGACAAAAGAAAAAGATCTGATGGTTGTTTTAACTTATAGTCCTGTATCTTTGTCTCCTGATCCCCAATGAAATATGACCCTGCTTCATGGACCAAATAGTTCTTCTTCCTGAAGCCATAACTGCTTAAGCATACATTTCATCTTTATCCTTTCTCAAGGTTATTGTCATATGTGGATGAGAAGAAAAAGTTAAAAGAAAATTTATAACTCTACTAACTCAGCAATTTATGAATTATATCTGTTTCTTAGAAGTAAAAATCAAATTTTAACAAAAAAATAACACAGGGGACAATCATGTTAAATATACTTTTTCCAGCTATATTATGCAAATCACATTAATACAGTTACTTTGTATTTGTATTCAACGTAGTGTTCACCCTTAAAATAAACCTGAATAGGCAGGCGTCTTCCCCAACCCATCTCCAAACATTTCTTTTTCTTTTTTTCCCCTTTTATCTACTCCTTTCAGAAGCAGAATATGTGATATTGTGGTTTGTTTGGAGTCAGAAAACTTCATTGGAATTTGTAGCACAAAAGACCTAAAATGTTTCCAGAATAATGCTGTATTTATTATTTGTGACACAGTTAATATAAAACATAAGAATATTGTTATGAAGCAGTTTTAGTGGGAAAGGAACTGAAGTTAAACACTCCAGTTAAGTATTCCAGTTGACAGATACATACTCATATTTAGACCTGTGCAACTTAAAAATGGTCAAAGTATTATGCCATTGATAATGGGTAGGTTCTCTGTGTAACAAGGAATATGTCACCATTACAATGTTTTGATAAGATGTTGATGTTCAAAGAGGCATGTTTATGAATTCTAGGTACATCTCTATAGCTAGTAGATTTTAAATAAAGATAATTCTTTTACTTCAGAAGTACTTAGTGTTTTCAGTCTGTAGAAAAGATCAATTTCTCATGAAAATGACAGAAATTAAAGTGTAGAAACTCAGAGCTCTTTCTGGGGAAGTACAGCAAAGGGACGTGAAGTAAACTATGTCTGTTTACAAAGATTGTTTTGCTTTTCCAACAGAACACTGTGTACCTTTTCTGAAAACAAAATGGTAGTAGTAAGCAAAAAGTGAATTTACACAATAAAATGATTTCTTAAATAGCCTAGTTATGAGTTTTAAGAAATGGGAAGTGATCTTTAAAGGGGTGTTTCAGATTGAAAACTGTAAATCACATCTCTTCAGAACTGTATGCAGAATATCTCAAATCACAAGGGTAAAAGAGAATTTATCATTATAAATGATCAGTTTACCTTCCTTTTGTTTACACAGATGCTTGGTAGCCAAATTCAATCCTTCCTTGGTATTTTGCTATTCATATTTAACCACTGAAGCAAATACCAGGAAGCCTGTCTGGGGTTTTAGGGAAGGGTAGAGCTTTTAAAAACCACACTGCACGTATCTGTAAAACAGATATTCCTTTTGAGTTGTATTTTATGCTAAATTTGCACTTGGTACCTTCAACAGAACTGGACTCATGAAATGTGAAATGTTTATTTCTTCAATCAAATTAGAAGAATGTATCTATGGTGTACAATTAACTTTCAGGCAGAAGTTAAAAAACAAATCTAATATTATAATTTTATTTAGCTCATATATGATAGTGTAGCTTCTAGGTTGTTTACTAATATATCAATTAATTTTAATAAGACACCCAGTAGCAATTGAAGATTTTGAGAGATATATCCTATATTTATTTTTCCAAGGTAGGACTTCTTATTAAGAGGATTAGTAATTATGTCAATCAATTCAATCTGAATAGCGCCACACAAAATAGAGGGAAGAGGCCAATAATTATATAATGTAATAATTATAGAATTTAAACAGTACTTACCCATTTTAAGTGGTGAAAGGCACAAGTCACAATCCTCAGCACTTAATAAGCATTTAGAAACATTTTCACAATCAAAAAGAAATCAATTTCAACCAATTAGATTAACATTACTGTATATTAAATCAAACCTTACCAGCTGCAGTGGTTGGTACATTAAGTTTGCTTAAGTGGTCTTTTTGTGCTTTAGCTAGCACGCATATTCTATGAAATTCTTCTTTCAGATCCCGGAAAGTCTTCTCTATACAGCTTCTGAAAATAAATCAACATTTTAAAATGTAAAGACTATATCTTCAAATTTTAAAAATCATGATTGAATTTACAAGCACCTTTGAATGTACCACAAAATAATTACTGAAAGGTTCAAGTTTAAAAATGTCATTTTAAATTCCTAGACAATATTTCCTAAAACAACTTTAATATTTGGCAAGCCAGGCACAAAGTAAATGATAAAGTTCTAATACATACATATTGCACAAACTAGCATGTCTCCTTATTCATATATTCCACTTATGCTGGCTGTCTCATTCTTGCATTAGAAACTACAATGTATTGACTTTTTGTCCTCTGTGGATATTTTAAACAGAAAAAACTTAATTTTTTATTTTTCACATTGAAAAGATTAAAGATCTATCCATATAAAATGATGCGGCCATAATACTTGTTCTACTGAAATAGGAGAACTTCAGAGAATTCAGTTTTTAGAACCATCTCTGATATTAACTGTATGACTTATTTAGGTCATTTTAACATGGAGAAGCCTTGAGTTCATCTCTTCTAGTTTTAAAAGGCTGCTGTTTCTTACAATTTCTAAAAACTTAAATATGTAAATAAAAATATATTTGAGTATTTATAATTTGTAGAGTGGGCCAAGAAGGACACAGAACTACCTTTCATGGAATAAAGGAATGCCAAGACTCCTTGGTGAAGTTTCTTTTCTTGGAGAGGAAACCTCTTGTCTTCTTACCTTCAAGATATAAAATGATTACCACTTTAAATTGCTTCCAAACTCAAATGAGAATGGATTAACAGAAAACAATGGAACATTTATCTTCCTCACTGAAAAGTAAGTTTAGTTAGTTTTACATATATATGTTTATATATATTAAAGTGAAAGTGTTAGTCCCTCAGTCATGTCCAACTGTTTGTGACCCCATGGACTGTGGCCCACCAGGCTCCTCTGTCCATGGGATTCTCCAGGCAAGAATACTGGAGTGATTCCCTTCTCCAGGGGGATCTTCCTGACCCAGTGACTGAACCCTGGTCTCTTGCATTGCTGGCAGATTCTTTATCGTGTAAGGCATCAGGCAGGGAAGCCCCATATATATGTATATATTACAACAGATTTTTAAAAAATGAGAACATTCAGTGGAAAAAGGAAAATGAAAATAGAAAAATAAGATGAAGTCATGAAGTATTTCTGGTAACTTCAATACTATTTCCAGTATTGATAATTCAAGGAATTTCCTCAAACTCATATCTTGATGAAATTGCTACTCTGATCAGCATCTGACATGACTAGAAACTTTAGGAAAAAAATCCATGTGAGTTTACTTCTTTTCCGTTATTGGCCTATACATCTAAATCAGTGTCTGCTACAGATTCTTTGATGAGAAATGCAGCTGTATAAGAGGAATAAAGAAAACCAAGTTACAGCTCTTTAGCATTTAACAATCATTTTTAAAGACAGGGCAATTATGAATTTAAGCTCCTTTAACACAAGTTCTTGCCACCACCCTGTGGCTTCCACTGGTATTACACTTATCACGATACAAGTCAACATTAAAGAACATGTAATAATTTACTGCATAGTTTAGATTTTTAAAAAATCTTCAATCACACCTAGAGAACTTTGTGTAACTTTTAAAATTACAAATTGATAAATTCAAATATTTGAAAAAACCTTAATATTATTCAATTATTTATACTTTGGCCAAACTGCATAGGATCTTATTTAAGTTCAAATTCAAACCAGTATTTTGTATTAAGTGACTTTTCAGATTTTATTCAATTAAGGTCACTGTAGCTATTACTAAAATGGATAATTTTACTTCATTGCTTACCACCTGAGTACATCTCCCTTATAACCTTACTTTCCAATAGGTTCTTTTAATTTCTTAAGAGTATTGTTCGTTCTTTAGGGAAAAATCTGATTCTAGTTTGCTCTTCTTAAAATTCATATCTGCTCCAATTTCTTCAGTTTATTGTTCTACTTTTCCAGCTTTTTCGAAATACTAGTGTTTGCTTAACATTTCTAAAATAGTGTTATTAGTTTATAGTAAGTAGTAAAATATAATTTTGGCAACACAAACATATGCGATTTTATATATTATGTTTTCAAACTGAGGTAAAACAAAGATCATTTGCTGATGCATACTTTTTGTCTGCAATATTTAGGCCATTTCTTCTTCTGGATTAAAACTGCTTTGTTGAGCTTTATGGCTTCCCAGTTGGCTCAGTGGGTAAAGAAGCCACCTGCAAAGCTAGAGATGCAAGAGAATGGATTTGCTCCCTGGGTCAGGAAATCCCCTGGAGAAGGGCACTGCAATCCCTCCAGTATTCTTGCCTGGAGAATCCCACGGTCGAAGGAGCCTAGTGGGATACTGTCCAAAGAGTCGGACATAACTGAAGTGACTAAGCATGCATGCATGCACACACTGAGCTTTATAAAGCAGTCATATAAAAGACATTTTCACATTCACAGTTTGTTTTTAAAAGTGGTAGACAAGGTTTTCCTTTGGTGTTATGTGCAATTAGAACACTCAGTAGATTTTAGTGTAGACCAGGCAAAAAGGCAACATTTTAAAGCTAACCAATCATGTCAGGACACTACAATAAAAACCTCTTAAAAGGTTATATTAAATCTATAGCAACAAAATAGAGAAGAGGTAATGTTAAGAGAACGGAAACACCTGACAATTTAAATAATAAAAAAGGTGATTAAACTAATAATCTCCTTTTAAAATTTAGTATCTGAGACTCTCAACATGGAAAAAAAAAAAACAACTGTGTTAGGAGCCAGAAATAACCAAAGAGAAGTAACTCCTATAATTTTAGCCTGAAAATGAAGATAGTTAAAGAAAACAGTGATGACTTCTCCAGTTTTCAAAGTATACTGATTTAGACATAAAGTAGGAATGACTGCTTCTGAAACTAAAGAAGCCTGAAGACCAATGGGTGGGGGTGGGGTGGGGGAGGAGACAGAGGTGAAGAAAAAGGTAGGAAAAGAACGATGAATTTTTGTTTGGCTTGCCAAATAACTTGTGTCGACTTACTTCTGAATTTATCTGGAAAAGACTCCTGGGTTGTACTGGCAGGAGGTAAAGGAAGACAGACTTACTGAGGAATCTATGAAGCATCTAAATTAAGGACTTCAAGTTTCTTTGGAGTTAGGAACGGCTCTACTTACTATTATTTCTGTTACTATTGATATATTTCAAATGAAATTTTTATGTCCCACATCCCAAGAGAAAATTCAAGAGATCTTAATACGCTAGTTAAAAAAAATAAAGGAAAGTACATTTTGAAGCCGGGTTTATCTAGAATGGGTAGAGAAAGTTAATGTTAGTTTCCATTGTAGCAATCAAACACAATTTTCTGAAAAAGATTATCTATTTTCTCATAGGATTTAAGATTAGTACAGTTAATAGCAACTCAGAAGCTCAGAATTTCTTTTAAGTGGTAAAATTATCTTACCTAATGAAGACTACTCAGTTTTGTAAGCATCTCAGAGAGTAAGTAAATATTAGAAGAGATAACTAATATTTTGCTATTTTCAAATATTATCCAGGTGGGTCCTGCACTGCAGGAAATTGAAGTTACTACAACTTCAGATAAGGAAGCAAGAAAACTCTGAACATTATATTTTAGGAGATTTTTAACATGAAATCATTCAACAAATGAATTTATTTCGAGGTACTAAAACTTAAAATACTTAACATTATAAACTGTTCCAAGTACTAGTTTGGAAATGGCGAACTTGTGGAATGAATACTGAAATAAGAGTTTTACACGTCGTACTTTTCATTTACACTTCCAGTATGGCACTGGATAAGTCATTCAACTAAATCATTAAGATAAACCCATTTGAAACAGTTGGAAGACGTTGTGAAACGATTCCTTAAATTTCCTCTTATGTAAATTGGGAGAATTTGTTTTAGTGTAAATCAATTTAGGTTTCTCATAGATGAGTAGTATATATAAAAAATGTTCTGTTCAAGACCTAGTTAACTATGCAAAGATATTTAAGAAGGAGAAAAATGAAAAAGTGCTAATATTTCATTAGTCCAAAACCTTCTTATTCTTAACGCATATGATAACAGCAAATATTTTTGTGTTGGAATCCAAGATTTGTCACACATCAACATTTCAAAGAAAGAAATGTATATTTCCCCCAATGCCTGCCTTTTTAATATTTGGCACTAAAAGTATTTTGTTCTTTTTATAAATCAATGTAAAAAATACAGAAATGATTCACAATAGCAAACATATGAATTCAATCTATGTGTCAATTGATGATGGATGAGTAGTGAAAGAAAATGTGGTATATATGCAATAGAATATTGTGTGTGTATATACACACACATTTTACGGATGAAGACATCAGCTTTAAAAAAAGAATAAAATTCTGTCATTTGAGACAATATGGATAAATCTAGAGGACATTATGTTATGTGAAATAAGATAAGAGAGGCACAGAAAAACAAATATAGCACAATCTCGCTTATATGTGAAATCTAAAAAAGTCAAACTCATAGAAGCAGTGTAGAACGGTGGCTGCCAGGGTTTGGGGGAAGGTGGGGGGAGATGTTGAGTACAAAGTTTAAGTCATGCAAGATGGATCAATTCTGGAGATCTAAAGCAGAGTATGACAACTACAGTTAATATTACTATATGTATATTTGAAATCTGCTGAGAGTATAAATCTTAAATGGTTTCACCACAATAAAAAAGAAAATTATATGAAGTGATAGATATGTTAATTAGCTTGACTGTGGTGATCATCTCATAATGTATACATATATCAAAACATGTTACACATTGTAAATATATATAATTTTTATTTGTCAATTTATACCTCCAAAAAGCTAAAGGGAGAAGAAGAAATGCAAAAAACAATTTTAATCAGAATCATTAGTTGACTCTTAATAGTTTTTCTTTAAAATCATTAGTTTTTAAAAATTTTGAACAATTAAAGTCAGCAAAATTAAATTGAGTTATTTCAAACTCTTTAATACTTTTAGGGTATATTCTCTCATATGGAAGGAATTTTAACTTTACAAGGCTATTACTAAATAAAGGTGATAAGTTTTCAATGATACGTATTTGAACTATAGCAATCACTAACACTTTATTCTAGGATTCATATCAAAGATTCTCTCTAAATTTAGCTGAGATCCTTTCATGCACAAGGAATATTTATTTTCCAGTATCTCAGGCCGCTGAGTGTAGGCTATATTTGATTTTACTTCTGAGATTATGCTTTTAAAACAAAAGAGAGGTATGTTTTTACTTGGAACCAATATCAACCAAGAAGTCAAGGTGAGATGGGATGGATCAGTAAAGGGAATGTAAACTGTGGAATAGTTATAAACACTAGCTTAATAAAATTTACTACAGAAAAAGAAAAATGAGCAATGGAAAAAGAAACTGAAAATAAGGATTCAGTTATCACTTAGATTTCTGAAACTAAGAATGAAATGTTAAAGGAGAAACTGAGGTTGCATTTGTTAGTTTAGATATACTGAGACAAAAATGGACTAAGAAAGCGAAGAGCTTAAAGTAGAAAACAGGAACAAAAAAGTTACAAGAGATTTGATAAGAATATAAAAGCATATTAAAAGAAAAGTTTGAAGACAAAATATAATTTTAAAAAATACACAGAAATTGTATTTATAAGAACTTATGACCATGTGAAATCTATGGTTCTCTCACTCTCAGCAGTATTACTGAAAATCTAGAAAAGCAAGAGGAGCACAAATTCTAGGAGCCTTATTGGTTCTGCATGATGCAGTATGCTAGGTAGATCCACTACCAATGCAGGAACAATTCCAGGGCAAGATGGGATCCATCCCAGAGTTCTGAAGGAATGGCAAGAAAATAAACAACATAAAAATAATATTAAATATCCCAATTATTTCCAAGTGCTTCACAGGGTTTTGGTTTAATGTTAATCCCCCCAAACTTCTATCAACTCAATGTTACAATAAAACACTAAAAAAAGTTATCTTGCTGAATTTTCTTAACAAATAATTGTATCTAATTGTGGGAATGCCTTTTTATGTGGAACAGAAAATAAATGATTAATCTTAAAAAGTAAGGTTTCCCATACTTCCCTCACCCCTTTGCCGAACACTGCATTTAAAACGAAATAATCTGGGAAAATTCTTTTCATTAACTACTCATTTTATGTTTTATCATTACCATGGTGAACAGAGAATATCTTCATGAAAATAGCTGTTATTTAAGCAACTTGCATATATTATTTAACTTAATCCACATAATTTTGTGAATTGTTGTTGTTTAGTTGCTAAGTCGTGTTTGACTTTGCAACCGCATGGACTGTGGCCCACCAGTCTCCTCTGTCCATGGGATTTTCCAGGCAAGAATACTGGAGTGGGCTGGCCACTTCCTTCTGCAAGGGATCTTCCCAGGAACTGACCTTGAATCTCTTGTATTGGCAGATGGGTTCTTTACCACTGAGCCACCAAGGAAGCTCAATCTTGTGAATTAAGTATTAATACTTGAATTTGATTTTAACATTTGCTAGAGGCTTTGCTAGAGGCTCCCTGGTAGCAGAAGACACAGGTTTGATCCCTGTATCCAGAACATGCCCTGGACAAAGAAATGGCAACCCATTCTAGTATTCTTGCCTAGGAAATCCCGTGGACAGAGGAGCCTGGCGGGCTAGTCTATGGAGTTGCAAAGAGTCGTACATGACTTAGCGACTAACTACAATAGTTACTAAGGCTTTGGAGAGGTCAAGTAATTTGTCTACCGTCTAGTAGGAAGAGAGGCTACAATTGGAACCCCAGGCTCTCAACTTCTTGGCTTTTAGGTCCTAATTGCTAGAGGAGTAAAATAGTAAGGTTATCTAACCTGGAGAAGGGAAAGGCTACCCACTCCTGTATTCTGGCCTGGAGAATTCCATGGACTATGTATAGTCCACAGGGTCACAAAGAGTTGAACATTACTGACTGAGCGAACGTTACTGAGCGACTTTCACTTCACTTCATCTAGCATGGTGAGGAAGATGGATAACACACATTGCACCAATGCAAAGAAATTTTAAGATTCTAAAACTTGTCTGTCATATAACAAATACAGTTCTCAGTGAGGCATAGTTATAAGCCAAGTTTTGATGTTTAAATATTACCTGGGGGAAGAAACTTTTGGTATGGCCTTTTTTTGTGCTCAAGAATGTCAAGAAGAAATTTAAACCCCAAAATCACCTGGATAGATTTACTGAAATTTTACAAACCAGTTCATGTATCAGAGGCAATTTGGCAACAGTTTCTTAACCAAAATTTCAGTTTAAGTGTTTCTCAACCTTCTGACAATGCATGATAACTGGAGTACCTTACTGTTAATTCTCTCCTTTCAAAACCTTACTTCTCTACCTGCCTTCCTAAATACCTCCTAATAGACAACTGGACATAGTTATAGTAGCTGACTGAAAATCCTTGTCTGATAATCTCAGTTGGTACATTATCTCATGATAGATATCTGTTCCCTTGAAACTGGGTGAGACTTTTCTTGACTCACCATATGTTGAATAATTTTGGATTATACCCCAAACATTGTGAATATTACACTGAGGAGACAGTATTTTATGGTGCCAAAGGGTGTTGATGGTTTTTGTCTTCACCAGGTAATTGAGTGGTTTGGATGCAGACCCCACACTGCCCCTCCTCTGAAGAGCAGCAGCTCAGATCTCAGCTCATCCCTTTATGCTTTAGCTGCAAACTGCTTCCAGTGTGCCCACACATCCTTGGTTTTGGGGAGATCCAGAGACTTAGGCTTAGTTTAAACACAGAACTTTGAGTTCATTTTCTCTTGCTCTCTCCTCTCTGGGGCTCCTTCCCTCTCTGGTGACAGCTGTTATTCTGGGCTCATTTTCCTTTCTGGTTCTTGCAGCCAGGATGGTGGGTAGGCTTTCAATTGGAATTTCAGCCACTCGAAGTGTGGCCCACCCTCAAGACAAAACCACAGAAAACTTGTGAATTTACTCTGAGCCAATTATATGCTCCACATTTTGACTCCTCTCCAAAATATGCAAAGTTCATATCCAAAGTCCTCAGATAATTGTTTTGTTTGTATGCTGCACAGTTATTACTGTTATTTGTAGAGGACTGGTTTGCTCAGTACTCATTCCTCATTGTAACATAAGCTGAACTTCCAAACTCAATTTTCTTTTGTTAACCCCTCCATTCTTTAGAGGATTCACCATGGTTTTCTAGAGATGTCTTCATCACCAATCCAATGACCTTTCCTAAAGTTCACCTTCTGCTTAATGCTCATTTGACAGTTTTTCACCCTAGTAAGCAGCTTTTCTTTCTTGATAACTTTTTGGGTACCAGTATAATATTTAGGTTTTCTTAAGTTCTGGTGTTTTCACTGGTCCTTATTCTTCCAAGACTAAAAATGTGGGTATTCTCTAAGATTAAGACATGAGGGTATACTGTTCTTCCCTCATTATACACCTTTCTTATTCTTCATTCTTATGTTACGTCTATTGAGTATTCATTTCTTAAAGTCTGTCTTCAGGCTCACCGTCTCTCTTGATAGCCACTCTCAATTTTCTTTGAATCCAATATATTTTTACCTATTCTGTTGCCTATTGTAGAGCACCACATTTTAACATATAATGTAATAACCATTTCCTCAAATCTGTTTCACACCTCTAATCTTCATTTTCCTTTATTAATATAAGGCCATTCTCCTTAGCATCAAAAAACCTTAGATAAAGATAAAACCTTAAGGAAACTGAGATTAGGCTTTCCTGGAATAGTAAAATTCAAAACAAAACTAGAGGTCTGATAAAGTGCTACCAACTTTTTATTTTGCCAAGAAAAAGCTTAGTAAAAACAACTAACTATAAAGATCTATTATCTTTTTCATATAAACGAGAAACTGAGGGACTTCCTTGGTGGTCCAGTGTCTAAGACTCTGCACTCCCTAAGGAGGAGGCCTGGGTTTGATCCCTGGTCAGGGAACTAGATTCCATATGTTGCAAATAACAGTTCATATGCCTCAACTAAAGATCCCACATGCTGTAAACGAAGACCAAAGATCCTGCGTGCTACAACTAAGACCTGGTGTAACCAAATAAATTTAAAAAAGAGAGGAAAAAAAATGGACATTTATCAGAAAAGTAGAAGGGAGAGTTTTAGATTTAGCTTTACCAAAGTTTTCACTCTGTCCCCAGGACAAGATAAGAAACAAGAGCTGGGACAAGAACAGGGATTCTGTGACTGCAACATGGGAAAAGAGGAGGAGGAGAGAAGGTTCCATCAGCAGCATCAAGAAGGAAAGGATTTACTGTGGCAACTGACCATCCAGCAGGGATACATCCTAAATTACACTTTCAGGGAATCTGGACAGGTAAGTGACCCCTTGCAGCATTATTTGGATGAAATGTAGAAGGAAACATGCTGCCTTAATGTTAACTAGTGAAGAACAATTAGAGGTAGAAACAGCAGTGGGTAAACCCATCCAATATGGAATATAAAAATCATTACTGATAAACAAAAGAAGAGAGAAAACAAAAGACAGCCACCTCAGAATTATTTGGTTTTCCAAAAGGAACTTACCAGAGAAGGAGGAAAAAAAAAAAAAAAAAAAATCACATTTAATGGCTTAGAGAATGCACAGGAACTAATTTACAATAGTTTTATTAGGATTCTAGGATCTTTCTCTCTATTTTAGAGCAAAGTATCGAGTGTATGGAAAGATGTCTAATCGACAAAGAAAGAAAAAGTCTTTCAGGGAAAAAGTCAGCTTTCATAACAGGGCAAGAGTGCCTTAAGCAAGCAACAAAGACACTGAAAGAGCATAAAATACTAGGTACAAATGATAAATTAGGTGTGCCCTCCCCATCTCTTTCCCATCAAATGCTAACAATATCTTATAGAAGACTAGAAATTCAAGAAGTGTTGTTAAAGTAGCAACTTCCCTGGTGGTCCAGTGGTTAAGACACCATGCTTCCACTGCAGGCCACACAGGTTCGATCCCTGCCTTGGTCAAGATAAATCAGGAAAGAATAGAATACAGTAACTCTGTTTTGTGGACTCTGGAGAAGAGTAGAAAAAAGAAAAATGGGAAATGTAAGAAAGCGTACAAAAGGGGGAGATAAGGGGAGAAAAGCCACATTAGGGATATTTAAATCTGCTTAGAAGTCAGAGAAAAAGATTTAAAAAATAATATGCCACGTCTCATTATCTTCTCCCCTCAAAATTTATTTCCAGTATAATAACAAAGCAAAACCTAAAATTACATATTAAATTAAAAACCAGAGACTCACCAACATAGAGAAATCTGTTCTGTTTCTTTACATTAACAATAAAGTATCAGAACTGGAAAGTATCAATAAAAGAATAATGCTTTTAAAAATCACATCACCAAATAAATAAAACACTTAGAAATAAACCTGATCAAGGAGGTGAAAGACTTATATGCTGAAAACTAAAGAACATTAATAAAGGAAACAGTAGATGATTCAAGGAAATGCAAAGACATTCCATGCTTTTGGATTGGAAGAATTAATATTGTTAAAATGGCTGTACTACTCAAAGTAATCTACAAATTTAATGTGATCCTTATCAAATTACCCATGACATTTTTCACAGAACTAGAACAAATAAGCCTAAAATTTATACAGAACCCTAAAAAACCCAAAATTGCCCAAACAATCCTAAGGAAAAAGAACAAAGCTGGAGGTATAACCCTTCCCAGATTTCAGACAATACTACAAAGCTGTGGCAATGGCAACCCACTCCAGTATTCTTGCCTGGAAAATCCCATGGACAGAGGAGCCTAGTAGGCTGCAGTACACTGGGTCACGAAGTTGGACACGACTGAGCGACTTCACTTTCACTTTTCACTTTCATGCATTGGAGAAGGAAATGGCAACCCACTCCAGTGTTCTTGCCTGGAGAATCCCAGGGATGGTGGAGCCTGGTGGGCTGCCGTCTATGGGGTCGCACAGAGTCAGACACGACTGAAGCGACTTAGCAGCAGCAGCAGCAGCGATTAAAACAGCACTGTACTGGCACCAAGAGATGGATCAACCGGACAGAGTGGAGAGCCCAGAAGTAAACTCACACACCTACAGTCAAATCATCTTCGAGCAAGGAGGTAAGAATATACAGTGGAGAAAAAACAGTTTCTTCAGCAAGTGGTTACTGGAAAAGACAGAAATCTATTAAGTTAGAACACACCCTCACACCATACACAAAAATATACTCAAAATGGCTTAAAGACTTAAATATAAGACATGACCCCATAAAGCTCCTAGAAGAGAACATACGTAAAATGTTCTCTGATGTAAATCGTACCAATGTTTTCTTTGGTCAGTCTCCCAACAGAAACAAGACCAAAAACAAACAAATGGGGCCTAATCAAACTTATAAGATTTTGCACAGCAAAGAAAGTATAAACAAAAGGAAAAGATAACCTACAGAATGTGAGAAAATATTTGCAAATGATGTGACTGACAAGAGCTTAATTTCCAAAATATACAAACAGCGACACAACTCATTAACAGGAAAAAAAAAAAAACCCAATCAAAATATGGGCAGAAATATATATGGAATTTAGAAAGATGGTAACGATGACGCTATATGCGAGACAGCAAAAGAGACACAGATATAAAGAACAGACTTTTGGACTCTGTGAGAGAAGGCAAGGGTGGGATGATTTGCGAGAACAGCATTGAAACATGTATATTATCATGTGAAATAGATCGCCAGTCCAGGTTCGATGCATGAGACAGGGTGCTCAGGGCTGGTGCACTGGGATGACCCAGAGGGATGGGATGGGGAGGGAGGTGGGAGGGAGTTTCAGGATGGGGGACACATGTACACCCATGGCTTGGCTGATTCATGTCAATGTATGGCAAAAACCACCACAATGTTGTAAAGTAATTAGCCTCCAATTAAAATAAATTAAAAAAAAATATGGGCAGAAGACCTACATAGACATTTCTCCAAAGAAGTTGTAAGACTGCCAATAGGTACATGAAAAGATGCTCAATATCATTAATCATTAGATAAATGCAAATCTAAACTACAGTGAGGTACCACCTCATACTGGTCAGAATCAGTACAGTTTAGTCACTCAGTTGTGTCCGATTCTCTGCGAGCCCACGGACTGCAGCATGCCAGGCTTCCCTGTCCATCACCAACTCTCGGAGCTTGCTCAAACTTATGTCCATTGCATCAGTGATGCCATCCAACCATCTCATCCTCTGTCGTCCCCTTCTCCTCCTACCTTCAATCTTTCCCAGCATCAGGGTCTTTTCTAATGAGTCAGTTCTTCAATTTTTATAGTAGAAATTTCAATGTAAATATTAAAATGATTTGGATATTGATTTTTTTCTTAAGAGTTTTTGATATATTTATTATGACACTTTGGGAAAACTTTAAAGAATAAACTTGTTGAAAGCAACCTTCTAATTATTATTCTACCAGAAACTTTATAAACAAAGACTAATCATCAAAGAAAGTAATACATAAATGTTACATATAAAAAGAAGGCATATTTGATCCAATCTCTAAAAATAAAACCAGGGGGAATGGAACATTTGCTCTGAGAAGGCAAGCTGCTATACACAAACACGTTTTCTCCAACCCTTAGTAATCCCTAGGCTAGGCTGTCATGTGCCATTATATAGTAGGCATTTCTATCTAATAAAAGATGAATCAAGCCTTAACGGAGTAAGGGATATACATATATATACTTTTTTCTTTTTACAAAAGTAAGAATGTAAGAAGTCATTTTTTTTTTAAAGTTCCTCTCTCAGGAAAGGTAGTGAGTGTTTGGTGGTATAAATCATATTTTATTTTGTCATGGAAATCACTTGATAGTTACCTATCTTGATTAATGGTCTAATTTCTGTTCAAATAATAAATATTTATCATATACCTATATATGATAACTTTTATTTTAAAGCATTTACTATGTATATAAAACCAGGTACCTGATAATATATAGCAACCTAGCCAACAAATAAATCTAGTTTAAGATACTTACAACAGAGAAAGTATCTCAGTGGTGAGAGAAGCTATAGGGGCCTGAAACTCAGATGAAGATCGTGAAGTGAGAGGTGCACTTGAAGTCCAGAGTATATGAGATATGAACAATTCAAGGATGGAAACCTTCCAAGGCCACCCAAGACCTAGACTTGTGAGGCAAAGATTTTATAAGCTACAGTGCCTGCCAAAATTGTCACACATAATAAATGGAGGAACACACCATGGGTAAATGTCTCTTACTGAAGAACTGTCTACAGAATAAAGAAACAAAAAGCAGCACTATCCTCTGAAGTCATGATTATGTCATTTAAAAAAGGTTATAGTCAGTGAAATTGGTTTTTCAAAACCCTCAGTTTGAGCTTTCTGTTTATTTTATGTTCTGCATAGTAGCCTGGAATAATATTGGTCCTTGCCTAGAAATTATTCTTTTTCCATTAAAATACTGCACAAAACTTAAGTTTACATGTCTACGCATATAATATTAAGATATAAGCAAGTTAAGAATTTCCACCCCCCCCCCCCAACTTAAACTAAATGCTGAGTGCCTGATCAAGCCTACCTTTAGCTCACTGGGAATATTTATTTCTAAATTAAGGTTCTATATACTTATCTGTGGGCTTCCCTTCTGGCTCAGCTGGTAAAGAATCCACCTGCAATGAGGGAGACCTGGCTTGATCCCTGAGTTGGGAAGATCCCCTGGAAAAGGGAAAGGCTACCCACTTCAGTATTCTGGCTTGGAGAATTCCATGGACTGTGTATAGCCCATGGGGTCGCAAAGAGTCAGACACAACTGAGCGACTTCCACACATATTTATCTGTACCATAAAATGATAATTAGGATTTCATTTTGTCATGTAATTAGGATTTCATATTGTCTTATAATTTGCTTGCTATTATTACTATGGGTCTGCAAATCTTTGTTTCCCCAACTAGGTTGTAGCTCCTTAAAGGAGGCAGATTTTACCTCTTATTTTTTTGTATTCCTATCAAAGACTAGCAAGACTGGGTAAATAGAAGTTCAATAAATACTTCTTGTCTAAGTGATTGACAAGTGAATTTTTAGACATCAGTTTTCTTCAAATATGTCATAGCTTCTATATATACTTGCAATTGCCAGGTACAGCATATCTTATTTCCTTAATGTCAGCACTGATGGTAGCTCCACAGGTCCATCACTGTTTTACTATTCTGAACCTACAAAATTTTTCCTACTCCTCAAAGCTACCATATATTTGCTGATCTAATCACAATGATAGCTATATTAGAAATTTGCCAAGTGTCTAACTGGCATCTTTCAGCAACAACTGTATTCTTTGTATTTTTAAACTTTTGTTTAAAGTAAATACCTCAGATGAAAAAAGATGCATAAGGAATAAATTATATACAATCAGAAATAGGCATAAAAACAGCTCTTTATACACATGAATACATGGTCTCTAAATAGTTAAAAGTTCAAATAAACTCATACAATACCTACTTTGTATCCTGGATCCTAGACCATTCAATAATGTCTATTTGGTTATTAAATCAGGACTTTAAGTCAGAGGGCAGTTTAGAGGTATTGAATGAATGAGTGAAAAAATTTACTAATATTGCTAAATTCTTTTATGTATTTTACATTATTGCTCTTTATATATTGTGTCAAAACACTCTAGACTTCTGTATAACTTACACACACACAAATGGAAAAGAAAGATGCCAAAATTTTTTGTCACACCCTATACACCTCGGATAGCATTTAGTTTGACAACTGAAGTGTTTCCTAAAGCACTATTATAGAAAGTTTTGTTTTCAAGATCATAAAAATGACCCAGGGGATTTTTCTGGCAGTCCAGTGATTAGGACTCTGTGTTTCCACTGCACTTGGCCTGGGTTCGAGTCCTGGTAGGGAACTAAGATCCCACAAGCCATGTGGCGCAGCCAAAAAAAACCCCCAACATATTACAATCCTAGCTTTTTTATAAAAGTAAATTAAACAATGTCAATTTGTATTTACATTAAAATACAAAATTTGCTAAGTAATAACTGCCATCATGACATATGTTACTATGTCTGACAATGGTGTCCTGCAAACAAGATTGTAGTCTTTGCCAAGAACAAGTATATGTATTTTTGAGTGATTTGATTGTTTACAATTTTTAATTTTCACAGTAATAACATGCAAGTTTCTTGATTCTCTAAAGCACCGCTCAGCTAATCTCCCCTGGAAAGTCTGTATTCATATTAGAATTTTTGAAACTACTCTCAAGATAAATAAGCTATGATATTTCTTTCCTCTGAGATGAATAATAATAGAATTCAGGAAGTCAAATTCATTATTAAGTTCTGCCAGATTCCTTTATCTTTCATTCATATTTATCACATGGTAAGTGAAGCACTGTGCTGTCCCCCCACATACCCTTGATCTTTTTGGTACCCTCTTCTGTACACCACAATCTACAATCCCTGTGATACTTTTAAATACAGTAGGTCTACAAAAACTTCGATAATCTTTTTTCCAAGAGGAAGAACTTATTTTCTTATCTCTGGAGCACTTAGTGATTCATTTCTAATAAGCAGAATAAAGCAGAAGCAAAGGTGTGATTTTAGAGACTAGATTTTAGAAAGCACTATGGGCTCCTCCTTGCTATCTTGTATCTCTTTCTTTCTTAGTCTGAGTAAGACACCTGTCAGTGTGATGAGAGGCCTGTGTGGCCAGGTCTCTTGTCAACAGCCATCTTGGAGTAAGCCATCTTGAAAGTGGATCCTCCAACCACAGTAAAGCCTTGAGATGACTGGAAGGCCTTGGCAACATCTTGACTTCGATAACACGGGATCCTGAACCAGTACCACCCAGCTAAGTCACTCCTGAATTTCTGATTCACAGGAAGTGATAGTTGTTGCTAAGTACTAGGGTAAATCTGAGGTGGTTTGTTATATGATAGATAATATAATGAATTCTATCTCATCAAGAAACACTGTACAAACTACTGTGGTGAACAAGAAGTGAAACTCAGGTTTTCCTTTAAACTGAGGACTTCTCCCCTAAAATGTCTCTAAACTGTAAATAGAATACTAACGGTCATTCAACGATACAGGTTCTGCTATCTTGACTCTTTATATCCTTTTAGAAATCAAAGGATTCTTGCATGTGCTTTGTGTAAAAAAAGTGATGTGTTAGTCCCTCAGTCCTCTCTGATTTTTTGTACTTGTGGCTCCTTGTGTAGGATTACCATAAACAGAGACTGAACTACAAATTTCCTATTTCTCAAATACAGTCTTCTAAAAGGGCCTCTTTCCCCTCCACTCTGTGTCTCGTTTTCCAAGGCAGCCATTGTTGATATTTACTATAGTGTCCAGGGATCTTTCCCTTTTCAAATACCGTAATCAAGTCCTAAACAAGATAAATATTCCTCAAAACTTCCCACCAAATAGAAGGAGGAAAGCGCTGTGAGTGGTTAGTAGCAGCTTCCTTCTGTTACTGGTTCAAAACGTTTCTGTTAAGTCACTAATTCATTAGAGACTTGGCCAACTGATTGGGAATGATATCAATTGGAGTTTTTTATAACACAGAGAACTATATTCAGTATGATAAACCATAATAGAAAAGAACATACAGAAAAGAATGTTTACAGTATAACTGAGTCACTTTGCTATACAGTAGAAATTAACACAATACTGTAAATCAACTATACTTCAATTAAAAAAAATTAATTCATTTTTGAGAAGGCTAATAAACATAAAGTCACACTGAAAACAGAAAAAAAATTGTACCATTATCTTAGCCATTTCTGAATACTACCTACTACCTGATAGGTTTTATTTTGTGTATACATGCATACTTTTTTAAAACTGCAAGCAACCAATATGGAATTTTTTTCATTTTGAAAAAATCTTAAATGTATCCATACCATTTAAAGTTTTTAGGAAAGAATTTCACTTGTATTAGCTAAAAGTGTATTTAGTTATAACTTAATAAGCATAGACCAACATATATGCCAATGGAAAAGATTTTAATTTCAACTGGCCAGTATTTTTCTAAATTAGGTCTAAGGTTTTACAATGAATATATATCTAGCTCTTAAATACTCAATAAATCCAATTTATTCATTCCTTTAAAATATATCTGTTCTCTTTAATCCTTTATATGTTCAGGGCTTATTAGCACTTTGGCTCTAGATATATAAAAGGGCTTCCCTGGTGGCTCAGATGGTAAAGCGTCTGCCCAAAATGCGGGAGACCTGGATTCGATCCCTGGGCTGGGAAGATCCCCAGGAGAAGGAAATGGCAATCCACTCCAGTATTCTTGCCTGGAAAATCTCATGGACAAAGGAGCTGGTAGGCTACAGTCCATGGGGTTGCAAAGAGTTAGACACGACTGAGCGACTTCACTCACATATAAAAGGAGATGAGAAAATTGAAATGTAAAATCATTAATTTTTTATTATAATACAAAAAGACTGAGTTGATGAGCTACTCAAAGTATTAAATACATGTGTGTGCTCAGTCACTCAGTAGTGTCTGACTCTTTGTGACTCCATGGACTGTAGCCTGCCAGGCTCCTCTGTCTATGGAATTCTTCAGGCAAAAATACTGGAGTGGGTTGCCATTTCCTACTCCAGGGGATCTTCCCAACAAAGGGATTGAATCTGCATTGCTTGCATCTCTTGCATTGTTAGATGGATTCTTTACCACTGTGCCACCTGGGAAGCCCATTTTTAATGTATGTGTGTGCTCAAATGCTCACATTAAATATACAGTTGTCAAATATAGTAAGGAGAATTAAGAGAACTCAATGAATTTTAGATTTATTTCTTATTTGGAGCTTTATATATTTTCCTCTTATCATCTGTCTACAAATATAATCAATGCAACATTATTAATTTTTTGATAATAAGCTACCTTTGACATGATTCCTGTTACACTTAATTTCAGCTCAAGTGTTCATAACTGACAGATGCTAATAAAACTTTCAAATAATGACAAATTATCCAAATTCAAAATTAACTAAATTAGTAACACATCTTAGAGTTTTTCACATTACCCCTTTTGTTCTAATCAAGATTGCTATTTTCAAAAATACCTTCTATGTATTTTGAACTGGAGATATTTTATTATCCTCAAAGATATAATTAGAATAAATGTAAGAATTGACTAAAAATTAATGGTAAATCATGACATTTAGAAGTCCCTGAAACAAGAAAATGGTCTGCAAATATTACTTACTTAAGCACTACCTTTATAAGTCAGTATTTTATAGTAGTTTAATGATTTTAAAATGTACTTACTAGGCTCTATCACAAAACTGTATTCTAAAAGTCAGAATCACTGTTTCTGAATTTTGTGTTTGGCAAAATAAGTCTATAAACATATTCCAGTGGCATGGTTTCTTGTATTTACTAGCAGTTTTAGATAAATGGAAATTGGAGTGAGGGCGAAGAGAGCTGAATGATTCAAATAAAAAAACCAATACTGATTCTTAATAAAGAACTATGAACTGAGAGATACTGTAGGAAATTTTTCATTCTAAAATTTTTATTTATAGGGAAGTATCCAACAGGATTTCTCAATTTGATGTTAAATAAAAACAAGTTAAGATAGTCTTAATTCTCCCCATCTTTATTTTTCTAAAGAAAATATGTACCCTTCCTGCATGTATTTTTCTACTTTATTATGCATTTATATTTTTATAAATGATGTCATTTTACATTAAAAAAAATCTAAAAAAATTATTCCTATTTTATCATTTTGTAATCTCCATTATTTATTCAACACTGCTTTTGAAATCCAAGTATAGTAGTAAGTAAATGTTCAGTTTAATTTTTCTAAAATGTTTAACTGTAATGATGTACCACTGTGCTACTGATGGATGTTTAGGTTATTTCTAACCAAAGTGCCATGAACATCCTTGTGCATGTCTCCTCCACAGATATGCAATATTCATTTTTACACTGCTTCAATGAAGACTTTTGCTTCAGCTAGTTAGGTGGACTTTGTTTTTTAATTAAACACAGGCAAATGAAAAAACAAAAATGCTATTTTCTAACCCAGAATCATCTGTGTCTTACTATATTATTTTTATCTTTCTTTGTTAAATCTTTTATCTCTTTGGTAAACACCTGTGATATAGAAAAGTGAATACTAGAAAATAAGAAATTTAAGCCTTTATTTTAGTGCTTCAAATATATTTAGGAACATGTAAGTTACTTGCGTGTATATAAACAACTTCTGTTTAGAATTCCAGTGGTGGATTCACTTTAAGAAAACAAAATGAGGAAGATGTGTTATATACTAGCATTTCAATTCTACTTCTTGTAATAACAGTGTTAGGGTTGAAAAGAATCTTGTCCGCTTTCTCCAACTTTCCTGCCCACCCCAAATGTAACAGAATACTGACTAAATAATTCAGAAAGTCTGATTTTTCATTTATTTCCTTTAGGGAATGAAATGGCAGCGCAGTGTACCTTTGATTCTTTTTCTCTTGGTATTCCTGATTTTGCTTTATCATGAGGCTGATCAAGAGTCAAATTATTCTTCCTTGCTTCACTGTCTTCAAGCAGGGGAACATAGCCACAACTGTTATCTGTAAGACAAAAACCTCTTGGATCTAAGTGGGAAATCCTTGTTTTGGGTACCACTTAGAAAAGTAAAAAGAATATACACCCAAACCCCTAATTTTAAAGAGCAGAGATTTTAAACTATGGGTTTTAAAAATTCTTTAGATAATAGTTAACTTTAACAATTTACATTTGTCCACTTAGATTCTGGCATATTTGATTCGTATTTTTAAATTTTCATTCCCAATAAGCACACAAAATTCCTACACTTCCAGTATTAGTAGTATACAGAATACATAGAATTTACAAAACTAAAATTATGCTGTTTGTATCTTATCATCAGCAACCGCAATTAAATTTTTATTTAAGAAATATATTCAGGTATGCATTTGCTGTTTACTTACTTGTATAATGACTCTATGCTTATTATAAAAAAACCAGAAAATGCAGACATGCTGAAAAGTATAAATAAAAAGCTACTCACAGTTTTTATCATCTGTGAATGATTCCTAGTAACATTTTGGTTTATATTTTACCAGAATTTTTCTTTCTCAATACAAATAAACTCACAAGAAACAATTTTTTTTCATAGATAAAATTACATGTTTTTTATCTTGCTTTTCTCATTTTGCTATATATCATGAATATGTCTCATGTTTCTAAGTGAACACCTATTATTATCACTTTACTTGGCTACACAGCTGTTTCCTACATGAATGACTGTAATTTAACGGTTGAACATTCCATTATTAGAAATTATTACTGTGATGAGCATCTTTGTAATATATACCTTGAGTACCTGAAGAAATATTTTTTTATGATACATTCTTAGGACTCAAATTTTTGGTTTAAAAGGCACACACATTTAAAAAGCTTTTGCTAGTTACTGAAAAATTGTCTTCTAGGAAATTTTACCAACTTAAGAGGGCCACCATATGGTACACGTGGCTGTCCACTTTCCCATTTCCTGCAAGTGTTCATTTCTTAAATAAACATAAAACTTAACTGCACCACAGGTATTAACATACCAGAAATACTGAGAAACACAGGAAAAATAAAACAGAAAAACTTAACTTCCACCTTTCTTTTCCACAGAGGTTTAAGAAATACTTAAAAATTTAACATGAACATACCTCGACTGGAGTTCACAAGAAGTAACTGTGACTTGAGCTTGTCAATGAGCGTTTGCTGACGTGACAGCTGTTCCTGTTGCTCACGTATTCTCTGCTCATAGTTCTCAGTCTGCTGACCATAAAGACCAGTTAGCCTGGCATCTACTGACAGACATGTGTATACATTAATGTCCGTTAGTAATTACATATAGGTATGAGTTACCCATATTGCCATTTCCCAGCTACAGGGGCATTTATTTACGAGCTGAAAACAGGATTCAATCATGTACTTACAATCGTTACAAACAAAAGTGATTTAAAACACTTTAAGCACTGTAAAATTTTAGAGAAACCTTAGAGAAATTTCTGTTAAGAGCTCAATGTACAGTTTCTTGGATAAAAATTATAATTTAGAATTTAATCTGTAATGATAACAAAAAAGCATGAATGACAAAATGGATGCTACGTTAAAGTTTTTCTATAAAAATACTAACTTTAAAAAATTAAGATTTCATGTTCTTAAAACAAATGCACTTTTAAATTTATTTTTAGAGTAGAAAAACACAAAGTAGTTACAGCTAAAACACTGTGAAAATCAAAGGTACAAGCACAAATTATAAAATTACATTGATCAGAAATTCCAAGATTAGGATTTAAGAAGTCAAGAAACCACATGGTTAATTTCTAATGGACATCTTAAATACCACAATTTCCCTTATATTTTTAATCCAGTCACTTTACTACTATTGCAATGGCTGTGAGAATTAAGTAATGAAAGTCTATGGCCATACCACCCTGAATGAGCCCGATCTGGTCTGATCTTGGATGCTAAGCAGGGTCAGGCCTAGTTAGTACTTGGATGGGAGCACTGAAAAGAACACACAAGTTCGCACTGCAGCATATAAATGTTGCAAACCTGATATTTGAAAACACTCCATTACGATGATCAAGTTAGCACAAAGTCTGAAAAATATATAACCAAAAAATAACAGAGAATTCTTTACCAATATCTATCACTAGAACATATAAATGACTAAATTGTAAATTCCCTGAAATATGAAATGGGGTTCTAATAATCTTGGAATGTCCTTCAATAGATACTAAATATTTGATTTTGAATTGATTCTTAATCAGTGATCAAAATTAGTGAAGCTCTAGTATTTTCAGAGATCCACAAATACTAAGTACTTTATAAATGACACAGCTGTTTCTAGAGTCCCAAAAGAAATTAGCTTAAGAAATGAAAGCAAAATAGCACATTTTCCCAAATAAAAGGTGAAATTTTGTACTACATTTTAAACATGAGTAACTGACAAAGCTGGTAAGTAATCCAAGTGGTGTTTTGTCTTGCATGCTGCCTGAGGGTAGCTTCATGTAACTTGATATTTCTATGCAAAGTAACTTACACATAGGACATATTCAGTACAAGCTTATTGAAAAAAAAAAAAAGAATCCAATTAAAATAAAATTCAAGTAAATTTTATTATTTTAAGTAAAAGAATGAATCTTTTGAATCTGTCTGAACCATACATCCTATGACTAGGAGTGTGATAATAGAACTTTGGATACCAAATTCTAGCCTAGGGCCAGGCTTCCCAGAACAAGACTTATTCATACATAAATTTGCATCCAAGCCCCTACAAAGAGTGGGTGGGTTGACTATAAGAAGGGTTTAAACCTCTAATGCTAATTCTGTAATACTTTAAATTTGCCTTGTCTACACAGAGCTACCAGGGCTGAGGAATCAGCAAACATGCCTGATATTATGGTTTGTTCTATCTACTTTTGTGTATTTAGAACTTCCTCTAAAGAACTCCAAACTTTCCATAAACATGAACCAAAAATTATCCATTCTTTCACTATTTTTCGATAGGTATATATATTTTACTATCAAGCATTAAATGACCAGTACAAAAAACTTACTAAGTTAGAGACACACTCAGAATAAATGTATAAGTTATTCAAACCTCAGCCCATTCTCTATCTACTACATATTTTTTTCCCAACCTTAATGAAAAAACAAATGACCTGTATTTTCTTTTGGAAGCAACTCAGAAAGCCTCTGCCAGGTAATTTTCATCTTCTAGTTTCTGGCTTAAAAACATACTTTAGCACATCTCCATATAACATATTATAATAAATGAAAAATGCTGAAAATGTTTTCATTAGCAGGTAAAAAAATCAAGAGATCAACAATTTCAAGTTGAAGTTTTCCACTATTTAGTAAACCACTTAACAAAGTACTTCATAAACTTAAGCAAATTCTGTAATAATTTAAAAAACTGATACTCTGGAAGTATAGCAGGAGAAACAGAATAGCAATAACCCATGTTCTTTTAAGTTCTTTCCACACACTTTCATTGTATCAATTATTAGTCTAGCCTAATTGTTTATATGTATGATTTCTCTTCAGACTATAACCTCCTCAAGGACAGAGACTATTCTGCTATCTCCAGAGTACCTGGCACATACTGAAATGCTCAATAAATATTAGTCAAATAAATAATCTAATTAAGTTAAGAAAATATAAGAGAAATAGATATGTCTTCAGAAGTTAACCTGAAGGAATGGAGATAAGGTTTTGCTTACATTTCTGAAGAAAAATAGGAAAAATAGAGATAGTAAGTCAGTAAGTAAATAAGACAAAAGAAAATTAAGCTTCAGAAGATAGATGCAAAAAAATGGCTATGTCTGAAGATTTTTTCGTTTTTCCTTTTTTTGGAAAAAAAGGGAAGCTTATACTGTCAGAAAAAAATTTACTAATTTGAGAAGAGAAAATATTTAGAAACAGTATAAAGACTGACCACAAAGCCATGAGAGGGAAAGTCCAGAAGAGGATATTGTATCAAATTGGGAAATAACCAGAAGAACTGAGTTTACTTGCTATGTTTGGAAACTAACAGAAACAAGAGGCTTTTCTCCTTTTTATTAAATGCTTTTTGTTCACTGAACAGATGTATATAAACTTATTATCTGAAAATTCCTTTTAAAAGGTCAGATAATTGTTTCACTGTCATAGTATTTACACACACAAAAATCAGTACAATTACAAAGCAAGTACATTCCAGCACTACCAAAGACCCTACAAAACAGAAAAATTACTAACAACCACATTGAAAATGTACAACAGCAATGTCTTGTCAACACTTCTGTACAGAGCACAGACATGACAGCTAAAACAGACAGAAGAGAAGATGCTTTTGACAGCCAGTGTGTGTGAATGATTCTTTGAGTCAGATGGCAGCAACAAGTTACCAACTAGGAGATCTGCATGACAACTAACCATCCATCTGTATCAAACACCATCTGGCCAAGATGACTCTGGCTTCTGTGTATCTGACACTCCTTCCAATTCCAAAGAATAGCAAAACAAGTGGTCTACCAGCATCTAAAGAGGTAAACAGGTACTGAGGTACTTGTGCCAGAATATACTTTAATCCTTTCTCAGTGTTCAAAAGCAAAACTTGTAACAATGCTGATCAAATATAGCACACACCTTGGATTTACTAAAAATGGTTCTCCATACACTCTCTTGACTATCATAAATAAAGCAAAAAGCTTATCTTAAGAAAAGTCCCTTTATCCTGGCAAAATTTCAGTCCATCTTCAAAATTAAGGCAGCATATTTTCTATAATTTTGGACATACAGCTGCTCAAGTTTTCATGGGTTTCATAAATATTAAAATAGAGTTCTATAAACTGAATTTTTTTCTATTGCTAACATTGAAAATTCTCATTTTTCATATTTTCCAAAGCACTTATTTCCTAAATGGGAAAAAGTTCAAGTGTCCTCAGTCATCCATAATACTCTAAATAGGTCAAACATAATCTCTCTCATCCTCAAGAAATAATCCCAATATTCTGAGAAATACCATTTTTTTTTCTTCCAAGTACAAAAAAGAAGAGAAATTTAGTAAATATTGAATGGATTCAAAGAAAAAGTTTAAAAATCTTCCAAACTATTGCAAGATTAACAAAGAGAACAAAAGCTTTATTGACGGGTTTGCTTGGCTACTACAAAAACTCTCAATAGGGAACTCCATAGTTCATGAAGGAAGATAATTAAATATTAATTATTCCAATATATAACATTTTAGACAAAAACTATCTTGAAAGTGGTAAACCAAAAACATCAACTTCAATTTTAGGTTAAGAAAAAGAGAGACTGCATAGGATTAGCAACTGGAGATCTGGTTTCTACAGCTCATTTCTAAACCAAACTCTTATATTCTCTTATAACTAGGGAGTTATAAATCCTGCCCTCTCCCACCCTCCTGATACCAACACTTATCCAGGAGACCTACAGTCTGACATTAGATTATCAATCTGATTATCTACTTTTAAGTGATGGTGCTGTCACCAATTTCTCTGTATACCAAATGGTAAACTATTTTTATTTTACAATATTGTGTTTTGGTCCTGACTAATTTACTTAGGTTTTTTGGGCCTTGGTTTCTTTCACTTTGAAATAAAATTAATATTTACTTGAAGTACTGAAGTAGATGGCATGTATAAAATGTATGTTATGTAGTAAGCTCTTCGCAAATGTTAGCTCCCTTCCTGTAATAATGAACAAGGTTTCTACATACTATTATTAACATGTGTGAATATGCCCATTAACTAAAGCTCTGATTATCACTGATTATCCCTACATATACAATTTGTCACCAGACTTACCACACAACCACTGCATGCTCTAAGCCAGTTTTTTCAATTCTTCTTATAGTTCACTGTAATTTAAGACTCAGAAGCTTTTTCTCTGAAAAATCAGTGTGGTATCTTCATTGAATCAAAAACATTCTATGAAGCAATAAACAAACAAAATAATTAATAAACAAACTCTGGTTGTTCAAAGTTTACAAAGAGACAAAATAGGCTCAAAATGATTAAGAAACAAAATGGTTGCTAAAAATTACAAAAGTAGCACATCTGTTGAAAACAATGCAAAAAACAACAAAATGTCCACCATCACAACCATATCAAAACCTCAGATGTGTACAAAGTAAAAAACTAACAGTCTCTTCCTTTACTTTGCCCTCCATTCCTCCTTAGAGGTAATTCCTATTGACATTTTGGTATGTGTTCTTTCAAAACTTCAGCGTACATGTGTATGTATCTTTTTAAAAAATGTGAATTGTTCTACAACCAAATTTTTCATCAACACATTATTCTATGATCATTTCACTGACTACTATGCACCAGAATCAGAGAGCTTTATTTTCTCTATTTCACTTAAAAGCATTAAATTAACCTCCTGAGATTATTTCCCACATTTTATAGATGAGAATACTGAGGCAAAGAGCTAGAAAATAACCTGCTCAAAGTTTCTTAGTAGGAAGTAGAGCTGGGATTTGAATCCAGGTTAGCCTGACTGCAATGCCCAAGCCCCCTGAATAATCACCATGACTAGACGCACAGGAGTCTATCTAGCTCTACCAAGATCTTCTTTTTGCTATTTACTCTCCAGTTGGATATGCAGATGAAACCACCCTTAGGGCAGAAAGCCAAGAGGAACTAAAGAGCCTCTTGATGAAGGTGAAAGAGGAGCGTGAAAAAGCTGGTTTAAAACTCAACATTCAAACAACAAAGATCATGGCATCTGATCCCATCACTTCATGGCAAACAGAAGGTGAAAAAATGGAAACAGTGGCAGACTTTATTTTCTTGGGCTCCAAAATCACTGTGAACTGCAAGGAGATCAAACCAGTCAATCCTAAAGGAAATCAACCCTGACTATTCATTGAAGACTAATGCTGAAGCTGAAGCTCCACTACTTTGGTCATCTGATACGACGAGCTGACTCACAGGAAAAGACCCTGATGCTGGGAATGATTTGAGAACAGGAGAAGGGTGCAAGAGAGACTGAAATGGTTGGAGGTATCACTGAATCAACGGACATGAGTTTGAGCAAACTCTAGGAGACGGTGCAGTCCATGGGGTCCCAAAGAGTTAGACACGACTTAGTGACTGAAAAACAACCTCCCCCCCAGGCAATCTCATTTCCAGTGGTTGGTTATTTGCCAGACTTTCAAATTCTCCTTCCAGCAGACCTCTCCTTTAAACTATCTATTTATGTGGCCAAGAGCTACTGAAAAAGTATTTGTTATTTGTAGCAATGGAAAGCAGATGGAATACCTGGGAAGGGCTGTGATTTAACTAGGTTAGTATAATGATTACGAACTTAGAGGAGTCAGATAAGCTCAGTTTCAGTATCAATTCTGCCACTTATGTTGCAGTATTGATTTATTTCTGAGTCTCAGGTTCTTCATTTGAGAATGGGGCTAATAATGCCAACTTTGTAGGGCTGGGCATATTTACATGTAAAGGATGTGACATTTGTAAAATATATTTATTCATAAAAAGTTAATTCTCTTTGCTGCTTTATGAAGTAATATGAATTTAAGGACTGAAGGAGCAAAGAGAATACAATTGGTTCAGTATTATCTGGGATTACCTGACATTTTAGTATGGTCTAGGATAAAGGCTATCCTGTGAAGAAAAGCTAAAAACAGTCAAGTTTTCATAAAGACTAGAGGTCCTTAGACAAACAATTTAATGTCATAGTGGCAGGAGTGTCTAGGTATAACAATGGAAAATTTGGTATCAAGAAGAACACCTCTCAGGTCCCAGGGAAAGTGAATATACTTGATGACCAACAGGACATTAGTAGCAGTATCAGGAATCATCCTTGGAAATTTAAGTGAGATAATTTAGGATAAATAAAAGGCACTATTATTCCACACAGTAGCTTATAAGACTCATTACTCTTTTAACATGGTATAGGTGGGAAAAAATAGAGGATGTATAAGCTCAGGTCTGACAAAATATGGTTTTCAAGTGACAATGAGACATATGGATCTAGAGCTCAGAGGGTAAATCTGGAGTACGGAGATAAATTTACAAGTTATTGTCATAAGTATCCAAAGCAATGGAAGATGAAGTAGTTCATACAAGAATATAAAGTAAGATACAAAGAAGGGCTTGAATAAGTCTAATATCTAGTGGCCTGGTATTAGAGAATAAACCTACAGAGAGAAATGAGGAATTGCAACCCAAAAAGGAATGAGAAAAATCAAATATGGTGTCTGAAATGTTAAGGAAAAATAATGCTTTAAGGAAGAGGTAGCACAAGAGATACAATCAGTTATTAAATGGAATAAGGTAGTTTTGTATGTGTGAACTTGAAAGACTATCTATGATCTTAGGCAAAGAAGTTATAGATGTGAAATCCATGGTCAAGCAATTTTTTTCAAATCATAATTCTACTACGTATTAGTGGAGTGCTTGTTATTTCACCTTTTTTGTTTGAAAAATTTAAATAACAACTTACTCAAAAGAGCCATATAATAATTAAATGAGATGACTGTAACACTTTGCCAAACATAAGCTTCAATAAATCTTAGTGATGATGATGGTGAAGATAAACACAGTTTTAAAATTTTAAAATCTTTTCCAGATTAGCACAACTCCATTTTTGAAAAGATATGATTCACATATTCTGAAAGGATAGAGGTATGTTATTAACAGTGGTGACCTCTGGGAAATGAGGGAGAGGACCATCACTTTATACTCTGTATATCTTAGATTATCTGCATTTTTTTCAATAAGCATGTGCTGCTTTTGTAATTTTAGCTAGTAATATTTTAAAAAAATCACTTACCTGTCTTATTTGTCTTTGTCTCCTTTACTGATTTGGAATACTCGGATGTCTTTGCTTGACAGAATGTTCTAAAATGGATGTAGCACACTGACTTTTCAAAGAGGAGCTTCTGAATCTTAAACTGAAGTGAACTAGAAGAAACACTGTGAGAAGAACTGGCCTGGAGTATGGACAGCTGAGTGGTAAAAGGTGGGCAAGTATAAACTAATGAATGACAAGTGAATAGAAATAAAACATAGTCAGAGAATCTACGCTAATTTTTTAGTAATAGATTTTTTAAAAAAGTTTGGTAAAATACATATAGCATAAAATTTGCCATTTTAATCATTTTTAAGTATATAGTTCTGTGGTATTAAGTACAGTCAGACTGTTGTGCAAGCATCACTACCATCCCTTTCCAGGGCTTTTTCATTTTCCCCACCTGAAATGCTGTCCTTTACAACATGAATTCCCCACTCCCTTCCCCCAGCCTCCAGGAACCACTCTACTACTTTCTGTCTCTTTGAAGTCAACTATTCTATCCATTCTATGTATATATTGTTTTTTGTATATTGTATATACATATACAAAATGTATGCATATTTTGTTTATCTGTTTATCCACTGAGGGGCACTTGAGTTGTTTCTACCTTTTGGCCACTGTAAATAAGGCTGCTACAAACATAGGCATACAAATATCTCTTTGAATCCTTGCTTTCAGTTTATTTGGGTATCTATCCAGAAGTGGTATTGCTAGACTATGTGGTAATAATCCTATGTTTTGTTTTGAAGAAACATCATTTATTTTGCACAGTTGATACACCATTTTACATTCCCATCAGCAATGTACAGGAGTTCTAACTTCCCTACATCCTCACCAATACTTTTTAAAAAAATTTTTTTATAATAGCCATCCCAATGGGAACGGGATTAGTGTGGTTTCAGGGCTTTCCTGATAGTTTAGTTGCTAAAGAATCCGCTTGCAATGGAGGAGACCCTGATTCGATTCCTGGGTTGGGAAGATCCCCTGCAGAAGGGTTAGGCTACCCATTCCAGTATTCTTGGGCTTCCCTGGTGGCTCATACGGTAAAGAATCCGCCTGCAATGAGGAGACCTGGGTTCGATCCCTGGGCTGGGAAGATCCCCTGGAGGAGGGCATGGCAACCCACTCCAGTTTTCTTGCCTGGAGAATCCCAGGGACAGAGAAGCCTGGTGGGCTACAGTTTAAGGGGTCACAAGGAGTCAGAACACGACTGAGGGACTAAGCACAGTGATTTCAACTTGCATTTCCCTAATGATGTTGAATTAATGTTGGCTTCCTAGGTAGGCTATCCACTCCAGTATTCTTGGGCTTCCCTTGTGGCTCAGCTAGTAAAGAATCTGCCTGCAATGCAGGAGACCTGAGTTGGGAAGATCCCCTGGAGAAGGAAAAGGCTACCCACTCCAGTTTTCTGGCCTGGAGAATTCCATGGACTGTATAGTCCATGGGGTTGCAAAGAGTCGGACACGACTGAGCGACTTTCACTTTCACTTTCCCAGGTGGCTCAGTGGTATAAAGAATCTGCCTGTCAATGGAGGAGACACAGGTTCAATCCCTGGGTTGGGAAGATCCCTTGGAGGAAGAAATGGCAACCTATTCTAGTATTCATGTCTGGAAAATCTCATGGACAGAGCAGCCTGGTGGACTACAGTCATTAGCACGGTAAAGGGCTACACACAATGGCTGAGTGATTGAACAATGATGTCGAGCATCTTTTCATGTGCTTATTGGTCATTTGTATAACTTCTTTGGAGAATGTCTATTCAAGTCCTTGGTCAATTTTTTCATCAGGTTGTTTTTTGTTGTTGTTGAGCATAGTTCTTTATATACTCTAAGTATCAATCCTTTATCAGATACATGATTTGCAATTATCTTCCCACTTTTCTTGGGTTGCCTTTCACTCTGTTGATAGTGTCTTTTGATGCAGAAAAGTTTTAATTTTGATGAAGTCCAACTTATTAATTTTCCTCTTGCTGTCTGTGTTTTTGGTGTCATAGCTAAGAAAGTGAAAGTGAATGTCACTCACTCGTGTCCGACTCTTTGTGACCCCATACAGTCCATGGAATTCTCCAGGCCAGAAAACTGGAGTGGGTAGCCTTTTCCTTCTCCAGGGGATCTTCCCAACCAAGGGATCGAACCCAGGCATCCCACATTGCAGGCAGATTCTTTACTAGCTGAGCCACAAGGGAAGCCCAAGAATACTGGAGTGGGTAGCCTATCCCTTCTCCAGCAGATCTTCCTGACCCAGGAGTCAAATGGGGGTCTCCCGCATTGCAGGCAGATTCTTTAACAACGAGCTATAAGGGAAGCCAACAGTAAGAACCCTCTCCCAAATCCAATGTCATGAAGCCTTTCCCCTATGATTTCTTCTAAGAGCTTTACAGTATTGGCTCTTGCATTTAGGTCTTTGATCAGATTTAGGTTGATCTGTATATAGTGAAAGGTAAGGGTCCAACCCATGAACACAGATTTTCCCTCAAATGTTCATTTTTTTTTTTTAATTATTATTATTATTTTTGAGTATACCATAGAGCTTGTGAAATCTCAGTTCCCTGAGCTGGGACTGGACCTGGGCCATGACAGTGAAAGCTTGGAATCCTACCCATTAGGCCACCAGGGAACTTCCTCTTTTTAAAATTTCTTTCAGCAACATTTTGTAGTTTTCAGTGTATAAGTCTGTTGCCTACCTGGTTAAGTCGATTCCTACTTATATTATTCATTTTGATACTATTGTAAATTGAATTTTCTTAATTTCCTTTTCAGCTTGTTTAATGTTAATATATAGCAATGCAGTTGATTTTTGTGTGCTTATTTTATATCTTACAACTTTGCTGAATTTATTACTTCTAACAGTTTGATGGAACCCATTTAGGGTTTTCTATACATGGGATCCAGAAATCGGCAGAGATAATTTTTCTTCTCCCTTTCCAATTTAGATATTTTTCTTGCCTGACTGCTTTGGATAGGGCTTACAGTGCTATGTTGCATAAAAGTAGTGGAAGTATACATCTTTGTCTTGTTCCTTATCTCAGAAAAATAAAGCTTTCAGTCTTTCACCATGGAGTATTATGTTAGATGTGGTTTACTCACACATAGCCTTTATTATTTTTTTTTAAACTGTGGTTATTTATGGCCCAAAGCAAGTGGTTGGCTGTTTGCTAGAAGCCAAGGGTTTTCTTTCCTTTTTTAAAAAACTATTTATTTATTTTAGTTGGAGGCTAATTACTTTACAATATTGTAGTGGTTTTGCCATACATTGACATGAATCAGCTATGAGTGTACATGTGTTCCCCATGCTGAACTTCCCGTCCCACCTCCCTCCCCATCCCATCCCTCTGGGTCATCCCAGTGCACCAGCCCTGAGCACCCTATCTCATGCATCGAAACTGGACTGGCGATTTGTTTCATATATGATAATACACATGTTTCAATGCTGTTCTCTCAGATCATCCCACCCTTGCCTTCTCCCACAGAGTCCAAAAGACTGTTCTATATATGTGTCTCTTTTGCTGTCTTGCATATAGGGTTATCGTTACCATCTTTCTAAATTCCATATATATGTGTTAGTAAATTGTATTGGTGTTTTTCTTTCTGGCTTACTTCACTCTGTATAACAGGCTCCAGTTTGATCCACCTCATTAGAACTGATTCAAATGTATTCTTTTTAATGGCTGAGTAATATTCCACTGTGTGTATGTACCACAGCTCTCTTATCCATTCGTCTGCTGATGGACGTCTAGGTTGTTTCCATGTCCTGGCTATTATAAACAGTCACACATAGCCTTCAATATATTGTAATAGTTCCATAAAGTCTGTTTGTTGAGTGTTTTTACATTAAAAAAAAAAAAAGGTGTTGAATTTTGTAAATTCTTCTGCATCAATTGAGATGATCCTGTGCTTCTGTCCGCCTCTTCATTCTGTTAGAGTGGTGTATTACATTCATTGATTTGACCATTCTTGCATTGCAGGAATAAGGTGTATAATTGGTGAAGGTGTATAATCCTTTTAACACACTGTTGAGTTTGGTTTGCTAGTATTTTGTTGAGGATTTCTGCATCACTGTTGATAAGGGATATCAGCCTATGTAGTGCCTTTGTCTGGCTTTGAAGTTAGAGTAATGCTGGCCTCATAGAATTGAGTTAGGAAATATTCTATTTTGATCAATTTTTTGGAAGAGTGTGAGAAGGACTGGTGTTAATTCTTTGAATGTTTGGTAGAAATCACCAGTGAAGCCATTAAGTCCTGGGCTTTCTTTGTTGTAAACTTTTTGGTAACTGCTTCAATTTCTTTACTAGGTATTGGCCTATTCAGATTTTCTAGCTTTGCATCCCATTTTGTTACTGATGTCACTAATTACACCTTTATATATTGTAAACCCATTAATATAGACTTAAAATTATCTTCATATGTTTGTGTTCTAAATATGGCTATAGAAAATAAAAAGCAGAGTGACAAATCAAAATTATAATAATACTTATATTTATATTTGTCTATTATTCACCTTTCCCAAAGGGTTCTGTATTTTCATTTGGCTTCAAATTATTCTCTAGTACCTTTTCACTTCAACTTGGACATTCCTTAGCACTTCTTATAGGTCAGGTCTAGGGGTAACAAACTCCTTCCACTTTTGTTTGTCTAGGAATATTTTATTGTCTCCCTCAGTTTGGAAGGACAGTTTTGCCAGATATAAAATTCTTGGTTAATAGTTGTTTTTTCCCCCCTCTTTAATACTTAAATACAACACAGCATTGCCCTCTGGTCTGAAAGCTTTTTGTTGAGAAATCCACTGACAGCCTTATTGGGGCTTCCTTGTACACAAGTCCCCTTCCTCCTGCTGCTTTCCAGATTCTATATCTTTCTTTTTTTTTTTTTTAATCATTATTTTTTTTTTCATATTCTATATCTGCCTTTCAACAGTTTGATTACAATTTGTCTTGATGTAGGGCTCTTTAGATTTACCCTACATGAAGTCTGTTGAGCTTCTTGGATTTATATATATATATATAGTTTATTTTATAGTTTATTTTATATATATATATAGTTCCTTAAATTTGAGAAGCTTTATTTAATAATCTATTTCTTCAAAAGAATCTCTCTCTCCTTCTCCCATAGCGCATACTGCTGTACTTGATAGTGTCCTGTAATTCCCGTAGGCTTTGCTAACTCTTCTTTATTCTTTTTTTTCTTTCTGTTCCTTGGATTCCAATCTTTCAAATGACCTGTCTTTCAGCTCACTGATTCTTTTCTCTGCTTGTTCAAGTATATTCTTGAACCTCTAGGGTAAAATTTTTATTTTCTCATTTTGTTCATATTATTGCTTTCCTGATTTACTTTAGCTCTTTGATTCTGTCTTACTTTAGCTCTTTGGGCATGTTTGCAACAATTCTTTGAAAGTCTCTCTCTAGTAAATCTGATGCATATATTTCCTCAGGGCCTGTTTCTGGGAATTTATTTTTTTCCTTTGAAAAGGTCACATTCTCATTTTTTTGAATGCTTTGCTATGGTTGAAAACTGTGTGTTTGAACAGTCACTCGCCAAGCCTGCAACCTTGTGTGGATGATCTTCACTAATTAGCAGGTCCTTTAACCTTGACATTAGTCCAGGGTAAAGGTTTAAGGTTTTCTCAAGTATTTTCTGGATGTGTATCCTGTTTGGTTCTCTGTTTGTGATTTTTTCCCTCTTGATTTTTCCTGGCTGTTTGGAGGTGTCTTCTCAGGACCTCAGATGTTCCATTATATTCCTTTTCCCACATCTCTTGCACCACGTGTTCACTGCAATCCCCTCTCCACGGTTTCCGTATGTCACGATGCCACCACTGCTTTCCACAGTTGCCAGTCTGAGACCTAAACTATGCAGTCAGTCATTCCCAATTCCAAGCTTCAATTCAGATTAAGACAGAAAACAGTCCCTTGGGTAGTCCACAGACTGACCAGGATGTTTCAAAAATGTTCCACTTTGCTTGTTCCTTTCTTCCCTCCTGAGGGAATCAGGAACTGGGCTGCTTCCTTCCAGATGCACCATGCCATGCTGGGGAGGAGGTGGGTCAAGGGTGAGTAAAATGCCCTTAAATTTTCTTTATTTTCAATGTAGGTTTTTCTTGACTAAGTGTTCACTTTGTTGCCATACATCACTGACTGATTTCCAGAATTCCTAAAAAAATTTTTTCAGTCTGTTTAATTGATGTTTTTGTGGAAAATCATGGGATTGGACTTCCTACTTTATTACCTTGCTGATGTCATTCAACAGACCAATTTATTTTAAGCTTAATGTTCGGAAGCACAGCCAAGCTCACTCAGAGTACAGCTCCTGGGGCCTTTTCAGAAGGCCAGGCAACTTCTCCAAGGTTATTTTCTTGCTTCCCTTCTTCCTTTGCTCTATTCTCTTTCTCCTTAGAACCTCCTTCCCCTATCACTCCAAGTATCACTCTACAAAGCTGATTCCTAAATTTGTATTTTCAATTGTTACTTTACTTCAAAGATCTGTAACTCAATAGTCTGCTGATAATTTTCCCCAATCATCTTCTAATTCTTGAACTCAAAATATCAGATAAAACCAAATAACTTCCTTTATCAAAATCAGCATTCTCTTTTCTTGTGCCTGCATCATCAATCTTCCATTTATCCAAGCTAAAAATCTTGGAAGTGACATTTGTTATCTTCTCATACTACAAGCTTGAGAATGTGTATATATATATATCTTATATATAAGATTATGAATAGGGAATATCTAACTTGATTGAACTTTTCAAAGTTCAATCTCACTTCTGAGAGTAGACAGATAAGGAGAAATTAGTGATTTACACTTGGTACATCTGAGTCTATAATTTTAAAAAATAAATGCTCCATAAAATAAAATACAAAAAAATGTCAAAAGGATGTATAAGTGTTTTCTCACAAAAATGTTTTAGAAAAATGTTAGTTTTTTAAAAAAGGAACGAATGAGATCAAATTTCTAAACTCTTATTTCATTGTACTATAGAGAATGTAATGGCCAATAAAATTGAATTTCAGCAAGTCTAGCATCTCACATTAAAATGGGAATAATTATGTTGTCTCCTAATAATTATAGATGCCTCTGTAACCCCCTCACATGAAGCTGTCTAGTGTTATATCAAACAGGGATCGGGCAATGGAGTTAGATGCAGGAGAACAAAAAGGTAAGTCATTTGCTTCATTATTGCCACTATGGGCCATTATTCCTTTAAACTTAAGCAAAAAGCCATTCACATGGCATTTTAATTATACCAGTCTCTTCTCAAAACAGTTATCTTCCAAGACACTAATCATTTCCTTACGTTCAGGAATTTTTGCTCTTCCCTTCACGTCTCTCTAAATGTTCTTAAATCTACCACCATTCTAGGAGAAGTGCTCTAGTCTTAATTTAAGAGTTTCCTGAATTCCTCAATCTCATTCCAGCTATCCACTTTCATGACTCATTATGAAAACAGAAGATACTAAACATCAATCTTTGCTCACTGACAATAATCCATCCTTTGAACTCACATTCTTCTACTCCCGCTGTATCTGTCCTCTCACTTCATGAACACTTCATCCATAAACCCTCTTTTTGTTCTTAGTCTTAAACTCTTCCTGGATTAGCTTCTTTCTGATTTTAGCTTATATATATCTCAAAGCACATAACTTCAATTGCTTTTGTATGTACTTTCTGGTCACCTGACCAAAAATTCTTTTACTTTAACTCTACAATCTCTTAATCTTGGATCTAGCCATCCAATTACTTCTACATCAAGAAAGCTGCTGAAAGAATAACCAGCAAACACAGCAAACAAAAATTCATGATAAAGGCTGGATGCCATATTTTTCTTCTTTCACTTAACTGAAGCTTTCAAGTCTTTATTATCACCTTCAGACTATCTTAAAATCCTACAATCATTTCACTCAGTAGATGATCTTGTATTTCACAGCAAAAAACTGGACTCTCATAAGAAAATCTACTCTTTTTTGATTTTTTAAATTGAATAAATTTGACATATAATAATATGTAAGTTTAAGGTGCATAGTGAGTTACTTTGATACATTTATTTCATAATATGATTGTTGTAGTCATACTTAACACATTAAATAATTATACTATAATATTATTGTTTATGTTCATTATAACATGCATTAGATCTCCATGGCTTATTTACTACTTGTTATAAATTTAAACAACACCAATCTTCTCTGCCTCTCTCCATCTCCCAAGTAAACACCGTTTTACTGTTTTTACAGGTTTGACTTTTTTGGATTCCAGATATAAGTAATACATGATAATCCCTTTAAACTTTCTGCCATCTCCGCTTCTTACATACAAACTTATTTTCATTTGCAGCCATTTTTCTCTCTTGTGCCCTCCAGTTCTCAGGGATGGGTGTTTCTTCATGTTCAGAGTAAGTTCCTTAACCTCTTTCTGAATCTCTAGCAACCGCCTGGCTGGCCATGTTTCCATCCTCTGCCTCTTCTCTTCCTCAAATATCCCTTCACCCCACACATTGTAATTTGGAAATGTACACACTCAGGGCTATAATGAAATTGTTGTTCTATAATCTATATCCATAATCTCCAATTCAGGACATTTTCACCTGTATGTCCCAGAGGTAACCAAACAATTGCCATTCATTTTTCTTTAGTAAATTGAAACGTAATATTCAGTTCAGCTCAGTCGCTCAGTTGTGTCTGACTCTTTGCGACCCCGTGGACTGTAGCATGCCAGGCTTCCCTGTCCATCACCAACTCCTGGAGCTTACTCAAACTCATGTCCACTGAGTCATCGATGCCATCCAACCATCTCATCCTCTGTTGTCCCCTTCTCCTCCCGCCTTCAATCTTTCCCAGCATCAGGCTCTTTTCCAATGAGTCAGTTCTTCGCATCAGGTGGCCAAAGTATTGGAGTTTCAGCTTCAGCATCAGTCCTTCCAATGCATATTCAGGATTGATTTCCTTTAGGATGGACTGGTTTGATCTCCTTGCTGTCCAAGGGACTCTCAAGAGTCTTCTCCCAACACCACAGTTTAAAAGCATCAATTCTTTGGCACTCAGCTTTCTTTATAGTCCAAATCTCACATCTATACATCAGTTCAGTTCAGTTCAGTCACTCAGTCATGTCATGACTACTGGAAAAACTGTAGCTTTGACTAGATGGGCCTTTGGTGGCAAAGGAATGTCTCTGCTTTTTAATATGCTGTCTAGGTTGGTCGTAACTTTTCTTCCAAGGAGCAAGCATCTTTTAATTTCATGGCTGAAGTCACCATCTGCAGTGATTCTGGACCCCCCAAATAAAGTCTGTCGCTGTTTCCATTGTTTCCCCATCTATTTGCCATGAACTGATGGGACCAGTTGCCATGATCTTAAGTTTTCTGAATTTTCTAAGAAATCCAGAGTTTTAAATCAACTTTTTCACTCTCCTCTTTCACTTTCATCAAGAGGCTCTTTAGTTCTTTTTTGCTCACTGCCATAGGGTGGTGTCATCTGCATATCTGAGGTTATTGATATTTCTCCTGGCAATCTTGATTCCAGCTTGTGCTTCTTCCAGTGCAGCATTTCTCATGATGTATGTAATATATGTGTATTAATAGGTAGGCTTCCCCAGTGGCTCAGGGGTAAATAATCTGCCTGCAATGCAGGAGACACAGGAGATGAAGGTTCAATCCCTGGGTTGGGAAAATCCCTTGGAGAAGGAAATGGCAACCTGCTCCAGTATTCTTGCCTGGAAAACTCCATGGACAGAGGAACCTGGCAGGCTACAGTTTAAAGGGTCACCAGACATGACTAAGCACACAGGCATGGCATATTAACAGGTATATAATTATATATTTATATATAATAAAGTGCAAATTGATGGTTGCCACTTATTTTTATACTCCTGATCTTAGACCACTGCTTAGCACCAATATGCTTGTTGAGCCAATTCCACACTATTCTCTATCCTATCTATCCTCTATCCCACTGTCAGGAAGACTTTTCTAAAGCACATATTAAGTCCTTCAATATATTTTGAATGAGTAAGAATACAGTACAAAACTACTTGGTTATAATCATCATAATGCCCTAATCTATCTTCACAGCTTCTTTTCCTGTACTGCCCTCACTTCTGAGTTTTTACTATATATAGTTCTCTTCCTGCTTTCAGGATCCATCTTCCCTAATTTACCCAGTTCCTCCTAATCTTGGCTCAAGGGTTGGGCTTAGTGGTAGGCTTATGACGTGACCCTCCCAGAGTGAGTTAAGTGCCTCTTAACTGTGCTCACATGTTATCCTGTACAGATCTCTACTACAGCACTTAGCACGCTATAGTAATAACTATTGATCTTTTTTACTTATTGAAAGTCATTAAGGACATAAACCATATTTTATTTCAGTATTCTCATAACCTTATTAAGAGCTCAGTACATAGCAGACACTCAATGTTTCTTAAATTAGTATGTCTAGAGTTTAACATTTTTTCTTCTCCTATTTTTAAACAGTATTTCCCTTTCCCCTCTTTAGGATAAGTGCCATAGTGAATAAAGGTTTCTTCCACGGCAGAGATTAAATTATACGAGTTTTCAGTTGCTTACTACTGGCTAGGGCAGAAAGATCGGGAGATAGATAAATACCTGTCTCTGTCTTATTGCAAGAATATCTCAATATTCCTATTCCCTAATTCTGTATTTCCCAGTGTTCCTAGAACAGGCACAGCATTGTTGAAGTTTCTTAATGAACCTAATAAGAAAATAAGAGTAAAAGCTGCGAATTTTTGTTACTCTCTTTAAAAAGTGATTATGCCTTATACATGAACTGGAAAGGAAAACAAATCCAAATTCTAAATTTCACTTCAATAATCGAGAAAGTATCTGTCATTATCCTATCTCTGTTTCTCTTATGCACCCCTACTGAAGATCTCTAGACCATTAAGTTTACCTAAATAACTGGGAGTATTCTTTTGTAAATCAACATGAGAATCACACACAAAAAAGATAATTTTTGAGAAATGGAGTGCAGCAGGTATAACACCAGTTTTATAGTAGATGTATCAAATAGAAAGGAGAAAGGGAATTGTGTATTCCTATACTTATGGAGGAAACTAAGAACTGCATGACTAGCATATTTCTTAAGACTTCACAATACCATAGACTAGTAAAAAAAAATTTTTTTTTAATTGAGGGAACCAACATAAGATCCTCTACTTTCCACAGCCTTACAGGAATGATTTAACATAGCAGGCCTTAAGCTATTTATCTTCAGAAAGGCCTATTTGCAAGGCTGGCCCCTTGACTGGCATCTGGGAATGTAATCTTCAAAAACATTTCTTAAGTGATAAGATTCTAAGTGCTGTGCCAACCTACTTAGACTACCATGATATTTATGGTGAATAACTACTTTCCCTCTGACACAGGGTGCCTATGTAACCAACCCTTAAAAATAGCCCAAGCTCGTGAGTCTCAAATGGAGTTCCCTGTGCCAAAGCACTGCATATAGGCTGGGTGAACTTCTGAAAGCTGGAGAGAGGGTGCACTCTGTATGACTCCTCACAGAAGGGAAAGAGTATAGGAAACCTGCACATGGATTCCTCTAGACTCCACCTGGTGTCTTTTTCCATTAATGATCTGGCTGTGTATTTTCACTAGTCTCTGTAATAAATCCTAGCTCTGAATATGACAGTTTTACTAAGTCCTGTGAATCCTTTTAGAGAATTGCAGAATGTCTGGGTGTACTGGGGACTCCCAAAACACTAAGTAATGATACTAACTAAGCAACAAAAAACACAAAAACCAAAACCTCTATGATTATCATTTGACAAATGGGTATGTTAACAAAATTTTTCTCTTTATTCTGACAGTACAGAAACATAGAAACAGTATCAGAATAAAGGATAGAATTTTAAATGGAATAAATTTAGCATTATAAGAAGTTAATTACTTTATTCTTATTTTTCTCATTTTACTGTAGGTTGGTGAAAACCTTATCAAGGACCATTGACAGACATGCCTAGGAACTACTTAACCAGTAATTTTTGCCTGGATATACCTTTCTTCCAGTTTACTTTCTTTAGAAACTGAAAACACTAAGCAGAAATTTGATGTGAACAGGAGTATTTTAAAAAGCTGAAACTTCTGGTAAGACATTAAAGATTTCACTGAAATAATAGTTTATCTTTAACTTATAGTTAGAGAATAAATTAATAACAAATTTAGTTCCATGATATTTTAAGATTTGTATCGTCTTCCAGTCAGCCAAGTAACAATATGAAACAAACAAAAAACTAGCTGAGATACAGATACTCTGACTTTTAGTTTGTCATTTTACTTAAAAATTATTCATGGAAGATAACGTACTTATTTTTCCTCAATACAATCATCTTAAAATGAATTCTTTCCATAGGTCACAATATTCTTTAAAAAGTTAGCAAATAAAAACCTCAAATTTCATCTATCAATATATCCCTGTGTTTTAGTTCCTTAAAAAGTTCTTTCTTTAGTTCTAACAACATAATATTTTCCATTGCAAAAGATTCAAATTCCATTCACCAGGATAAATAACAACTTTCAAAACTAACACCACATACCTTTTGCTGTAGTTCTTTTACTGCAGAATCTCTATCCATGCATGCCTGTCGAAAGGCTTCATAAGCTTTATTGAGTTGCTCGCCAATGTTTTTATCCATTCCTCTCTGTCCTGTTGCATCACTATAAATGATGGAGTAAATGACAGATCTGGAAAATAATTGAACAATTTAGATAGCTATCAAGTAGTATACATCATTTTAAAAATGTGCCTCAAAGACAGTTCTGTATTGTTTATCACGAACATTATGGGATCATGTACTATAAAGTTTTTTAAAGTATATTTATTTATTTATTTCTTTGGCCGTGTCAGGTCTTAGACGCAGCACACAGGATCCTTCACTGTAGCACAGAGACTCTCTAGTTGCGGCGCCTGGGTTCCCGAGCCACAGGCTTCAGTCATTGCGGTATGTGGGCTTAGCTGCTCGGTGGCATGTGGGATCTCAGCTCCCCAATGAGGGATTGAACCCATGAACCGTTCATTGCAAGGTGGATTCTTAACCACTGGATCATCAAAGAAGTCCCCATATAAAACAGCTTTATGAAGGCAAAAAAGTCTCATATAAAATCCTGATCATATTTTAATCCTGGAATATTGTGAAACCTTAACTTCTACAATTTTGAAATATTCTTTATGAATGTTTAAGGAGCAATTAGGGTTCCAGTTCATAAAGATGCTACTTTGCAAATGGTATTCTATAAATGCAAGTTAAAAATGGAAAAATATAAAAGGCCACTTGTTATTAATCTTTTATTATAGAAATGCACAACAGGCTTAGCAATGTTAGAAGGGGTTTCTTTTTACTAAATGGACAGTTACTTCCACTCATTAGGTGAATGCTTGCTATACTGAAATTAGAGCAAAATTAAGTAGATAATAAATGTTTGTGGATGGAGTTCACACTGTTATCACACAGCAATTAAAATGTGTGAAAATGCTCTTATTTTAGCACAAAATCTAGGGGAAACTGCCACTGGATTGTACATTAAAGAAGGAAAATCACACCCCATCAGTCTTACCCCTACTCTATATCAGTTTTCTGACTTCTCTGCTATTTCTGAACTACAGGTGATTTCCTCAGTGGAGGTAATTTAGTTTTATCATCTCAATTTGCATTATATCTTTAAAGACACTCCCTGACTCTGAGCAGAGGATCATCTATCTAATGACTGATTTTTCTTGTCAAGCTGTAAAAACCACACCATGGAGCCTTTCTCTTAATCCTCTGAAAGCCACAGAATAGACAAAGTTGTCTATCAGTCACATGGGGTTTTGGGGATACCAAATTATTTCATACCCTTTATGACTGGAAATCCTTCATAATATCAGTCTCTTTCATAACATCTTTATCTTTGAGTATACCTGCTTTCCATATTTTACGTTAAGATATAATTCATATAAAATAAATTCACCATTTTAAAGTATACACTTCTGTGGTTTTCTGTATTCACAATGCTGTGCAACTATCACCAAAATCTAATCACAGAACATTTTTATTAGCACAGAAAGAAACTCTGTACCTACTAGCAGTTAGTCCCAATTCCCATCTCCCCTGTAACCCCTGACAATCACTAATTTGCTTTCTGACCCTATGGATGTGCTTATTCTGAATGTTTAGAATCATACAGTATATGCCAGTGTGTCTGGCTTTTTTCACGAAGCATTAAAATTTCCAATCTTTAAACACGTTGTAGCATGTAATAGTACTTCACTGCTTTTTATGTCTGAATAATATTCCATTTTTTAGCTATACTACATTTTACTTATCCATTCCTCAATTAATGGATATTTGGGTTGTTTACATTTTTTGGTTATTTTGAATAAAGTTACAATTTGTGCATACATATCTGTGTGAACACAAGTTGTCAATTCTCTTAGATATATACCTAGGACCAGAACTGCTGAGTCAGATGTCAGTTACGTTTAACTTTCAGACATTACAGTCATTTCCACAGAAGCTGCATCATTTTATATTTTCACTAGCAATGCCCAAGAGTTCCAATTTTTCCACATTTTCACCAATAATTATTGTCCATTTGAAAATATGTTAGGATCCTATTGGGTGTGAAGTGGCACCTCATCACAGTTTTGATGTTGAGCATCTTTATAGTGCTTATTGGGCATTTGAATATCTTCTTTGGAGAAATGAATAATCAAATTCTTTGCCTACCTTTCATATACATGTGCATATACACATACATATATGTACATGTGTATATATGTGTGTGTGCATGTACATCAAACGTCTAGTCAAATCCACATGTGCCTATATGTGCACGCTAAGTCATTTCATTCATGTCCAACTCTTTGCAACCCCATGGACTGTAGCCTGCCAAGCTCCTCTATCCATGGAGTTCTCCAGGCAAGAATACTGGAGTGGGTTGCCATGCCCTCCCTTCTCCAGGGGATCATCCCAAGCCAGGGATCAAACCTGCATCTCTACATCTCCTGCACTGGAAGCAGGGTTCCCTAGCATTAGTGTCACTGGGAAGGCATATACACACACTGCGTGTGTGTGTATATACATGTGCATGCATGCTCAGTTGTGTCCGACTCTTTGTAACCCCTATGAACTGTAGCATGCCAGGCTCCCCAGTCATGGAATTTACCAGACAAGAACACAGGAATGGGTTGCTATTTTCTTCTCCTATATATATATACGTGTGTGTATATGTGTGTGTATATATATATGTATATGTATAAATATATGTATTTATGTATATGTACATGCATATATATAATTTCCAATATTTTCTTCCATTCTGTAGATTATCTTTTTGTTTGATAGTGTCCTTTGACAAAGTTTTAATTTTGAGGAAGTCCAATTTATCTTTTTTCTTTAGTTCTTGTGCTTTTCATATCTAAGAAACCCCTGCCTAATCCAACCAAGATCACACAGATTTTCACCTATATTTTCTTTTAGAAATTTTGTAATTTTAGCTTTTACATTTAGACCTTTGATTTGTATTGAGCATCTGTGTAATACAGTATGAGGTAGGGCTCCAGATTCATTCCTCTGTATGTGGCTGGTGAGTTCTCCTGGCATCATTTGTTGAAGAGGCTATTTTCAACTGAAATGCCCTTGGCATTTTCCCACTGAATGTCCTTGGCATCCTTGTTGAAAACTAGCTAACCATACATCACAATGCCCTTAAATACCCAGGTAATAGTTCAATCCTATCAGTCAGTCTTTAATATACTAAGCACACTCCTACATCATTTTCTAGACTTGGTAAAGAATAATTTTCAAAGATTTTATTATGGGGATCAAACTATGGAAACTCTTCAAGAGATGGGAATACCAGACCATCTTGAAAAACCTGTATGCCGGTCAAGAAGCAACAGTTAGAACCTTGTATGGAACAACTGACTGGTTCAGGATTGAGAAAGGAGTACAACAAGGCTGTTTATCGTTACCTTGTTTATTTAACTTATATACAGAGCACATCATGAGAAATGCTGGGCTAGATGAGTTCCAAGCTGGAATCAAGATTGCTGGGAGAAATATCAACAACCTCAGATATGCAGATGATACTACTCTAATGGAAGAAAGCAAAGAGGAAATAAAGAACCTCTTAATAAGGGTGAAGGAGGAGAGTGAAAAACCTGGCTTAAGACTCAATATTAAAAAAACTAAGATCATGGAATCCAGCCCCATCACTTCACTGCAAATAGAAGGCGAAAAGGTGAGAGCAGTGACAGATTTCATCTCCTAAATTACTGTGGATGGTGACTGCAGCATGAAATTGGAGGACAACTGCTTCTTGGCAGGAAAGCTATGACAAAGCTAGACAGTGTGTTAAAAAGCAAAGACATCACTTTGCTGACAAAGGTCTGTATAGTCAAGGCTATGGTCTTTCCAGTAGTCACAGATGGTTGTGAGCGCTGGACAATAAAGAAGGTAGAGTGCCGAAGAATTGACGCTTTCAAATCGATGCTGGAGAAGACTCCTTAGAGTCCCTTGGATAGCAAGGAGATCAAATCAGTCAATTTTAAAGGAAATCAAGCCTGAACATTCATTGGAAGGACTGATGCTGAAGCTGAAGCTCCAATACTTTGGTCACCTGATGTGAACAGCTAACTCAATGGAAAAGACCCTGATGCTAGGAAAGATTGGAGGCAGAAGGAGAAGAGGATGACATAAGATGAGATGTTTGGATGTCATCACTGACTCAATGGACATGAATTTTGGCAAATTCCAGGAGATGGTGATGGAAAGGGAAGACTGGAGTGCTGCAGTCCATGGGGTCATGAAGAGTTGCGGACACGACTTGGTGACTGAAAAACAACATTATGGGGATCACAGTGTTTTTACCTTGTGAAGCAATGAAGTGACTGAAGTAAGTGAAGTTGCTCATTTGTGTCCGACTCTTTGAGAACCCATGCACTGCAGCCTAACCAGGCTCCTTAGTCCATGGAATTTTCCAGGCAAGAGTACTGGAGTGGGTTGCCATTTCCTTCTCCAGGCAAGATCCAGGGGATCTTCCTGAACCAGGGATCAAACCCGGGTCTCTTGCATTGCAAGCAGACGCTTTACCATCTGAGCCACTAGGAAGGCCCTGAAGCAATGAAAGTTATACTTTTTTAGGCATTCCAGTTAGGAAGTCTGTTTTTACTGCTACCTCTGATAGATGGAAAAGATGAAATACTGTTAAGATAATTAACATTGCCAGGATCTCTAACATACCATAGACACTATGGAAACAGAGTAATTAGCATTAGCACAAAGCATCATTTTGAGTATTTATTTAGATACTATTATCATTCAAAAAAGGATTTAGGGTGGCTTTAAAAAAGCACATGAGATTAAAAGTAAGTATATGAGCAGGAAAAGAAAAATAAGGGTAGGAAGCTATAGGGAATATAGTATACTATAATATGCTCATACAGAAATTAGACAATTTAAGTAGCTATGTGGCTTGATTGCCTAAAACTGTCTTAACAAACTGCAGATGTCATAATAAACTGTCAATGTAAACCACACTTATATTTTAAAATCTGGGACAAACAAGAATCTTGAACTGGGAACTCATCTAGTTTCTTGTTTTATTCTGTCACTGACTGACTGTGGGACCTTATTTCAGGGCTACTAAATCTTTTTGGACTCAAGTTTCTCTCCCTTCAAACAAAAAAAGATGCTTGGATTTGATTTCTAAGAAACTTCTTTGTTCTACACGTCTTGCGTCTGTGAATTGAAAAATGCATGTCTGTTCCATCAAGAAGGTGCATTCTTGTTTTTAAAAATGTAAATACAGTACTAAAAATAGCTGCATCATATGCAAGTAAATCATGTGCAGTCTTCATTTCAGGTCCTTGAATTAGATCACACAAATGTCACTACGAAGAGTTACTGAGTAAATTCCACATGGATGCATCCTATTTCCTGAATTAAGAATGTATGCTGGGGAGATATGATTCAGGTCAATACAACTAAATAAATGATACATTTCATTCCTATCCCACAGCCAAGAAGAAAATTGGGTGTCAGATCAGTGATACTGACTAGAAAAAAAGGAAACAGTCTCTGGAATCCAGCTAGTTAAACTGGACAGGTTTCAAATATTAACACCGTAAACTTTAAAGCCACTTGTTCCTTTATTTTTTAAAGCGTTTGTTAAGTGTAAAATTAACTTCACAATTCAAGAGGTAGTCCATTTCAATTACATTTTGGTATCCCTTCTTCAAAAGTTGCTGGACTCCAAGGAAACGGTTTTATTTATAATAAACATGTTCAAACTCAAATCTAATGGCCACTGTGCTGTGCTTAGTCGCTTAGTTGCGTCCAACTCTTGGTGACCCCATGGACTGTAGCCCGCCAGGTTCCTCTGTCCGTAGGCATTCTCTAGGTAAGAATACTGGAGTAGGCGGCCATGCCCTCCTTCAGGGGATCTTCCCAACCCAGGGATCGAAACCAGGTCTCCCGCACTGCAGGCAGATTCTTTACTGTCTGAGCTACCAGGGAAGCCCCTAATAGCCACTACCATCCCCCAAATCCAGGAGGTCCAAGCTAGAGCTATCTCTGCCGTGGAAACACTCTTTTTAGTTATGGCTTCACTCTTTTAAATGTGTTTTCAGGAAAGCTTTCTGTGCTAATTTATTTCTGGGTTTGGTTTGCTGGTTTCCTTATATTTACACCAGGAAGAGATTAACTTACTGATGCCCAACACTATAGCTGAGTGGGCAAAACACAAAGCATGCCACCCCTAGTGTAATCCTCTTGAAAGCAAGGTAGTCTTGTCATATCCACCGCTATTACTCTGACAGTATTTCCTTTTTTCCTTTGGGTACTTCCTGTAAGATGGAAAATGAAGAGGGTACCAAGTTCCTCTTCTACCTCCCAGGTCCAGCAGGTGCTCACCCAGGAGGAAGCACTAAGAAAATTCATGGGCATCAGGCTGCTTTCTCTTTTCACTGATCCTTGGTGCATAATAAAAGTGTCCCAGAGTAGGAAAATCAGCATGCACAAGGGCGATAATTTTATTTTTCCCTTGGTAACATTTCCCAGATGTGTCGACTACAAGGGCCAAATTTTAATTTTAATAAAATATATACCATTACTACCCAATTAAATGAAAAAGTAAAGCATGTGTTTGCTGAATACATGTAAGGCACTGTACAGGACGCGGCAAGGAGCTTTAGGGATAGTGCCACCTTAGTTTTATGTGCCTTTTACGAAGTTGTTTCCCCACCAGTTCATTTCCCATTACTCATATTTCAATTTGACTGACAAGGCGCAGGGTAGTTAAATGACCTGTGTATAGTAACAAAGCTATAACTGAGTGACTAGGACTAAGTTTCTGGAAATCTTAGTTCAAGGATTGTTTATTACAGCCAGCTCCAAAATATTCTCCCAGGATGCCATGATGGATATTTCATTCAGTAAAACAAAAAACAAAGCCTGGGCTGGGCACCACTGATGTTCTCACCACTGTGAGAACAAAACAGACACGAAACCCACCCTCAGGAAGGCACCACTAGCTGTAATTTAAAGAATATATATGAATACCTGGATATATCTGAAGGCTAGAGTTTGGAAAGCAGAGCGCTCACATCTAATATTTATGAGGTTTAGGAAAGGCTTTGAGAGGTAGATGTCATCTGAGTTGGGTTCTGAATTATGAGTAGGAATGACTTCACCCATTCCTTTGACTATCAAATAGCATCATCCTTTCTAAAACTGGTTCCTAATAGCTATAAAGACGTTTTTATTTTATTTTATTTTTATAAAGACATTTTTAGTGCTAGATAATACTCATTCGTCACTAAAACAGGCCAGGATTATATGTATTTATTGTGCACTGTCCAGCCTGAACTTCCAGATCAGAACAACTCTGCAAACCTGAGACCTGTTAAGTATACCACTGAGAGTTACTTAGAGAAATGATGACCCAGGCCAGTGTTTGTACTATGAGGCCTGAGATGAAGCAATGGTGGTAACGACATCAAGGGCAAGTTCTGCCTCCTCTGGACCTTGATTTTCCTTGCTTTTAAAATGAAGGGGTTAAAGATATCAATACAAGATGGTCAATACCAAAATCAGATTGATTATATTCCTTGCAGCCGAAGAAGAAGCAGCTCTAATCAGTTAGAAAAAACAACACCAGGAGCTGACTGTGGCTCAGATCATGAACTCCACATTGCAAAATTCAGACTTAAGTTGAAGAAAGTAGGGAAAACCACTAGACCACTCAGGTATGACCTAAAATCAAATCCCTTATGATTATACAGTAGAATTGACAAATGGACTCAAGGGATTAGATCTGATAGACACAGGGCCTGAAGAACTATGGATGGAAGTTTATGACATCATACAGGAGGCAGTGATCAAAACCATCCCCAAGAAAAAGAAATGCAAAAAGGCAAAATGGTTGTCTGAAAAGGCCTTACAAATATCTGAGAATAGAAGCAAAAGGCAAAGGAGGAAAGGAGAAACATATCCATTTGATGCAGAGTTTCAAATAACAGCAAGAACAGATAAGAAAGCCTTGCTAAGTGATCAATGCAAAGAAATAGAGGAAAACAATAGAATGGGAAAGGCTAGAGATCTCTTCAAGAAAATTAGAGACATCAAGGGAATATTTCATACAAAGATGGACACAATAAAGGACAGAAATGGTATGGACCTAACAGAAGCAGAAGATATTAAGAAGAGGTGGCGAGAATACACAGAAGAGCTATATTAAAGAGATCTTCACGACCCAGATAATCACGATGGTGTGATCACTCACCTAGAGCCAGATCCTGGAATGGGAAGTCAAGTGGGCCTTAGGAAGCATCACCACGAACAAAGCCAGTGGAGGTGATAGAATTCCAGCTGAGCTACTTCAAATCCTAAAAGATGATGCTGTTAAAGTGCTGCACTTAATATGCCAGCAAATTTGGAAATCTCAGCAGTGGCCACAAGCCTGGAAAAGGTCAGTTTTCATTCCAATTGCAAAGAAAGGCAACGCCAAAGAATGCTTAAACTACCGCACAATTGTACTCATTTCAATTCTACTCATGCTAGCAGAGTAATGCTCAAAATTATCCAACCAAGGCTTCAACGGTATGTGAATGGGAAACTTCCAGATGTTCAAGCTAGATTTAGAAAAGACAGAGGAACCCAAATCAAACTGCCAACATCCACTGGATCATAGAAAAAGCAAGAGAATTCCAGAGAAAATATCTACTTCTGCTTCACTGACTATACTAAAGCCTTTGACTGTGTGGATCACAACAAACTGTGGAAAATTCTTAAAGAGATAGGAATACCAGACTACTTTACCTGCTTCCTGAGAAACCTGTATGCAGGTCAGGAAGCAACAGTTAGAACTGGACATGAAACAATGGACTGGTTCCAAATTGGGAAAGGAGTACAAGGCTGGATACTGTCACCCTGCTTATTTAACTTATATGCAGAGCACATTATGTAAAATGCCAGGTTTGATGAAGCACAAGCTGGAATCAACATTGCCAGGAGAAATATCAATAACTTCAGGTAGGCAGATGACACCACACTTATGGCAGAAAGCGAAGAGTAACTAAAGAGCCTCTTGATGAAAGTGAAAGAGGAGAGTGAAAAAGTTGGCTTAAAGCTCAACATTCAGAAAACTAAGATTATGGCATCCAGTCCCATCACTTCATGGCAAATAGATGGGGAAACAACGGCAACAGTGACAGACTTTATTTTCTTGGGCTCCCAAATCACTGCAGATGGTGACTACAGCCATGAAATTAAAATATGCTTGCTCCTTGGAAGAAAAACTATGACAAACCTAGACACATATTAAAAAGCAGAGACATTACTTTGCCAACAAAGGTCCTCCTTGTCAAAACTATGGTTTTTCCAGTAGTCATGTGTGGATGTGAGATTTGGACTATAAAGAAAGCTGAGTGCCGATGAATTGATGCTTTTGAACTGTGGTGTTGCAGAAGACTCTTGAGAGTTCCCTGGACTGCAAGGAGATCAAACCAGTCAATTCTAAAGGATTGATTTCCTTTAGAATAATCATTGGAAGGACTGAGGCTAAAAAGCCAATACTTTGGCCACCTGATGCGAAGAACTGACTCATCAGAAAAGACCCTGATGCTTCAAAAGACTGAAGGCAGGAGGAGAAGGGAACGACAGAGGGTGAGATGGCTGGATGGCATCACCGACTCATTGGACATGAGTTTTGAGCAAGCTCCGGGAGTTGGTGATGGACAGGGAAGCCTGGTGTGCTATAGTCCATGGGGTCGCAAAGAGCCGGACACAACTGAGCTGAACTAAACTGACAAGGTATCACCCTTGTCAACTTTATGACTAAATAACATTTCTAAACAAATACCAAGTACTGAAGCTTTTGTTCAGCAAATACAGTGATTTATTTTTCCTCATAAATGATATCTTAGATTTAAAAATTAAAAACCAGTTAGCATGGCAATTTATTTCAAGATGTGTGAGAAGTGTGGAATAAAGTTACATAGGATGTCCTAGAAGAGATGACATGATACTGTGAAAATATGTGATATGAAAATACATGATGTAACACTGTGAAAATTAATGACTTTAACAATTATATATTTTCTCCTAACACTTTACTAGGTAGAATGGAAAAAAAGGCTTTGAATTCAGATCTCAGACCTGCAATTTTTCTGGCTATTTACTTAGATCCTCTGAGTATTAGTTTTTTATATATAGTTTGTAGGTTTATTGTGAAGACTGAGGTCATATGTGAAACATATCTGTTAACTATTTCTCAATATCCATTCTCTACTCTTCTAGTATTCCTGAATTTTAGTTGATGTGGTCATGTGACCATGTTTTGGTCATAGGCAAGTAAGAGTAACTTCCAAGACAAGCTCTCTTTTTTACCCCTTTCCTTTTCTTTTATTGTGGTGAGACACCCGAACCATTGTGGTGAGGGCAACACTTCCGGATGGTGGAACAGGGGGATGTGGAATGACAGGAATAAAGATGCCTAGGTCCTTGACCCTGTGGAGCTGCTGTATTGGCTCTGGACATCTTATACTTTGAATTGTCATACATAAGAGAAATAAAATATCCGTCTTGTTGGTTTAAGCCACTGCCATCGGGGAGTTCTTAAAAGAGAAGCTGAGCTGTATCCCAACTGGTACCATATTCAAGACTGACCCAGCACTGAAGACAGTAGGCTCCCTTTTTTTCCAAGGGAAAGAGATAAACTTATATAATCTTTGCCTTTTTCTCTAATTAGAGCTTATAATTTAGTAAGGCAAAAACACATGAGGTCACCCAAAGGTTCACACCAGACTTGTGCATTGCATTGTATACAGGTTTTACCTCAAAGGAAGAAGAAAAGAACTGTTAAGTAAAAGTGTAAGCAGTAAAAAGGTATAATAGAAGGAACAATTAAAAGGAGAGAACTGAGGAAGGTTTCACAGAGGATCTGACACTTATACTGGGCCCTGAAATATGAGAATGATTTCAACAAGTAGAGTGAAAGGAGAACAAACATTCACTCTGAAAAAGTAGATGCTCTGAGAAATCACTAGTATAATGCATTTAGGGATTGGTGGTGAATATAATATTTACGCAAGTGAGGCATGTATACAGAAAGGATGCAGAGGTCAGGGTGCTGAGACAGGATAGTTGGGGCCACCACATATGACTGTCCTGCACTGAAAAAACCCTATGGGTCCCAATCATGTAGACCATAATTGGAATGAAGCACCCTAGAGTTACGGAGTGTACTAACTACATAAAACTGTACACAGCAGACTTAGATATGGCCAGACTGCAATAGACCTTGAATGTCACTAATTTTAACCTGCTGACATTAAGGAATTTTCAAGCAGGAGAATTTTCAAGCAGGAGATGAATATGTTTTAGAAAGATAAACCAGATACCAGCAGAATACAAACTAATGAGGGAGACAAAGTGAGTATATCCATAGGAAACCATTGTTGTATTCTGGTAAAAGATAAGGGCTTGAACTAGAGTAAGGGAAATGAAAGAGGAATGGATTCAAGAGACATTTTAAAGGCAAAATTACCAGGATTCACTGGCCAACTGGATGTGTACAAGAGATGAGAAGGAAGCATTCAGCGACTCTGAGTGAGTTGGCCTGGGATGGAGTCCTAGCATCTATGTTTTAATAAGCAAAGTAACCGGTTTATTTTGTTAAAGGTGGTTGGCCAGCCATATTTTTCAAAATATAGGGCAAACAGCAATGCCAGTCAGCCACAGAGAAATAGGAAGAAAAACTGAGAGAGACAGGAGAGGATACTGAATTCAATTTTGGACAAAAGTGCTAACAGAGACATAATTAATAATAGGCAGGAAAAAATGTACCAACTGAGTGATAACGAAATCTAAAGAAGAAATGATGGCTAAGTAAGCCTTCCCTCCAGCTACTATTCTTAAAGTCCTGTTTTTAATGTCCTCTGATACTGGCTGACAGTCAACCAGGCCAAAATCTTTCTACCAAAAAACAAATAAACAAAACCTCTACATTGTTTTAAAAGAAAACAGCGAGAGAGAAAGAAGCAAAACTCATTATTGTACTACTTTGTATCACAAGATATACACCTTTCTTTCTCCCAAATACAAACCAAAATATAGGTAGGAATATTGTCTAGTGCTCTGCTGTGTTAACCCTTATATACTGTTAAATAACAAGAAAAATAACTTTCTGGTAGAGTGTTTGAATGTGTGATTTTTCTTAAGTCTTTCTATTCTACTCTACCAAACTTATGATAATGAAATAGTAATCATCTTTCACAAGAGTAGAACAGTTTCTACCTATTTTCTGGTTTTAACTAAAAAAGTTTGAAAAAAAGGTCCCTTCATCCCGAAGACAATGTAAGAGATGTCACAGGCTGTACCAGATTCATAAAAGGCAAAGTTGTTCTTGAAAAAGTAGTTAAAATTTCATGAGTTAACAGGTTAGGGGCCCCTCCAACAACTCTGAGTCATTCACTAAATCACAATCACTATGAAAGGGGAGAGCTCGTCTATGAAAAGAGAATGAAACTTCGGGAGACAGAGGACCTTTTTCACAAAAAGGCCTATTTCCTCTTAAACTGCAGTTTAAATTGCTGGGCAGTCATTTAGCCTTGAGAATATTACCAACGATAAATGGGAACAGGCAAAAAGTCTACATAATTATAAGCTGTATTCTGTGCTCTTAATCACTGGCACAGAACTCTTCAAACCCTGGCTTTTAATTTCCCGGAGGACACCTAGAGGCTGTTGGGCCAATGCTTGCCAAGTCCCAACTTGTTTTACTAGAAATAATTGAGAGAACTCCAGTGAGAAAATAAATAAGGTTTCAGAGATTTCCAGATCTCCATTTCCAGGCATTCCCAAGAAGTTTAGGGTGTGACTGTAAATGTATAATATGATAAAAGTTTAAAATCAGATAGAATATTTTTATACCATGCAACACACTTTCTTACTCCTACTGTCAAATACTTCTGAATACAGGACCCCAAATCTCTGAGGAACCCTACAAACCAACTTCTCAAACCTGTCTCTGTGCCAAAATTACACACATTTCCACTCTTTTCAGGGCCACCCCAGTTTTCCTCAAATGTGAATCCTCAGATCTAGTAAGTCCTAGCATTTGCTATGCTATCCTATTGTGGAGAAGCAAGAGTTTATTAAAAATTCTGATTTGATGTTTCATTTCCTTTTCCATCTGGAAAAAATAAAAAGATGCTATAAAATAAAAATTCCAAATCCTATTTTTAACTGAGGCCACATCTTGTGTAAAATATATTAGCTTTTCTTAATACAAATCAGAGAATCAAAATTAGAAAGCCTAGTCAACCAAAGATAAAATCAGAGTTGGAGTGCAGAATACATGTCCAAGGTAGACATGCTTGTTGATGGGTGAGAGTGAATAAGCTATAACCTTTCTGTGAACCTCAGTTCCCTCATCTGCCCCAGTTTAGAATGTCTGGGGTACAGCATGCTGTAGGCCAATGGTTCCCAACCTGTCAGTACATCAGAATAATCCAGGGCAGTTCAAATAAACAACAACAACAAAAAAATTAGCAAACCCTGTCCAAGACTTCTAGGACCATAATTTTTTTTTTTTTGGCATGGGGTGGAGTAGGGGGAGGTAAGTGAGGGTAGAAAAAGAGACAAACAACTGCGAGAGATTTCGAATCACTGCTGCAGAGGGTCAAGTCATAATGGGAAAGCACTGAGCTCTGAAAAATACTACACAAATATGTACCAAGGTAGGGAAATGGGCTTCCATAAAGTGTCCTTTTGTTCCACAGTGATCTGTTTTTTTAATTGTTCTAGAAGTGCATAGAATTCAGAATCAAAAATAGCAGTTGCTAAGGTAGATGTTCTTTAAAAAAAAAAAAAAAGGTATTTTGATATTTTGGCAGATGGTTCAGAGCAATAGCACTCTTGCTGATCTTGGTTCATGAAATCTCCACAATTCACCAGTCTATGTGACAAGTGTTTTCTTTATTAATGGAAGAGACACCATTAATGGCATTTGCATTGAAGTTCGTGTTGAAAGACAAATCTGAGACCACAGCTTTTCTCCCACCAAGCAGTCCTTTTATAACTTGATTCTCACTGCTACCAACATTCCAAATCATCTTAATTCTTTTAAAATTCTCTATCTATAGATAGTTGATAAAGGACAGAGATCCCAGTGACAGACCTTAGTCTGAACAGGCACACACACAGCCATGAACCTGAAGATTCTGAACACTAAGAACCTTGTATCTGAAAGGTAAGCATCCCAACAACGGTGGTCGTTCCCTATTTCCTCCTAGGAAACATTAGGGACAGGGGTAGAATCTTACACCTACTGAGATAAAAATTACTTGCCAGCTACTTTACTAAACTACCTTATTTTAATCTTCCCTCTCCAGATACGGAAACTGAGGTTCAAAAGGTTAAATAAGGGGCCTAATGTCAACAAATTAGAAAAAGGGAAGACCCAGATAAATCCAGGTCTCTTTGATGTGAAAAGACCAATATCTTAGTTCTTTTCACTATAATTTAATTTCTATTTTATTTTTAATCAAAGCATAATGCATCTATATTTTAATGAGACAAATGACTTTATAAGGTTTAAGAAAAACAGTAGTCCCTTACTCTCCTCTCCTCCCTCCCCACTTCCTGCTTCACCCTGGCAACAATTTTCAGCTCTTTTGATTCGTTTTGGTATTTACCTTTGTATTTCTAAATAATTTGCTAATATTGTCACTACTGATTTCTATTTTACTTGTCTTCCCACTATGGAAGACAAGGATTCAGCTCACTTTTAAAATCTCCTCTCCCTTTATATCCTCCTCATCCTTCTAACAGTTATGTACTATTTGATTAGATCTACATTCCACTTTTACTTTCTTATGACTGTGTAATGCTATTCACTGATGAGCCATATACTAAACTATGGCTCCTTTTTCTTTCCTGAAAAATATTTTTCCTGAAAAAACTTATTTGCTTTATTTCTTACTATTACTAATACAATTCCTCAGTAAGTTCAGACATTACTTTATCAATTTCATTTTCTAACAAGGATCTCTCCTTGAGCTTTCCGACTTGCTCAAGTTTAGATTTGTTCATCTCTGTGCAGAGAGGAAGGCCTTCACCTTGAGACCTTCTTTCAACCTGAATCTGGTGATTCCCTTTATTCATCTCTCTCTCTAGCTGAATCTCTTATTCTCAGTATTCCAAATCTTCATCCTTCCTGTTTTACTCCTCAGTTTGATGGGGTAAACCCTCCAGTAGCTTTCTGATGAAGTGCTTGCAAAGTAAATTTTTTGAGACCTTGCTGAAATTATATTTCAGATAACTGAAAATATCTTTACCCTAAGATTTAACTGACAGTTCGCCAGGTTAAGAGTCCCAGGTTGAAAGTAATTTTTCCTCAGAATTTTCTAAGTTTTGCTACACTCATTTTGCTTTTGTTGAAGTTCAGGGCCATTTTGATTCCTGCTCTTGTACTTAACCCATCTGGAAGTTCATCCTTCAGTTGTTGCAAATTTTCCTGAATTACTTTTTGGGCCATTTCATTCCTTCTCTGTGCCATTTGGGACTCCTACTATCGGGATGTTAAATTTTGTGAAGTGGTAGTCTAATTCCTCCTACCTCCTTCTTTTTAAACAAACATTTACCCCCTTACTTTATAGATAAATATATCTTAAGTCTGTTGTCTTTGACAACAAGCATTGTGATGACAAATGGTGTCTAACCAATCCTCAATAAAAAGTAATAATCAAGGAAAATAGTGTGCTTCTGGAACTCCACTGAGGCTGTGGGTGTGTAGCCAAACAATGCTCTACTACCAATTGCCCAGTTCAACCAGAGCAGCTCAACTTTGATTAGTTATACACATTTGGATTTCAAGTTCGAAAAGAATCACATGCTTAAAGGTAGATTTCCTCCACCCCTTTTGCTTTTCAGTTGCCAAGTCATGTCTGACTCTTTGGACCCCATGGACTGCAGAATGCCAGGCCTCCCTGTCCCTCACCATCTCCCTGAGTTCCCCCAATTTCATGTCTACTGAATCAATGATGTCATCCAATCATCTCATTCTCTGTCACCCTCTTCTCCTTCTGCCTTTGATCTTTCCTAGCATTAGGGTTTTTTCCCCAAAGAGTCGGCTGTTTGCATCAGGTGGCCAACGTATTGGAGCTTCAGCATCAGTCCTTCCAATGAGTATTCAGGGTTGATTTTCTTTAGGATGGACTGGTTTGATCTCCATGCTGTCCAAGGTACTCTCAAGAGTCTTCTCCAGCACCACAATTCAAAAGCATCTTTAACAAGGTCTACTTTTTGTGGACAAGTAGAGACAAGTGTGGGTGATTTAGTAAGTAGAAAAAGGGTCCTCTCCTGGGTTTTCCCCACTGCTGAGATTATTATGCTTCTGGGTAAGTGTTCTACCAGGGTTGACACTTGTGGTAAGAGGCCAGTTTAAATCTAAAGCAGTTTCAGGATGGGGTGATTCTAAAGTAACTGTTTACCTCTTCTACTCTGCCCTAGAAAAGAAAGTCACCTGCTTTTCCCAACCCCTTGGGGTATGAATAATAACAGTTCACATTCTACTTCAGAAAAGTTGCCATCTTAGCAAAGGAAGAAGTGAGTAAGTGAGTGAGAGATACATCCTGTCTTTTCTATTTAGCTCTATGTTTGACTCCTCTGCCACAAAAAGCAACAAAAGCAAAAAGCAGAAAAAAAGTCAATAATGTAGAATATACACATAAATAAAAGAACATCTGTCTTAGATGGTTAAGGTAAACCTTTGATGGCACTGAAAAGTATGTGTGTTTCCTTACTTGAAGAAAGGAAATGGAAGAGAACTGTCACTCCTGACATTAACTTCCAATCATTTCCCAGTTTTAAGAGAGTTCCATTAGTACAAGCAGCCAGTTACCCAAAATGACAGCTTCCATTTCTATTCTCCCTTTCCAGGTTGTAAACTTCAGTTATGGATACACCCATAGCACACTGCACTACACTGTCACTGTGTAACACTGTTCCAATCAGGCAGCTGAAATCATAGAAACTTAAATATCATAGATCCAGCAGAGTCAGAATTTGCATTTTGCTTTTTTTTTTTTTTAATAAGCTGGTTGGCTAAATGCATCAGGATAGATAAGGTAAGACAATCCCACAGATCAAACCCAAAACTCACCATACTAGGTTCTCTATTTTTCTGGATGTCAGAACTTGGTGAAACTTTTTGTTATCTTCTAAGAGTTAAAAGGAGACTTCATAGCCAAAGACCACACCCATGAGTCTCAGCTTTGCCTCACTTCCTTTTTTATCTCCAGTAGCACTTCTTTCCCTCAAGTTGTATAAAATTCTATGGGCTGAAGTGCAAAACTAAATAGTGTAACACCAAAAGGGAAACTAGACATGTGATGTTCTACCCATCTCAGGCATTGCTCAGTTAGCTTGCTTAGCCATGTTAAGGGGTATCTTTTCCTCTGAGTAGGGGGCCACGTTAGAATCTGGAGATGCAGGAGAAAGAATTATCAGTTTGAAATGGTTACCTAATATTAAAAAATCTGTCTTTCATAAATTATATAAAGTAGGGCTCTACAGAATATTCTTGGATGGGGAAAACTTCAAGAGGAAGTTTACATTCAGTAAGAGGAGGTGTAAGAACTTTGTGGGAAGAAAGGTCACATATTTTTATCTCCTAGGATTTGTGGTATTTTAATGTTTATAAAAAAGGAAATATGGATTTTAAAAGGCTGAAAAACATCAATATGAAGGGAAAGGCATTTTAATTTAGGGATAGCAAATACATAAAGTCATGAAATTAATCATGGTAAAAGCCATATATTTATTGGATGGAAATAGTAAAACCACTTATATATCCAACAAGAACAGTTGATTTTTTTTTTTTGAGAAATTTAAAATCATTATCATCTTGAAGGGACTTGAGTCCCTGATTTCTGTCCTTAGAGCAAATCATTCTTCACAGCAAAATCACCTGATTCAGTTTATTCTGCTGCTGAAGAGAACAATTCTCCATACCTCATTCTACTGCAAATATCTCAAGGATTCCTATAACTTCAGCTAAGTAACCATCAAACGAACTCATTATTTTTCTTAGTCCACTCAATTTCCAATAATTCATAACTACAATGACTTGCAGACAGACTGTTTTCACTGTTAACAACCTATTTTCAACAGACCCTTCTTTTTTTGCAAAGAAAAAAGCATCGTGGTAAGTGAAAGCTACTACAGATTATTGCTCAAAATGTTTACCCTCATAATTTAGTAATGATAATTACCATTAAAGAAAGTATATCTCTAAAGTTAAAAAGAAAACAAGGTTACTGTTTAGGACACTTCTCCCAGGAGACAAACAATTATCATTATTATTTACTTCCCAAACTTTTTTCTTAAAATAATTTAAAAAGTCTCTTAAGAAATGCTTTTCTTGCTTGAACAACAATGTGAATACATTCAACACTACTGAACTATACACTTAAAAATGGCTAAGGTGGTAAACTTCACAGTATGTGTATTTTACCACAATTTTTAAAAATGTTTTTATAGATTAGGAATTGAAAAACTGTAACATATACAATTACATAGGTCCCAAAGGCTTGTTTTCAGTTGCAAAGGCTCTGGTACCACTGCCTATTTCAATCCTCCTCAACTTTTCTGAACAGTTTTCAAACAATGCACACGGTTCAAAAGATTCCGTATGCTAATTTGCCACCCACCCACAAGGGAGTTCGATTCATATTCTGTTATCCTTTTTTGAAAATGATTCAGAATCTTGGTCTTGGACTACAGAGAAATTTTGTTACCTATTCTTGCTAACAGCCTCCTCTTTTCCCCTACCCATGATTGAAAACCATAGCAGTAAGCACAAAAGACAACATGGGATGAATGGCAGCCACAACGTAAATCCTACAGAAAATAGAAACTAAAAGTTGATTTGACATAATTACATACAATCAAGTTGAAACCGAATAGTAATATTCATGCTTAGAAAGCTGTTAGAAAACAAAAGGATATATAGTAGCAACAGCTAATCAGCTAAAGCATGAGTATATGGCTGGCTGTTGAACAACACCAGTTTGAACTGCACAAGTCTACTTATCCATGGATCCATGGATATTTTCATGAGTAAATACGGCAGTACTATATGATCTGTTGTTGGTTGAATCCCTGGATGTGGAAATGCCGATATGGTGGAAGCACAGGTACACAGGAACCTTGGATACAGAGGGTTAACTTTACACGCAGATTTTCAATTGAGTAGAGGGTTGACATGCCTAACCTCCGTGTTGTTCAAGGACCAACTGTAGTTAGAATAGTGTTTTACATCAAGAGGCTATGTATTCTTTTTTTTTTTTTTTTTACCATTTCCTGACAGATAATTGGTATGCTTTTAAAAAATATGCAGTCTTTGTCTGTTATAGGTTGTTGTTTAGTTGCTAACTTGTGTCCGACTCTTTGCGACCCCATGGACTGTAGCCCACCAGGATTCTCTGTCCATGGGATTTCCTAGGCAAGAATACTGGAGTGAGTTACCATTTCCTCCTCCAAGGAATTTTCCCAACCCAGGGATGGAACCAGTATCTCCTGCATTGGCAGAAAATTCTTTACCAGTGAGCTACCAGGGAAGGGCATGCCCCCAAATTATGCCAATAATCACTTGTTCTAGATTAACAGATTTTTAAGCTAAGCTACTCAAATATCCAAACACTGACAGAATACCTGCATTCCTCTGTAAATAACATTTATGAGCGTCTTGAAGTTTCCTCCAGTTCACAGATGTATATTGCTAAACTGCATTATCTAAGGTAATAGTCTTGCTTGAAAGCAATCAAAAAGTATTTCAAATAAACATTCATAAAAGTGAATAGCTCTCCCAAAGATTACATAATACACTACTATCCACATATTAACAGTACGCCATTCGTTAGCTGAGTAAAACAGTGGGCTGTGGTTATATGGTTTATATTCCTCAGAAGCCAGCCCTGTTCTTATGTGTGTCCACAGACTATGTACATACCTAGACTGTTACAGATTTTCACTTCATATTCAGTAAGTAAAAGCAAGCTGAGCTTGCATATTTTCTCAGCCACTCATTTTGAAACTCCCCTATTGGATTTGGCTTGAGTAGAATGTCAGCTAGGTTACTACCTCTAAAACAAGAAATTTCCTGGGAAAATTGGGAAGCTGCTGACAACAAAGTGAACTAATGCTCTTTTAGTTGAATTTCACTCAATGTTTCTTTCAGGTCATAAAAGTTTGTCCATGTAGAAGCAACACCCTTTCCTTTATAAATTGGAGTAGAGGAGAAAAAACAGTAAAGCACTTTATTATCACCCCCAGTCTACGTACAGCATTTTCCCTGAAAAATAAAAAAAAGGTGGAGGATAAAAATGACCAGGATCAGCACAGCAGTTCTTCATTCTCTACATTACTGGTGCTTCACACCCCTTCAATTATAAGGATTTACTCTAAGGAGCTTTTGTTTGCTTTTTAAAGTTCTGGATCTTTCTGCTGAATATTATTGCTGCCTTAAGAACAATGTACAGTTGACCTTGAACAACATGGGTTTTAACTGCATGGATATACTTACAGGTGAATTTTTTCCCCCACTAAATATATACTACAGTACTACACTATCTGCAGTTGATTGTATCTGAAGATGCAGAACCTGGGAAACAGAGGGCTGACTATAAATTGCTTGCAGATTTTCAACTGTTGGGAGCTGTGGCGCCCCTAACCTTCAAGTATTATTCAAGGGTCCACTGTATTTTCATCAATTAATTCTTTCAGACTTTCAAACAGAGAGCTCTTAAACTATTTTAGGTTTCACTGGTGGCTCAGCAAGTTGAGCTGAGTCTGCCAACGCAGGAGATGCTGAGTTCAATCCCTGAGTTAGGAAGATCCCCTGGAGAAGGAAATGGCAATCCACTCAATATTCTTCCTGGGAAATCCCATGGACAGAGGAGCCTGGTGGGCTACAGTCCATGGGGTTGCAAAGAGTCAGACACAACTTAGCAACTAAACAAGCTATTTAAACCACCTCAAAGCAGAGAAAGAAAGAACTAACCTAAAGTCTTTTTAGAAAATCAGCATAGCCTTGATATCAAACTCTGGCAAAGATAACAGGAAAAAAGATATCTACAGATGTAACTCAATTACTGATTTTAAATAAAATTGTTATCACACACACAAAAAAAATAAATAAAAAAATAAAATTGTTATCAAAAAGAAACCTATATGCTGAAATTTAACACAGTGATGAAGTGCAAGTTTGGTTCAAAAACTAGAAATCAAAGATACAAATGAGCTTATTTACAAAACAGAAGCAGAGCACAGATGTAGAAAAAAAAACTTACAGTTAACATGAGATAAAGGGGAGAGGGATAAATTGGAAGACTGGGACTGACATATACACACTATATAAAATAACTAATGAACCTGCTGTATAGCACAGAGAAATCTATTAAATACTCCATAATCAATATGTAGGTCAAGAAGCAACAGTTAGAACTGTACATGGAACAAAAGATTGGCTCTGAATCAGGAAACAAGTATGTCAAGGCCGTATATTGTCACCCTGCTTATTTAACTTATATGCAGAGAACATCATGCGAAATACCAGGCTGGATGAAGCACAAGCTGGAATCAAGACTGCCAGGAGAAACATCAATAACCTCAGATATACAGATGACACCACCCTTATGGCAGAAAGCGAAGAAGAACTAAAGAGCTTCTTGATGAACGTGAAAGAGGAGAGTGAAAAAGTTGGCTTAAAACTCAACATTCAAGAAACTAAGATCATGGCATTCAGTCCCATCACTTCATGGCAAATAAACAGTGAAACAATGGCAACAGTGACAGACTTTATTTTCTTGGGCTCCCAAATCACTGCAGATGGTGACTGCAGCCATGAAATTAAAAGATGCTTGCTCCTTGGAAGAAAACCTATGACCAACCTAGAGAGCATATTAAAAAGCAGAGACATTACTTTGCCAACAAAGGTCTGTCTAGTCAAAGCCACGGTTTTTCCAGTAGTCATGTATGGATGTGAGAGTTGGACTATAAAGAAAGCTGAGCACTGAAGAATTAATGCTTTTGAACTGTGGTGTTGGAGAATTCTTGAGAGTCCCTTGGACTGCAAGGAGATCTAATCAATCTTTTTTTTTTTCCCCCAATCAGTCAATCTTAAAGGAAATCGTCCTGAATACACATTGGAAGGTCTGATGCTGAAGGTGAAACTCCAATAATTTGGCCACCTGATGCAAAGAACTGACTCACTGGGAAAGACCCTGATACTGGGAAAGACTGAAGGCGGGAGGAGAAGGGGACGACAGAGGATGAGATGGTTGGATGACATTACCGACTCGCTGGACATGAGTTTGAGCAAACCCTGGGAGTTGGTGATGGACAGGGAAGCCTGGCGTGCTGCAGTTCATGGGGTCGCAAAGAGTCAAACATGACTGAGCATCTGAACTAATGGCCTATATGGGAAAACAAACAAACAAAAAAAGTGGATATATGTTCGTATACTTTGCTGTACAGCTGAAATTAACCATTATAAATCAACTATACTCCAATAAAAATTAAAAACAACAACAACAACAAAGGTAGAAATCTACTAAAACAATTTGCCATTCTAAAAGGTCAAGGAAGAAAACCACATGATTGGCCATATTAGATACCAAAATGCCATATATGACAAAACTCAACTTCCACTCCTGATAAAAATGTTTAGCTAAGTAGCAATGAAAATACATCAACAACAAATATATACACCAAATGAAAACTCAACATCTACTATTCAAAACTGCTCTCAAAGTGCTGGCCAATGCAAAAGAAAAAACAAAATAAAAAAACCCCAACTTTAGACACAATCCAAAATCCACTCCCTGCAAAAATCCAAGTAGCTAGAAATATTAAAGATATTTCTTTGATAAATAAAATTATTTGAAATTTATTATAAAATTCATATTCAATGATGACACAATAAAAACAACTACAAATGAATAAATACGATAAGGATGCCCAGAATCACTGTTATTATATATCACTGTTTTGGAGAAGCTAGATATTTACAAACAAAAGAAAGAAGTATAAAGAAGGAGATAAGAGTATATTAGAAAATTCAAGAGAATTTATTAAAACCAGTAATTTTAGAAAGTTGGCCAGAAATATAAATCATCTACATGTCAGTCACAAAATATTAGCGGATAGTTAAAACCCCCCAAGGGCTTCCCTGGTGACTCAGTGGTGAAGAATCTGCCTTCAATGCAGGAGAATCAGGTTCAATCCCTGGGTTAGAAAGATCTCTCCCCTGGAGAAGGAAATGGCAACTCATTCCAGCTTTCCTGCCTAGGAAATCCCATGGACAGAGGAGCCTGGTGGGTTACAGTCCATGAGGTCACAAAGAGTCGGATATGACTGACAACTATACAACAAAACTCCCCAGAGAAACCTGTTTTAATGAAATATAAATAGTTTACTTTAAATTTTACCTGAGAGAGAGTACAATCATCAAGGATATTTGAAGAGGGGCTTGCTTTATGCATGACTACAAAGTGCCTAACCAAAGAGAGATTGGTAATTGTATAGGAAGAAGCAAATACAACAAAGGAACACAAGAATCCAAAAAAGACTCATGTATGCCTGGAAATTTACTATATTAAGGTAGTATTTCTAGCCAACTGGAAATGAATTAATTTCAGCAAATGATTGCAGCAAAAATGGCTAAATCCTGATCTTATACAATTTTCAAAAATAATTTTCATATGTTTTAATGAATAAAGCATAACAAAACTGTAAGAAGATTTAATGAACAATAAAGGAAAATATTTTAATAATTTTTAAGTGAGGACCATCTTCTTAAGTGAAAACCTGGGCATTTTAACCCAAAGACTGATAGTTCTTGAAAATATTCACCATGTAATTCACAAAGGGTTAATATATCTGTATCCTAATGAAATACAGATTAAATAATTGTGAAGAAAAGGGCAAAATATATAGACAGGCCATATTAAGAGATGTTTAACTACATTTGGATCATCCAGGCAAAGAAATCCCATGCTGACATTAAGGTAAAGCAGAGTTATATATGGTAAGATTTCCACTGTATATATTCTATCTGAAAAACCAAATAATAGGACTGTATGCACATACAATCTTATTTTCATAAGAAAGCGAAATGTTTATGCACACATAAGAGAGATGTGCAAGACGTTGGAGTACCTGTGGCTGGGGAGAGGGCCGTGAAGGAGTTTCATTTTCTGCTTAAAACATGACTGTTACCACTTTAGGGTTCTCGTCTCCTCCCCAGTGAGAGGGACAAAAATTTTTTTCGCAGACTACAGAGCTCGCTTCTCTGCTCCCCCTCTTTGAAATGTGTATTCCCGTCGTGGTAGGGAAACAGATCACGCTATTTTCCTTCACTTTCGTGTCACTTCACTTCCTTTACTAACCATTTCTCTCTTAAGATAAAACTTGTCAAAAGCGTCTGTGAGACACAGGACACTTTATATAGCAAAGGCTGCTATACTTCTCCTTGTTACAGCATAGTAAGAAACACAGAGACTCCTTGGTTTGAGTATCTTCCCCCTCCTTGCTTCACTTCGTGACGAGCACGGCTTGTTACACGTGTAACTCGTCACTAGTCCGTTTACACCGCGCTAGGGATTCCGCCTAATGCCCGGTTCCCACTGGGGGCAGGGTTTGCTTCCGCTCTTTCCGCCTCAGCCATCCAGTTTCTCCTTGACCCTCGGGGACGTTACCCAACTTCTCATTGACAAGGCGATGATGACACCCCACAGGAAAGCTGAGAGAGAAACTGTGCAATAACCTTGGTGAAAAAACAACAGAAAGAACCCAGGAAGTTTTTGAAAGAGTAACAAAGATAGTATTAACTTCTGGAAGGCAGCCCCCGGTCCTCAAGGGAGGCTGGGACCTCCAGGTGGGGTCCACTGCTCACCCTGACATCACAGGCCTGCCTCCTTAGTTAGCAGGCCAAGAAATCAAGTCACACAGAGCTGCCGACGCGGAGTCGGGCAGGGTCCCTCCCCAACAGCCGTCGCAGAGGGGGCCGTCGCTGCTGCGCAGACGCCGTGAGCCCGGAAAGCCCCTCCCGGTCCGCTCCGGGACGGGGACCCAGGTGATTTCTCTCGCACAAAGTCCCTCCCCACCAGAAGAACTGGTTGTCTCTGCAGCTCCTCGGTTTTTCTCCCTGCGGCGCCCATACGGCAGCGTATCCCTTTCGCTCACACACACAAGTTCTCCGTCGCCGTGCCCGACGCATTCGGACACAGCAACTCGCTAGCGAAGTTTCTTACTTACAGCTCAGGGTTTCCGCACCGGTCTCTCCACCCTCAAGTCGCCCGGCGCCCGGCCGAGTGACTCCGACCGGAAGTTGTTTTCCTTTCCAGTTCAGAGGGCAGCGCCTGCGCGTGGATCCCTTAACCCTTCACCCTCCACCCTTCCAAGCCAGACCGTGCCCCTCCCGCCACTTCCCCCCACCGCACCCAAGCCCCGCCCCGCCCCGCCCAGCGCAGCGCAGCCCCGCCCCGCCCAGCGCAGCCCTGCCCGGACTCAAGGGGGAAAACCACAGGCCCGGAAAGGCACGCGAAGTCAAGTTTAAAGGTCAGCTGAGGGTCTCTTGTTAAAGATACAGATTCACCCTTAGAGATTCCCAGAGTTAAGAGCGCAGCTAAGTCGCTTCAGTGTTGTCCAACTCTTTGAGACTTGGTGGATGGTAGCCCATAAGGCTTCTAGTCCATGGGTTTCTCCAGGCAAGAATACTGGAGTGGGTTGCCATGCCCTCACCAAGAGTTAAGAGGAACTGGGGTGAATTCCAGGAATCCTCATTTTCAGCAGATATTCATGTGAATGTGATTAGGGTTATTAAACTCCACATGCTGAGAAAAACCACACACACACACATACACACACACACACCTATTTGGGTTTTCCCCAACTAGCAACACCTATCATTAAAAGTACTTGCTAAAGTTGAATGATTGCTATATGCAAGTAGATCTCTTTTAAAAAAATTTCCCCTAACTTAGGATTCTCCGTTATTCCATTTCCTACCCATGCTTGAATATTTTCCAAGGTGAACATTTTAGACAGATACCTCAAGAAAAGTTTTATCTTGGATATCTACTATCTCAGGCAAGTTGCTTTAATCTAATGAATCTTGATTTTCTAAAATCTGACAGCAAATGACAATGATAACCTACTTCACTGGATGGATGGTTGCAGGATCAACTGATAATGTAAGCCAAAAAAAAAAAAAGAAAAATCGTAAAATTCAAAATGCTCTGCAAATGAAAGGGGCTGTCTGGAGTCAGTCATGTCATCCTGGCTCCTTCCCACCATCAAGCTCATTCCTAGGATTCCTTTTAGGAAAAGAGTAGTCAAATTCACAACATATATACATATGGACTCTCCCTGAGAACACTGAAGGTTGGGACTCTCCACATTGACTGAAGTATAACTGTATTTGGTCGAATGCATGTAACACTTTTAGAAGCTTCCATGGTGATTACTTACTATTTATTTAATTAAAACAATATTTTTAAAAACTCTCACTATTTTTGCATGTATCTGACAAGAGTTGGTGGTGTTTGAAAAAAGACTTTATCACCAAGCACAAGCATATTAAGGGTGCTGAAAATAGCAAGTTCAAAGCCAAGATTAAAATGACCATGAATACTATATATTGTTGTCAGGCAGAGCCTGCTCTAGAACATAGCTTTATATCCACAGACTTGATGAAATTTCCAAATTTGAGAACATGCCTGTCCTAGTGATCTTGGACAAGCCATGCTTGGACAGGTCTTCAGTCCATCCAAGATTCTTTCTTCATCCTGAGTGTTTCAAGCCTAGCTCTGCAGTCTTGAGCTCTTTTTTTTTCCTAGTTATACTGCTGCATATAACTTAGAAGCTGCTATCCCTCCAGGGGAGTCCAGGATCTTGCTCCTCCTAGGATAGCAACTTTTCTCTGATACAGCATAAAGATCAAGTTCTGATTGCCTCAATTTCTCCCTATACTTCTGAATCATGGATATTTATACTCCTTTCCTTAGGCCCAGTACATCCAAGGATTTAAAGACTTGCCAAATTACAGTGTATTCTACTGGATTATCTTGAGTATTTGGCTTATTTTTTAAGTCAAAGCCAGAACATAATTTTAAAAACATTGTCTTTTTAAAAAACGGAAATGTTTTGGTATAGCATTGTGACCAGTTGAATAGTTTTCTTGTAATAAGTAATTGAGTTAATCATGACAGTACAGTACCTTTTAAAAAAAGAATTTGTGATTGATTTTAAGTTCATAGCAAATTTGCAAGGAACACATAGAGATTTACCATACACTCCCTACTCTGAAACATGCCTAAGACTCTTTATCATCAACGCTTCCCACCAGAGTGATACACTTGTCACAACTGATGAAATTACATTGACATATCTTTATCTTCCAAAGTCCATAGTTTACATTAGGGTTCACTCTTGGTATTATACATTCTATGAGTGTGGACAGAGGCATAATGACATATATCTATCCTTATAGTATTATACTATCCTGGAGGATACCAGAGTATACTCTATGTACTCTGACATGTATCCATAGTTGTAGTACCATACTATATGAGAATAATTTCACTATCCTAAAAATCCTCTATTCGCCACTTATTCATCTCTTCCTCTCCCTAATCTCTGACAGCCACTGATCTTTTACTGTCTTCATAGTTGTGCCTTTTCCAGAATGTCATATGTTGGAACCACACATTATGTAGCCTTTTCACATTGGCTTCTTTCACTTAGTAATTGCATTTGAATTTCCTCCATGTCTTTTCATGGCTTGAAAAATCATTTCTTTTTATTGCTGAATAATACTCCATTGTCTGGATGTACCACAGCTTATCCATTCCTACTGGAAGACGTCTTGGTTGCTTCCAACTTTTGGCAGTTATGAATAAAGCTACTATAAACATTAGTGTGCAGGTTTTTGCGTGTGTTTTCAGCTACTTTCAGCTACTTTCACACTCCTAAATATCAAAGAGTGTGATTGTTGGGTTGTAGAGCAAGAGCTGGAGAAGGCAATGGCAACCCACTCCAGTACTCTTGCCTGGAAAATCCCATGGACGGAGGAGCCTGGTACGCTGTAGTCCATGGGGTCACACAGAGTTGGACACGACTGAAGTGACTTAGCAGCAGCAGCAGAGCAAGAGCATATTTAGTTTTGTAACAAGCTGCCATAGTGTATTCCAAAGTGGCTATACAATTTTGTATCCCTATCAACAATGAAAGAGAATTATTTTTGCTTCACATCCTCATCAGCATTTGGTGTTGTCAGTTTTCTGGATTTTGGCCATTTTAAAAGGATGATAGTGGTATCTCATTGTGTTTTAATTTTCATTTCCATGATGATATATAATGTGAAGCATCTTTTCACATGGTGATTTTAATCTGTATATCTTTTTTGTAAACTATCTGTTAAAGTTCTTGACCCATTTTAAAACTGGATTGTTTGTTCTCTTATTGTTGAATTTTAAGAATGCTCTGTATATTTTGTATCACAGTCCTTTATCAGATTTATCTTTTGAAAATATTTCTACCAGTCTGTGGCTTGTCTTTTAATTCTCTTTACAGTGTCTTTTGCAGAGCAAAAAAATTTAATTTTAATGAAGTCTAACTTATCCAGCCCTGCTTTTGAGCAAATTGAAAGAGCTACTTTGACTATTTCTAATTTAAATAGTAGAATTTAATAATACACTCAGAATCTAAAACTGAATTCATGAGCATTTTGAAATATAAAAGTGCTAAACATTTTAAATAAAGAAAGAAGAAATTAAACATATCCATTTCTTAACTATATATTTTTATCTTTCCACTCCCATAATGTTGGAGTCATGAAGAGAAGTGGCTACATACTTCTCCAGTGGCTGAAATATGCATAAATGCTGGGCTAAATGGATGAGTTTTGTGCTAAAATGGTGTCAAACATTTTCCTTTTTTATAATGATTTTTTCAAAATTTATTTTTGGCTATGCTGGGCCTTCGTTGCTGCGTGGGCTTTTCTCTAGTTGTGGAGAGTGGGGGCTCCTCTCTAGTTGTGGTGCTTGGATTTTCATCATGGTGGCTTCTCTTGTTGCAGGGCTCTAGGGCACATGGGCTTCAGTAGCTGTAGCTCCTGGGCTCTAGAGCACAGGCTCAATAGTTGGGGCACATAGGCTTAGTTACTCTGCAGCATGTGGAGTCTTCCTGGACCAGGGGTGGAATCCGTGTCCCCTGCATTGGCAGGTGGATTCTTTACCACTGAGCCACCAGGGAAGCCTGATGATAAACTCGTTAAATATAATATGTTTTATTAAGGTTAGGAATTTGAGGAATAACCCTTTAAAAATGATGTAATTTCACTCTAATTTTCCTGATATTATTATGTACCTAAGGTTAGCAAGCAAGTGTTGGAGGGTAGGATGAAATGAAAATGAGAACTGCAGGCTTATTAAAACCATTTCAGAACCTGTTTTCAAAACTGCTGAATATTTTATTGAGAGTTCTGAATATCAATCCAGAAACAAGGAAAGCTGCCAGTATAAATACTACTACAACTTGGAATGTCAGGTATGCATCGGTGAGCTCAGTCAAATCTTTGATGTGAAATATCACTATTAATAGAATCTGGTTGACTTCTGATTTAGGATGACATCTGGACTAGCTGTGTTTGTCTCAGACTCTCTGAATTAAATACCTTATGAAAAATCAGAAAAATATGAGAACTCATAATAACATCAAAAGGCAGGATTGATGACCAGACCCACTGCACATGGCTGAGAAACTATACCCAGTACAGGACCCTCAATTGAAATAGGCACTCACTTGGCAAGCTTTGCTACTTTGGGACTTAAGTCTTCCAAAGTAGATGTTGACAGGCATCCTCTGACAGAATTTGACAAGATTTTTCACCATTTTCAAGAACCATGGGGCCGAAATGGACATGAAGCTTCATGGTTTGAAGGTGAGCAAACTTGTGACTTTAAGGATAGTAAGCAAGCTATCTGCCTCATGGCACCTTCTAGTGAAATGGACAGTACTAACTCCACTACTGTGTGTTACCTCAAATACTAGTTTGTTTTTGTGTTTTTTTACATCTTGTTGCCCCATCATTCCCCATTAGTACTTCTTTTTATTATCTATTGATAGTTTGGACCTCTGGTTTGGAGAATACCAACATGATTCCAATAGGTGTAGACACATGTGATATTCTGTATCTCAGGATATGTGAAGCAAATAATGGAAGGGCCTGGGCAGACAGACCGGTGTGTTTGACCTTCTGGGAGTTTAATTTTAATACATGGTGCCGGTCAAGGAAAAGATGAATGATTTTTTTTCTAATTTAACCAGGAATTCTCTTCTTCATATTAAAATAACTCGGCAATAAGGGTGAGGAATCTCACCTCAGGCCAGTACTCATAGTGAGAACTTGCTAAATGTTAGCTTTAGATTCAAAAGTTAGATATGAGCTATGCATGTCTTTATGTCTCCCAGCTCAAGACCTATGCTGAGGAGCTAGTAGAAACCAGGCAGATAATGAGAAGAACCAAATAAAATCCACACATCTGGTTATAAGGGCTACAAAAAACTTGGAATGAGTTTAATACAAGATAAACTTGTATTAATAAGTGTAATACAAGATAAAGCATCCTTTTGAAAAGATTGTGTTGCATAAAGGAAGAAGAACTAAGTCCCCCCAAATTTTGGGAAAGTGAACACTTTAGAAAATGGTTTGCCATAACCATAAGTAAATGGAAAGAATTGGATTTGTATTCTCTGTGATACAGAACTTGAAATCTAAGACATGATATTAGACTAAGATAAGAAGGGAGAAATAACAAAGATGGGTAAGTTAAGGCTGTAAGGACACAGAACATGCAATGTCAAAATCTGAATATTTATTTGAACATAAGAAAAGGAATCATATTACAGAATGTTAAGTCAATGATTAGAGGAAAGATAATGAAGTGAAAAAGAGAAAGTGTCAGTTGCTCAGTCATGTCCGACTCTTTCTGATCCCATGGACAGAAGCCAGTCTTCTCTGTCCCTGGAATTCTCCAAGGCAAGAATGCTGGAGTGGGTAGCCATTCCTTTCTCCAGGGAATCTTCCCAACCCAGGGATTGAACCTGGCTCTACCCACATTGCAGGAGGATTCTTTACCATCTGAGCTACCAGGGAAAGGATAAATGGATGGAAACAATTAAATGGAATTAATAATAATGGAGAGAGAGTGCTCCATCTTCTGAAAAAGAAATCTGAGGAAATGGAACAAAAATAACAGCTAAAGATATATCAGAATATATCTGAAGTAATACTTTGATATAAGGCAATCAGAGATGAAAAAACCTCAGTGAGTTTTGAAACGTAGCAATAAAAAGAGATCAAACATTTTGATCTATCCGGAGAAAAATTTTACTATTCAATGATATATCAACTCATTCATTAATTCAGGAACTATTTTGTGAGTGCTTGCTATATGCTAAAAGTTAGGGTCACAAAGACTACCAAACACAGTTCTACCTAAAAAAGAATTTAGTGTCTTTTGTGGAGGATATGCATGTAAGAAACAGGCAATTTCTACACAATGTGGTATTATAACATTACAATGGGGTAAGAATAGGGTGCTCAAAAAACATTGGAGAGAGGGGATGAGGGAAAGTTTTCTCAGTCTCAAGTATGGAAACAGTTCAATAAAAATCCAGAGAAGAGACTTCTCTGGTGGTCCAGTGGCTAAGATTCCCCACTTCCAATGAAAGAGGCCCAGGTTCAATTCTTAGTCAGGGAACTAGATCCCACATTCCACAACTAAGATCCCACATGCTGCAGCTAAGATAGTGCAGCTAAAAGAAAAAGAGAATTCAGAAAAAAGAAGCTCCTTTCAAAGGAAGAAAAAGAAAAATAGACTTATCTTCAACATTAAACTTCAGAAGCTGAATAGAATAACATATACAGTAGCCTGAAATAGATTTGACTTACAAAGTTTATACCCACACAAATTATCATTTGCATAGGAAAGGAAAACTTAGACATTCTTAGATACCTCATAGTTCAGAAATATATCACCTCTGTACCGAAATAATCGAACGTATACTTTAGTAAGTCAGGAAGGAAATCAAAGTACAAGAACTAAGAAAGATGAAATTCTGATATAAAAGAAATACCTATAAATATTTGAAATAATTTAAATATTGAATGAGGCAAAAATATAATGAGAATATTAAAAGTGATCTTTAAGACATACAGTCTAAGTATAAATAAATAATTTAGTAATAATGTGTTCTGAACTTCCTGATTATAGCAATAAGATCTCAAGTGGTTGGAAAAGAGGTGGTAGGAAGGAGAAAGTTCTAATTTCCTCATTTTCTTATTTTCTATTTGTGAAAACAAGGAAATGATAGGTTTTCATTCTAACAATGACATTGTAATTGAACATATACTATTTTATGTTTTTTTAAAAAACATGAAGGTAAATAATTACAAATAGAATCAAAAATTATTTGTTTATTTTTTCATGTTTGTTCATTTATTTTTTTTGCCACATCTCATGGCTCATGGGTTCTTAGTTCCTTACCAGGAATTGAACCCAGACCCTCGGCAGTGAAAGCACAGAATCCTAACCACTGCCCCCCCAGGTAATTCCTTATTTTTTCATGTTCCTCAACAGAGGAACAAAGAAAGGAAAACATTGCTCAGATAACAAAGATGTAAAACTCTCATCCCAGTGGTTTATCAATCATCCATTAAGGAGCTCTTGTGAGCATTCCTCTACAACATTAAAAAAAATTTTTTTTGGCTGCACCACATGGCATGTGGGATCTTATTTTCCCAACCAGGGATCAGACCCATGCCCCCTGCAATCAAAGCTCAGAGTCTTAACCACTGGACTGGCAGGAAAGTCTGAGTTTTTTTTTTTGCAAGCATATACTGTGTGCTTCGGCTTCTCTTGTGGCCCAGCTGGTAGAGAATCCACCTGCAATGCGAGAGACCTGGGTTCGATCCCTGGGTTGGGAAGATCTCCTGGAGAAGGGAACAGCTGCCCACTCCAGTATTCTGGCCTGGAGAATTCCGTAAACTGTATACTCCATGGAGTCGCAAAGAGTCAGACACAACTGGGTGACTTTCACTTTCACTCTGTCCTCATTGTCATCCTCTGTCCTCACCACCACATTGTTTCTATTGACACTCTTTGTTCAGACCATCATCAAATTCATATTTACCATGTTTTTCTTCTAACTTTCCCCCTAACTTTCTCTTTTGGAAAATTCTAATTTTTTTTCTTTTTTAAATTTTTAATTGGAGGATAATTGCTTTACAATATTGTGTTAGTTTCTGCCATATATCAACATGAATCAGCCATTGGTATACATATGTTCCTTCCTCGCACCTCCCACCCCATCCCACCCCTCTAGGTTGTCACAGAGCACTCAGTTTGAGTTCCCTGAGTCTGACAACAAATTCTCACTGGCTATCTATTTTACATATGGTGATGGATATGTTTCAATGTGACTCTTTCAATTCATCCCTCTCTCTCCTTCCCTGAGTGTGTCCACAAGTCTGTCCTCTATGTCTGTGTCACCATTGCTGCTCTGCAAATAGGTTCATTAGTATCTCTTTCTAGACTTCATATATATGTGTTAATAAATTTATTTTTCTCTTTCTTTAGTCTGTGAAGTAAGATTCAGACTTATTTCGCTCTGTATGATAGGCTCTAGATTCATCCACCTCTTTAGAACAGGCTCAAATGCATTCCTTTTTATGGCTGAGTAAGGAAAGTTATGACCAACCTAGATAGCATATTAAAAAGCAGAGACATTATTTTGCCAACAAAGGTCTGTCTAGTCAAGGCTATGGTTTTTCCAGTTGTCATGTGTGGATGTGAGAGTTGGACTGTGAAGAAAGCTGAGTGCTAAAGAATTGATGCTTTTGAAGTGTGGTGTTGGAGAAGACTCTTGAGAGTCCCTTGGACTGCAAGGAGATCCAACCAGTCCATCCTAAAGGAGGTCACTCCTGGGTGTTCATTGGAAGGACTGATACTAAAGCTGAAACTCCAATACTTTGGCCACCTCATGCGAAGAGTTGACTCCTTGTAAAAGACCCTGATGCTGGGAGGGACTGGGGGCAGGAGGAGAAGGGGACGACAGAGGATGAGATGGTTGGATGGCATCACCAACTCTATGGACATGAGGCTGGGTAAACTCCGGGAGTTGGTGATAGACAGGGAGGCCTGGCGCGCTGCGATTCATGGGGTCGCAGAGAGTCAGACACGATTGAGTGACTGAACTGAACTGAATATTCATGTATATGCAGTGGAATATTATATATGTAACTTCTTTATCCATTCATCTTTTGATGGACATTTAGGTTGTTTTCATGTCCTAGCTATTGTAAAAAAAACAAAAAGTGCTGCAATGAACATTGGAGTATGTGTATTTTTTTTCAATTATGGCTTCTTCAGGGTATATGTCCAGTAATGGTATTGTTGGGTCATATGGTAGTTTACTCCTAGTTTTTTAAGGATTCTCCATACTGTCAAATTTGATTATGCTCCTTTAGCATCTAAGGTCACTTCCTATTAACCTTAGGATAAAATCCAAACTCTAAACATAGTATGAGGTTTCTTCTTACTTCTCTATAGACTCATATCCTGCCTCTTCTGGCTTTTTTCAATACCTCAAATGTTCCCTGTTTTGTTCTTTTCAGACAGGATAGTTCTGTCCTGTTTGCTAGTGTGTTTTCTTCACCACAGAACATGTTTCCTTCACATTTTGCTTGGTCTGTTAAGGCCTCAGCTGAATGGTCTGAGTTAAAGCAAGGCCCCCACTTCACTTCTCTTCCAGGTTAGAACTATGGGCTCATATTTCACCCTATCTGTTTCCCTTTATGATATGCACTACACTTTAAATTCTAAGACATATATTTAGATGTTTTTGACGTTAGAATGACTATTACAACTGATATTAAAGAAACTTGCAATACCATTCTGAGGCCTAAATGGCCATTGCCCTTACTAAGGCAAACTCAAGCTGATATAGGCTAATGCAAACAGACTACAAATGCGAGTTCTCATTAAAATTGCCTCATTCATATGTTGGTATTGCCATTCACTAACCACATGACTTTACCAACCCTGAGCTTCAGTTTCTTCTCCTGTCAAGTATAAATGATAATATTACTGGCCTCAAATGTTGTGTCTATATGTGTGTGTGTACAGTGAGATAATATATGAAGAGGACCTGAATTATAGGAGGAACTCAGTAAATATTAGCTAATACAGTTGATAGTTGAACAACCAGAAGGTTGGGACACCAACCCCCCTAAGGAGTTGAAAATACACATATAACTTTATAGTCAGCCCTCCGTATCCATGGTTCTGTAGCTGCAGATTCATCCAACTACAAATCATGTAGCACTGTGGTGGTGGTAATTGGTGGTTTAGTCACTAAGTTGTGTCTGACTCTTGTGACCCCATGGACTGTAGTCCGCCAAGTTCCTCTGTCCATGGGACTTCCCAGGTGAGAATCCTGGAGTGGGTTGCCATTTCCAGCTCCAGGGGATTTTCCTGACCCAGGGACTGAACCCAGATCTCCTGCATTGCAGGCAGTCTCCTGTTTTGCAGGTAGATTTTTTACCTACTGAGCCACCAGAGAAGCAGTACTGTAGTACATGTTTGTAAAAAAAATCCATGTATTAGTGGCCCACCAGTTCAAACCCATGTTGAACAGATAATATCTGTAACTTAAGTAGCTGGCTCTACATGCAGTTGATTTTTAATTTAAGTAAGTAGTCAGAATTACCATTTAAAAAGTCTTTAAAAGTTTACCTTAAGGAAATGTAGAGATTGTACTTAGTAGAAAAATATCTTACTTTAAATCAATTGTCTCACATATGCCCAAAGAGTTAAAGGAAACCATGGGCAAACAACCAAAGGAAGTCAGAAAATGGTATATAAACAAAATGAGATTATCAGTAACAGGATAAAAAATTGTAAAAAGAAACCAAATAGAAATTTTGGAGCTGAACAATACAATAAGTGAAATGGAAAATTCACTAGAGGAGTTTGATGACAGATTTGAGCAGGCAGAATAAGTTTGTAAATGTGATGATAAGATAATTGGAACTATCCAGATAGAGGGACAGAAAAAAAAAGAAAGAATAAAGAAAAGTGCATACAGTCTAAGAGACCTATGAAACATCATCTTGCAAACCAAAATATACATTATGGAAGTTCTGAAGGAGAGGTGAGAGTAAAGGAGCAGAAAATAAACTTAAAGAAATAATGGCTGAAAACTTCCTGATGTGTTGAAAGATTGAATCTGCACATTCAAGCAGTTCAATGAACTCAAGTAGGCTAAACTCATAGATTCACCCTGAGATACGTTATAATCAAAGTGTTGAATGCCAAAGACAATAATGAGAGAATCTGGAAAGCAGCCAGAGAGAATCAACTCTTTATATACAAGGGATCCTCTGTAAGATTAACAGCCAATTTCACTTTGGAATCATGGAGGCCAGAAGGCGGTGGGATGACATACTTAAAATGCTGGGGAAAAAAATAGGTGTCAATAAGAAATTCTGTATCTGGCAAAACCATTTTTCAAAAATGAAAGAGAAATTATGACATTCTGAGATTAAAAAAAAAAAAAAAAGCTGAGAAAGTTTGTTGCTAACAGATTTACCCTTAAAGGAATTATAGAGGGTCCTTCAGATAAAATGGAGAAGGAAATGGCAACCACTCCAGTAATCTTGCCTGGAGAATTCCATGGACAGAGGAACCTGGCTGGCTACAGTCCATGGGGTTGCAGAGTCAGGCATGACTGAGCAACTATCACTCAGATAAAAGGGTCATTAGACAATAATTCAGAGCAACACAAAGAAATACACTTTGGTTAAGGCAACTATCTAGGTAGCTAAAAAGACTGTCATGATTTTGTTTTTGGTTTGTAACTTTTAATTTCCTACATATTTAAAAGAAAATGCTTAAAAATAATTTATCAATCTATGTTAATAGGCACACAATATATAAAGATGAAATTTGTGATTACAAGAATGTAGAAGAGGGAAATAAACTGTATAGGAGTAGAACTTTATATATTATTAAGCTAAGCTGGTATTAACTCAAATTAGATTGTTATGAATATTTCAAATTATAATCCCCATGATAACCACTATGACAATATCTGAAAAACTACATAAAAGAAAATGAGAAGGGAATAATATGGTACACAGAAAAGAATCAAACACAAAAGAAGGCAGTAGTGGAGGAAGTGAAGACCAGAAAAATGGTATAAGGTATATAGAAATCAAATAATAAAAATGCAGAAGTAAACCCTTACTTATCAGTAATTCCTTAACTGTTAATAGATTAACCTCTCAATCAAAAGGCAGAGTTTTGTGGAGTGGATAATATAACAAGGTCAAGCAATATACTGTCTATAATAGACTTGCTTTAGATCCATAGACACAAGTGTGTTGAAAATAAAATAACAGAAAAAAATTTTTCATGCAAATAGTGGAAGAGAGATGGGGTGACTAAATTGATATCAAACAAAATAGATTAAGTTAAAAACTGTTACTAGAGACAAAAGAGAGAGCTTATGTATGACAAAAGTGTCATTTATCAAGAAGACAACAATTACACACATATACACATCAAACAATAGAGCCCCCCCCCCAAGTATATGATGCAAATAATGATAGAACTTAAGGGAGAAATAGAGAGTACTACACTAACAGTTGAAGACTTCACTACATCATTTTTAATAATGGATAGAAAAGCAGAAGACCAAAAAGGATATAGTAGACTTGAAAAATAACATAAATAATATATCTAACAGATCTATATATAGAATATTCTACCCAGCAGCAGCAAAGTACACATTCTTCTGAAGTGGATATAGAACATTCTCCCAGACAGATCAAATGTTAGGCCACAAAAAATCTCAATATATTTAAAAAGATTGAAATCATGCAAAGTATATTCTCCAACCAAATGAAATGAAGCTGGAAATCAATAACAGAAGGAAAAATGAAAAATCCACAAATATGGAAGTCAACCACAACATTTTTAAATAACCAATAAGTTAAAAAAGGAAATCATGTTAAAATCACGAGTTAAAAAAGGAAATTAGAGATGGGTGAAAAAAAATTAAATCATACCAAAACTTTTAGGATGCAGTAAAAGCAGTGCTCAGAGGGAAATTAATAGAAGTAGATGTCTACGCTAAAACAGAAGAGAGATCTTAAATCAATAACCTAACTTTACAGCTCAAGGACGTAGAGAAAAAGAGCAAACTAAATCCAAAGACAGAAGAAGGAAGGAAATAATAAAGATTGGAGCAGAGATGAATGAAATAAAGAATAGAAAAACAATAATATCAATGAAGTCAAAGTCAGTTCTTTGAAAAGATAAAAAAAAAAATAGAAGAAACTTTAGCTAGACTTAAGAAAAGGGCAAAGAATAACAAGTAACTAAAATCAGAAATGAAATGGGGACATTACCATACCAAGTAGGAAAAAAAAAGAAAAATAGAAAAAAGAAAGAATTATTTATAAAAGAATCGTGTGAATAACCACACACCAAAATATTAGATAATCTAGATGAAATGTATAAATTCCTAGGGACACAAAATACCAAAACTGAATCTAGAAAAAAAAAAAAACTGAATAGATTTATATTAAATACATTGACTCAGTAACCAAAAACCTCCCAACAAAGCAGTTCAGAACCAAATGGCTTCACCAGTGAATTCTACTGAACACTTAGAGAAGTGAATACCAATCCTTCCCAAACGCTTAAGAAAATAGAGGAGGAGGAAATACTTCCCAACTCATTCTATGAGGCCAGCATTACTGAGATACCAAAGCCAGACAAAGATACTACAAGGAAAGAAAACTAAAAACAAGTGTTTTTCATGGATGCGGCTGCTGCTGCTGCTGCTGCTAAGTCGCTTCAGTCGTGTCCGACCCTGTGCGACCCCATAGACGGCAGCCCACCAGGCTCCCCCGTCCCTGGGATTCTCCAGGCAAGAACACTGGAGTGGGTTCTTTATGGATGAAGATGCAACAATTCTCCACAAAATACTTGCAAACTGAATTTAGTAGCATATTAAGTGGATTATACATCATGATCAAGTGTGATTTATCCCTGGAATGAAAGGGAGGTTAAACATAAGAAAATCATTCAAATGCACAATTACACTGTGAAGCATATACTTAAAAGAATTGAATTAGGTACTCAAACAATGCAAATGCACAGTCATAGCAGCATTGTTTACAACAGCCAAAAAGGGAAAACAGTTCAGCTACCCTGTCCATCAATAGACGAATGTATTAATAATAATTATTAGTTATAATTATTAGTTATAATAATACTATTATAACACAATTAATAAATTGTGTATAATACACATTACATAGATGTATCTTGAAAACTTTATGCCAGGTGAAAAAAGTCAGACAGAAAAAGTCACATATGTGATTTCACTTACATGAAATATGCAGAATAGCTATATTCTCATATAGACAGAATACGGACTGGTCGTCCCCAGGGACTGAAGAGAGCAGGAAAGCAGAGCAACTGTTTAGTGGGTACCGGGTTTCCTTTTGGGGTAACAAAAATGCTTTGAAACTAGATAGATGTGGTGGTTGCACAAGATTGTGAGTGGACAAATACCACTGAATTGTTCACTTTACAGTGTTTAATTTTGCTCTGTGAATTTTACCTCAATTTTTTAAAAGGAAAAAAATAAGGAAATTTAAATAAACTATAAACTGAGTTAATAAGAATGTACCAATATTGTTCCTCAATTGTCACAAATGTACCATACATTAATATGTTAATAATAGGGGAAACTATGTGTCTTGGGGACCAGGGGGAAGGATGGGGAAGAGGCAGGGTTGTACACGGAACTCTCTGTAGGGTTTGTTCACTTTTTCTCTAAATCTAAAACTGTTCTAAAAAAACTCTATTAGCTAAAGAAAAAAGCCCTTTGTTTTCCTAAATAACTCTGGGATCAGAGAGGAAATAAAATGGCAGTTAAAAAACAAAATAATAATGTGAAATTGACATAGCAAACGTGTTTAAGAATTGTTAAAATGGTATTCAGAAAATTCTTAGCCTTAAATACTTTGATTCCAAAATAAGAAAGAATACAAGTAAATGAACTAAGCATCCGACTCTAAAACTGAGGAAAGGAAAAGTAAAATAGTCTAAAAAGAGGGAAGGGCAGTAAGAAAATAGAATAAAGATAAAAGGCAAAAATTAATTATTTAAAAAACAGCTAACCATAAAAGTGGTACATCCAAGAGATTCACACTTTGACATGTCATATCAGGGAAAAGAGAGAGAAAAGATAAATGGACAAAGTTAGTAATGAAAATGGGTATCCATATGGTTATGAAGATGATTAGAAATACAATACTTAGCATAATAATACATTTGAAAACTTTAATAAAACTTTACTTATACATAAAAAACCTAAACTGTGTGAAAAATAAGCATAAAACTTGAATAGATCAATAACAATAGAAAATATTGAAAAGTTTTTAAAGAGTTACTTCCAAAAATGTGTGCCAAGGACAAATGTGCTAAGATTTTTCTCTTTAAACATCTCAAGGAGCTGCTAAGTCCCATGAAACTTTTTTAGAACGTGGAAATGTTTGGTAGTTTTATCAGAAAATAAAAATGCAGATTAACTTCACTTATAAATAGGAATGCAGAAACTCTCAATAAATTATAGGCATTTCTTTTTCAGTATGTATTTTGTTAATATAAACTGGTGTAAGGTAAATCAATTTGGACAAACATTTTGCACACCACTGTTGGCTGAACTGTGGCCTGCAGATAGCACTGCTAAAATAGGGAGAAAGCTTTTTGCACAATGTGTAGGAGCAGCTGCTTTGTTTGAGTAATGGTTGCTCTGCCTTGATAGGGTTCCTTGGCTATGCCACATTGTTTTCATTCTTTTCTGTTAATTTGAGTTGTGAACTGAATTGTGAAGCCAAAATAATAGAGGAGAGGCGTAAAGCATGTGGACTGAAGAGAAAATGAGGAAATGTGTAGGTTTGGTTTGTTTTTTTTTATCAGCCAATTTATTATCTAGAGTGATAACAAAATACACTATATAATTATAAACCTACTTTTATTACTGTGGGAAGATTTTTATAACAAGTACTTTAAAAAATGCAATTACTGTATCATACTGTATCACTGAACAGGACCCATATAGTTTAAAAGTAGAAACACTGTACGGTTGTCTCTAATGATATAAAAAATATAATGAATATAGTTTAACCTGAAGTCTTGATTCACTTTTAGCAAATTAGGGTTAGGAGTATATTTGGTAGTTATTTGGTTTTTATGATTAAGGTGTTTATCTCAAACCAATAGCCAACGTCATTCTTAATGTTAACCACTAGGGAAATTCCCACCGAGATCAGAACATGATGAGGTTGGCTGCTATCTCCTGTTATTAAACACTGTTCTAGAAGTTCTGGCCAATGTTACCATTAGAAGAAAAAAAGAAGACAACGTTATGTTTTTCCTATCTGGGCATTGCATATGAATTACCCAAATAATTTAGAATAAGTAAAATAATGCAATGACTGGATGCAAGATAAAATTATTATATCAAGGACTTTCCTAAATGTCAGCAGTATTTAGTTAGAAAATACAATGGAAAGAATGTCCTTATCAAGATTGCATTCCTATTACCCTCATGAAGAAGATAAAATACATTGGAATACATTTTATAATAAACAACCTGTTTCCTGAGGCCTTAACACATGGAAAGAAAAAATGTTTGCAGACAGGAAATTTCTTTCCCATTAAGAATGATTGTTTTCTTCAAATTAGTGCATAAGTTTCATGAAATTCCAACCAACACTTTTGGGGAGAAATTTTAGAGATTTCTTTGAATCTTCCAGTTGGCCAGCTCTTTCACTGTCACAGGTGTTTAAGAGAAATAATTGAACATTGCTTTAGTTGACTGCTAGCAGGAACTTCAGTCAGGTTAGACCTGGAATACAGTCCCAGGTCCTCGTCCTGCATGGGGGCAGATAAATGTGAGCACCTGTGCCCAGGTGGAAGCGAGCCCTGGAGGGAGTGAGGAGATGGGGTGGGCAAGTAAGGACAAGGAAGACCTAGGAATGAATTACAAGTTTCTGTAAATGACTTGGCTTTCCTGTGACCTTGGCCCAGTATTGATTGCCCTTCCCCCGAAACCCCATCTTTTTGCAGTTTGGATAAGATATCTCAAAATATTTTTCAATATTGTAAGAAGGCAGGGCAGTGGTAACAGAGAGCCAGAGAAAAAGAAGTGATGGGGATTTATGGTTAAGCCCTGGCTCTGCCCTGGCTCTGCTAGTTACTCGAAGGCAATGGCACCCCACTCCAGTACTCTTGCCTGGAAAATCCCATGGATGGTGGAGCCTGGTAGGCTGCAGTTCATGGGGTGGCTAGGATTCGGACATGGCTGAGTGACTTCACTTTCACTTTTCACTTTCATGCATTGGAGAAGGAAATGGCAACCCACTCCAGCGTTCTTGCCTGGAGAATCCCAGGGACGGGGGAGCCTGGTGGGCTTCTGTCTATGGGGTCGCACAGAGTCGGACACAACTGAAGCGACTTAGCAGCAGCAGCTGCTAGTTACTATTTGGAAGGTCCTGTGATCATTTTCCCTCTGGCAGACACAATAAATGGCAGGTGTTTATATAACAGTAGTGATGATCCTTGTAGTTTCACCTTTTTGGAACAATCAACTTATTCTTAAGAATACACTACGTAATCTTTAATATTCACTTCTTGTGAAAATAAAGGCCAATTGATAATAAAGTAAGACTGGATTGCTATTATAGTATAAATTTAAATGTTTGAAGATAGGTAATGCAAAGTTTTCTACTAATATAAAGAAAATGCTGTAAAGAAATATTTATAAACATATTTCTTAGAAGATGGAAATGAACACACTGAATCAGGTCAGAATTGATCTTTAAAAATTTAACCAAAAAAGTATGAATATATATATAATATTTACTTTTCAACCTAATAAGCTATATACAACTTAACTTATGCCAAATAGATACCTTTTAAGTTTTACGTTATAGAAACCACTCACTGGAGAAGGCTGTATTCCAGACATAAACTTTAAAAAAGCATTTCAAATAGAAACATAAATTTTATCTTAAAAGTTGGGACAGTAGCAAAAGGATCACAGTTTTTAAAAATTTCTCATAATCTTGGCCAGGGACCATATTTTTTAAAAGGCTGAATTTCCAACTATGGCAGTGAACAAAAGACATTATTGAATCACATCATAAATTACTCATTTAACAGAATCAATTGTAGAGCAAATCTGCAACACAGCAGTTTAAGATATCCAGGCTACCTTGCTAGTTTGTGAATAGGTAGGAACTACTAAAGTTCTGATTACCTCTTCTGCAGGTTACAAGATTTCCTTCGTAGACTACTGCTCTTTAAAGAAGTAGACAGTTAGAGTCTGGAAGTTTTATCTGCAGGCTCTCATAGTGCCGCTTAAACTGTCCTGAGATCTCCCTTGTGTTAAACTGGGAACTTCCACTGAGAAATCCCCCAAATTGAAGACTTCCTTTTTTGTAACTATCAACAGCCAATCGTGGCAAGATATTGAAATGAAGCAAAGGCTACCAGAAATGTCTGTAAACCACCGTGACTGTAACTTTGACTTCCTTTTGAAGTGAAGATACTTTACTTGAAGAGCTAGGACATTTTAACAAAAATCCAGAAATTGTAAATCCCAAAATACATTTGGATTAAGCACATTTTCATGTCAGAAAATTTTAAAGAAAGCTTATTTGATAAATGGCTTTTTAAGGTTTTAGGAAGTCACTTTTGGACCTAAGCAGTATAATTACAAACAGCAGGTAAAGACAAGATTTTAGTATAGCTGTCTTTGCTTCATAGCCTACAGAGGTCACTAGGATGAAGCCTCAGAATAATAAAGTTTATGCTGGAGTCCAGAGTCCGACCACAATTTTCTGCTTTCTTAAACAGTTTTCCTCCTAGGGAATTAAGATTCGCTCTTCTATGGATAAGTGTATGTGCCAGAACACTGGGGAAGTGCTTTACAAACATATAGATTCTTCTCAGGCTACTTGGAGAAAAACATCAAGTTCTACATGCAAACAGAAGGCAGCATATGCACCCCAGATATTTTTCTTTGTTGTACAATTTCAAAGCTGGTGTCCTTAGACACCATCTGTTCCATTTCCTTTTTATTACAGATGAGGAAACAGGAGAGGGCAAATGCTCAAAGTCACCAAGAAGGTTAGAGGCAGCACTCAAATTAAAATCTGTTTTTTGAATCTGAGTGTATTTTTCTCAGCGTAGCAGGTTATTAAACAAGAAAAGGACTGTGGCAATGGAGCCCCCTCCTCGTTCAACTCCTGCATTTTGTGGATGAGAACTCTGAGATCTTACTCAAAGTTTCCCAGTCAGTAAAAGACTAGAATTTAGAACTTCAGGTTCTCAGTCTAGTTTCTTTTCCACCTTAAAACACCACCCTCTCTTAAGTATCAATTAAGCCTGAGATATTTCTACTCCTGAAGAAATTATTGTATAAAAAGGAAATAATTCTGAATTAATCTAAAATGATGAACAAGATTATGATTAAAAACATTCCATTTACTTATCTAACATATAAGGAAGTATTAATACCTTTAGCACCTTACATTGTCTAATTAGCTTACTGATATAAACCTCAAACTCTCTTGTGTGTAATGGGAAAACAAAGCCTATCTAATACTGTAAATATAGCCAACAAAAAAGTGAACTAGCCATTGGTGAAAGGAAAACTTTTCTCTCAAGAATTTACTTTTTTGAGTTGGATATTAAAAACATAAGTTTTGTTTGTTTGTTTTTAAATTGCTGTTGATGCTTTAACTGGGAAATGCCCCAATAATCCCTCCATTCTAGGCCCCTTCCCTCTTCCTTTTTTTTTTTTCACTTTGGTATATGAGCTTGGTTTGAGCCAAAGTCACAGCAGAACCAGTTAATCCTGGGTAATTGGTCTCAACTTGATGGAGCACTGTTTGCAAGAAGGCCCTGAGGCCAAGACAAAGAAGACAAAGAGACTCTTTTGGAAGAAATTTTGGCTGTGTGTGTGTGGAATGTAGAATCTATGCTGGTTCTGGCTCTAGGCAAAACATGTGAAGCAGATGGAAGTTTTTGTTGTCTCTAGTGGTTCCTTTTCCTATTCCCGCCCCCTCCTGTTTTCCTCTCACTGACTAGAGCGGACAGAAATACAGTGATTTCTGCAGGGGAGGAAGCAGCAAATTGGTCTGGAGAGCCGAGAGAGCCAAGCTGGTATTGACAAGGTTAGAGTATTATGGTTAGGACTGGAGGGGACTCAGTGGGTGGGGAGCTCCAAGCCCAAATTAGGGGTTGGGAGTCACAAGTGAGGTTCCCATTCAGGCAGAGGTGAACAACCAACAGTTTGCTAATCAAAGAATGAAGAGATTGCCACCATAGAATGACAAGGTTCCCTAGGCAGGTCTGGGTGAAAGGCCTCCTGAAGAAGAGTTCCTGGAAAGCAGAGTCTACCCTGGAGGAGGTGGAAGGCACAAAAGCTGGTGTTCCTCATTGCTGACCGGGATTCAGAGATAGGCTTCTTCCTTCAGGAGGGGGACCCAGCTGCCTGTAACTCTGGCCAAGGAGATAGGCAGCCAGGCTGCACGGGTAGGTGTTTAATTGGGAAACGTGGTGACAAAGACACCTGCAGTACAAATCCATGTTCCAGGCATGGTATTTGTGGGAGAAGCAGAATTTTCTAGCCTCTACTTGTTGGTGGGCTGATGCTCTGGGATTTCATTGGCCAATGGCCACAAGGCTGGCATTTGGGGGGATGATGGATACTCTTTTTTCACTACCACCTCAATCTCTGTAAACGGCACTAGGAGGAATGGTTGGTATGGATAATTTGCAACATAAAAATTCCTGCCAAGGTATTGCTCCAATAGGGTTATGTACATTTTCTGTCATAGAGACTTATAGAATCAAAGTGCCATTAGAGTGAACAGGGGAAGGAGATTTGGTGGAAGTAGGGAGGAGGTAGTCATCCTAACTCAATAAACATATATTATCTATGAAGTGTTGGGTTCTATGTTGGGTGTAAAAATCATTAAAATGATTTTTCTTGCCTTGGAGGGGCTCATGATCTTAAGGGACAGACAGACAGCAAACAACATTTTCCTCTGCCCATTGCCAAAGATGAGAGCAGAGATACATACAAGGTGCTGTGTGGGCAGAGAGGCAGTTCTCAGAGCTAGAGCGACTCATGAGAAGATGCCCGCCTAGACATCCAGGAACTGAGCAAGCAAAAGATCAAGGGTTAAAAATCAATTTTGTACCTTTTACATATTCTCAGTAAGTTCATTCTGATTTCCCTTAGGCTAGCCTTGTGGCTTTTTGCTCATTTCTATAGATTTATAAGTAAAAATTTCCTAAAATCTTAATTTGGCTTTTAACATTCTAAAGGATTATTTACAGTCTTGATGAAAGATAGACACTATTTTAGTGTTTTGGGTAACTGTTGTTACAAACCAAAGCTGCGAGGTGCCCAGAGAGCCTGAGCATTTAAGAAGTATGTTAGGCCAGTTATTTTAAGACTAGGAATAAAAGTAGGACTCTACCTTTCCCAGTACTCTGCCATCCTCATTGTATGATGGCTACATATTTTTGGCTATCAAAAGAAAGAGGACACTTCGTTATGTATGAAGAAATAAAGGTTGATAAAACTAAAATCCAAAAATATCCTGACAAACTCATGTTGTAGGCTGATGCCTTATGAACTATAACAAGGGTAACTATAAAGTTGTCTAGTTACTAGTTTTACTTACAGACTACATTACTCTACAACCATCCACCATCCTATAAACAAACAAAAAACAGGAAAAAATTTCATATGGTCAGAAAGGGACGACGAGATGCAATTTGTAGCAGTCATACAAAAAAAGACTTAAGACTTTCACCTGAGGTAGATATAGGGGGATGCTAATAAAATTCCAAAATGAATAGGACCTTTGGATTCCCTCTAGAATGAGGGAAGCACTAGTTCTTCTTCCAGACCCATCTTTCCAGGTGTCACTCTTTAACAAGACCATAGATAAACTAGTTATAAACTCATCCATGTTACATATGTGTGATTGCAGGAATGGAAGATGTTTAGCTTATAGAAAGGAAATAAGAGCATTTAAATATCAATTATATTCTTCTGTAGAGTTCCAAGGTAAACCTCAAGGTAAGTAGGAGACAAAAAGAAAACAATTTTGCTTCACTGTAGAAAGATCAAGTAAGAAAAATAGTAAGTTACCTTGGGAGATAATGAGTTCCATGGTCTGGGGAAAAATCAACATGGGATAAATGACCGCTGCTTGGGAAGATTGAAAGGTTATAAAAAGTCTCAGCTAAGATAAAATGACTAATACCTACATAGCATTTCCTGTGGTCCTAGCACAATTCTAAGTGATTTACATGTATTACCTCATTTAATTCTTTGAAGTACCCTACGAAGACGGCGCTCTTTTATAGCTACAAAAACTGAGGCATAAAGAGAGGTAACTAATTTATCCAAGTGCACATAGCTAGTAAGTGTAAACCTCTGCCTACAATGCAGGAGACTCCGGTTCAGATTCCCAGGTCAGGAAGATCTGCTGGAAAAGGGATAGGCTACCCACTCCAGCATTCTTGTGCTTCCCTTGTGGCTCAGCTGGTAAAGAATCCGCCTGCAATGCGGATTGCATTGCAACCCAACCTCGGTTGGGAAAGATCCCCTGGAGAAGGTAAAGGCTACCCACTCCAGAATTCTGGCCTGGAGAATTCCATGGACTGTATAATCTATGGGGTTGCAAAGAGTCGGACACAACTTAGCGACTTTCACTTTCATTTTCTGACATTTGTCTCTAAAGTCCGTGTTCTTAACAACTTCACTGTCGTGCATCTGGGATGTCCGTTACAGTGTATTTTATTGAACAGATTCCTTCAGTCACTGAGAGCACGAAATCTTAGAGGCAGAAAGAAATTCGGATGTGTTCTCCACCACTTTTTATTTCTTCTCACATCCGATTTGAAAGCTTCCAACCTGCCAGGAAGTTAACAAACTGAGCGTATGTCACCTCTGATCCCTGCCTGATATCTACCAGTTTGGTCTTAGGATGGGCATGTAAGGATGATATTACTAGAGACAGCAAAAGGAGTGTGGGGCAGGAGAAGTGTGGGGAGAAGTGGAGGAGGTTTTAGGCTTGCTGCTTTTTCTCAAGTGTCAATTTTAGAGCAGCCTTGGAGTAGATTCAATACCATTAGTTAAGGAAGATGACAGTGCACATTTTGTTTCTGCAGATTTACTTAGCCTTCAATTTTTTTCTCTTCTAATCTGTTATGGATTGCTCAGTAAGTCTCATAAAAAAATCTGTGATACTTCCTACCAGATACAAGGTGAACGATCTAAGTCTCCATAAAAAATCTCTGTAAGTTGACAGAATTTCATCAGGGAATGAAGGTACCTCATCACAGAAAGGTTTGTTTCAGTATTATACATTCTACTTTCTCTTTTAGTGGCCAATGTAGCAATATATTTAGTTTATTGCCAACTGGTCCTTTCATTTTGATCTATGTACTGGGATTTCTCTTGTCTGAGGTTAATGAGAATCACCAACCAAAAGAATGAGTCTCACAGGCACTTTCTATCAAGCTGAGAAACCCAGAAAATGGTTTAGGTATTAGAACAGAGAACTTAGAAATTATTTGGATTCTTTATGAAGGTCCAGAATTTATAAATGGTGGAAAGCAAATTTTGCACTACCTGAGACATATTTATTTTGGATTTATAAATTTATGAAATTGAAATTGCTCTGAGGTGCTTAATGTGCATCAATAATTTTCTATGCAAGCACACAGCACAGTAATTTAGTCCTGATATAGTTTCTAACATTAGCAGGATTAATAGTTCCAACTTGTAATTCTATATAAATGAGGAGATAAAAAAAACATTTTATCCCATCTATAACCTCTAAGACATGATGGCAGTGAGAAAAGAAAAGAGGGGGAGACAGGAAGGATAATCCATAAACTCTGGATTTTTATATGGCTTTAATAAAATAAGTTAGGCTTTCAAAGATCTGACCTTTGAAAATGGTTTAGCTTGATTCCAGGGGGTTGTTGGGAGGATTAACTAGCTGAATCTTGCAAAGAGATTTCATGATTTCTTGTGTGTTATTTATTCTTTGGTTTACCAGTTAAGTTCCTTTTTAATTTGATCATATTTGGAGAGATTCCAGAAACATGATAAAAAATTCAATAAACATGGGTTCCAAGTAAAATCACAAGCTATTGTTTGAGGAGGAAAAATTGAGGTCGTACTAGAAGTGTAGGAGTAATTGTGTGTGTATATGTATATATGCTGTTTTTTAGATAACCTAGTTGTAGCCCTCTACTTCAAAGGGGAAGAAACTGAGATTCAGATTGACTTTTTCAATACAAAGCAGCTGATTGATAGTGAGTGTTGACAGCTTTCCTGTCTTTAAGAATTAGAGATTCTAGATCCCATGCACCTGATCATCCTTGACTTTATAATATTTGGTTGCTGTTCAGGTTTGGAAGCTGCGTGGAGGTGACTAGAGAACTTTAGATTACTCTGTAAGTGAAAGGCCTATGTGCTTTGTCTCTTGTCATTGGCTTTCAGGCTTTGAATGGGAAAAATCACTGCTTTATTGAGAGGTAGTCTAGCAGAAGAGTTAGGCACACAGTTCCTGGAAACTTACTGTCTAGGTTCCAAATCCTAACTCCATTCTTGGATAGCTCCTTGCCTAAATCTTATGGTAGTTTTGAGGACTGAATGAGTATAGAGAATTTAACCACTTAGCACATGATGAGATTTTTGATTGAGAGATTTTTGATTTTTGATGAGATTATGTGAGATTTTTGTTGTTGTTTATTCACAGTCTCTATAAAATCACAATGTGAATTTAAACGAGCTTTATAGGAAAACTAGACAGAGGCAGATTAAATTATTTAAGCAAGATCTTTTTATATCTCTGTGTAGCATCCATATTGTCTTTTCTTTTCCCCCCTTATAGTCTATCTACAGTTTAGGAAAACTCCACCCTTGATTCCATGGGTAAGCTGCTGCTGCTGCTGCTAAGTCACTTCAGTCGTGTCCGACTCTGTGCAACCCCATAGACGGCAGCCCACCCGGCTCCCCTGTCTCTGGGATTCTCCAGGCAAGAACACTGGAGTGGGTTGCCAGTTCCTTCTCCAATGCAAGAAAGTGAAAAGTGAAAGTGAAGCCGCTCAGTCGAGTCCGACTCTTAGCGACCCCATGGATATGGGTAAACTAGGATTGTCTTAAATCAGTCAGCATATAACATTTCCCTGAACTTTGCTATTGTGGTGAGCAGATCTATTGGTGAGAGCTATTAAGTGACTCAAGTCAATCTAATCTGAGTGAGTTCCAGAACTCTGGTCTGGAATACAGAGCTTACTTTCCTTTATCTCTTGACTTCCCTATTATGTAGCACTTTTAAAAATTGTTTAAGCTAATTTGAGTTGGCTTTTCTGTTACTGGTAACCAAAATCTTCTTGCTATGATACTCATTGAAGTAAAAAAAGAAATCATGAGTAACAGCAATAGCTATCAAAAAAAAAAAAAAAAAGACTTTTGGAGAAGTTGCTATGTGGCAAGCACTGTCCTAGGTACTGATCTTTATAATAACTCCGTGAGACAGTCATGAATCTCAAGAGTCAGAGTGAAACTCTGAACACCATGTACAAAGTATCATGACTGTAGGCCTTATGTTTCCAGCAGATCTGTTTGTGGCATGTTTTGTACTAATATTTTTGCAGAAAACAAATATAAAAGTCTAACTAGTTTGGCTTCCTTTTCCTTGATCCCTCAGATGATTTTTAAAAATAAGTACAGGACATGATCATTTGGGCACAACAATACTGAAACTTGACAATTGATTAGGGCCCTTGTGTATTTAGGTATGAATTTTTAATTTTGTTTGTTTATTTTGCTTTGTTTTATTGCAGGCTTAGTATGAGAATTTTTTCCTAAGATTTGAATGTTCATTGTTTTTTTTCTGTATCATTTATTATAATCAAGGTATTATGTTCATTTGCAACAGATTGCTGTGGCAGAAAGTCAAACTGTCTGATTCTTTGCATTCTTTGAGTTTTTAAACAAATGCTTTGATAGTTTATTCTTCAGAAATGAAGATTTTTTTCCTCCCCCTTCTTATATCAGTGAGAAGCCAATAGAGGAAACAGATACCATAGAGTAATTTAAACAGGAAAAATTTTATATAAAGAATTAGCAATTGTAACAGATGGTGATTTATAAAGGGTAAAGATAACTCAAAAGAATAGCCTAGGGTTCATGGAGGGTATCCAAAGAGGGAGCAAATGTGGAAAATATTCCTCTTCCCCAAGGCTGAGATTAAGGCCACATTGGAAAAGGTATGGCTGTGGACCACTGGATTGCAGAGAGTTTTGCAATCCAGTTGCCCAGATTAGGATTGATCTATGAATACTGGACATGCAGGAACCACTCCTCCAAAGTGGAGATGGGCTTCTGGGATGGGCTTCTGCAGATGATTTCTGGGATGCCTATGAGACTCATTAAGAAGCTGTCAATCAGGATGCTGCTGAAACTTGATGAGAAGCTGTCTGTACATGTGCCAGAGTAACTTGATGGAGATGAGTGCCACTGGTTGAACTTCAAACATGAAGCTGGCAGCAATGAGCTGGGAACAAGAAGAAGCAAGTGGAAAGTACCAGAATCAGTAGGAGAAGCCCTGTTCTTCTCATAGTGTCTCTCCAGTTCTCTACACTGACAAAGCTTGACATCACGCTTATTGAAAGAAGAAATATTCCAACATTTCAACTCCATTTAATAGGGCATACAACAAAGAGTGGTTTTGGAACTGGGAGGAAATATACAGTTTCAGCTGGAAACTTTTGAATGTAGGGGATTTGTTTTCATTTTAGCCTGTTATGACAATGTTCAACAGTAGCTTTTATTGAACTATATTATCTATATTACTTGAAGATAAATATAACAAGTTTTAGCTCTAAAATGTTTTCTCAGCTCCCCACTGAAGCCTTGGGGCTCCCCAAATTCTCCTTTACTGGTGTCCAAAATAGGCTAGACCTTTACTTGTAATAGAAGTCTTTTACCCCAATTAAAATGTAATTCATAAAGGAGAACCATTATTCTGTTATAGGCCATTAAACCTTGGGGTAACTGAAGACTCTAATGATGACTATTGATAAGGGAAATGAGAAATTTTTGAGGAACGAGGATGGGGGTGGTCAATGAAGAGGAATGTGGGCTAAGAATGAAGAGGTTAGGAGTACCAAAGAGTTTTATCCATTTCTCAGTTTTGTCTAACCTGATGACATAGAGAAGGAGCAGGAGATAAGATTCTTAAGGACAAATGGGATTTAGCAGTGAATACAGTTACTGGGAATGTTGTATATGGTAGGGTGGCTTAGATATCTTTGAAGTGAAATAATGAATAACTGAACCGTAGTGGAAGATGGAAAGTCCTTTGCATACAGTGGATGAAAGGAAGGGTAATCTATGATGTCTAAAATGACATCTGGCTCTAACACATCAATATTTTATCATTCTGTTTCTTGTCATCATCGAAACTTCTAACACAGAACTTGTTTATGAGGGGATAGGACATAGGAGAAAATTAAGAAGCAAAGACGGTGGAGCACAGGTAAAGGTGGGGAGTGAAAATGTGAACAAGGATGGTTGAGTGCAGGTGGGCTGCAGAGATGGGCTCTTACCCAGTGTGCAAGGCTGAGGTGGGGATTCTTGAGAAGAAAAATGAAGTTATCCAACTTGAAACAAACATAGTTAATTTAGTATTTGATGACACATTCATTGTGAACATTCTGTTCTTGAATTAGAAATCTTTTTTGTTTTCCCTATGCTGAAACTTTCCCCTATCATTAGGGAGACTTTCCTGTCTCTTTGGAACTTTTCTAAGTACTGAAATTCTGAAACACACAGTTTAGCTATATCTTATATATTCTTTTACTGTTCTAGAATTATTCCATGTATTTTGAGAGTGGAGGCCATGCTTTGCACATAATTTGTACCCTCACAGTACCCAAAAGTCCTATGAGGTTAATTATACATTTGAGTTAATGATATATCCAAAGGAAGAATTTCCTATTGGCATTACATGTTAAGAAAAACTTCCTATAGTAACAAGACTCTTATTCACAGAAAAAAGAGACTTAAAGGCTTTGGACATTCCCTCTTTTCTGGAATTGAGGGAATCATCTCAGCCACACTATTAAGTAGATTTTGTTCTCATTCTGCAGGTGAAAAAACAGAAATGGCAAGGTCACACAATAACCAGGTGGAACCAGGATTTGAATTGAGGCCTGTCTGATTCTGGATCCCAGCTCTTTCTACCATATGACATACTCTTTCTTGAGAAGAGAATCTATAATAATCAGAATGAGTGGAAAATTCACTTAGTTTAGGTGCACAACCTGAGTCTCCTCTAAAAGCAGAGAACGTTTCCATGGGGATTGGGTTTGTAGCTTTGAATGAAAGTGGTTGGAATGAAGTGGGGGCTTGTCAGGGAAGCTGCCTGCACAAGAACCAGTTTTCACCCAACCGGTAACCCAGCAGGCAAGGGAATACTGGGCAAGGTTTTTTCCCAGTCGAGTGCTCCTTGCCAGAGTTAGGGGGTCATGCTCTGGAAACAGGTGGAACCACAGCTAGAATAGCTTTGGAGTCTTGTAAATTTCTGAGGCTAAATGTACCTTGGATATTTATTTGTTGGGATTTCCCATTATGTTTTAAAAATTTCTGTCATCTAGAGGAGACATCTTTTTTATATACCATTCTCTTCTGAATCTTCAGAGGAAATGGTTATTTAATGGCTGAAAGCTCTGAGTAGAAGTTATTTTGTACTAGTTTGTGGGATACAGAGAGGTATAAAACATTATAATCTAATGAAGAGAAGAAGGCCAGAGGTAAGGAAGTCAGTTAGGAATGATGCTTTGACTGTAAAATTGGCCGAATGTGGGGGACTGATTGTGGAAAACCAAGGAAAAGCAGTTGTTGACGATGCTACTGGATCTGTAAGTAGATGACTGGAAAGTTGGTAATGCCTGTGACTGAGAGAAACTGCTGTGCCAGACAACATTCTAGATACTGTATGCAAATCTCTCATTTCACTGAAACTTTGTAGTCACCCTAGAACCTAGATGAAGGATGTAGAGAGAATGGGACTATGGTGGTGAGGAGATGTTCAGTTTTATGGAAGTTGATATTCAGGGACCATCGAGCCTCTGTGTGGAGATAAATTCAGTTCAGTTCAGTCACTCAGTCATGTCCAACTCTTTGCGACCCCATGGACTGCAGCATGCAAGGCTTCCCTGTCCATCACCAACTCCTGGAGCTTACTCAAACTCATGTCCATCAAGTCAGTGATGCCATCCAACCATCTCATCCTCTGTCGTCCCCTTCTTCTCCTGTCTTCAGTCTTTTCCACCATCAGGGTCTTTTCAAATGAGTCAGTTCTTCACATCAGGTGGCCAAAGTATTGGAGTTTCAACTTCATCATCAGTCCTATCAGTGAATATTCAGAACTGATTTCCTTTAGGATTGACTGGTTGGATCTCCTTGCAGTCCAAGGGACTCTCAAGAGTCTTCTCCAACACCACAGTTCAAAAACATCAATTCTTCAGCACTCAGCTTTCTTTATAGTTCAACTCTCACATCCATACATACTACTGGAAAAACCATAGCTTTGACTAGATGGACCTTAGTTGGCAAAGTAATATCTCTGCTTTTTAGTATGCTGTCTCGGTTGGTCTTAGCTTTTCTTCCAAGGAGCAAGTATCTTTTAATTTCATGGCTGCCGTCACCATCTGCAGTGATTTTGGAGCCCAAGAAAATAAAGTCTGTCACTGTTTCCATTGTTTCCCCATATATTTGCCATGAAGTGATGGGACTGGATGCCATGATAAATTAGCAAGGATTTAAGTCCACCCATTAAATATTAAGGTGATAAATCCTATCAAAATCTGAGGAGACTAATTGAAGCTCTGTATCTCAACCATTATTTCCCTTTTCCCCCATAAGTTCACTGAGAAATAATGGGCATACATCACTGTTTACGTTTAATGTGTATGGTATAATGGTTTGATTTACAAATATTGTGAAATAATTACCATACTAGGTTTAGTTAGCATCCATCATTTCTTATAGACACAACAAAAATAAAAGGTAAAAAATTCCTTGTGATAATAACTCTTAGGATCTACTCTCTTCACTTTCCTAGATGTCATGTAGCAGAGTTAACTATGGTCATCATGTTGGACGTTACATCTCTAGCACTTATTTATAACTGGAAGTTTGTATCTTCTGACCACCTTCCTTGAACTCCTTTTCCTCCCACACTCTACCTCTGGTAACCACAAACCTAATTTCTTTTTCAATGAATTTGGTGAGTTGGTTTGTTTCTTTGTTTTATATTAGATTCCACATGTAAGTGAGATCTTATTCCTTCTTTGTCTTATTTCACCAAGTATAATGACTTCAAGGTCTATCCATGCTTATGGATGGTAACAAATGGTAGGATTTCCTTGTGCTTTTGTATGGGTGAATAATATTCATATATATATATATATATGCACATATCTCACAACTTCTTTATTCATCCATAGATGGACACTTAGGTGGCTTCTGTGTCTTGGCTATTATAAATAATACTACTATGAATATGGTGATGCAGATATAGTTTTGAGTTAGTGTTTTCATTTCCTTTAGGTATATTCCCAGAAGTGGAATTGCTGGATCATACAGTAGCTCTATTTTTAATTTTTTTATGAACCTCCATACTGTTTTCCATGGTGGCTGTGCCAATTTACAATTCCACTAATATTGCAAAAGTGTTCCCTTCTTTCTAAATGCACACCAGTATTTATCCTTTGTCTTTTTGTTATCATTTCCTTTTGAAATTTTTCAGTAAATGATTACTCTCTGAACAATTCCTTCCCCCACATTCCCCAACCCCCATCCCACCCACCCCCATGCCAACTATAATCTTGTCAGGATTCATCACCTTACTGCCTTTTATTTTTAAAGTTGAGTTTCTGGATTCGCTTTTTTGAGTGACTTCGGAGCAAATTTATGATCTGAGCTCTTAACATTGTTCTCTGCTCTGGGACTTCAGAAGAAAACCAGAGGCAACAGGAACAGGTCTACTTATACTGCTACACACATCAGTAATTTTATTATTGAGACAATTTTAACACAAAGTGTAGATTCAGGCTGTATCTATCAACAGAACACAATGGCTTGATTTACAGACCTATTTAAAGTATTGCTTTAGTCAGTATGACCCAACCAGTTTGGTGAGTAGAATCAACCTCAGAAGCTTTCATCATTCTTTCAGGGTAGTTTCCACAAACAGGCAATGAATAGACTGTTCAAATGAGAGTTATTTTTTTAGGCTAGATCCAACAGAGGAGCAGATTTCCAAGAGGTCTATTTAAGGTCTCTTAGATCTTCTTCTCCAGAAAGCCTGAGTCAGGGGCTTCCCTAAGCATTCTCCTGCCTCTGGCCTTTTATGTTCCTGAGTCTCAAATAATGATCTAATGCTGATCTATTGTGTTCCCAGTTTTGGCATGATCAAGACTCACAGCCGTGGCCTGTGCTATTTCTGCTTTACTCTTGATTCCAATATCGTACTTCCAATCTTGGTGTTACAGTCTTGGCCTGATTCCTGCCTTTCCCTTGCTTGAAATCCTGCCACTGCTTTCCCAGCCTACCTGCTAGTAAAGATTTCAAAAGTTATTATTTCTCTAATCGCTCCAATTTTTTTTTCTTTGATTTCATCTTTTCTGTCATTGAGGCCAGCTTAAGACTGGGAGAAAGCAGAATTGTTTTGCCTTCTTTTCAAAGCCAATGCAGCTTCTTAAAAGCAATGGCAGGATTAAAATCCTACAGAGAATCAGAAACTTGTTCCTCTTCTAAGTACTTAACACTGTGTGGGCTGCCTCATAAGTGGGTTCATAAAAGCAACCCACACAGTGTAAAATAGTCTGTGGTGACTTGCTAGAAATCAGAGGTTCACATTCTAGGATAAATGAAGAAAGGGAAAGCTCTTTTGTCCATAACCTGGCCTTTTCCTCAGTAGGTCGGAGAGAGGATTGCCATATGTATACATGATAGAATTTATCACTATGGACAAGCAGATGAGGGAAAGAAGCTGAGATAGAGCAGATGGATACAGGAGCTGGCCCTACAAGGACAGCTGGGTGTCCTCCATACAGGGCACAACACCATGATATGCACAGGGCTGATTTAGGCAGGCACTGATTTCCAAGTCTGGTTCAAATAAAGCCAATTCATTCCCTGAGCAAAGAAAGACCCTAGTTCTTGTTGTTGATGAGGAAAACATTACCTGCTACCCAGAGTTCTAATTACTTAAATCCATAGTGCCCAAAGGACAGTATATAGTCTATTTATTGTCTATGATAAAGTTTTTAACAGGCCATGTGATGAGGAAGATAATGTAGTGATTTTTTTTCCTAAAGCTAAGTTTATTCACTTTAAAGAACCACTTTTTATTCTGAGAGTTGTTCCCTCCTACTTAATTTTTTTTGTATTAATGTGAGCTTTTAAAAAATAAAACAGCAGTGTTAGTGTATGGTCACTATTTGTTTTATATCTTTGCTTAGTAAATTAAAGATGAACAGCTTTATATTGGTCTCCAAAATATTTTTTGAAAATATTACTAGTGCATAAAATCCAAACGTTTTGGGAGTTCTGATTTAAGCCGCATGCTTTCCAGATATACACCAACTGACAAGGATCCAGGAGATGTAGTCATGGAGAGACCATATTCCTTGCATGGGAGCAGGTGGGGTGTGGAACAAATGTCCTAAATGTTTTCTATGGATTTTCTATCAAAGCTATTTTAGAGTACCATTTAAAACTATTTCTGTTTGTTGTTGATAGTAGATCAGGAAGACTCAAATCAAGGATTTTAGAAGTATTGATAAAGCACAGATACAATTACATAGTTATGGATAAAATATATATAATGTTATCTTAAGTGTGTGACCATTTGAACATACTAATTTATTTTCACTGTCAGGTTGGTGTCACCAAGAAATGTTATTGTTTGGCCAGAATAAATAAAATTCTACTCTCTTTGGGAAATGCTCTTCTTGGAGTTGTTTCTCATCATACCCATGTCAGGGATGCAAATGTTGGATATTGAATACTGTGTCGGGAAGGAGTCTAAGGCTAAGTTTGTGCTCAGAGAGAAAGAATATTATGAATGGTCACTGATACCTGCCAAGGGCTCCAGAAGCGATATGCTGGTGTTTGTTTACCAACTTGGGTTGATATTTTCATTGGATATACTGTTCCTAATTGTAGCTTTCAGTTAATTTACACAGAAAAATTCTTTCTTTTTACCATGGTACTTCCTGTGAACTGAATATAAAAGTGGGTTTTCACAAAATGGATCGTGTTTTTGTGTGGAAGCGATGCTTTAATTGTGCTTTAAATGCTCAACATGAAATATACTGGAAGTAGCAAAGAATGTTCCACAAAAGGAAAAAAGGCCTTGAAATAACAGAATTGATTCTTCCTTAGAATTTAAGGATGAAGAGACCATCCATGTCCTTGCTACCTACATGTGGTTGATGGACCAGCAGCAGCAGCGGAACCATCAGGCTTTTAGACATGCAGAATTTGTGGGCCCTGCTTCTGCATTCTGACGAGATCCCCAGGTGATTCTTGCTCTGTCAAGGAAACCTGAACCTGAAGGACTAGCAGACAGAACAAAATCTCTCATGACCACAGGATGGAGGCATTCTTAGCACAAGTTTAAAAGAGGAGCCCAGTGCAGTGGGGACGCAGAACCAAGCCAAGTCATTAGGAGGGTTGAAAGGAACAGCTAGCTGTGTCATAGCAAATGCTTTGGGGCTGAGCTTGGGAAGTGAGTGCAGACTCACTGGGCTCTTTCCTGGAAAGGGATGATGTGGCTCTTCTAAAATCCTATCCAGAGCCTTGGCTGGAGTCGGGACTCAGAGATTAATCAGCGGGGAGAGGTATAATAAACAAAGAGGAGAGAACTAGTCATGGCTTTTCTATTCTGCTTCCCTCAGGCTATTCTTTACAATCATCTGGGGGAACTTAGAAACCCTCCAATGCCTGGCACCACCCCAAGAGACACTGATTTAATTGGTCTAAGGTCTGTCCCAAGTGTCATTATTTTTAAAATGTCCCCAGTTGATTGTTCTGTGCAAACAGCATTGCAAAGTCTTGATATTTTATTTCTTTAAAGACCTTTAAAAGAAAACCCTGCAGGGGAAAAATAATAATAAGTATTTTTACTTCATAAAAAGCAGTTCTCCTATAGCATACATATATGTGACATAAATTAATATAAAAATAATTGTAAACATTTAATTAGAAATATCTTTTTATTGTGTTAGAATCTAGAAGGATGGGGCAGGAGGAGCATGAATTTGAAGAGCCATTTATTTTTTAAAAACTACAAATAAAGCCTTTGCATGTCAGGTTTCCTGCTGCAGATACTCAGAAGTTAAATTGGGATTAAGAATCAGGAGGCCTGAATCTGCTCTGTGACCTCCTTCTAGTGATTAACCCTGTTGAGACTGATGAACACATGGGTGAAGGTGAAGAGTGGGTGTTAATTGGACTGCCTTGAAGTGGAGCCACTCCACAAAAGGCTAATCTTGAAAATTCAGAGATTCTTTTTATTACTTTAACACCTAGTAGGCAAATTCCTATGAAGGAAAGGAGCAGGAAGCTAACATTTTTTTTTTTTTTTTTATAAGAAGCTAAATTTTATTGGGAGCCTATTCTGTGCTGGGTTAGGCTTTCTCATTGCATTTTCACAACTCCCTTGTGAATTAGATGTTTTTCAGAGGATAAAATAGGCTCTGAGGGACCAAGTAACTTGGACGTAGTAAATGGCAGACCAGGATTTGAATCCAGGTATGTCTGTCTCTAGGGCTTGTGATCTTTGTATAGCATTAATGCTGTGTTCCCCAGGGGGCTGAAGGGCCTGTTAGATCATGTATTTTGATATCCATAAAGCTACTGCCCAAACATGATGGATGTCTGACAAGTATTTCTTTGAGAATCCATAGTCAAGTTACACCTGACACACACATTATTAGGCAGGTGTGTCCAGCTGTGTTTTATATCATGGCAGTGAGCTGTGATCTGCTCCTCTCACTTTCCATCATCTCTCATCATTCTCTTTCTGATAAATCTCCATCTATTCTGATTCTATGATATGCTCCTCCTCTCCCTGTGGAGATGAGAGGCAAACGCCAGTCTAACTCTTAGACTCTCTATACATCCTATAACCTACTAATTCTGGCCTGACAGTCTTTGCCACTTTAGGTGGAGAATCAGATTGGACCAAGCCTGGAGGCACCAAGGGAATTCAATGAGCTGCATGGTGTCTGAACCTTGATTTGAATTAGATACAGGTGGAACTGGGATAGACTCATAACTTCAAACAGTCTAATTCAGAGATTTATTCAGTCTTAACACTCAGTAGTTAACATTATGGGTTTCTAAGACTCTTCATATTTCTGAATTATGGCTGGAACTGAATAAAAACTGTTGTCAAAGGTTAATTCTGGTGTTGCTTCTTCTGTATAATTTGATGTGTTCAAGACTGCTTGAAAATGTCACATTGCATTTGAAAATATGTGGGTTATTTTAAAACATCTTTTGATATTGATTTCTAACACAATTCCACAATGATAAGAGAACAGACCCTGTATGATTTTAATACCTTTAGACCATGAAATTTTTGCATCTCGTTTTATATCCTTGTATATGTTCCAGTGTCTCCTAGTTTACAGACTATGGGAACTTGAATAGAATTTGTTTCCTGTGTGAGAATTGTATAAATCTTAATTATGTTGAATTGGTTCACAGTGCTTTTCAGGTCTACTATATCCTTCTACTTCTCTGAATATTTATTTATTTATTCTATTTTTTAGATAGAATAATATTTATTCTATTAATTTTTGAGTTTGATATTGAAACTCCAACTAAAAATCTTTATCTACTTAAAGTTAATTTTAATATATAGCAGAACTATATGTAATTTTGTTTTGTATTTTCCAAGTCTCCTGTAAATGTTATCATATTCATAATTTAAAAATATAAATGAAAAAATAGACTGCTTGAATCACTAAGATGACTTCATAGGAAAAATTTTCCGATAGTAACCACAAAATGGACACTATTAAATAACTAAAATTAAAGCTGTAGTTTTTGTTAGAGTTGAATTAGAGAAAAAGCTAAAAATAAGTAGTTCTATAAAAAAATCAGCGGTTAAAGAATTGATAACAATAAGATAGGTTTGGTGGTAGAAGCAGTTTTGTGGTGGTTTGGGGCAGCTGTGTGGGCACATGACTGTCACAAGTTATGGTTTCAATACTAAGCATGATATGAACATTCATTAATCTGGGTAAGGGTTAGCTAAGCGGAAAATACAATTTTGGAACTAGTCTGAAACTTACCCAGTGCATTACTTTGTGTTCTTCCCACCTACAATTGAGTGTTTGACTGGTTTCCTCTTTACTCAAAATTTAGATGAGAGAGACAACAATGATGAGAATATTTGTTACTCATTAGGTATACAATGATTCTGGATTTTGTGTTAAGCACTTATATGCACACATTATTTCTGAAGTTAAAGCGCATAAGGAGAAAGGACTTTTTTTACTTAAAATTTTTTTTAAGTTTTATTGAGATATAATTGACATACAGTACTGTAAAAGTTTAAGGTATACAGAAAAATGATTTAATTTACACACATCACAAAATGATTACCATAATAAATTTAATGAACATCTACATCTTACATAGTTGCAAAATTAAAGAAATAGTAAAAATTTTTTTCTTATGATGAGAACTCAGGATAAACTTTCACATATAACATACCGCAGTGGTAATTACATTTATCATATTGTACATTACATCCTGAGTATTTGCCTATTTTATAACTGAAAGTTTGTATCATTTGATAGGGAAGACTTACTGTAGATACAAAGAGCCAGCTGACCTTTTGTTCTCAATATCCTGAAGGAGTTATGGTATTTTTAGGGGCACCAGTATCATTACTATTGAGCTTCCCTGGAATTGTGCTTGAGTGGGACAGATGCTAGAGTTAAGTCAGGTAAACATGAGTCATATTCTGTTCAGGAGTCTGTATTCCCTGAAGAAATTGAGCACCAGTAGTCGTCTTGGGAGGATCTGATCTAGGTCCTTTCTTTTCCATTATGGTTAAAAGGACAGGTGGGGGGAAAATGCTAAGAAAGGGAACATTTCTGTATTCACAGGTTGTCTGCTATATTGAAGTCTTTCCTGGGCAGGCATTTTGATGGGGTGAAAACCATGCAATCAAGGAGCTTTAAAAATAAACAAACATAAGGAGGATTTCATCTCCCAGTGGAGAATGTGAAAGTGAAAGTGTTAATCACTGAGTCATGTCCGATTCTTTGCGACCCCATGGACCGTAGCTGCCAGGCTCCTCTGTCCGTGGAATTCTCCATGAAAGAATACTGGAGTGGGTAACCCATCCCTTCTCCAGGAGATCTTCCTGAGTCAGAGATCGAACCCAGGTCTCCTGTATTGCAGGCAGATTCTTTACCGTCTGAACTACTAGGAAAGCCCTGAGGAGAATGTACAGTCCCTTAAACAAAGGAAAAGATCTTGTGAGCAGGGTTTTGACTCCATGTTGGCCCCCACTTAATCTCTTGACTAAGCTCTTGTATGCTGCACCTCCTGAACAGGGATGTCATGGCATCCCTGACACAAGATTTAATTTTATTTACGTTAGTTTACTGCTTACGAGAAAAGGGGGTGGTTGAAGAGAGGTATTTCATCTTCAGAGTCTCAATATCGTGTGTTCAACTTGTAAATAGAGGGAAAAAATTCTTTCCTCCTAAACTGAAACTCTAAGAAGAACCAAAAATCTCTAAAAAAAAACCCAAGTATGTCTAATTTTCGTAGGTCAATCAGGTGACTTTTGCACTGCAGAGCAAAATTTATTGTGAATTCTATTGTGGGTTTCCAGAGAGGGGAAATGTAGGTACTTTTTGGAGGCTAGATCATGGTGCTATCCCTTGAGAGACAGTGGACAGATGCAGGAACTTGAAGCCACTGGGGGAGGGAGGAGAAAAGGGAGAGTATTTAGTTTCTAGTTCGAGAAGTGAGTTAAAAGTCTTAAGGATAAGTGTTTGGATGTTAGGGCGAAGGTGATGGAAATGAAAAGACCTTAATACATTAATGTAAAATCTAGGCCCCATCAGAAATCAAAATATACAGAACTAGTTACTTTCACTTATTCTCATTTCAAAATACTTATAAAATAACACTGTTATTCTACTTTATAGAATTATCAGAGGCTGCAATTTGGATTCCCAAACTCTATCACAATCTATTTCTTTAGCTTAAATTATAGAAAAAATACATTAAATATATTTTTGAAAAAAGACAAAGTGGCATATTCATCCATAACTCTGACCTTTTCTCTCTTAGTTTTTCCTAAACTCATATATATATTTAGTTTTAGAAGTTATGTGCATGCAATTTTGTACTGTACACTTTTGTATATCTTTCATAGATATTTTTATATTGCTTAATTAGTTTTCATAAGGATCATTTGCAACAACTGCAAAATATTCCATTGAGTGGACATATAATACTTTATGTAACCCTTTTCCAATTGTTGTTAATCAGGCTATTTACATATATATAATTAAGATATAATTGGTCTTTAGAAGTCATTCTATTTAATTAAAAAACAATTATTTTCTCTTTCTTGGCCTATGCATCTATCTTGCAGTCTATAATTTAGAAAATGAATACAATTACTGAAATTCTATTGGTGGTTATTTTAAAGGTTTGTTCCTCAGACTTTAGTGACTTCCAGAATCACCTGGGGCCTTTTAAAAAGCACATTTCAGGCTCTATCCTTAAATGTATTGATTAACTAGATCTAGAGTGTGGCTCTAGGTTTTCTTGTGTAGGGGATATAGAGTATACGTGATAAAGAATCATTGTCTTCAGGAAAAGACATAGGGGTGTAGAGATGTTGTAAGGAGAACCCGAGGTTCCTGAGCTATGCAGCAATGTTACAGACAACAAATCTGTTGGCTTTCTTAAGAAATCTAAACAGTGATTTCAATAAAAACAGAACATTTAAGCACATCTAGTCAGCTTTACTAGAGAAGGCAATGGCAACCCACTCCAGTACTCTTGCCTGGAAAATCCCATTGGCAGAGGAGCCTGGTGGGCTGCAGTCCATGGGGTCCCGAAGAGTTGGACATGACCGAGTGACTTCACTTTCACTTTTCACTTTCAGGCATTGGAGAAGGAAATGGCAGCCACCCTAGTGTTCTTGCCTGGAGAATCCCAGGGATGGTGGAGCCTGGTGGGCTGCCGTCTATGGGGTTGCACAGAGTCGGACACGACTGAAGCAACTTAGCAGCAGCAGCAAGAATCAGCTTTATGGGCTTCCCCCGTGGTGCTAGTGGTAAAGAACCCACCTGCCAATGCAGGAGACCTAAGAGACTCAGGTTGGGAAGATCCCCTGGAGGAGGGCATGGCAACCCAGTCCAGTATTCATGCCTGGAGAATCCCATGGACAGAAGAACCTGGTGGGCTACAGTCCCTAGGTTTGCAAACAGTCTAACATGAATGAAACGACTTAGCAGGCACACAGGCAGTTAGCTTTATGGCTTCCCAGATGGCTTAGTAGTAAAGAATCCTTCACCACTGCAGGAGATGCAAAAGAGGCAGGTTTGATCTCTGGGTCAGGAAGATCCCCTTGGAGGAGGAAATGGTAACCCACTCCAGTATTCTTGCCTGGAAAGTCCCATGGACAGTGGAATCTGGCAAGCTATAGTCCATGGGGTTGCAAAGAATCAGACATGACTGAGCAACTACAAGTCAGCTTTATAGTTTGATGAAATTAATGGCTTAAATTCACATTCAGCATGAAAAAATTAATATTTTCACATTATCAGAGTGAAATATCTGTATGCTTATCATACTTCCTTCAAGGGCATCAGAGAATAATAGTGTGATTAGAACCCAGAATGTTTTCATGTGATGTGCTTCTATTTCAGAGTGTCCATCATGAAACTCAGAGCATTTGTTAGACTGTTCTTTTTCCTTTATTTCTCAAAATAAGCAGTGAGTGAGCAGATATCATTCCTATTTCATAATCACAGGAAGAGAAGCTCTGGAAAATGAAGTTTTCTGTTTCGCAAACCAGCTAATTGGTTTCTTTTACTGGATTATTTGAGAGTTGAGGTCATGTTAGTTTTTAGCCTTTATAAATGCTACAGCAGGCTCAGCACTGTTTTCTGTGTGTCCTTCACATTTCTGCAGAGACAAGGACTGCCCTTTGCTCCAAAATGTCTTTTCAAGAAGGTTTGTATAGCAAACAGCCTTTGAAGACAGAGTGTTTCCTACCAGAACAAAGGGCAGACATGCTTCCTGTCCAGTATAAAAGATCTAAGTTGCCTAAGTTCAAAGATCTTTTTCTGAAATGCAACCCACACATGTGCAGCATCCATCTGGGCTCATCTGCATTGCCTCCCGGGGATTTGAAAACAAGGAAGAACTGACCTATGCTACCCATGCTGCTTGCTGTGCTTGTGAGTAATAAGTCCTTCATCTTTGACCCAAGAGTTATGTCTTATGTCAGCCAACATTCATGAAACTATGGCAGGCTAACTATTGTTATCTAATCAGTAAGTAAGATCTCACAGCCTTCACAATTCTTGACAACCACAAAATGGTGTTCAAGTAACTTAAAGTAACTTAAAGTAACTTAAAGACCATAGAACAGAATCAAAGCCCAGATAATAGAGTCTGGGTCTTCTGATCACAGAATCGTGGTCCTTGGAGAAGTCGGCACTGCCCTACAAAGTATAACCAAAGAAGAAATAACAGCAGCTACACAACCCCTGGGAGAAAATGACACCTAAGTAGAATGCACTGCTAACAAATGTGCTTAATCTATTTTGTTTGCATTTGAAACTGTCCAATTTAGAATCATACATATGTGTGACTAAGAAATGTTGTATGACTTTATTTCCTGTGAGTTACTAAGCAAGTTAAAAAACAAATCCAACCTTTGTCATTACTCCTTTTGCTTCCTTCCAGAGGTTTAAATTTTGCCCAGAAAATAGAGTCAGAGACCGCATCGTCACCACTGATATGCACTTTGTCTAAGCCTGTGAGTGTCTCCTTGAAGCAGCCAACCCTGCTGTTGCCATGACACCTGGCCCTGGACATCTTCTCTGCTGAAGCTCCACATAGGGTAAGCGGTACAGGTTGTAAGCTCCTCTCTTCCTAGATGAGAGAGGAAGGGACCCCCTCTCTCTGTCAGATAACTTCTTTCTCATCATCCTTATGACATAATACCATGATACCTTCAAGGAGCTCTTAAGTGTTGACAAACAAAGTCAAAAAGGAAACCCTGAGCTCCTGCAACAAAGGAACCTAAAGGGTGTGGCTCTTTTTCTGGAAGTGGGCTGAAGACGGAAGTGTAATTTGAGAATAAAGCATAATTTAGTACATCAGTAAATTATCCTGCCATACTGTGTTTTATATTTTTTCTTTCTTTGCATTCTCCTTGGATCCTTTCTTTTAATAAATGTGGATGACCGGTTTGAAAGTGTTGCATGGACTGTGTTAAACATACAGTTCCCGAACAGTAGCCTGGGGGTGGGAGCAGGGTTTAAGGAAAGAGGCAGCACAGAGAATGAGCAAAATGAATAGGAAACGTGTGGGTTGGCGCCTGTGGTTCTAGTCCTCTTTGTTCTCTTCAACTAGTAACCTTTCATCCCTCCATCAGGCTCTCAAGGTAAAAGCAACCAGCGAATTGCCTGTTTAACCAACCCTTCTACACTTGAAGGCTATGTAAATGACAATAAAACACTGGCGGTCTGTGCAGATTCTCTTGCATACTAGATGCAGCAAGGAAAATATGGTCTGTCTTGACTCTCACTGCTGTCAAGTGTTTAAATTGTCCTTCCAGCATATATTTAAAACACATTGTCATTGCAATGTTACCAAACAGTGAACAAGTCAATGTATCTGAGACCACACAGTGATTGACACTCTCTAAATCAAACAGAGCGACATGGAACCTCAGCCTGTGACTGCTGTTTCCAGCTCGGAGGACGGCTGACGCCGTTTCTGACAGTGTGGAGAGATGTGTCGTGTCGGTTCACAACCACAAGCTGTAGAGTCAGAAGGTAGCTTCCGCTCCTTGGTCTCTTGGCACATGTTGCTTCCTTGGGTGGGAAAGAAATGAGGCAAAGGGCAGTGATGTTATGAACATATTTTTTAAGCAGTTGTTCTTTTCAATGTGAATGTTGGGGAGGTTTCTTACTTTATTGATTTGGGTCTTTAACTTTATTTGGTTTGGAGAAGATGAGCATATATGGGTTATAAGCTCACATAGGATTACTTGCAGGATCACGGAGCAAGCCTTCTGGATCGCATCGTCGTATGTGAGTGAGCAAGGTCCTTGTTCTCAGTTTAAATCATTTGTTAAGTTTCTTACAAATCATCACAAGGACTCCACCGAACTGCAACTTTAGAAACTGGAACTTGCACTTTAGATAAAAGGTCAGGCTAACCTTCTCAATTAGAGTGAAGTTCTGTCTAAGCAGCTGCTCGCACTACCACTTCAGCTGAATTAGGGTGAAACAATTTTTCACCCCTAGATTATGTGCAGTTGTGGGAGGCAGAAAACGAACTTTACATCCTTATATTCTAAACATGTGTCTCAGTGCCTGGCACAAAATACGTTTGTCAAATGAGTAAAGGAATGCATGCCAACAATTAAATAGCAGTGCAAATAAAAAAAGAGCCTTTCAGGTTTCCTGGATCTTGTTTTCAGAGGTTACTCTTCCTAGGCTGTTTTTTTTTTTCCCAGCTCTAATGACTACATCTCATTTTATTACATCTTTCATTTTTTTTCTAATTAAGCTTAGCATGGTTCACAAACCCTGAGAAAATAGCAAGCTTATCCACTAAAGAGTGTTTTTCGACCCTCATTCCCTTAATAAGCGTTCCTGGCAATGTTTTTGACTTCCCCAAAGAGTGGTTACATAGATTTTATATTATTTAGATGGAGAAAGAAGAGAACAACATGATCAATGAAATTAAGGCTTTTGCATAATTAGGGAAAAAACACCCTTTGCTTGGCACAGCTTCAATCTTCTTTTTCACCAGCTGCTAAGTCATTTTCATATCCCTAGCTGCTTCCTCCAAGTGCAAACACACCTGTTCTCCGAGCTCAGTACCCATTTTATGCTGGCTCCTTGTGAGCAGGAGATGTGAGTGTTTTGACTTGCATCAGAGAGCTGAATTATCATCTCTTTATTATGGGATGACAGTAGTTGTCATTGGCAGAGGAAGGCAGCTGTGCAGTGGTCAACGTCAGAGTTTTCCTCCTGAGACTCTGAGTAGGACCATTCACTTAGTATCTTTTAGGTAAAGCTACAAGCTTGAATTTCTCTCTCTTTTGGGTCAACTTGTTGCTGTCAATCTGTGAAGGCACCTCTGGCCCCGGTTGGACTTTATGTGTTGCCCAGGGCCAAGTATCTGGTGGTCAGTCCAGAGACAAACAATCTTGTGCTTCCATGTCTGCTGCAGATGAAGTCACCAACAGATTGGGTGACTGGCAGCCTAAGGGTCTCCTCTGACTCTGGCCCACAACGAAGGAACTTAAACTGATGCGTAAAGCCTGCACAGCTTCTGTGTTAATGGGAGCAAAGCAAAAGCAAGCATCAAGGATAAGATTAAGGGAGATCAAAGGCGGAGCAGTGTGCTGGCAGTGGTATTTGGCAAAAGTAGGGGCTCCTTCCACCACTGCTATTAGCGTCATACCCCCACCAGGTACAGATGAATTACACGGAAGTCAGAAGTTTCGCTTCTCAACAGCCTTAGCACTTTTACTCTCAGAATGTTCAAGAGTGACTGGCTCATTTTTATTGGAAATTGCTTATAGGCCCCCAGCACCCATCTGATTCATAACAGTTTCCAAAATAATGGTGTCATTCTGAGGATTTCTCTCCATTGTTCCACTCTGTTTTCTTCCCATCTGGTTAGCACACCACTCATCTTAATTAGTAAAATGCCATCCTGTCTGGTTCTTTGCCAGCAAGTCATTCAGTTCCCAAATCACTTCTTCACCTCTATCTGATAGTTGAGTGTTTTGCAGCAGGAAAACTGTAACATACCACATTCTTCTCTGAACAGGAAAAAGTGAAATCCACTACAGCAGTGCTAATTAAGCAGAGTTTAACATTAGGTTTAATTTAAAGTGGCCCTCCTGAGACTTCCTAGCATACACTCAGGGTGTCATAAACTATGAAGCCACACTGCCTCTCAATTAGCATCCATTTATTTGGGATCAACACCAAGAGGCAATAAACAGGCACAGCCTGTTCCTTTTTCCCTTATCCTGCCCGGCAGTAGACTGCTCATTGGAGACTTGCTTCAGCAGCTTTAACAGCATCCTTTAGGTGTCTGAGTTAAATCAAACTGGGACTAAATAATGTGTCTTTCTTGGGGCTTCCCAGGTGGCTCAGTGGTAAAGAATCTGCCTGCCAAGCAGGAGATGCGGGTTCCATCCCTGGGTCGGGAAAGACCCCTGGGGAAGGAAATGGCAACCCATTCCTGGGAAATCCCATGGACAGAGGAGCCTGGCAGGGTACAGTCCATGGGTTCGAAAAGAGTTGGACATGACTGAAGCAGCTGAGCACGCATGCACACAAAGGGTCTTAGTAGGCATCGCTCTTTCCCTCACCTTAGTTGTGTTTTACAGCTTAAAGTGCACCATGCCGGTCAGGCAACTGTTGAAATAACTTGTATTAAAAGGAAGACTCAGTCACATTCAGGATGGAATTGGTTTGGTCATAGGTGATTTTAGGCAGAGAATAAGCAGGTGATTGGAGACTACTGGGAGCTTGGGTCTATGAATCAAGCTGTCGTTTACAAACCTCCTGTGTCTCTGCTTTCACACCTCTACCTGCTAGATCACACCTCCAACCCTCTCCTTGTGTTTCCTAGTGGGCAGGACCTTCATTACCAGGTTTTCCTGATCCCCTCCTTCATTGAACTGTAAAGGCTCAGGGTATCTCTGGCCAGTAGTTAATGCTACTCTATTAAAGTGTTTACATTTTACCTTCCAGATAAGCATTTTTAGTATAGGTAGGGTTCAAAAATCCTTTCTTAATTTTTATTTTATAAGCCCCAAACACCTAAAAAGGAGATTTTAAAAGAAACGAAAGAAATCCTAGCACATCTATAACATCTTAATCCAGTTGTGTCTATTGTTTCTGCTGGTAAGACCTCAATGCATTTAAAAATGAAGAGATAGGGACTTCCCTTGTGGTCCAGTGGTTAAGACTCCACGCTTCCCCTGCAGGGGTCATGGGTTTGATCCCTGGTCTAGGAATTAAGATCCTACATGCTACAGTGTCTCCAAGGGAAAAAAATGCACTGGAATAATACATTTTTAAACTGCCTGGATAAGGTGATCTTTGTAAATTCAGCCCGAACACAGAAGCCTTCTGTTTTCTTCTTGTTATGTAGATGAGAGTTAGAATTTTAATAAATAATAAATAAGAGAGGTGGGAAGAAGAAAAAACTCCAAGGGAAATATCAATAGTATCAAACATCTTCTTGGTCCCATCTGTTGCATGGTCCATTAGCTGAAAAAGTGCAGAGAGCACTAATAATAGTACTTGTGATTTAAATAGCACCTTTCAAACAAAGAGCTTCGCTATCAGTAATCTCATTTTTTTACAACATTCTTACAGGAGCACATGGGACAGGAATTGTGATCCACGTCTTACAAGTAGAAACACTGTGGTACAAGGGTTAGTGATTTAAGCAAGGTCATGCTCTTGGCTGGGATTCAGCTGGTAAAGAATCCACCCTCAATGAGGAAGACCTGGGTTCGATCCTGGGTTGGGAAGATACCCTGGAGGAGGACATGGCAACTCTCTCCAGTATTTTTGCCTGGAGAATCTCCATGAGCAGAGGAGCCTGGTGGGCTACAGTCCATGGGGTCACAAAGAGTCAGATATGACTGAGCGACTAAGCATTGTGCATGCTGTTTGCTGGGGCAGATAGAGGATGTGGACCATACGCCATGACTATGATACACCTTTCCAGCAGCTACACTGTTTAGGTCTATGCAGACCCAGAAGCAATGTAATGACCTGAACAACATTGTTTATGAGCTGATTGTAAGCAAAGATCAGGTTCTCTGCTTAAGGGAACACTGGTTGCATACATAATAATATACATTCTTTTTAAATGCATGATGAGCTTCCTTTGCCTAGGTGAAAACACTTAAAGGATTATCACTTAACAGCCTTTCTCTAGCACAAATTTCTTGTTTAGATGGAAATATATGTTTATCATGGCCTGAGTTTGGTTCTTTCTGTGTGTGTGTTGTGTGCATGTTTGATATGCTGGTCAAATCGGAGCTAGTGCTAGTAGAACAAATTTATACAAAAAGCAACAGTAAATATGGTCAGAGATAAATACGTAACAAAGTTCTGTCAGTCTTAGATGCAATCCAGCAGGTTTTTCCAGGATATGTAGTTGGGTGTCATCTTCCAATGATGGAAAATATTTCAACTGGAGGTCCATATCTCCTTGGCTATGGGCACGACCACAGTGCTTCACAAGAGAAACTACAGGGAGACCAGTAGCTCCTTTAATATTTAAGAAACATTCAGTACTTCAGAAAAGGACAAGTAACACATTTTTTTAAAATGTCATCTGGATTTCTCAGTTTTTCTTATTTTATAGCTCCGGAAACAAGTATTTAACAGATTCAATTAGTTCATTCAGTCAACTGACAAATATTAATGAAGCCCCTGCTATGTGTCAGACCTTTATGAAGGTGCTGAGGCCTGAGCATAGAATGAGATAATCCAGGTCCCTGTCTGCATGGAACTGATATTTGAGGGGAGAAGTAGATAATAATGGGTCTTCCCAGGTGGCTCAGTGGTAAAGAATATGCCTGCCAAGCAGGAGATACAATTCGATCCCTGGGTTGGGAAGATCTCTTGAAGGCGGAAATGGCAACCCACTCCAGCATTCTTACCTGGAGAATTCCAGGGACAGAGAAGCTTGGCGGGCTACAGTCTACTGGGTCACAGAGTCAGATGTGATTGAGCATGCATGCATGTAGATAATAGCAAGAAAAGACTGGGAACTACAGAAAACAAACACATAGAAAACAGAAGAAAGAAATAAAATAGAGATTTTTAATAAGTGCTCTGGAGGAAATAGGGTAAGGAGACTTACACTCAGCAAAAGAGAAGAAGGAGAGGAGGAGGGAGAGGGAGGCCCCTTTGGATGGGGGTGGTCGTGGAAGATTTTCTAAGAGAGTGGCATTGAAGTTGAGGCCCAAAGTCACTGTTAATATGATATCTGTGCTATTTATGTGTTCTTTCTCTCTACTTGATCCTTAATGCTGTAAAAGAAGAACAATATTTTATTGCTGATTCCTTTGCTGTAAAACTTGCTATACAACACATGCCTTGGTTCTCACAGGCCAGTGGTTCTCAGGATCTCTTTACACTCTTAACAACTGTTGAGGACCCCAAAGACCTTTGGTTTATGAGGGTTATATCAATATTTAACATATTAATAGTTAGAGAAATTTAAGCATTTAAAACTAATGTATGATGGACTTATCATTTCTAACATAAGTAACATATATTTATTATACATTCATATATAAATATTATTTCTTAAAATAAAAAAATAAAGCAGTGGCTCAGATTGTTCTGCATTTTTGAAAATCTGTTTTTTTTTTGGCTTATTAGAAGACAGCTGGATTCCCATGTCTGCTCTTGCATTCAATCTGTTGTGAAATGCTGTTTTGGTTGAAGTGTATATTTTAAAAAATCCAGTCTTATACAGCTTTGTAGTTGGAAAAGGGTGAACCTCGTGTGTCCTCTGAGAATCTACTGTCTTAGAGTAGCTTTTAGTGCAATTTTGAGAAAAGTGAAAAATATTTGTGGGAGCTATATATCTGGTGATCTTAATCATCCTTACATTTATTGCTTTCAAGTGGTTTATATCCCCCATTGTTATGGGCATGTGTTGGGTTAAACTTAGACAGCTATAAAACTCAAATCTGACTTTCAGTAGCTTATTTCTTTTTGAGTGATTTACAAACTGACTTTTACATTTCTGAACATAGGAAATGTAGCAGGTGGTAGAAATTTACACACCAAGACTCATATTTTCACTTTATTTCCTACAACTGATTTCATGGTTCTCTAGAGACCTCATTCCCACTGATGGCAGAGCGCATTGGCTATGCCAATAACACATACCTTCTCTGCAGGTTCAAAACAGTCTCTTTTCTGTACTCAGTTTTTCAGGGTCCCTTCCCAGGGGTGAATTTAAGAGCAGCGTATGCTTTAGGGATTCACTTGCCTGGGACCCTCCCAAGTCCCTGGGAGTCACCCTAGCAATTTTCTATTTCTATTTTGCATTCTTTTTCCTGAACATGAGTCTTTATATTGTAAAAGCTTCAGGCACTATAAAACTTGGATTTGTCTTTCCCTTCCCCTTCTCAAGAGTCTTCCCTTCTTTCTTCTTCCCAAGATGGGTGAGAGAAGATGCTATTATCCTTTTGGCAATGGGTGAGTGATGTTTGCCTTGGCCTGCCCTCTGGATTCTTGCTGAAGGAGCTCTGAAGTTCCGTTGGCCTCATAACATGGTTTTTTTGTTGACTTGGCCTTCCCCTTAGTTCTAGTGAGAGAAAACGTCTGGGGTCTGGCTGCAGTCCTGGCTTAGCAGTGGCTCTGTTACAGCTTCCTCCCCCATAATCTTAGTGAACTGCCCATGAGCATGACAGCCCATACCCTGAACAGTCTTCTGTGATCACCCAGCCATGTGCTGGCCCTAGGGGAGAATGTGCTCTCCTAGGCCTGCCTGTCCAGTACCTCCTGTAGTTACTACTCTACTGCTCAGGGTCCATTGACTGTGAGACTTTTTCTGAGAGGCTTATAGCTGGTCCAGGAGAAATGTATCTATTTTTTATGTATGTATATATATATAAACCCATATGTAAATATATATATATATGGACTTCCCAGGTGGCGCAGTTGTAAAGAATCTGCATGCCAATGCAAGAGATGCAGGAGATTCCGGTTCAACCCATGGGTTGGAAAGATCTTCTGGAGGAGGAAATAGCAACCAGCTCCAGTATTCTTCCCTGGAAAATTCCCCGGACAGAGGAGCCTGGCGGACTATAGTTTGTGGGGTTGCAAAGAGTCAGGACTGAGTAACTGAGCAATATATATTTAAGAAATATTAGAATAGGGATACATGCCATTTTGAATAAGTTTCTTAATCCTAAAAATCAATATAAAAATTAATAAAATTTGGAGAGTGAAATAAAACAAAACTATGTGGTTCATACCTATAAGAAATTTGCAGTCTGCTAACAATTTCATAGTTGAGTTCTAGTAAAATGTCCTAAATAACAAGGAATTATGTAGGAAGAGGGAGTCATTCTATATCTAATTTCATCCCCATATATTTTAATAAAGTGGGTGCACTGTTTTCACTGTCAGTTTCTCCTTGTCTCAGACTAATGATCCAGGTGCTGAATCATGTAGGGCATTAAGATCTGGATATTTAAGAGACATTCTTTCTCACTTTACCATCACTTAAGTTTGCATGCCGAAACAAACATGGTAGAATAAAATAACACATAATGTACTATATTTTCAAAGTTCTTTATTAACTAGTTGAGTATCTGTCTTGGACTTTAGCTCTATCTCCCATCATGGTTGACCACCAGCATTACTGTGGCTGAGGTTTACAGAGCCCTGCTGCTCTTTTTTTTTCTTTTTAATATTTATTTATTTGGCTGCATTGGGTCTTAGTTGCGGCACACAGGACTAAGTTGTGTCATAGAGGATCTTTGCTCCATGGCTTGTGAGATTTTAGTTCTCCAACAGGGGATTGACCATGCATCCCTTGCATTGCAAGGCAGATTCTTAACCACTGGACCACCAGGTAAGTTCCTATAGAGCCCTTTCAGCTGTACTTCACATGTTATTTCCTCACATGCTCCTGTGTCTTAGGACTCCTCAGCCAGTATTTACCAGGCAGGGAGATAGGTCTCATCTCTTCCGTGTGACTCTTCAAAGGGCTACATACCTGTAAGGTGGCCTTATTCCTCTTTTCCCTGCCCTACATCTGTGCCTTTGACGACTGACTCCTGAGGGGCCTGAGGATTGGTTGTAGATGTTTACACCATCAGTAACATCTTAGAGTTCAATTTGAAAACTGGCACATCCCCTAAGTAGTCAGAGATAGATGTTTTTCACATTTTCTTTCTTTGATGCATTTTGTCCTGTTCAATCATGTGTTTTCCAGAATCATGGTTAGATAAATGTTGGTTATTGTGTTGTTGTAATCTAGTCCCCAGACGTTGAGCACGTCCTTAGATATGGGAAATCTGGGATTTGTGCAGGTTCTGATCCTTACTGAGTAAATCTGGATAAGTCATTTGACAGAAGGCTCTGTTTTTTCATCTATCATGGATTTCAAGGTTTCTTTAAAGTTTTGAAGAGATTATTTGTGAGCGTGCGCTTTGAAAGGTATAAAGTGCTATACAGTTTTGACTTGGTATTATAATAATATATTTTTGACACACAGCTGGTAAATTTCTGTTGACAATCATGTGAATGAATTTTTGTTATAATAACCAGTTCTTTCACCTAAATCAACCAAACACCTGGTGAAATCCATTGTAATGTTATTTTGACTGAATTGATAAGTAGGCATGAGAATTAATCTCTCCAACACCTGTAGAGAAAGTCCAAAATAGCCTGGAAATGTAACTTTGCTATTTAATAAAGAAGCTTCCTGTTTATCTCCTTAATGGCACCTGTATTACTCACTTTGGAGCCAGATGTTGTACTTCGTCATTTCGTAACGTGTCATTTTTGCACACCGGATTTCTTTTCATAGTTTCTGAAGCAAAATCTATTTCATCCCATCACCAGGATACTGTTAGTGACAGCTGCAACACCTGAATAGGTAGCTTCAGCTTTCACATGGACATGGAGGTGGAATATGTTCTCAAAACGGAGCCAGTAGGGAATGAAACATGTGGCTGGAAGTGGAAGAAGTGGAGAATAGTTCCTGTAACAAACTCCTGTGAATTTTGACAAGGCTCTCTGATAGACTCACACCACCCCAGGCTAAGAGGCAGGTAACACTTCTCCATCTCTAGTGTGAACATTAAGGCTTGCCTGAGGAAAGAACTTTCTTACATTGTTATCCAAAAATCTGTTGGAAGGCAGTGAGTTCTTCATTACTGGATATAATAAAGAAATGGTTTGTAACCTTCGCAGCTCATCAGATCCACCTGTGTAGATGTTTAGACTATTTCCACCCACCCACCCCAACCCTACCTCCACCCTTAGATATTTAATTCAGTAGATCAGGGATGGGGTTCAGACATCTATATTTGTAAGAAGCACTTCTGATGTTTTTGATATGCCAAAATCTAGGTAGAAATGTATTAGATAATCTAACTGTGGTGTTGGAGGAGACTCTTGAGAGTCCCTTGGACAGCAAGGAGACCAACCAGTCCATCCTAAAGGAAATCAGTCCTGAATATTCACTGGAAGGACTGATGCTGAAGCTGAAACTCCAATACTTTGGCCACCTGATGCGAAGAACTGACTCATTTGAAAAGACCGTGATGCTAGGAAAGATTGAAGGTGGGAGGAGAAGGGGACGACAGAGGATGAGACAGTTGGATGGCATCACTGATTCAATGGACACGAGTTTGAGTAAGCTCCGGGAGTTGGTGATGGACAGGGAAGCCTTTGTGTACTGCAGTCCAAGGGGTTGCAAAGTGTCAGACACGACTGAGCGACTGAACTAAACTGAACTGAATTACCTAGTGAATGGTGGTTCTCGGTGACAGACTTTAAGGTTAAGTTCATGTGAAAGCATGAAGATAAATCTTCATTTGAAGGGGTCAAAATCTGAAATGTATACAGTGAGTAATAGATAAGAGAATTGTGTGTGTGGGGCGGGGATCGGAAGGGAGGGGATATATGTAAACTTGACTGATTCATATTGTTGTACGGCAGAGGCTGGCACAGCATTGTAAAGCAATTATCCTCCAGTTTTTTAAAAAAGTAAACTGTGAAGTGCTTCTGTGAAATATAATATGTAGTGGTTGGGGTTTTGGCAACTGAGGAATGATGCTCTATGAAAGGGCTTCCCTGGTGGCTCAGATGGTAAAGAATCTGTCTGCAAGGCAGGAGACCGGGGTTCGGTCCCTAGGTTGGGAAGACCCCCCTGGAGAAGGGAATGGCAACCCACTCCAGTATTCTTGCTTGAAAAAGTCCATGGATAGAGGAGCCTGGTGGGCAACAATCATGTGGTCGCAAAGTTGCTCCATGGAAAGGCACCACAGTTAACAAAACACACCTGTGACAGATTTGGCTCCTGGGTCTCCACTTTTACCTGAATCTAAAGTCTTCTGGGGGTTGAGGGGTTGGGGAGAGCTTCTCATGCCTAGTGTTTTCTTCAGATTCTCCAATGTTTTTCGGGTTTTTTAAGTGAAAGTGAAAGTTGCTCAGTCATGTCCGACTCTTTGTGACCCCATGGGCTATATAGTCCATGGAATTTTCCAGGCCAGAATACTGGAGTGGGTAGCCTTTTCCCTTCTCAGGGGATCTTCCCCACCCAGGGATTTAACCCAGGTCTCCCACATTGCAGGCAGATTCTTTTCCAGCTGAGGCACAAGGGAAGCCCAAGAAAAGAGAAGTGGGTAGCCTATCCCTTCTCCAGAGGACCTTCCCCACCCAGGAATCGAACCAGGGTCTCCTGCATTGCAGGTGGATTCTTTACCAACTGAGCTATCAGGGAAGCCAGTTTTTTTTTTTTTTAAATCTGGGATTTTTTTTTTTTTTTTTTTATTAGTTGGAGGCTAATTACTTCACAACATTTCAGTGGGTTTTGTCATACATTGATATGAATCAGCCATGGATTTACACGTATTCCCCATCCCGATCCCCGCTCCCACCTCCCTCTCCACCCGATTCCTCTGGGTCTTCCCAGTGCACCAGGCCCGAGCACTTGTCTCATGCATCCCACCTGGGCTGGTGATCTGTTTCACAAATCTGGGATTTTTGAAACAATGTTAAAACATTAAATGTAAGAGGTATATCTTGTTGATTGCCTTTTATACAGATGGAGGAGAGAGAGATGACTAAAATGGATCCATTTCCTTCTCTTGTTTTATTCCTCAGCTTATCCCCACTGATGACATGTTTGGAGCTAATGTGAATTACATGTGGATAAGCAGAGTATGATGAACCTGAAGTTGAGTTTACCTTGATTTTTCTCCTGGATCCAGTCCTTAATTCTGTAGGACAGTGGTAAAAAAATGTTAATAAATGAAAAGAAATATAAGTGAATAGCAAGCACTTCGAGAAGATTTAAAGAACTATTTTAAAGTTAGAAGTATTTTAGGGGCATCTGCTGAAAATGTTGCCTAACTGTGGTATTCATTTTTTTCACTTTGGGGCAATGAAATTTTATGAGTCACTAAATACATATTTTGACATCTGGCTTCACTGCTTTATTTTCCTTGAATGCTGTAAATTCTCATCATAAGAGTTTCCTTCTTGTCAGTCTTTTGATACTACACTTTCAATCATTTTCTGGGTGATTTACAGATGGTTATACCTAATTGCCATAGGTCTTAGTTTCCTATGAATTGTTTAGGCTAGGATAAGGCTTTAGACCAAGGAATGGAAATGTTGAATTATATGTGAGGATAGGCTAAGTTTTGGTCTTCCTTAACTGTGTCGTTTTTATCCTCGTGCCTGTTTCTTTTGCTAATGTAAATGCTTATATCTAGCATTATTCAGACATGATTTCTTTCAGATTTAAAGATTCTCTTGCCTTAAAATTTCTTTCTGATTTGGAACTCTGATCCATGTGAGATTCTCAGATGTTTTAATTTTGAATTTGTCTGTTGATTTTGTTTTGTAGAGAAATTAGTTTTACATTGACATAAGGTAATGAAAGCTCTTTTTATGAGTAAGTTTAAAAAACTTAAAAGATTCTAAATAGGGGGTTTGTAACCAGAAGAGAGTTTTAATTTCTATAACTGAGGAAGTATGTCTGTGCTGTTTGGTATATGGGGTCCTGGTTCCATATTTGTAGATTCACACTTTGATGTATGAACTTTTATATCAAGAACTAGATAATCCAAACTTCCCTGGTGGTCCAGTGGCTAAGACTACTTAAGATTCAGTGCATTCAAATAAATAAATAAATATTTTTTAAAAAAGGCTAGATGATCCAGTGGAAATGATATCAAAACTGGTTGCCTAGAGAATGTGTATCTTTTTTATTTTTAACCTTATCTACTACTTCTCAAATTTCATAAATGTCTAGTAGTATCTGTAAAACTCGCATTAAAACCTGATCATCCTCATGAGGAGAAGGACTTGTGAAGAGGTAATCAATCATTCTCCATTAGAAAATTTCATGAGGAGGTACATTAAGAAGGTGCTAGGATGCTAGGATGAGTTTGCAAATCACACGTGCTGGGACATTTAGAATAATGTGAAATCCCAGGTCTCTAATAACCACCTTAATTAGTGACATTGAGAAAATGGGAGGAATTCCTGCCTATGTATATATACTTCTAGGAAATTAGCTCAGAATCCCTCTGGAAAACCTAACATCAAGCCCTGGCTGATTACAGAGGAGGAAATGGAAACCCACTCAAGTATTCTTGATGGGAAAATCTCATGGACAGAGGAGCCTGGTGGGCTACAATACCTGGGGTCAAAGAGTCAGACATGACTGAGCATCTGAGCCCTGGCTGATCACATTATTTCCTTAACTAATATTCGCTAATCTTAGACATTGCTGCCAGCATCTGATAGAATGTGTTTCGAGTGGGTTGCTCTGTGCATTTGCCAGCTATACTCTTTGGTGTAATTGCTGAGTAAACTCTAAGAACTCTGTAGCTCTTAGGGCTCTTACGAATGGGGTATTACCCTAAATACCTAATATTTCCCAGTAACTCTGATATCTAGTTAAGAACAACTTGGCATTTATTCTAGAATTTGTTAAATGGCTTTCACTTTTTGCCTTGTTTTGGTTTGCTTTCACTTTTGACTTTGGAATTGGGGAGGAGGGTTTTGCCAGCCTGTTGTTCAGTCACTCGTGTCCAATTCTTTGTGACCCCATGGATTGCAGCACCCCAAGCTTCCCTGTCCTTCACTATCTCTTGGAGCTTGCTGAAACTTATGTCCATTGAGTTGATGATGCCATCCAACCATCTCATCCTTTGTCACCCCTTTCTCCACCTGCCCTCAATCTTTCCCAGCATCAGGGTCTTTTCAAATGAGTCATCTCTTTGCATCAGGTAGCCAAAGTGTTGGAGTTTCTTCAGCTTCAGCATCAGCTAGCCTAGAGCCCTGGAACTCCTTGTTATTTTGGACTGTGGACATACAGTCCATTTGCCTGAGGCTAAATGGACAGTTTTGCTTTCCTGTTTTTCTGAAAGAGAACTGCTTCATTATGTGGCCTAGCTTTGGCTGGGGCCAGAAGTTAACAAAATTGAGATCCAACTCCAAGGGCCAATACTTAAGCTACTCGAAGTCAATTATACTTTTTGTTTCATCAGCTGCCTGCACACCACTCATTGGTTTTTACTCTCACTAACATCACGTATACTTATCCCATAAAATTTGATTAAAATGTTAGAATACACTTTTATTTGATTGCTTTTTGCATCTGAGCGTAGTTTCCCAGACAGCCACATCACATTGAGCACATTATTGATTATTCATGAAGACGCCCTAGGCATTGTAATTATTAGCTTTTCTTCAAATCAAATAGGCCTAGTCATATAACTGAAAAGATTAATAGGAGCTGGAGCAGCACATGAAGAAACCGGGAAGGCCAGCTTGCAAATCTGATTAAAATGTCTAGTATATTGAAATTGAGGAGAAGATGTAAAATTAAGAAAGTTACAAGCAGGAAATGGCAAACACCAGCTGAGGCGATAGGGAATGCCATATGTTATATGTTCTTCATGTTTTTTTTTTCTCCTGCTTTTTTTCAAAAAAGACTATATATAAAACACATTATATATATACATGCATACATTTCCTTGGCACATGTATCATTAAGGATCTCCTTGGAAAGTCAAGTTGATATATTTATTTTTTGGAATTAAAAAAATCCAAAGTTATTTTCCACAGCATCAGGTTTGCACTGATACCAGTAATCCCACGACACTCTATTCATTGTTAAAAGATTTAAAATTCTAGTCAGTTTTCTTTTGGTTTTCCTGTTGGATTTTATCTGTCCAAGTTCTGAGCTCGGCTGTCTCTCTGTGTTTCTGTTGATGAGCATCCAAGGAATGGTTTTGGAGCCTGTTCCCATCTATTCTTCCCACAATATTTGTTTAACACGGGATAAACAACTGATCACAAAGGATAAACAGTGATAGAATATTTTTAATCTTATTGTATTAGGGCCATGCAAATATAGGCAGCATTTATTACATAGAAGCCAATGTGAATTTTATTTCAGAATGTATAGTTAGTTTTGAAGGTCAAAGTGAATTATCCTATGTATGTTCCCTCTTCAGATTTATTTTAAAAATTTGACATTTCCCCCTTAAAATCTACTGTTCCAAAACCCATCTGCATATTTAGAGTCTTTCATCGTATTCTGCTATAAACAATGATCAAGAAAGCATCCAATAAAAAGTCTACAATTGCTAGTTGTTAAGAAAATCAACAGCATTTGCAAAAGGAGCAGCTATTCAATCCTATTGCCTCATCTACATTTTTCCAGGCTTAGATGTCTTTGACCTTCCAAGTTTGCCTTCCAGATGGCAATAGCAACTAAATTTCCTCTACATGTTCTGTATTCATAATTTCATAGAGCTTATCTTAAAAAAATCATAGCCCTGATTAACAATTTATTATCAGTTCACAGATTTGCAAAATTTATATCAAGAATTTGCCTCCTCCTTATTATAAAAAAATAGCAATGATCCTTTCTTTCTGTTTTAGAAAGGAGGCTACCATTTAAATGACTTAGCCTCATTCCCCACCTAAGCTCTCTGCTTTTCTGTTGTCCTGGAACCAGTGGGGACTGTTTTCCTTTGGAGAGAACAATGGCTCCTATGGGAGACAATGGATGTGGCCTCTAGTAAAACAAAGAAATCTGTTTTATTAACATAAAACATGTCATTCTGGATATGCTGTTCTCTCCTGGAAGACCCATTTGATAGAAAGAAAGGATTCCTAGTTCAGTCAAAAATTGGTAGTGACCTGGCATATCAACTCATGCTAAAAATAAACTGCAACACAGGTTATTGTTAAAACATTTTCTAGACAGTGATGACTTTAGCTAGCACAGTTGCCAAGTGTAATATTTTCAAGGGAATTTACTGATAGGGATACAAACATAATTCCTAATTCAGAAGGCCAAAAGCTCTAAGACCTGGAGAGTGTTAAAGGGTTAGGGATTGTGAGAAGCTGTGTCTACAAAGATAGCAATAATCTTTAGATTATTCTACAAAGCCTTCAGTTTCTGAGTGTTTCAAGTAAGTTTCCCCCCTTCCTCCTCTTCTTCATCTTTCTTTCTTTTTTTTTTTAGATGTAAGGTATCTACCTATATCTTAGTTGTCTATTGTATTTCATAGATGATGGGGCTTCCCTAGTGGCTCAGTTGGTAAAGAATTTGCCTGCAATGCAGGAGACCCAGGTTCGATCTCTGGGTTGAGAAGATCCCCTGGAGGAGAAAATGGCAACCCACTCCAGTACTCTTGCCTGGAGAATTCCATGGACAGAGGAGAAGGACAGGCTGCAATCCATTGAATCACAGAGTCCTACACGACTGTGTGACTAACTTTCACTTTCACTTTCATTTCATATATGATAGTCTCAGTTCAGTTCAGTTGCTCAGCCGTGTCCGACTCTTTGCAACCCCATGAATCACAGCACGCCAGGCCCATCACAGGTCCATCACAGACTCCCGGAGTTTACTCAAACTCATGCCCATAGAGTCGGTGAAGCCACCCACCCATCTCATCCTCTGTCGTCCCCTTCTCCTCCTGCCCCTAATCCCTCCCAGCATCAGGGTCTTTTCCAATGAGTCAACTCTTCGCATCAGGTGGCCAAAGTATTGGAGTTTCAGCTTCAACATCAGTCCTTCCAATGAACACCCAGGACTGATCTCCTTCAGGGTGGACTGGTTGGATCTCCTCGCAGTTCAAGGGACTCTCAAGAGTCTTCTCCAACACCATAGTTCAAAAGCATCAGTTTTTGGAGAAGGAAATGGCAACCCACTCCAGTATTCTTGCCTGGAAAATCCCATGGACAGAGGAGCCTGGTGGGCTACAGTCCAGGAGGTCGCCAAGAGTTGGCCATGACTGAGGGGCTGAGCAGACAAGCATGTCATGGCTACAGCCCGGTCATCATGTAGTGAACTTCTTCCATGTGATGGGGGTTTCAGCGTCTGTCAGACAGCTCACAGAAAAAAAGAAAAAAGAAAAAAAAAAAAAGCATCAATTTTTAGGCACACAGCTTTCTTCACAGTCCAACTCTCACATCCATACATGACCACTGGAAAAACCATAGCCTTGACCAGACGGACCTTTGTTGGCAAAGTAATGTCTCTGCTTTTTAGTGTGCTGTCTAGGTTGGTCATAACTTTCCTTCCAAAGAGTAAGTGTCTTTTAGTTTCACGGCTGCAGCCACCACCTGCAGTGATTTTGGAGCCCCCAAAATAAAGTCTGACACTGTTTCCACTGTTTCCCCATCTGCTTCCCATGAGGTGATGGGACCAGATGCCATGATCTTAGTTTTCTGAATGTTAAGATATGATTGTCTAGGGGAGGAAAATGAAACCTGGAAGTAGGGAAATAAATAAAACTTACTCTTTTTATATTATAAATAAAATAGTAGTTACAAATACAAAATCCCAGGATAATTTGGCAGATAAATATGTCAGATTTAGCTGATTTTTTGTCTAAGTCTTTACAAGAAGATGTAGAACAACTGTCAGGAATCAATGTAATTTACGTTTCTCAGGGGGGAAAGAAGAAAAATGGTAGGAAATAAGGACTATGCCACAGCAAATGTTTAGGAAATTACAACGTTGTGAAGTTTAAAAGAATTATAGTATCGGCAAAACAACTGAAGGAGAAAGTAAATGAGCTAGAGTAGAGCAGTCAGTAGGTTTTGTAAGTGGGAGATGGAGAAGAAAGAAGATATTTTGGAACTTTAAGGTAAGATAAGAAGTGAAACATAACTGAACTTCTATTTATCATTGTCTCTCCTCTCTTCCTTCTTCCCTACCCAATCAGCCATCACATAGGTCAGGTACACCGTGAAGGTGTACACCAGCTATCTAGGAGCTCAGTATCCCTAATGCAGAGTGATTCTGATACACATGCTTAAATAAGTACATGTTCCTATTTCAATTAAATCATCTGGTGGGACTCACAGAATAAAATGCCATACCATGAACCATATCAGTTGTATCCTGAAAAAGTGAAGGTGGAGTTTTTGTTCTTATAAATACTGAGAGATGATGTTTCTATTAGTGGGTTTTTTTTTTTTTTGCAATGGTATTTGGATTTCCTGTGATGTTCAGGTATGTAGTATTCCAGGTGTAGGAAGGTAAACAAGAAGCGAAAAAAATAGAAGTATTTTGCAATTTTGTAACATTTCCATTGTACTGATGCTTACCGTTTTCTTTCTTTGAAGTTTGCTTTCCTTAATTTTTCTCTGTTGTACATGCTCCTAAACAGAGTTGTCTTTGAGCAAAGTGTTACTTTTATGGTTTAAGTGTTACTGGGAGAATCCTATTTCTTCCCTAATATTTTAATTTCTTACTCTTTCAGTCTCTATGGTTTGATTATTCAGAATTTATTTCTTCAGGTCTTCAAAAATGTCCCGCTGAAATTTTGTTATACTGGGAAAGATGACATCTTGAGCCTTCTACAGACAAACAAGGGTGGGTGGGTGGGGGTGGACTTAATTCAGTGAGATAAACCTACTGCTAAGTTGCTTCAGTAGAATGTAACATATACGCTAAGTATGAGGCTGGAAGAGCCAGCAAAACTCTAAGAGGGTAGCTGAGCAGGGAGGTGAGAGGTTGTTATGTAGATGGGGAGAGTTGTAATCTACTAGGAAGGAAACTAGTTAGCAGTTGAATATAGCTTCCATTCTAGAATTGAACAGACTAATTGTTTAAAACGGTAGCTTTGGGGGGTAGGTTGAAAAATTTCATGTCGTTCATCATTTTACTGAGAGTGATACACAAACAGGCTTACTTTCTATTTTAAAACAAAGAAAACAGAGGGCTCTGACAGAAGAGCACTGTAATTGTGACCATGTGTGAAACCCAAATATAGGCCGTAACACTATTTCTACCTGCCCCTGTAGGAACTAAGACATTTGGTGAACTACTTTCTAAGACTTCAAATAGATTATAAAAAATTTAGAAAATATAAAGAAAAAATTGCACATAGTATCATTTTTCAAAGACAACTTCTGATAATATTTCAGAATATTAATTTCTAGTCTTCTTTCTTTTAAATTAATAATGTTTCTCATTATCTTATGAATGAAATAGATAACAACTGGACAAAGTTTAGAAAATTTAGAAAGTGGAAAGAGAAAAATTACACCAAACCATACTAGAGATGGCCACCATGAATGGGTATATTTCCTTCCTTTGTTTTCTATTTTTTACTGTATATAATGAGATGTGGTAGACTACTGGTTGACCTCAAAATTCATTCTGCTCTTCTTCTGGGGTACATGGCCATCCAACTATAATCTTCATTTCCTGGATGTGGCCATATGACAAACTTCTTACTAACGAGACATGAGCAGAAGTCATATGTGGAATTTCTGGCCATTTTCTGTAAGGTGATTGCTGGAGCCCTGAGGAGCTGTTTCTTTGTTTCATTTCCATTCACAGTTCCTGATTGCTACAAGGGAGCAGGGAGTTCCAGGCTAAGAGGGAAAAGGCACATGCATCGACCCCAGCCTGGGTCCTACCCATGGTCTTCATCTTGGAGAATCCACATGCTCTTTGGGTTCTCCTAAGGGGCTTCCCTGGTAAAGAATCTGCCGCAATGCTGGAGACCTGGATTCCATCCCTGGGTCAGGAAGATCCACTGGAGAAGGGAATGGCAACCCACTCCAGTATTCTTGTCTGGAGAATTCCATGGACAGAGGAGCTATAGTCCATGGGGTTGCAAAGAGTCAGCCACAACTGTGCAACTATCACTTTCACTTCAAGGGGTATTCAGCAGACAGAAGCCTGAGGGTTTGTAACTTTTAAGTTAAGAGCTAATGATCCCCAAAGGGAACTATATCCAATATGTTATAATAAGCTACAATGGAAAAGAATCAGAAAAAGAATATATATATTTACATATGTATATCCCAATCACTTTGCTGTACACCTGAAGCTAACATAATATTGTAAATCAACTATACCTCAATTAAAAAAAGAAAAAAATTTAAGCTGCAATCTATTAAGCCAAATAAAGGATATATTTTTTTAGAAGGAAACTTTGTTTATTTTTTTTCCATTTATTTTTATTAGTTGGAGGCTAATTACTTTACAATATTGTAGTGGTTCCTGCCATACACTGACACGAATCAGCCATGGATCTACATGCGCTCCCCATCCTGAACCCTCCTTCCACCTCCCTCCCCATCCCATCCCTCTGGGTCGTCCTAGTGCACCAGCCCCGAGCACCTGTCTCATGCATCCAACCTGGACTGGTGATCTGTTTCACACTTAATAATATACATGTTTCGATGCTGTTCTCCCAGATCATCCCACCCTTGCCTTCTCCCATAGAGTCCAAAAGTCTGTTCTGTACATCTGTGTCTCTTTTTCTGTCTTGCATATTGGGTTATCAATACCATCTTCCTAAATTCCATATATATGCGTTAGTATACTGTATTGGTCTTTATCTTTCTGGCTTACTTCACTCTGTATAATGGGCTCCAGTTTCATCCATCTCATTAGAACTGATCCAAATGTATTCTTTTTAATGGATGAGTAATATTCCATTGTGTATATGTACCACAGCTTTCTTATCCATTCGTCTGCTGATGGGCATCTAGGTTGCTTCCATGTCCTGGCTATTATAAACAGTGCTGTGATGAACATTGGGGTCATGTGTCTCTTTCAGATCTGGTTTCCTCAGTGTGTATGCCCAGGAGTGGGATTGCTGGGTCATATGGCAGTTCTATTTCCATTTTTTAAGGAATCTCCACACTGTTCCCCATAGCGGCTGTACTAGTTTGCATTCCGACCAACAGTGTAAGAGGGTTCCCTTTTCTCCACACCCTCTCCAGCATTTATTGCTTGTAGACTTTTGGATTGCAGCCATTCTAACTGGTGTGTAATGGTACCTCATTGTGGTTTTGATTTGCATTTCTCTGATAATGAGTGATGTTGAGCATCTTTTCATGTGTTTGTTAGCCATCTGTATGTCTTCTTTGGAGAAATGTCTGTTTAGTTCTTTGGCCCATTTTTTGATTGGGTCATTTATTTTTCTGGAATTGAGCTGCAGGGGTTGCTTGTATATTTTTGAGATTAATCCTTTGTCTGTTTCTTCATTTGCTATTATTTTCTCCCATTCTGAAGGCTGTCTTTTCACCTTGCTTATAGTTTCCTAATAAAGGATATTTTTTAAAAAAAGATCTAATGAGCCCTTGGATAATGAGTCCTTTCCTCTAAAAAAATTGAGGGGACTTAGGGGAAAGTTGGATTTATATATTGAACTTTTTATGAACATTATGCATTTATAGATACTTTGTAAACATTTTAATAAATTCATTTGTTTTGGTACATATCTCTCTATATCATTGATTAATCTTTGAAAACATTCTCTTTACAGCTGTATAATAATTTGTCCTATAGGTCAACAGTTAAATAACGGTTGGACATTTTAGTTGTTTTTCTTTTTTTATTGTTAGAAATAATTTTTGACATATATAATTTTTGTTTTTTTGACTTATTAATTTTGCACTTTGGATAAAATGCTGGAAGTGAAGTTACTGGGTAAAGAGCATGTGTATCTTAGGACTCTTAATGTTATTTTGAGGTTAGTAAACTGTGACCACAGCTCTGAAGTACTAGGGATGGGTCTGTAAGTCTCTTTTTAAAAGATATGTATATGTCTCTTATATATATGGCAGCAAGGGAAGAACTCATGAAATGTTTGTCCAAGAGTGAAGTGGAATTTGCCCAGTTGTGTCCAACTCTTTGTGACCCCATGGAATATACGGTCCATGGAATTCTCCAGACCAGAATACTGGAGTGGGTAGCCTTGCTATTCTCCAGGGGATCTTCACAACCCAGGGATCGAACACAGGTCTTCTGAGTTGCAGGCAGATTCTTTACCAACCGAGCTATCAGGGAAGCCCTAGGACTACAAAAAGCCCCTCATTATCAAGAAATTATGCCTGTTTACTCTCTATTTCTATTAGTGAACAGAGTAGAACTTGCTTTTCAGTGCATTGAAGAAATCAAGAAATTTGAGATTGATATTACCATAGATCTCAGTTTCAATGGCATAAGACCCCTACACCCTCCAAATTTCTGCTTCAAAAAAGCAGTGGGGGTAACAAAAGAGGAAGTAGTCTTTTTCCCGCTTGAAGCAATTGCACACCTGCCACCTTGGAGCTTGGCTGTCGTCTGAGATCAAAAGTTTTCCTGAAAGCCGTTCCTAAGACCAAGAGAAGCAGTCCAGAGGGGTCTTATATGCAAAGTGTCCCAACTTCAACAGATGCCTAGGAGTTGAGAGGCATTATTGGAATATTGTTTAGTGCTACATGTGTCAGGGAAGAAGAGGAGAATAGAAGCATTTGGTTTAAAACTTCCACTTCACTGTGATGAGAAAACCCAAGTAAAACTTTGCTTGGTGTCAGGGAAGCGACCCTAGTTCTGGTAGTTCATAACAACATTGGTGACTGTTTGGATGCTTCAGTTTCACAGATGAAGTCTATAGCCTGGGGAAGGCATCTTGCTTCCATTGTGCAGATGTGCCATTTGCTCCTCTTCTGAATATTTTTTCCGATTTTAGATTAGAACTTGCAGAATCACCTTCGATATGGAGTTCACAATGAGATTTTCCAACCACACTTCATAAAAAAACCCAAATTTTATATTTTTTCTAAAAAAAGAAATCTAGTTAGTAAAACTGTATTATTGCAATAACTGTAAGTGTTCTCCATAGTGGGAAAGGAGATAACTTCCTAGTAAATGTACACCAGACCTACTTAGGAGTGTGCAAGTCAAATTCCCTACTTCCTCTGCTCCAAGTTGGTTTAAGCCATTCTGAATACAAGAAAAGAAAGTGAAGTCGCTCAGTCATGTCCGACTCTTTGTGGCCCCATGGACTGTAGCCTACTAGGCTCCTCAGTCCATGGAATTTTCCAGGAAAAAGTACTGGAGTGGGTTGCCATTTCATTCTCCAGGGGATCTTCCCAACCCAGGGATCGAACCCGGGTCTCCCACACTGCAGGCAGACGCTTTATCATCTGAGCCACCAGGGAAGCCCTCTGAATACAAAGGATAGCCCATCTATTTGCCCTTTAACATAGGAAACAAGGAAATGACTTTGGTTTCTTGCCTTGGAGATAAGAAAAGGAGTGTAGTTTCTCTTAGCCCTATGTGTTCTAAATGGCAAATGTAATATTCAGTGCCTGTTCCCTCTCACATTCACTTGTGCTACTCACCGGTGTTGCAGTGGCGGGAGCAATGTACCAGGTTTCCCTGCTGCCTATAGTCTAGCTCAGAGCTGGTTTCATTTGGCCCCCTTGCTTGCCAACAATTGAAGGAGCAATTAAATCACGTGCTAAGACTGGCTGGTGAATGATTGGCCAGCCTCAATTCTGAGTCCAGGCCTGCTGTACTATAGAAACTATAAAAATGTACTATAAAAATGAAGGAACCTGAGATGTATGAAACTGGAGCCCATTATACAGAGTGAAGTAAGCCAGAAAGATAAAGACCAATACAGTATACTAACGCATATATATGGAATTTAAAAAGATGGTAACGATAACCCAATATGCAAAACAGAAAAAGAGACACAGATGTACAGAACAGACTTTTAGACTCTGTGGGAGAAGGCGAGGGTGGGATGTTCAGAGAGAACAGCATTGAAACAAGTATACTATCAAGGGTGAAACAGACCACCAGCCCAGGTTGGATGCATGAGACAAGTGCTCAGTGCACTGGGAAGACCCAGAGGGATGGGATGGAGAGGGAGGCGGGACGGGGGATCCGGATGGGAAACACATGTATATCCATGGCTGATTCATGTCAATGTATGGCAAAAACCACTACAATATTGTAAAGTAATTAGCCTCCAACTAGTAAAAATAAATGAAAAAAAATGAAGGAAACTAATTACAGTCTGTGAATCAAGGTCTACAGTCTATATGATATCTCATTAGCAGGAACTAGCCTCTCATTTTCCATTTCTTGCTACATTCCTGAGGTCAGACATTATGCAAAGTGATACTAAAGTTTATCATGGCATTGAGATAGAGAAAGAACCAGCAAATTATGAGGCAAAAGACTGAAAATCAGGGATGGGGCCAGGAATGCTGTAATTATAGTTATAGCAATTTTATATTGAAACTACACAGACCAAAGAAATAGAAATGAAGTCATGAAATGGACCCGAATGTGTAAGGAACTTAGTGTGTTGGAATTTCAAATTAGAGGAACAGATATCCATTATTCAGCAAAAATGTTGGAGTTTTGGCTAGCTATCTGAAAAATATAAAGTTGTATCACTAACTTACTCCATAGCTGAAATAAGTTGTAGACCTATCAAATATTGAATGTAAAAAAGAAATCTTTTTACATAAAATTTCTTACATAAAAATTGTAAGAAACACTGGACAAAATAATTTAAAAAATTGAAACAGGAAGTCTTTCTTGTATCTTGACACAAAATCTAGACATCAGAAAGTAAGAGACACATTTGACTAGTGAAAATTGAAGACTTTCAAAAAGAAAAAAAAAAATCACTACTTAAAAATTTAAGAGACAAATACTGGGGAAGAATAACTTCAGCAAAGGTGGGAAAAAGAAACAAATTCCATTAATATGCAAAGAATTCTTATAAATCAATAAGAAAAAGAGGAATAACCCAATAGAGAGCTAGGCAACGGGCACAAGCAACTGAGATTCACTTGCGATAGTAGAGATGGAAGAAAAGTGAGTGGGAAAGGACTCTGAAAGAGGTTGGCGGGACCCAAGGTGAGAGGACTGGATTTGTAGGAATGATACGCGGTGCAGCAGAGTTACCAGTGCAGACAGCAAGGTACTGCCAGTCGCAGGCAGCAGGGACTCCCATGGGAGCCCGCCAGTACAGACCATCTGTTGCCTTCAGAGAACACCACCCATAGCCTGTGCTGAAAGACTGTTGGGCTGTTTCCATATCATGGCTCTGGTGAGAAGCTTTCATGAAAAGTTGCCTGCACATGGCATATAGATTGTTCAACAGTTGTGACCTCTTTTTGCTGTGACATGTTATTTTTTCCAGTCTCGTCTTATTGCCTCATGTGGTTTCCTCCTTCCTAGAAATGTAATGCAAGGTCTTTGATTTCCAGAAGCACGCTGGAATCAGGAAGGGAAAGCCCAACATGTGTGGTACTTGGGCAGCCCTGGACAGTGACACAGCAAGCCTTCTGTAAATACACTTTCTGGAAGGATACACAGAGAAGGAACTGAAGTAAAGAATCATATAATGTTTATTTTTTTAATGATAAATAAACATTATTTTGTAATAAAAATTGTTAAAATAAAGTTAAATACCACTAATCTCTCCCCTGCCTCCCTACAATTCCATTTTAATCAAGTTTAGGAAGAGTCATGGCAATGTATATTGCCTGTCATCAGATATTTTAGTTATTTAGGTGTCTTGAAGCCTTGGAGATGCTTCAAAGTCACAAGATTGAAGCGAGCATGCATACTTCAAAAGACTGGAACCACTATATATTTTTCATAAGATTGAAATCACTATATACTTTTCACAAAGCTGAAGCCACCACACATTTTCTAAGATCAACTACATGGTAAGTAGAAGCACTAGGTTGAGATCCTTGGTCATAGCTAAACAATTCTGAGATTTAACCTTTTTTCTGCCTCTGTTTCCTCATCTATTTAGGGATAATGACAATATTACTTATTTATTTGGATTGCTATGAGGACTAAAAGAGACAACAGATGAAAGCATTTTGTAAGCTGTGAAGTGATATTTAACTATTAATCATTAAAAATAGCAGTGGCTTAGAAATCATACAAATGGAAATTTGTGTGTTTTTTTTTTAATTAATTTATTTTTTATTGAAGAATAATTGCTTTACAGAATTTTGCTGTTTTCTGTCAAACCTCAACAGGAATCAGCCATAGGTATACACATATTCCCTCCCTTTTGAAACTCCTTCCCCATCCCACCCTGCTAGGTTGATACAGAGCCCCTGTTTGAGTTTCCTGAGCCATACAGCAAATTCCCTTTCACTATCTATTTTATATATGGTAATGTACATTTCCATGTTACTCTTTCCATACATCTCACCCTCTCCTCCCTTCTCCCCATGTCCATAAGTCTATTCTCTATGTCTGTTTCTCCATTGTTGCCCTGTAAATAAATTCTTCAGTACCATTTTTCTAGATTCCATATATATGTGTTAGGATACAGTATGTATCTTTCTCTTTCTGACTCACTTCACTTTGTATAATAGGTTCTAGGTTCATCCACCTCATCAGAACTGACTCAAATGTGTTCCTTTTATGGCTGAGTAATATTCCATTGTATGTATATACCACAGCTTTTTTATCTGTTCATCTGTCGATAGACATCTAGGTTGATTCCTTGTTCTAGCTATTGTAAATAGTGCTGCAATGAACAATGGGATACATGTGTCTCTTTCAATTTTGGTTTCCTCAAGGTATATGCCTAGGATTGGGATTGCTGGGTCATATGGTGATTTTATTTATAATATTTTAAGGAATCTCCATACCATCTTCCATAGTGGCTGTATCAACTTACATTCCCAACAACAATGCAAAAGTGTTCCCTTTTCTCCACACCCTCTCCAGCGTTTATTGTTTGTAGACTTTTTGACGAGGGCCATTCTGACTGGTGTGAGGTGATATCTCATTGTAGTTTTGATTTGCATTTCTCTAATAATGAGTGATGTTGAGCATCTTTTCATGTGTTTGTTAGCCACCTGCATGTCTTTTTTAGAGAAATGTCTGTTTAGGTCTTTTTCCCACTTTTTGATTGGGTTGTTTGTTTTTCTGGTATTGAGTTATATGAGGTGCTGTATATTTTGGAAATCAATCCTTTGTCAGTTATTTCATTTGCTATTATTTTCCTCCATTCCAAGGGTTGTCTTTTCACTTTGCTTATAGTTTCTTTTAAGTTTAATCAGGTCCCACTTGTTTACTTTTGTTTTTATTTCCATTACTCTAGGAGGTGGGTCATAGAGGATCTTGCTTTGATTTATGTCATCGAGTGTTCTGCCTTCATTTTCCTCTAAGTTTTATAGTTTCTGGTCTTACATTTAGGTCTTTAATCCATTTTGAGTTTATCTTTGTGTGTGGTGTTAGGAGGTGTTTTAATTTCGTTCTTTTACATGTGGCTGTCTAGTTTACCCAGCACCATTTATTGAAGAGGCTGTCTTTGCCCCATGGTATATTCTTGCCTCTTTTGTCAAAAATAAGGTACCCATAGGTGCATGGATTTATTTCTGAACTTTCTATCTTGTTCCATTGGTCTATATTTCTGTTTTTGTGCCAGTACCACACTGTCTTGATGACTGTAGCTTTATAGTATAACCTGAAGTCAGGGAGATTGATTCCTTCAGTTCATTCTTCTTTCTCAAGACTGCTTTGGCTATTCAGGGTCTTTTGTGTTTCCATATGAATTGTGAAATTTTTTTGTTCTAGTTCTGTGAAAAATGCCATTGATAATTTGATAGGGATCATACAGGATCTGTAGATTGCATTTGGTAGTATATTCATTTTCACAATATTGATTCTTCCTACTCAGGAACATGGAATATCTCTCCATCTGTTTATGTTGTCTTTGATTTCTTTCATTAGTGAAATTTGCATTTTTATTCAGAGCAATAGTGTAGGATATTGTACTGTGGCTCATGATATGACTTACTGGATGAGTTATTCAAGAATAAAAAAACCTCTTTCTACTTGTGGGGACTTAGTGTCAATCAAGTCACAGCTCTCTAGAGTGATCTGACTCCAGAAGCCAAGGGCTGACAGCCAGGGTAAATATCAACTCTGGAACTTAAGTTTGGGTCCAAGTTATAGAATCAAGGATTTGAGGAGCAAGGTAAGAAGAGATTACAGTGAAGGATGGTAAGGCAAAGCAGTGGGGAAGGTGATTTCTTTCATCACCAAGATATTTCCACTACTAGCCTCAAAAGCATAACATAAAAGCTACTTCTAAAGGAACTGGCTCACACAACTAGGGATTAGTGTCTGAAACATCCATGTCCTTAGATCTTTAGGAGTCTTTTGGAGGATGGTGGTGCAAACTAGGCACTCATCCCGGATGGACAGCTTGGCTGAGCTGAGAGTTTGTACAGACTCTAAGTCCATTATGCAAAAGGCACCTAAAAGTAAGATCACTGGATCCTAGGTGCATTTTCAGAGATGGTTTGAATGTGCAAACATCAGAAGATAAGCTAGTGAAAAGATATTGAGACTTCTGCATATTTTTAACTTAAAAAATATTGAAATAAAATATCAGTTTTTGGGGGTTCTCCACCTGCTCAGATTTATGTCCATTTGCTAATTTCCGTAATAGAAATACTCCCACCATAGCCAATTTTGAACTACCAATGTGACACCACTGAATGTAGAGTTGGGACGAGATATGCACAGTCAGTTGTTGTGAACTATTGCAAACCAACTCTAGCAATCCTAGCATAGACGTCAAAATCATTATATTGATCAAAATAAGCCAGAATACATATTGTATTATTTCATTTATATGAAGTACAGGACATCATGTTATTTCACATAACAGAGGTATCTTCCTTTGATTGCTAAATAGTATACCACTGTCTAAATACACTACAATATTTATTTGTTTATTCATTCACCTGTTGATGAACATTTGGCTTATTTCCCATTCTTGGCTATTTTAAATAAGCATTCTTGCATGAAACTGCTATGAACATCCTTATACAGTGCTATTATACCCACTCTACCCAAGATGAGAAGAAGGAAAGCTGCAATAGTTTGTTCAATCATTAGTTAGCTAGTACATTTAAAACTATTTATCGAATACCTATGATGTGCTGGACACTATGGTATATACACAGGGAATACAATGGTAAATATACCTGTCCCTAATAAACCTATGGTCTAGTGCTTAAAAACTCTCTTGGGGTTTGCTACCACATTTTTTTTCCATCTGGGACAATGAAGACAGTTCATTGGCTACCAGGATGTAGAGCTTCATGGAGAGTGACTCCCAAATACAAAATCCAACCAGATTTGAGGATTGCCAAGAATGATGTCCTGGACTTGCTTAAGATCACTTTTGCTTTGTTTTCTTATCTAACCAGAAAACAGATGTGTGCCTGAAGTTTGGTGTTTTTGTCAGTCTTGGCGGGGTGAAGTCCCCACAAATCAAAGTAGCAACGACTATGGGCTAATTTAGGATGGCATTGAGGGATGACCTCATGACAGTACATAAAGTTCCATCCTGCTGTTGTTATTCAGTCGCCCCATTGTTATCCAACTCTCTGCAACCCCATGGACTGCAGTACACCAGGCTTTCTTGTCCTTCACCATCACCCGAAGTTTGCCCAAGTTCATGTCTATTGCATCACCCTATTCCCATACAAAACCAGGTCTTGTTCTGCCACAGTTATTGACTTTTGAGTTTTAACTCTTACTGTGTCACAGAACCTACTGAAAATTTCCCTGCAGGAGACCCTTTATGCTGTTGTTGAATTTGCCAACTTGAAGACAATATTTGTTCCACCCAATAGTCATCTTCTTGCTAGAGAGAGAGTGGTGAGGTCATATCCTCCCTCTGGGCAGAGGCAAGTAAGTGGGGAGAAAACATCCCCCAAACACTCATGAAGCTCCTGCAAAATTATCAACTTCATTTTGAAGATGCAGAAACTGAGATCGAGACTAGTCTGTGTTATAAAATATATCGGACTTGAACTTGGATCTGTATGACTCTGAAACTGTACACCATCCTGACTCCTTGGTGGATAAAATATTGAGAGCTAAGGAGATGGGGATCTTTGTGTGAGAAAGATCATAGCTTTCCCATGGGAAACAGTGTGGCTAAATGTTGTGTTCACTCTTCTGGAATTTTTTTTTTTTTTTCCGTGGGTTTTGTCATACATTGATATGAATCAGCCATGGATTTACACGTATTCCCCATCCCGATCCCCGCTCCCACCTCCCTCTCCACCCGATTCCCCCAGGAATTTTTGTAATTATTAGGCTAAACTGAGTAGAAGCGGAGTTAGCCTCCAAAAGTTTTTACCTCATTAAGGGGTCATTTGCTAAAAGTTTGCCTGTATTTTACTTATTTTAGTTTGCCAGCAAAACAAACCAAGCCTAATTGCCTGTTTGCTTACTTTACAAAAGTGCTGAGGGCTAGCCTTGCTTTTAGACTGCCAGTATAGGTCCTAACCTTTGGAGATACCAAACTATAAATGGCTATTAAACACATTGCCTCAGTTTTTTTTTTTCCCTAGAGGAAGTTCTGTGTAGACATTTGCATTGAAAGAGTCTTGGGTGTATATACAGCATGGAGGAAAGTGCCTTGGTATGAAAACTCTGCTTTAAGGCACAGCACACTGTGTCAGAATGTCTAGTTCATGTGTTTTTGGGTAGAAAAGCTGTGTAGTTTCCTTCTTTCTTTCTATTCTTTTTATCCTCTTAAAGCACTGTCTGTAATCACAAACCAGCTGGAGAAAAGAAAAACGCTGAAGAGTTGAATTCAAACCCCAGCAGTTATTTTGGAGACAAATGATTGACTGAAATTGACATTTCCCCTCAGCAACAAGTTCTAGTGTGAAGATGCAAAGTTGGAGAAGGGCAGCAGGTTCAAGAAGCTCAAAGTGAAAGAGAAGAACCTGCTTTTATTTGGTCTGTTGTAATTACTCAGTTCAGGTTGCTTGTACACAGATTTTGATTCAATATCTTATTATATCTTTAAACTTACCAGGACCAAAACAAGGATGGGAGACAGTTCGGACTTAAAAGACGAAATATGTCAATCTACATATATGCTATAGCTGCTAGGAAGTGGCTTTTTCTCTCTCTTTATCCATTTCTGTGTAGACTCAGCTGAATAAGAAAGAATAAGAAAGTGGTTTTGTCACATTCATTTCCATTGCACAGAAAGCATCTTGCTTGTTTACATAGTAGGTCTGCAGCAATTTTGTGTTTTCTTATCCCATTTCTTCCTTGGTAATTAGCATATTTTTTTTCTTAGAGGAGCATATGGCATTCAGACTTGTAAACAAACCCTGCAAACCTCTGTTGAGATCTGAACAGAGCTGTAATTTTATTGAGTCCTAATCATGAAAGCACAATGCAGTCCCAGAGATACTGAGATTTAACACACGTTTATAATAGGTAAGTTGACAGGAACTGGACAAACTGAACATCATATATATTTAGAATATATATGATGTATATAGCTATAGGATGAAATGAGGAGACCTAATTGCAGCAATCTCAGGCTGCAAACAAAGCTAGGAAAAATGAGAGACCAGACAAGTAGAAGGCTGTTGTGTTTGAACCACAAATCTGGGTTCAGTGATTCTCTGCAGAAACCAAAGTTGCTCCTTAAGCAAAACAGATTTTTGCTAAGAAGATTTTTATATTTAGTCTGAGACAGGACTACTCATGATTCTTAACTACATACTCAGTAGGAAAGGGGTGGTTATATATGGTCACATTTTGGAATCTGTTGTCTAAAATTGCACATGGAAATTTTGCTTGACAAGCATTGTATTCAATATGCTTACCAAAACTGTAGCACATAAACAGCATATATCTACTTCCTAAATGTGTCGGTATAAATATAGGCAATCTAAGTTAAGAAAACACCCCACAACATTTAAAAATTTTGGCTTTGAGTTTGGAAGGCCAGCTGTGCAGTATGAGTGAAAATCCTAACAGAATATTTCAAATATGCCATTTTTGGTAGTGGCATATTAAGTACACCCAGGCAGAGAGCATAGATGGCTAAGTAGAGGGGTTGAGTGGGTGCTTGTCCTTTTGACAAGAGAATCCTTCTTGTACTTAGAAGCTGTGTTCTTTCTGTCACCTAATTTAAGGTTTATGAGACAGAGAGAAATGTGAATTGTTTATATCACAAAGAATAGCAGGCGCAAAAGAGGTGAAGGCTGAGCAAGGTCTACAGATTCTCCCTCATTCTGCCTTTTCTCCCAATCATCTCTTGAAGCTCCCATGTACTAGACTTTTCTACACGCTTCACAGAACTAAAGGAACCCTGAAGATACACATCCATTTATATCCATCCACTGTAGCTGGCTTTAGCATTTTAAGGGGAAAGATGACTCTGGGAACTGTCAGCAATTCTGAGCTAAGTGGTTTGGGACTAGGCTGAGAAAAAGATGGAAGGTGTCATGAAGTGTGTCAGAAGTCCTGGGATGACCTTAGGGCTCTCAAGCAGGAGACTGAGGATTCAGACTGGGATATGATAAATACCAAAGCTGGTATCATATGAAGAGGGTAAGAGCCAAATTGGTTGGATCTACCAGGGCTAGGGGCTCAAGGGGAACTCTCTTCATTAATTGTTCCCATAATTTTTGGCTCTATATTGGTCAAGTAAGAACAATAAACTCAAGTACATGACATAATTATTTGAGGTAAATCTTATATTAGTTGGTGCTTTGGGCACATTTTGGAATCACCTGAGGAGCCTTAAAACACACCGAAGCCTAGGTCCTAGGCTTGAAATAGGTCTAGGTTTGAAATATTGATTTACTTGTTTAGGGGTGCAGCACAGGATTTGAGATTTTTTAAAGTTCTCCAGATAATTCTAATGGGCAGCCAAATTTGAGAACCACCTTCATTTGTCTGTTTAGGTGAAAACATTGAAATTCACTTTCTCTAAGAAATTGATTTAATCAAAGTTAATTTGCACTAGTATTTTGAGTTCAATAGCTACCAAGGTTTAAGAGTTGAGCCACACATTTTTAAGGTATAGTACCAAACCAAGGTCAGGTTTCCTTTGGGATCCAGTCTGGGTAGTCTTGACATGAAGATACTTGCCTGCCTCTCACCTCAAACCCTTGCTGTAATCCTGTTTCTCACTGGAATCACCAGGCAATGGGCAGTTGCATATCTGCTTGCTTATCACAAGCAATGAGTGGGCAAAGCAAGAGTTCTTAGGAACCAAAGATAGTTATGGTACCCTTCTATCTGTAAAATAATTTAGTACTTCATCGAATCATTCAGGGGATGGGGTGGGGTTGTGTTGTTAATGTTAGCTTTTCCTTTTCCAGAAAAATAATGTCTTGTTCAAAATCTGTCGACCAAACATGTCTGAAATTTTGTGCTCAACAGATATATTGCCTCTTAGGATTTAAATATGGATGAGCTAAATGCTTTGAAAATCTGGCAAGAAGGAAAATGGCTGGAAAACACTTTCAAATGCCCCTGAGTGATAGAGGAAAAAAGTAGTAGAAAAGGAATCTAATGTCTTTTGGTTGTGCTAACAAATCCTCTTTAATGTTTATAGACATTGTCTTGTGGTGATTTGTAAGATACTTTAGTGTTGTTTTTTTTATAGCATTGGCTCTCACTACCAGCTAATTTAAATGGACCCTGGATTCCTACTTCCAGTAGAGACCTAGCCTTTTGAAAACCATAATTACAAATTTCTTCCTAGGATTATTTTCACTAAACACATAAGGATTAGGATGTAAAGGTAAAATTAATGAAATGAGGTGGAGGTTATGGGATCTCTTCCTATCATATCACCTGAATGGCTGACCACCCTACTAGTTCTAAATTCAGCCTGGTCTAAGCCTCAGAATCTGCTTACAGAGAAAGAAGACTAGCTTGTCAAAGAAAGAAAAATTTACTTGGAGAAGACCATCATGCCATATTCTTAGATCAGATTCTACAAAATTATTACTGAGACTATTGGTCTGTTTGCAAAATTCTTGCTCTACTTATAAAGATTTTGTTGATGTTATTGTTTTACTTAGTGAAGGGTACTATAGAGACTCTTGTACCATCTTTTCATTTGGGCAGGGAAAACCAAGAAATAAGGTAGTCAAGTTGCCAAATTAAAGTTTGTAAAAGTGTTAAGACTAGAATCTGGTTCTCTAGCCCCAAATTCATGGCTCTTTTCCCCTCCCAGGGGGCTGTAGTTTGAGAATAAATAGAAGAACCTCACTGGTCAATCTCACAGTTTAAGAAACCTGATTGGGAATTATGAAGATATTAAAAAGATTTGTTCTTAGGGAATTTATTAGAGAGGGAAAAACACAAGTCATTTACTCTGACTAAATGGTATAATAAACCAGTGGTGAGAGCACAGATTTGTCTAGACTTCCTGGAATTAAGCATTTGGCAATATGCACCAAAAGCTTTAAACCCAGTTTCACAACTTTTGATCCAGAAAGTCAGCTGTTGGAAATTTTCCTAATAATTAGAGAAAGTCATGAAGGCATGGTTATGGATGTTCATCCAGCATTTATTTATATTATAAAAGATTGGAAATTGCCTAAATGTCCACAGAAGCCAGGATTTCTTGGTAAGATACTGTTTCCATCATATAATATGATGGAATACAATTCAGTTATTTAAAAAAAATCATGTTCTTGCAGTATACTTAAACATATTGAGAGAACATCATGATAAATGGTAAACAAAAAAATCAGATCTGCAGAAGATTATGTATGTTAGATATAACCCCAATTTGTAAGAAAACAATTTTATATATATATATATACACACACATATGCATACAGATTTGTAAAAGAAGATTATAAAGATAGTGAAATGTTAACCATTGTTGTTTCTGGGTAGTACTATTACGATTCCATTTTACTTTCTTGATACTTTTCTGTATTTTCCAAATTTTTACCATGAACCTATATAACATAAATATGCAAAACAAAAATATTGAGAATGTGGTTTAGATGAACATTAAAAAGGATTTATATCCATGGTTTTTAGAGAAAGGAGCATTTGTCTTAAATAGGGAAAAAAATTTTCTGACCTCCAGAGGGACGAAGCACCTTGGACAGATCTGATGGAAATACTCTGACTCAATATAAATGAGGCTCTTATGGTCCAACACACAAGAGTAAACATCTTAAAAGCGCATAGGGGTGGGAACATCCAAGAGAGAAAATAAAGTTGGAAAAGCATTAAGTCTAGATCTTAAGCATTATTTCTAAACTACTAGCCTTGATGTTTAAGGCTACACATTTCTGAAGTTTACAGAGAGCCTTTAAATGTCAGCATCATTTTTAGCCCAGAGCTCTTTTCTTACACAACACCTAAAAATATCTATTAGTTTGAATTGTCAGCATGTAAAACATTTGCTATGACTTTTTCTCATCGTATCACTCAAATCATGTCAGAGCTGGAAAGAAAAAAAATGTCTGGATAATCTGACAATTACTAATATTATTCAATGAAGTTTTCATGGGAATATTTAGTAGCAATTTAATAATGCTACTTATAATCATAACAGCCCAACCAAGCAGTTCCATCTACTTCACATTTCCACTTAGATGTCCCATAAACACTTCAAAATTACAATGTCCTCAACTAAAATCATAATCTTCTCCATTATTGTTTATACTATATGTATACAAGTATCCATTTAGTTACCTAAACCATGAATTTAAATTATCCTCTAATTTCTATATTTCTGGCCTCAATTACTGTATAAGTATCTCGATGGTTTCTCTAAACCTAGGCTTGACCACCTCTGATCCATTTCCCACTCTGCAGATGAAGTGAATGCTCTAAAAAGGAAATCAGATTATGTTATTTCTTGTTTATAACCCTTTAATGAGTTCAGGTCCAAATGTAAGCTTGGCCTTCAAGGCTTTATCTGATCTCTAGTCTGCTTACATCTCTAGCCTCAATGCTGTCTAGCTTCTCAGACATGTCTTCTCAGTTGTCACAGGACTAGCTCATTCCCAACTTTCAGGACCCAGCTTGCATGTTGCCTTCTTTTGGGACTCAAGGCTGATTGGGTGCCTCATCCAAGGAGCTTCCCTGGCACCATGATGTAACATTTTATGTAGTAATTTACACAGTTTGCTTGTGTATCTCCTCTTAAAACTGTAAGTTCCTGGAGAAGAGAGGTTAGGTCCTGCCCACTATTATATCCTCAGCATTGATCACGGTGTCTGTTACTACCTTCAATTAGAAAAGAATCTTCCCTTTTCTTACGTCATTAACACCATGAAGAATTGGAACAGAGAAGATAGCCTACCCAACATTCAGGCCATACACCCCACTCTTACCCCCATCTCCTACGTACACTCTTTATCTCCTTTTTTCACAGCAGAACCCAGATCGTGTCTACATAGCCATCCTCCAAGTGTTTCAGGGGAAGCAACTCCATGCCTGATTTGTCTATGACAATTATTTTTATTTCTTTCTCCATGCCATTGATTTAAGAATGGCCACATGACCAACTTTTGGCCAAGGAGATTTGAGGAGTAGTTTGAAGAGAGCTTCTGTGAGCGTTTCCCTTGCTTCTTACAAAGAGATACAGAAAGAGATGATTCATTTTACTCTTCTTGATACTTTATGATTAAAACTGCTGCAGCCTTCATGTTCCCATGAAAGAAATCAGCCTGAGAACAAAGCTGACACTTTAGCAATATCTGCGTGGAGCCGTAAAAGGATCTGAGCTTCTTTTGGCATAACTGAGCCATTGGTCATACTACTTGGAGCCTCCCATGCTCTAGACTTCTTACATGGGACAGTAAATTTTCTCATTGTTCATATAAATTTGAGTTGAGGATCTCTGTTATTTGTACATAAAAAATGATTCAAAGATGAATTCTAAATAGGCCTCATCCCACTAAGAATTATTATCTTGGTATAAAAAAACTAGGCTTTGTTCTATTGAGAAGTGCAACACTGGACTTAATATAATTGTACAGCAGTCAGATCTCTAATGGCAAATTATTATTACTGTTGATAAATTGGCATATATCCTATTTATATGTTCTTGTCAGGTGTTTGGTGGTTTGTGTAGTACCCAAAGGAAAACACGACCTTTGAATTTTGAAAATTTGAGGCACAGACAAACCAGACTTTAAACTTTAAGTTCCTGAAGTCAGTGTTAACAGAGTTGAATAAGTCATAACCTGACTATAAAAATTATATTAAATTTTAAATGATTTAAAAAAGTATTTTAGTGTCTCACTCTTTTCCTGAGGTAGAGGTAGATATAAAATCTCCTAGATGCCAAAAATTGTAGGAAATTTGGGAAATACCAACAAATGTAAAAGAGAAAGTAAAAAGTAACATAAATTTATTATACACAGCTAACTAATTTTATTCTTTGATATAGTCCTACAAGTGTTTTAAAAATCAAGTATGTAAATATAAATGAATATCAGTTTATTCTTTATATATACTCATGAAAATATGAATGAATATACATAGAATTGAATCATGAACATTATACACTGAATATTTTTACAAGCACTTGTCATGCAATTATTTGTCAAATTTATGTTTTCATTTTTTATGATTTTAAACAGTTTTTATTTATTTATTTAATTTTTGGCTGTGCTGGCTGTTCATTGCTTAGAGGTCTTTCTCTAGTTGCAGCAAGTGGGGCTACTTTTCTTTGAGGTGCATGGGCTTCTCACTGCCGTGGCTTCTCTTGTTGCAGCGCACAAGCTCTAGGCATATGGGGTTCAGTGTTTGCAGCTTGTAGACTCTAGAGTGTGGGCTTGGTAGTTGTGGCACATGGGCTTAGTTGCTCTAAGGCATCTGGAATCTTCCTGGACCAGGACTGAACCTGTGTCCCCTGCACCGGCAAGCAGATTCTCATCCACTGTGCCACCAGGGAAGTCCCAAAATTCTGTTTCTAAATGGTTGTATAATAGTCCATCACCTAGATATATGTGCCATCATTTGTTTAATCACTGCCTTTGGTTTGTTATTGCAAGGGTTTCTTAAAGATTTTTAAGAAAATATGAAAACCAATAATTTGGGTACAAAGCTTGGTTTATGTCCTTAGGGTAAATTCTAGTTTATACTGATCTGTTTTGGGGCATCTCTTTTGTTTCACTGATTTTCCTTCAAGATCACTTTAAACAAAATTATTTTAGTTTATAATATATGCTAGTTTCTAATAGAGCAATTATCCCATGGGGATCTACTTTTAAATATATTTCTTACTGTCATGATTTTTTTCTTCTAGATAATTTCTTTAAAAATTGGTCAAGCAACTTTTCTGGTGGTCCAGAAAAGCATGGCTAAGACTCCATGCTCCCAATGCAGGGGGTTTGATCCCTGATCAGGGACCTAGATCCCACAACTCAAAGTTGGCCTACTGCAACTAAAAAAATAATAAGATGCCGCATGCCGCAACAAAGATCAAAGATCCTGCATGCTGTAACTAAGACCTGGCATGGCCAAATAAATAAATATTTTAAAAAATTGGCCAGAAGTCCAAAAAATCTAACTGAACTTTTGATTAAATTGTATTAACATTATATGTTGACTTGGAGATCAACATAATATCTCCACAGTATTGAATCTTCTTAGCTCATTTTCCCATACAGCTCTCCATTTATTGAAGCTCTTTTTTTATATCTTTCAGAAATTTCTGAAGTTTTTCCCTTTGCTTACTACTTTTTAAGCATTTTTCTTCAAATGCATTTTTCAAAAAAATTTTTTGTTGCAATTATGGATCTGTGGACAAAATTCTCAAAAGTCTTCTGAAAAATCTCTGCCATTTATTGTCAGGCTATTTTTGTTTCTTTTCTTATTTGGCAGTGCCATGAAACTTGTGAAATCTTAGCTCCCTGACCAAGGCTTGTACCCAGACTCTTGGCAGTTAAAGTGTGGAGTCCTAACCACTGGACTTCTAGGGAATTGCTGCAGGCTATTTTTCTTGAGATGTTCACATTGACATTTTCTAGTAGCAAAATTTAACTATGAGGCAGGAATGATAGCACACTCTGAATCCTAGTTCTACCACTATTGGTAACAATTTATACAATTTATAAAAAGTGAATCCCTTCTTATCTCATTTTATAAATCTAAGAGCAAATAAATAATATGCTTGGAACATATGCCATTTAAAAATTTAATCATTGCTTTTAAAAATTAAAACTATGCTCTAAAAAAGGTAAGTTAAAAAGCAACAAAATTTGTCTTTTCTTCTTTCTATATAAAGCAATATAAGACCAGTTGCATTTGCTTTTAGAGACTTGAAGGCTCACATAATTATGCAGAACTAATTAATTCAAAATCTGTTTATCAACAGTAGACTGTAGCTACAGCATTTTCTCCCAGAGGCATTAACAAAGGCTTATCACCTGCTTTCTTGTTGCAGTTTGTCTCAAAGGCAAATCAATAAGAAAAATATAAAAATGCTACTCCCAGAACTAACACTTTCAACAACTTACAAGAACTTTTAGTATATGATACCAATTAGTTTTCTTAGCTTAAATTAAAAGTTTTATTTAGCAATGAAATGTGTCAAAATAGTAAGAATTTTAACGGTATAATAAAGTTTTCCCTAAGAATTTTTTTTTAAATTTAGGGTATGTAATTATTATATTTTTTCCAGAAAAAATGGCTCTAACAGATGGTTGCGGACAAGAAGTTATAAAAGAAAACTATTATATGCTTTATAGATTAAACAATATAATGTTTCTTGCCTATACCCATATATGCATGCCTATAGAAATAAAAGTGTCTCTATCATGAGTAATATCTGCCTTGATATAAGATTAGCAAAACAGCAGAAATGAGTTATCAATGAATGTATGTGTTTGATTTTTGATAGGGTTTTCTGATCAATAGATTCCCTCAAACTGTATTCTGATTATGATGCTTATGGATGTTCATTTGATAGGGAGAATGCTAGCTAGAATAAAATGTGTTTTGGGTTAGAAAGCCAATGTTAATTTATTTTAAAAAAGGAAAATGAATTTTTGGAATTGAAATTCTCCTCTTTCTCAGTTTTTAAGTTTTTTTTTTTTATTTTTTAAAGATGCATTGTCTTTTGAAAAATGAAAAGGGCTTCCTGTAAAGTAAGAGAACTTTTGGATAATGGGAACTTGCTTTTATAGTTGGGCTTGTAGGCTTGGGGAAAGGGTTCATGTCAGGTTCTTGCTCATTTACCTCAAGATGCCTGTGGTTTACCCACTCCAGTACTCTTGCCTGGAAAATCCCATGGACGGAGGAGCCTGGTGGGCTGCAGTCCATGGGGTCGCTAGGAGTTGGACGCGACTGAGCGACTTCACTTTTCACTTTTCACTTTCATGCATTGGAGAAGGAAATGGCAACCCACTCCAGTGTTCTTGCCTGGAGAATCCCAGGGACGGGGGAGCCTGGTGGGCTGCCATCTATGGGGTCACACAGAGTCAGACACGACTGAAGCGACTTAGCAGCAGCAGCCTGTGATTTGGACTCTTGGTCTCAATCCTTCTTGCAATGCAACTCAAGAAACTACTAGGAATTCTAAATAAATGAGAATCCTGTTACAAACTATACCAGGCACCCACACCTCATACTTGAGATTGTTTCTCAAGTAGTAAGTGACCTGTATAGAGGAGATGCAGTTGTACCAGAGAGTGGGTAGGAGTTCCGACCCCATAAGGGGGTTGCATGATTAGCTAGGCATAAATGCTGAAGCCACTCAGAACGGATGGCTTCCTTGGGCTGAGAGGGTGAGGCATTGTCCACTCAGCTTCATCTGTCACCGTGACCATGTCTGTCCTTTGGAGCATGAGACCTCTACTACATGTTATTTGTATGCTGTGCAGTTACTTGTTCTGATGCTTTCTTAAAACAAAGTAAATTTGGAGATGGGTGAAGTCTTTTGTGTGTCTCATGAATTTATTAACCTGAACCCAAGTGAAACAGCATGCTTGCATGCTCAGCTGTGTCTGGCTCTTTGCAACCCCATGGTCTGTGGCCCCCCAGTCTCTTCTGTCTATGGAGTTTTCCAGGCAAGAATACTGGAGTTGCCATTTCCTACTTCTGGGGAGCTTCCCTACTCAGGGATCGAACTCCAGTCTCTTTGGTCCCCTGCATTGGCAGGCAGATTCTTTACAACTGGCGCCACCTGGGAAGCCCCAAGTCAAATAAAGTGAGTGTTTAAAAGGCAAATTTCCAGATCAAGAAATTATTTTCTTTCTGCCGGAATCTTTTCATCCCCAATCCCTAAAGCGCAGTATAGAGAGGAAAACCTACTTAATTAATGGGTAGGTGGATTCTCATTATGATTTAACAGGAATGTTCCTCCCAGCATTAGCTTAGCATCTTCAAATACTGATTTGTCAATGTTTTATTTTTTTCCAATGATATTTGGAGATTGTAGAAAGTTTAATAAAAAAGGTTAGAAAAAGAGATATAAATTCTATGACAAAATGACATGCAAATATTAGGCCCCAGATTCAGTTTCTCTCTATCTCACACTAAAATGTGTATGAAGTATTGACAAAAAGAGAAAACCTGACATTACCTCATGCAAAAACCTAAAACTGACAGATAATCTATTGCTAAAACCAGTGAAGAATTTTACCCGTGTTCACAAGCCAAATAAATTGAAAAAAACAATTTATGACCTAACTAATCTTTGCCTCCTGAAATAGAACAGTACAGCTAGGCTGAAAGAAGGTAAAAGCTATATCTTGCTCCACTGATCCCAGATGAATTGATTCAGCGTTTAGAACAATTGGGGAAAAATGGACAGCATAAGAAGTGCTTTTTGAGACGTATGTTTTTTCTTAATTCCCACTTGCTATGTCAATATGTGAACATTCTGGCAGGAAATGGGATTGATGGGGTGTCATTGCATCTAGGAAGATCTAGTCCCCATACATAGAACATGGTAGTTGAGTAAGGTACTTAAGGGCAACATAGACTTGTCACTTACCAGAAGGGTGACTTTGGGTAAGTTATTTTTACTCAGTTTCCTCATTTGGAGTTGCTATAGTTATTAAATGAGACAATGAATGTAGAAGTCAATGCACAGGGCCTGGTACAATGTTTTATTCTATAGAAGGTAGGTATTATTTTTATTATGGCAAAAGTGAAGTGAAGTGAAGTCGCTCAGTCATGTCTGACTCTTTGAGACCCCATGGACTGCAGCCCACCAGGCTCCCCTGTCCATGGGATTTTCCAGGCAAGAGTACTGGAGTGGGTTGCCATTGCCTTCTCCAACTATGACAAAGAAAGGCAGAAAATGGGAAAGACTGAAGAGTTCTAGCAGCAGCAGCAGGTATGTATGTGTGTGTGTGTTGTAGGTTTGGATTTATTTTATGCCCTCTCTATGTTCAGGGTGTCAGAGAATCTAGCCATGGGATAGGAGTGGTTCCAACTCAGTTTAGCACCGTCACACAAAATGAACGTCAGACATTGGACGTGGCCAGGCAACCTTCACATCAGCCACATCTCCAGCTGCATAGTCAATGAGGGGGTCAGACAGATGTCCAAGTGATAGGATTGTGCAAGCCACATAGCTTGTCATTTGGCAAAAGACAAACATGAACACTGCAAAAAAAAAAATTAACATGGGTTATGGGTCTATGAAAAATTACTGCAAAAACTTTAAGAGGAAAAAGATTTGCAATCCTAAATGATATGCAAGAAGATATGGCCTCTGTGAAACAGAACTGACTAGCCAGTCCCTTAATCATTAAAGAGCTTCTTAATTTATTCACCCTCTTCATCTCTGCCTTGTGGTGTTCTACCATTTTGATGCCTTTAGCCTGTTTGTGGGTGACCCATCTATTATAGGCTGAACTGTGTCCTCCCAAAGTTCATATGTTGAAGTCCAAACCTCTGGTATGTCAGAATCTGATTATATTTCGAGATAGGGTCTTAAAAGAGTACTTAAGGTAAACTCAGATCATTGAAATGGGCCCTGATCCAATATGACTGGTGTCCCTACAAGAAGAGGAGATTAGGATGTATATGCATAGAAGAAAGATGATGTGAACGCATAGGGTGAAAAACAGTCACATACTAGCTAGGAGAGAGGCCTCAGAAGAAATCAACCCTTCTGAGACCTTGTTCTCAGATTTCTATCCTACAAAACTGTGAGGAAATAGATTTCTGTTGTTGAAGCCACCCAGTCTGTAGGGCTTTGTTGTTGCAGTTAATTGTGTCCAACTCTTTTGTGACTCCATGGACTGTTCCCAGCCAGTCTCCTCTGTCCATGGGATTTCCCAGGCAATAATACTGGAGTGGGTTGCCATTTCCTTCTCCAGGGGATCTTCCCAACCCAGGGATTGAATCCGAGTCTCCTGCATTGGCAGGCTGATTATTTCTAAGCCACCAGGGAAGCCCCTTTGTAATGGCAGCCTTAGTAAATGAATACATCATCTAGTTGCCTGGAACTCTCAGGTTTTTCAATTTTTTTTCTTTTAAATCTCCAGGGAACTTCACTTTCATTCCTCATCAACACTCCCTCCCAATCCTCTCCAGGACAGCACCCTGATGTTATCATCATCCAGACCTGCCAATTTCTGAAATATTCTATTCAAACCTGTACTGTTTACTAATCTCTGACTGTAGTTACACAGCCTTGAAAATCCATTCTTTAATCTCACTGACATTCCCAAAGAAAGCCTGCTCTCTGCCTTCCAATTCCCTCTGTCTTCCTCTTCATCTGTGTGGTGTATCACTCATCCTATGTCTTGTTGATATCTTCAGCCTTCTGTTTTTCTTCCATTGCAATAGCCTTGCAGAACCCCCACCCAGCTGTCTTGGCCGTGCCCCGGACAGCATTTCTGAGCACCGTTGAAGGAAACCACACGACCACACTGTGTCTGCTGAGCCACAGTAAAGTCATTTAGGCTCTCAACACTGTCCATCATCTCTCCCCCTCCCCACAACCACTATTTCAAACTTCCTCTATTCTCTTCTTCAAAACCCGGACCTTACCATCTCCACCCTCGATACCAGCAGATGACTTCACTTCCTATTTTCTAGGGGAAATTGAGGTCACCAGAGAGAAATTTCCCCACATTCCATCAGCAAACCTGCAAACTTCCCAGCAGTCTCAGCACTTCCTCACCTCATCTTACAAAGGAAGATGTGCTCTTCTTCCTTGCTAAGGGTAATTCCTTAATAGCTGCCTGGAGTTTCATCCCTCCCAATTCCCTCCCAGCCTCATTCCTATCATCCTTCTTTGTTTCTTTTTCATGTTTAGCTCTCTCTCCCCCATTTGTTCTTTCTGCTCACCATCTACATAGTCTCAAATATCTCAACAGGCCCTGCTGTTGCTGGGAGTGTGCTTCATGCAATCAATGTGCTGGGATGAGACAAAAATAAAACGTTGAGAGGAGCTCCACTCACCTGTAAAAATTTAAAGCACAAAGAGCAGTGACTCAGGGCCTCCCTCGTGGTGCAGGGATTGAGCCTTCACCATCCAGAGCAGGGGGTGTGTGTTCCATCTCTGGTCAAGGAGCTGAGACGCCCCTTTGCCTTGTGGTCAAAAAAACATAATACAGAGCAATATTTTAACAAATTCAATAAAGATATTAAAAATGGTCCACATTTAAAAAATCTAAAAAAAAAAGCAGTCACCCAATAATTTATATTGACTTGATTTATACTGAATTGAAAGAAATGAAAAGATTTTTCTTATGTGTTGGGAGGCTCAGAAAATACATCACATGTAATGAGAGTAAGAATAGTGAATAATGGTGATGATATAACTTCAAACAGAATTTACTTTCTGTCAGGTATTGTTCTAAGTGCCATTCATATTTCAACTCATCTCAGACTCAACAAACCTCTGAGGGAGGCACTATTTTTTATCATTATTGGAGAGCTCAGAAAATAAACCACACCTAACAATACCAACAAAAGCAATTATTTACCTGGCATTTACCTTTATGAGTGCCTTATACTAATAACCTGTTTACTCCTCAAACTAACCCTATGAGGTCTATACTGTGACTTTCTGATTTACAGACTGAATTTTCCAAGGTCATGCAGTTGGTAAGTGGTAAAACTAGGATTTGAACCAGGCGCTTTCAACATTCACTATGTGCTCCTCAAAATGTACTTAAAAATTACCTTATAAGTGATCAAAATCAAATCAAAATTAAGAACTGAAGAAGGAGAACGTTATAAAAATGAAAAGAGCATGACTAACTTATGTCCTGTGAGTGAAAGCTCTGCTGGCAGCCTTCCTCATTTTAGGCACCAGCTCTGTCTTATTACCTCTGTGACCTGAAGCAAGTTACTTAACTTTCATGTGTCTCAATTTTCTTTCTTTTTTTCTGTTGAGGATAGTTGATTTGTAATGTTGCGTTAATTTCTACTGAACAGCAGAATGGTTCAGTTATACATATACACGCATTCTTTTTCTAACACTTTTCCATTATGACTTATCACAGTATATTGAATATAGTTCCTTGTGCTATACAGTAGGATTTTGTTATTCAATTTTCTCATTTATCAGAGGGGGAATAGTAAGACTATCCACCTTGTTGATTGCTGTCAGGATTAAATATGTTAATATATGCAAAATGCTTGTTTCAATGCTTGGTTCAATGTATTCAATGAGAATATATGTGCCAAATAATACTATTACTCTTTTCTTTTGCTTACCTTATTATATTTATAATATAAATTATTGATGATGATCAGGTAAAGTGAAAAGATGGCTGGCAAAAATCTCTCCTAAGGAATTTACAGAAGTGGCTTAATCCCTGTTGGGATGGCTCTTAACATCACTGCAATTGGTCTTCAGCAGCACAGCTCTTAGCCAGGGCAGAAGGGGCCTCTGTGCAGGTTCCACACTGTAGAGGGTCCCTCATTTTACACATAAAATAGAGTCACTGAAGAGCACATGGGTGCCTCAATCACTTGATGATGCTAAACAATCAGTCTCATGACCAACACCATCCCAGCTCCAGAGAAGTACTTCTCTAAATGTGCTTGATGTCCTCAAAACAAAACTCAACTATGTGAATAGCACTAAGGGCTCCCATTTTTACTGTTGCTTTGAGTTCTGCAAATGCTAGAAGTGAGCCTGAGCTGGGGTCAAGGCCTGTGACTCTGAGTTCAGGGATTAAATGTGCATTCTCTTAAGAATGAAATTTCATCATGTGTTTAATTCATTCAGTACATTTGTTCATTCACTCAATAAACATTAAGCTCCAGGCTGAATTTAATCACTGACTAGTGGGAAGACAGACAGCCTGCACTGCAGTGACAGGGCAGTGCACAAGGATCACTGCTTCGAGGAAGTTCTCCCTGACCACGGGCTGAGGTTTCTTTGGACTTTTTCTTTCCGTCATCTCTATTTTTACTGTGAAGAGTAAGAGAGTGAGAGAATTCTCTGGACTTGGTCAGAAAACTTGATTTTGCATCTTGACTCTTTCACTCGTTGCCTATGACATCTTGGACAAGTTAATCACTTAGACTCACTGAGCTTCAATTTCCTTGCCAATAATGTAGAACTAAGAACTTCCCCTGAAAAATGCAGAGTGTTGTTGCATGGACTTATTCATCCACAGAGGAAACCCAGGCAAGATAAAGAAAGAATCCGAGAAAGGTCATATTAAAGACAGTCCTCTTCAGATAGTAAAATGCTGTACAAATGTGGGATGGCCATATCCTTAGAGGTGAGTTCTATTTTTTCCAAGGCTTTCTTTGCCTATAGCAGTTTATGCCTGTGTGACCTCTTTTCCTCCAGAGGGACCATGTGGTAAATTGAATAATTTAGACTGCTATGGAATTATGGACCTTTCCCCATAAATAGACAATTTTCCACATAATACTTTAATAAAACATATTTTTATACTGTTTAAATATCTATTTGGGGATTTTTTTTCTTTAATGAAGAATTTCTCATCAACCTATATGAGGGATGGAGGCCGAAAGAGAAAAAAAATGAGAGAGGCACTATTTCTTATTTCCTGTTTCCAAACTGGGTAATCCTTACTTTTTCCAGGAAGTTAGTCAGAATTTGTGTTTAGAAAAAGACCTTAATGAGCAAGTAAAAATATTTAATAAAATTAAAGGAGGGAAAAATCAAACTTCCAGTTTGATAACTCAGCAGTCAGTACTACGTTTGTAAAACTGAGGGCTATTCTGAGTCATTTGTATATGTTTACTATGTCGCCTGTATGTATCAGTAAGGGAAGTTAGGGTATATTGGTGGTTAACAAATAGCCCCAAATATTAGTGGCTTAAGATAATAAAGGTTTATTCCTTGTTTACATAAGTTTATTTCCTAGTCCAGGATCCAGGTGACAGAGCATTTTTTTATTTGGAAGGTTGCCAAGCTCCACGGCAGAGGGCAAGTCAGCTCTGTAAGGATCTCCCGTTGGCTTCAAGCAAGGAAATTCTCTTGTCCAGAAGTGTCACATATCACCTCTTATATCACTGTAGCCAGGGATGGTCAGATGACACCACCTCACAAGGGAGCCTGGAAATAGCATCCTACCGTGGGCCAGAAAGCAGCAAACCAGAACTATCTGATGAGGATTAATAATGCCTAGCGTGGCACTGCTACTGGCATGAGGGGATAATGTGAATTCTTAAAGTCTGTCCACCATGGACCAAGAAACCTGGGTGGCCGAGGCTGACATGGTGTGATCGTCTTCCCTCATTCATCCTCCTCAAACTGCCCCCCTGAGGCCTGACATTCCTTCATCAGAATCAACTACTTATGTTAATTCCAGATAATTTTATATTCTCTTTTAAAATGCAAAGAAACTTTAAGTATACTATAATTTTAGTGTGCTCATCTGATGGTTTTGGAGAGCTGGTTGTTGCAGGACTCTTGGGGGTGGAAAAGTTGTTTTTGAAACACTGAAATCTCTTTCTATGAAGGTATAAAGGATGGCTGAAGGTAAGTCATCTGCTTCAATATGCTGCCAAAAGCGAGTCCTGACTATGAGTGTGGAGACTTACAGGGCTATGCCCCATGTATGGCTTTGCAGTTGTAAACCCTGGAGAAGTCACAGGATCTATTCCTGTCTATTTCAGGAAATAGGGCCTAGGAGTCTCCAGTCTGGGATGCTTCTAGCACAAAATAACAAGGTATGTGCTGAAGATGGTGCCCAATACAAATAGAATTCTGCCTTTCTCTTCTGATAGATATCTAGTAACTAAAGCATCTCCTCTCTTGAATATTTAAAAATGTTTCCCATTATCTTTAAAAACATCTTAGAAAAATATATTCTAGGTTGCTTTCTAATTATGCAACAAAATCACTCCTAGTTCTGGTATGTTGGTTAAAAGTCAAAACAGCTTGTATTTGAATACAGCTATACACATTCAACATTCAAAAGCTGTTTTCGTCATGATAATTAGACATTAAATTGTGATTTATGTTGTTAAATACTGATTTGGAGTTAACTATGTAAAGGTCTGGAAATTTGGAAGTACTTTAAGATATTATATTAAAATATCCTATAATTTATTATATTTTTTCTCCCAAATTAATGAATTATTCCAATTTTTACCTTAAAATATTTCAAAAAGGTAGCTGACTCATTAGAAAAGACCCTGATGCTGGGAAAGATTGAAGGCAGGAGGAGAAGGGGACAACAGAGGATGAGATGGTTGGATGGCATCACCAACTCAATGGACATGAATTTGAGCAAGCTCCGGGGGATGGTGAAGGATGGCAAACCCTGACATGCTGCAGTCCATGGTGTTGCAGAGTTGGACATAACTGTGAGACCGAACCACAACAATAATTGTAATACAAGTAGCTGAAGTTACAAAAGGATTTTTTTTCAGTGAAAACAAAGTGTTCCTTTCATCTGTGCCCCCTAATTCTTGAATGCCACCCCCCCCAACTCCCCCACTCCCCTGCCCAGAGATGGACTTCTCAGATGGCGCTAGTGGCAAAGAATCCGCCTGCCAAAGGAGGAGACTTAAGACACATGGGTTCAATTGCTGGGTTGGGAAGATCCCCTGGAGGAGGGCGCTGGCAGCCCACTCCAGTATTCATGCCTGGAGAATCCCATGGACAGAGGAGCCGGGCATGCTATGGTCCATAGCATTGCAAAGAGTTGGACGTGACTGAAGCAACTTAGCATGCATGCACACCTCCCCCCGCAGAGATAACCACTGTTGTCAATTTATTATGTTTCCTTCCAAAGATATTCCATATTGCTATGGATTTTCAAATATGTGTGTGTGTGTGTTTGCGTTTACCCTTTTTCACTTAACAGTATATCTTGGAGATTGTTTCAAATCTATATACAGATCTGCTTTCTTCACTAACCAATTACATAGTATTCTATTGTATTGATCTATCATAATTTATTTACCTGGTTCTCTATCAAGGGGTGTTTATGTTGTTTCAAATCTTTTGTTTTATGGACAGTATGGATATAATATTCTTCTATTTAATATTCTTGTATTTCTATATATGTGTGATTTTACTGTAGGATGTAATTCTAGAAGTGGCATTGCTAGATCAAAAGGAGATTTTCTTAATAGAAATGTAATTAGTACAAATTAAATTTTAAGCTGTGACAGCATAAAGTTGAAAAAGTTTTCTATTGGGCTATAAGTCAAATGAGACATGTTTTCAGACTTCAAAGGAGTTAAATACCTTAGATGAAATGGCAGTTGTTTAGAAATTATATGTCTTGAAAACCATTCTTACATTATCTCATAAAATTTGTTTATAAGCCATAAAATCAAATCTAAAAGAGATATTTAAATGTTCCTATGCACATGTCTGGACTATGAAAATTCCTTAACTGTGGAAAATTAGTATAGCATTTCTCCTTCAAAAGGACATGCATTTTCAAATAATGTTCTAGCAAAACTCTCACCAGGAATAATAATGTTAAAACCTGTCTTGGAATTTTAGAAACAGTTGACAAAGTCAAAACAGCGATGAGCTTCTTTAGGGAGCCTAACTGAGAACTTCTTTTAACTAGGAAATTCTCTACTCCCCTGCTCCATACACCCAAGAAGATACTTGGGCTCATTAGAAAAACTTGCATGATTAGGGATGACTTTAAAAGATTCATGAGTAAACCATCGCAATCCATTTCCTAGAGAAGAAAGGGTAGGGTTTCCCAGAGCAGCACAGGAAGGGTTAAACTATCATTCTTTCCTGACTATTTCATATCATTTGTATAAGATTGCTAAATGTCAAAAAGTGTTTATTTTTTTGCTAACAGTATAAAACTGAACATACTGCGAGACATAAGGTAGCAGGTGTCTTGGCTCCAAACTATCAAGTCTGTGGGCATTCTGTTATAACAGGTGCTCCAAAAAATTTGAACAGATTTTAACAAGAGCTGTATGGGCTTTTTAATTAGCCTGGTTATTCGGCATGTGTAAAAAGCATTAGGTATATGCTTAAAACATCATAGGGTCTGAAAAACAAATGCTTCACATAGTCACTCTCTCTTTCTGGCTTCTTTTTGCTTTCTGCTATTACAATTGACGTATGTGCTTCTTTTATCACAGAATTTCCCCCAGCTGAAGCAGGAGTGTGACAAAAAACGACCATCAATAATAGTAATAGAATAGAAGATCCAGAAAACTGTCTGACTGTTACACAGATACTCTGTGCAATTTTAATAGAAATCAAGCTTGATATGTAT